>NC_140587.1:61626603-62226603 GCF_964204655.1 Triturus cristatus
GCGCCACGACGGGGGCCCCACCAGAGAACAGTTCGTGCAGGAACAGAAGACCTGCCCCTCCCTTGAAGGAGTCCAGCAACAAGCGGCCTCGCAGGCCAACGGTGACCAGACCGGAACCCACTGGGTCTATTGGGCTGAAAGACTACTGTACAGCGAGCAGAAGATTGCCGAACTAGGGGCCAGTCGAGTGCTGGTGGTCCCCCTCCGGTTTCGGGAGTTCCTCCTTAACCTGGCACATGATGTGCCCCTCGCTGGGCACCTGGGGCAGGACAAAACCTACAGCCGCCTGGTGACCCACTTCTACTGGCCCCGGATGCGGAGGGACGAGGACAACCACTGCTGGTCCTGCCAGACCTGCCAAGCCAGGTACGGGCATCCCGTCCGAGGACCCCTCAGCCTGGTCAAGGAAGGCTGGGAGACGAAGCCCCGAGATGCCCCTCCCGACGTCTACAGATACCTCCTGACCCTCCGCAACCAAACACGGAGGTTCCGAGCCCTGGCCGAAGCCAACCTCGAGGCCAGCCAAGAGGACATGAAAAGATGGTACGATCAAAACGCCTCTACCATCGAGTTTGAGCCGGGCCAGCAGGTCTGGGTCATGTCACTGGTTGACCCCTGCGCCCTCCAGGACAAATGGACCGGGCCCTTCAAGGTGGTGGAAAAGAAGAGACCTGTCACCTACCTGATCGACATGGAATCTCCCCGGAACCCCCTCCGGGTTCTGCATGCTAACCGGCTCAAACCCCACTTTGCCCGGACTGAACTAAGTCTACTGCTAGCGACCGACGACGGGGGCGAAGGCGACTCCGAGCCCCTACCCAACCTCCTGCGGACCAGCGACCACGACGGGACCATCGAAGGCGTCCAACTCGCCCCCTCCCTGACCCCGGAACAGCACCACGACTGTCAGCAACTGTTGCAGCCCTTTGCGGCCCTCTTCTCCCTCACTCTGGGGGTGACTCCATGGTGTGTCCACGACGTCGACACTGGGGACAGTCCCCCCGTGCGACACAGAGCCTACAGAGTACCTGACCGGGTGCGGGCCTGCATCCAGGCTGAGGTGGCGAAGATGCTGGCCCTCGGGGTCATCGAGCCCTCCGACAGCCCGTGGGCCAGTCCCGTCGTCCTGGTGCCCAAAGCCGCCACACCAGGCACCCCCCCGGAGCTACGATTTTGTGTGGACTACCGGGCCCTGAACACCGTTACCAAGACCGATGCCCATCCTCTTCCCCGGGCCGACGAGCTCATCGACCGCTTAGGGGCAGCCCGCTACCTGAGCACTTTTGACCTCACCGCCGGGTACTGGCAGATCCAGCTCACCCCCGGTGCCCAAGAAAGATGCGCTTTCTCCACCCCTGACGGGCACTACCACTTTCGGGTGATGCCCTTCGACATGAAGAACGCCCCGGCCACCTTCCAGAGACTAGTGAACAAGGTCCTGGCCGGGCTAGAGGCCTTCAGCGCGGCTTATTTGGATGACATTGCCGTATACAGCAGCCACTGGGCTGAGCACCTGGGACACCTCAAAGCAGTCCTGACCGCCCTCCAAAGGGCCGGGCTCACGATCAAGGCCAGTAAATGCCAGATAGGCCAAGGATCGGTGACCTATCTGGGCCATCAAGTAGGGAGCGGCCAGGTGGCTCCCCTCCAACCGAAAGTTGATGCCATCCAGGCGTGGGAACCCCCCACCACCAAGACAGTTGTCCGGGCCTTCCTGGGCCTCACCGGGTACTACCGGTGATTCATCAGAGACTATGGGAGCATTGTCGGCCCCCTCAAAGAGCTCACGTCAAAAAAGAAGCCCAAGAAGGTACACTGGACCCCCTGCTGCCAGGCGGCCTTCGAGGCCCTCAAAACGGCAATGTGCACGGCCCCCGTGCTACAGGCCCCGGACTACAGCAAGGAGTTCGTGGTGCAGACGGACGCCTCCGAATATGGAATTGGGGCCGTCCTGTCCCAGGTAGATTCGGAGGGACTCGACAGACCCGTGGCCTTCATCAGCCGACGGCTGCTGCCCCGGGAGCAGCGGTGGAGCACCATCGAGCGGGAAGCCTTCGCTGTAGTGTGTGCCCTCAAAAAGCTCCGGCCCTATCTCTTCGGCACCCACTTCCGGGTCCAGACCGACCACCGGCCCTTGCGGTGGTTAATGCAAATGAGGGGCGAGAACCCCAAGCTGCTGCGATGGTCCATCTCGCTGCAAGGGATGGACTTCTCTGTTGAACACCGGCCCGGCAGTGACCATGCCAACGCCGACGGCCTGTCCCGCTTCTTCCGCCTCGACGGTCCCCCCGCACCGGCCTACACGGGCCGCCCTTTCAGGCCACCAGGGACCTCTCCTCCCTTCGAGGTCCCCCCCTTGGATTGTATCCCTTTGCCTACACCCGCCTCAGCGGCCCCCTTTTCCAGGCCGCACAGGAACCCCTCATCTCTTCGGGGTTCCCCCCATGCTTGCTCCACGCACCAGGCCACGCAACCCGGCTCCCCCCGGCCGCGGCCCCAGCAAAGCCCCGACATCGAGGCACCAAGATCTGGCCAGGGGGCACCACGTGGCCACATCACCTCTCCCGGAGGAGGAGAGTTTCGATGGGACCCCCACCGTCCCCCCACACCTAGGTGCGATCGTCCTCCGGCCTCCCCGGGCCTGGCGTCTCCCCCGCTGGGTGTCTGGCCTCTCCCAGCCCGGCCTCTCCGCCCCCCCAGGTGCGAGGGTCCGGACATCAAAGAGCTCCAGACCTATATCTGGGGCAACCCAGCAAGGGAACGGCAGTTGTATCCCGGAGTCAAGAGCCCTGCTGATGGAATCGCGGCTGACCCTACGGAGAAGAACTCTTGCTTGACCCTGTACCACGAGCCCAGCTGACTGCGTCGCGGCTCCACCTTATTGAGACAAGGAACCTCACGGAACATCGGGGCCCTGCTGACGCCATCGCGGCCCAACCTCGCTGAAGCCTCCCCCAGAGCCCTGCTGACGTCGTCGCGGCTCGAGCTGAACTGAACCACCTGAAGAGCCCTGCTGACCTGGTCGCGGCTCAAGCTCCACGAACTGATCACCAGAGCCCTGCTGACGCCGTCGCGGCTCGACCACTCCGGGACACGGAGTCCCTCCAGCTTGAGGAACAAGAACTGGGCCTAAGGTACCCTCGTACCCCGCTACTACCAAAGACTGTCCCGCTACCCCGTCCCTACCAAAGACTTTGAGACTCTTGCGGATCCCTCGATCCCCCCCTTTTATATATCGATAACCGTAACCTCCTAAATGCTGATAAAGAATTGCTCATCGTGATAAACAGCCTCGAGTCCTGTGTGGTGGTGTTACTGTGCTGGTACGGTATAGGAGAAGGACCTCTCCTAGGAGGCTTCTCAGCAGCGCTCGGCTACTTCGTACAGTGTGGGGGCCCCCCTGGGTGGTCTCTCCTACTCCCCCGGGGTCCGCCTTCCAACACGGGGGTACCATTCAACCCTTCAAGAGGAATAGACATTTTCACACTGGTCTAACACGGTAGGACTTTCTACAGCCCTGGCATCACAAATTGGATGTCTCTGCCACAGACATGGGTCTGGCCTCCTGCTGCTGACCAAAACTCCAGCAGGGGAGGCCTGGACAATAGGTTTCCTGTCCCATGGAGGTGCAACCGCCTCCCCAGACAGGCAGATGTGTATTGGGGCTGGGCGGGAGCACTCTCTGGTGCTTTTAAGTCCTGCACTGGGTGCACACTTGGTGTCCCTGTGCAAAGTGCAGTTCAAACCAGTTGCAGGGGCTACCTGCCCCTGCTCTGGTGCAAAACTGGACAAAGGAAATGGGTGTAACCACCCCTCTTTCCAAACCTCCCATAGGTGGGTCCCTAGAGTATGTCCAACCCCCAAACTTGGTATAAGTATGGGAACCCAGTCCTTGAGACTTTAGATTTCTCTGGACGAAACTCTGCAATATATGTCCTGGACCTTCGACGTTCTACTTTGCTTATAAGACTGAAGAAATCTCCCTTGGGGTCAAGGAGTGACTCCCCTGCTTGGCAGGCACCAAAGAAGCAACTGACCGGTCTGCATCGCTGAAGCTCCCGCCGGACGCCTACGTCTTTGCATCACCAGAGGTAGATTTCCAGACTTTCCCGAGGCTACCCTTAGTCCACAGCAAAGCTGAGGCCCGTGGATATCGTGGTGATCATTTGCAGCTCCATCATCTTCCTGGTATTTCTCGAAGTTGTGCTTTGGGCTCCGAGTAGCCCCAGCCTTGAGCACCACCTGCACCGAAGATTTCTGGCCTCCACTCCGCGAGTGACCCGTGGGCCAGTTTCCAGTGCAACCGCTCGAGGCTCCTTCACGATCGCTAGCCCATTTGCTAGTAGGTCCCCACGAAGGCAACTCCTCTTCTGATTGGGCTTTCCTGATTGCTCCAGACGTGCCCTGACTTACCCTTGCTGGGTGAGTCCCCCAGACGTTGCTGATCTGCACCGCCGTCCTTTCTTTGATTCCAAGTGACTTGCCGTTGCCAAGGCTTGTTGGGTCCAATCTAGTCGCCGACACCGCAGCACTCAACAGACTTTGTGGGACAGCTTGAATCCAGCTCCTGGACATCATTGATGCCTCCTGGGCCTCGTGGCTGAAGAGTCAAGACACACATCTACTCACCTGAAGTACCCAACATCTGTGGGCATTCGACTTTCGTGCCCCTGGTCACTGGCTAGTGACCCAGACTCTGCTTTCAGGTTCCTTCCATCTTCGATCCAGGCTTGGATCTCTTTGGACACCTCCTCTTCACGGCAGCAGCACTTCTTCGTCAGCTTCCATTGAAATCGACGACGCGACCCGACACCAAAAGACAACTATGCACCCGGCTTCCCTGGGTGAGGTAGCACGAGTACTCCAGTGCTCCCGTGGGTGCTAGCCCTAGAACTGCCTAAGTCCAAAAGGGTTTGGTCCGGACTCATTTCAAGTGTCCCTAATCTTTAAATTTCCAACTGTGACATTGCCCATAGAAGCTAACAGGAACCCGAGGTTGTGTTTTCACACTGCATACAGTCCCTGTGGGTCCCCTGTGACACTACCTTGGGTGGTTCCATCGGGTCCCAGCGATTCTACAGGCTCTAGGCCTTGTGTCTAGTTCAGTCATGGTTCTTATACCACTTTGTTGGTATATGGTTTGGTACGCCCCTGGGGCCCAAACGTGTATTTGTGCTAATATTGTTGATAACTAACTTGTAACCTAAGTACTTCGAACTCCAGTCTCATAAAGAGACTAGAGGGATGTGTTTTATCTTACATACATATATTTGAAATATATGCCTGGTGTGCTTGTCCTTTCATTTGGTCATTCAAGAGCTTATAGACTGGTAAAACAAGCTGCTTTACATTCCTTCAAGACTTAGCCTGAAGGCTGCTCTCCATAGCTACCACTAGGATAGCTTTCAATAAAGGTTGTCTTTAAAAAATCACCATAAGGGGTTGTTTGGACTGATACAAGGTGCCCACTAGAACTAGTGGCCAGCATATATCAGGCTAACTTCTCACAATATCACACAGCAAAAATCTCTCTCAACAAAAGAACATCAGGATTCTACCAAGAGTTCCTTAATGACTGAGGAGGTTTTGGGGTGATAGCGATTAAAAAGAGGTCACAGTTCAGAAAAGTGATTTCTTTCACATGTGAAATCTTTCACATTAATACATCCTTTATAGCACTAAACTGAGAAGTGCTTACCCACCCTAAAATCCTATCTTCTTTTTCTCTCTCTTCTGACATCTCTTCCACCCTTTCTCTCTACATCTTTGCTTCAAACCAACCCTTCCTTCATTATAACTTGATATTTACCATGACACACAACACCACACAATTCACTAGCACACAATTCAAAACTACCCAGCATAATTACACTACACATAATACCACTCAGCATAAATTAATTCAACTCCACACAATAATACTCTGTTCACTGCCACATAAATGCACACCACATAAAACCAATCTATACCACATAGCAACAATCCAAATTAATACAATCCACACCATACCACATAATTTCAAACAGCATACCTGCACTCACCGCCACAAAGTCTGATGCCACACAAATCAACTCAACACGATTCCATTTCACACCACATAATTTAACAAGAAACCACATAATACAACTCAACAACACAATTATATACATACAATCCACTCCCAAAAATTCCACATCATACCACAAAAATCCACACCATATTACATAATTCACCACATAACACTCCACAGCAGAAAATACTATACCACATAATTACTCTCCATAACACACGTTACTTCTCTACATAATTCCATTACACACCATACCACATAATTCCTACTCCAAAACACATAAGTAAAAATCATTAACATTTACATTTACAATGCCATTAGCTCTAATTCCGGCAATTGCAAGACCAATTCCATTGCCAATGCTTGTCCTTTATGATATTGTTTTTCCTTTTAATGTCTCTGCTTTGGTGGGGCCTGCTCAAATCAAATCAAATCAGGTGCTTGTGAGGTGTGACTACTCACCCGTAGGGGTTTCAAGGCACTGGGGGATGCAGGTTCCAGTACATAAAGGAGGGGTCTGTCGAAGACCCAGGTTTTAAGGTTTCTCGGGAAGATGGGGAGCGATGTTGTCTATCTGAGGTGGAGCGGAAGGGCGTTCCATGCTCTGGCTGCGAGGAAGGAGAAGGAGCGACCTCCTGATGTGTTCTTTCTGGTGTGGGGGACCATGGTGTAGGAGAGCTGGGCTGATCGCAGGGTTTTTTGGGGTGTGTGGAATTTGAGTCGGCTGTTCAGGTATGCAGGTCCAGTATCGTGGAGGGCCTTGTGTGTGTGGGTGAGAATCTTGAAGGTGATTCTAGCCTCAATGGGGAGCCAGTGGAGTGTGTGAAGGTGCTGGGAGATGTGGCAGTGTCTTGGCAGGTTGAGGACCAGTCTTACGGCGGCATTCTGGATGTTTTGTAGCTTGCGGTGAGGTTTTTGTTTATTCCGGCATAGAGTTTGTTGCCGTAGTCGAGTCTGCTGGTGACAACGGCATGAGTGACGGCCTTTCTGTGCTTCGAAGGTCTTACGTAGGAGGCGGAGGGTGTGAAAGCAGGAGGATGCGACGGAGTTGATCTGGCTGTCCATTTTGAGCTCGGAGTCCAGGATGATTCCAAGATTGCGAGCGTGGTCCGTGGGGGTGGGTGGGCTCCCGAGGGTGGGGGGCCGCCAGGTGTCATTCCAGGCGTTGGGGTTTGGGCCCATGATGAGTACTTCTGTTTTGTCGGTGTTGAGTTGTAGGCAGTTGCTTTTCATTCTTTTGGCGATGGCTTCAATGCGGTCTTGAGAGTTGTGTCTGGCGGTGTTGGGAGCGTTGGAGAAGGAGAGTATGAGTTGGGTGTCATCTGTGTATAAAAATGTGAAAAAGGTCCAGCACTACCTTCTCTTTAAAAATTGTGTCGCTTTCGCTGTTATTTATTAATGTTAACTAAATCTTTACCTCATTCAGCGTGCATTGCTCATCTGATGCCTGCCAAGCACGTATTACACTAATTTGAAGGCCAGGTTACAATGACCTGAACATGAGCAAGCATAGCTATTAATGTGATATGCTGGCAAATTAATTATGCTCCTTTGTTTGTACCCCAAAAAAATTTAAAATTGCATTTATTAGTTGGGAAACATTGTTTTTTACCCAAACAATTTCAATACTTTTGCTTCATTGCAATATATGTATTCGCAAAAACATTATGTAAAAACAATGCAAGAAATCCAAACAAATTATATAAATGAGAATAATAATCATAATAATGAATTCATTCCTTGGTCTTCGCCCAATGCATTTCGGGACGACCTAGTCCCTTCCTCAGGGGAGATATCTGTGAAAAAAACATGTGTGTGTTTGATTAGCATGCTACGCATATTATGTGTTCAATTTACACAGCTCTGTAAAAGTCAGTCCGTCTTTTAAACACTACCGTCCACCTGTGGTGTGTAATAAAGCATAAATGTCATTTCCAACAGTAACTACAACAGCCAATACCAAAATCACCGAATCCTAGTGCCCTCCACCTCAACACTTACGTAAATTAGCGTGGAGCAGTCATAAAATGATTCAACCCGTTAAACCAAATGGAGAATTAAATAACCAAATTCCATATTAAATTTATGTTCATCAACAATCAGGTTGCCAGTAAATCACATTGTACCTTGAATAAGCAGTTTTCAGAAATGCTATCCGATGCCAGTGTAGCTCTCATCTGTCTAGTACCACCTGATCTGTAACAATATGAATATCCTTAATACCAACAAACCGCAAACGCTTGCTAGCGACTTAATCCAAGACTTCAAGGTTGTTCTTACCAGTATAGAAACTCTGTCGCCAGCTGATTAAACCGCCAATCAGTCAGTAAACTTCGTTACCGAAACTGACTAAGGGCCTTATGTAGGTGGGCTGGCATTTACCACTTCATAAATACCGAATCATACCGATTCGGTATTTATGAAGTGGTAAATGCTATGTAGGTAATTGGTCGGTAAATATTACCGATTCGGAATAATTCGGTAATTACCGAATCGGTATTTACCGATTCGGTAATGAGGCATACCTTCCCATTGATGGGAAGGTATGCCTCATTACCGAATCGGTAAATACCGATTCGGTAATGGGGGAGCACATGCAAGGGTGGCAGGGTGTCACATTGACACCCTGTTGCACCCCTGATTCGGCCATGTGTGCACATGTGGCACACATACATGCCCTGAGGGCATGTGTGTCTGCCACATTGCACACATCTACGGGCAAAATATTGCATTTACACACATATTCGTCATTTACCACCAACTATTAGTTGGTGGTAAATAACGAATCCCCACACACACCACACAGTCCCCCTACATCTCATTTCTGTATTCGGAATTTACCGAATCGGTAAAATTACCGAATCGGTAATTTTACCGATTCGGTAAATTCCGAATACAGAAATTCTCCCCCTACATCTCAAAAGCCAAAATACCGGTCGGTAACGGTATAATTACCGAAAATCGTCCGTTACCGACCGGTATTTGGCTACCTACATGAGGCCCTAAATGTCTACGTTCAACCGTTATCACGAGATTCTGCTGCGAAAGTGCAGCGTTTACCCGCCGCCATGTTGAAAAGTCTAATGTTAGACATAATTTCAAAAAACTTGATACAGTCCGTCTGAATAGATGTCAAGGTTTTCAGTGTCAGTCAGCGAGTTCAATAATACTGTCACAAGATACTATATCGATATGTGCGTTTATAGAACACCAAACCATCATTGATATGCATGTGATTAACTGAAACCCCAATGCTGAGAGTTCTCACGAGATTACGCGGCGATGTAACAACACCGCCACCATCTTGAAATGTCTAATCATGATTGAATAAATATCAGTATTATGCATTCAACATGATAGTTGCTATAATCATAGCATTGTGATTGCGATTAAATTATTACAATGTATCGATGTTCAAACATACAGAATATGAAAATATATAACAAGAAGATGTTTTTGCATTATCGCAAACAATGAAAATTTATAAAAAACAAGACATCTCAAATTTATCATTTAACCCCAGCGGTGCCAGGCAATTTAACCTTTTGAACCAAAAAGCTTCTTGTTGTAGAAGTCTTTTTGCATTATCTACCCCTTCCTGTTAGGTACTTGTTCTATTATCTGGAATTTTAGTTGGGCTATGTTGTGTCTCATTTCTTTCCAATGTTTAGCTATGCTTGAGTTTTGATTTTGGTTTTTGATGGTACTTTTGTGTTCTGTTAGTCTAATTTTCAATTTTCTTTCTGTTTTCCCTACGTATAATAAACCACAGGGACATTTAATACAATATATAATGTGACTAGAAATGCAATCTGCCGAACGTTTAAGTTTAATGTGTTCACTGTTCGTGGGTGAGTCAATGTATCACCTAGTATGATATTATTGCAGTGAATGCAATTCTGGCATTTGGTGGTGCCTCTGAAATTAACCATGGTATTTGATGTTGTTTTAGAAAGTATTTCTTTTAGGTTCCTCGATCTTGTAAATGCGAATAATGGTTTTTCTCTGAAGATTCCATGAAAATCTTCTTCTCCTTCTAGCAGTTCCCATCGATTCAGAATCACTTTCTGGATTTCTTTCGCGACGGTTGAATATTTTGAAATAAAAACCATCTTCTGATCATTCTTGCTCCATTGTTTTAATAATAAAGCATCTTGTGTTTTGGATAAAGCTTTTTGTTTATGAGTCATTAACAATTCAATGGGATAACCTCTTTCTATGAAGTTGTTGACTTGTGTATCCATAGTTACCTCACAGGTATTCGTGTCGGGTGTGATTCGTCTGGTTCTTAACAATTGAGAGTACGGGAGGTTTCTCACTAATGTAAATGGATGAAAACTTTGAAAAAGTAACCCACTATTTCAGTCTGTTGGTTTTCTAAATACTCTTGTGCTCAGTTGATTGTCTCTTATTTCAATCCAAACATCCCAAAATGAAATGCCACTTTTGACTATGGTATGAATGAACTGTATTCTGCCATCTAGTTCATTCAGTTGCCTGATGTTCTCGAGTAAGACTGATGGGGTTTCCTGGAGCCCCATCGTATGCTAATACCTTCATGGCAAAATTCGAAAATGACCACATTTTAACCAATCACATGTGGATGAATGGTCTAGTGTCCTTTTGCCATTTTATTGATGATATTTTTTTGATCTGGCAAGACTCAGAAGCAGTCCTACTCGAGAACATCAGGCAACTGAATGAACTAGATGGCAGAATACAATTCACTCATACCATAGTCAAAAGTGGCATTTCATTTTTGGATGTTTGGATTGAAATAAGAGACAATCAACTAAGCACAAGAGTATTTAAAAAACCAACAGACTGAAATAGTGGGTTACTTTTTCAAAGTTTTCATCCATTTACATTAGTGAGAAACCTCCCGTACTCTCAATTGTTAAGAACCAGACGAATTACATCCGACACGAATACCTGTGAAGTAACTATGGGTACACAAGTCAACAACTTCATAGAAAGAGGTTATCCCATTGAATTGTTAACGACTCATAAACAAAAAGCTTTATCCAAAACACAAGATGCTTTATTATTAAAACAAACGAGCAAGGATGATCAGAAGATGTTTTTTATTTCAAAATATTCAACCGTCTCGAAAGAAATCCAGAAAGTGATTCTGAATCAATGGAAACTGCTAGATGGAGAAGAAGATTTTCATGGACTCTTCAGAGAAAAACCTAAAAGAAATACTTTCTAAAACAACATCAAAAACCATGGTTAATTTCAGAGGCACCACCAAATGCCAGAATTGCTTTCACTGCAATAATATCATACTAGGTGATACATTGACTCACCCACGAACAGGTGAACACATTAAACTTAAACATTCGGCAGATTGCAATTCTAGTCACATTGTATATTGTATTAAATGTCCCTGTGGTTTATTATACGTAGGGAAAACAGAAAAAAAATTGGAAATTAGACTAACAGAACACAAAAGTACCATCAGAAACCAAAATCAAAATTCAAGCATAGCTAAACATTGGATAGAAATGAGACACAGCATAGCCCAACTCAAATTCTAGATAATAGAACAAGTACCTACACAGGAAGGGGTAGATAATGCAAAAAGACTTCTACAACGAGAAGCTTTTTGGATCAAAAGGTTAAATTCCCTGACACCGCTGGGGTTAAATGATAAATTTGAGATGTCTTGTTTTTTATAAATTTTCATTGTTTGCGATAATGCAAAAAAATCTTCTTGTTATATATTTTCAAATTCTGTATGTTTGAACATCTATACATTGTAATAACTTCATCGCAATCACAATGCTATGATTATAGCAACTATCATGTTGAATGCATAATACTGATATTTATTCAATCATGATTAGACATTTCAAGATGGCGGCGGTGTTGTTACATCGCCGCGTAATCTCGTGAGAACTCTCAGCATTGGGGTTTCAGTTAATCACATGCATATCAATGATGGTTTGGTGTTCTATAAATGCACATATCGATATAGTATATTGTGACAGTATTATTGAACTCGCTGACTGACACTGAAAACATTGACATCTATTCAGACGGACTGTATCAAGTTTTTTTAAATTATGTCTAACAGACTTTTCAACATGGCGGCGGTTAAACGCTTCACTTTCGCAGTGGAATCTCGTGATAACGGTTGAACGTAGACATTTAGGTGCCAATTACGATCCGGTAAAAAAAATTCCCGTACGACTCGTATCCGGTCTTTTTACCGTACGAATCGTACAAGTGCCGTACAAACTGGCAATCATGATTCGCATGGTAAAAAGCCCATACGAGTCGCATTGGGAATAATTCCCCACACGTCCTCGGGTCGGAAAAAGTGTCCGACACGTCCTCGGACGATTTACCGTACAAACGTGAAAAGCGAAGTCCGACCGGTGAATCACGATCCGTCCCGGGCGTCCGAATGTACAACCGTATGGTTAAAAGACCGTCCGCACCGAACTCCAATAGCAACCATGGAGACGTCCAAACAGATGCCCGGTACGCGCCGTACCCCCCCCAGCCCCCGCATGTACGCGCCGTACCCCCTGTGTATGTACACCCGAGTACGTGTCGACCTGTACGTGTCGAACCCCCGTGTATGTACACCCGAGTACGTGTCGTACCCCCGTGTATGTACACCCGAGTACGTGTCGAACTGTACGTGTCGAACCCCCCCGTGTATGTACACCCGTGTACGTTCGAGTCGTACCCCCACCCGTGTATGTACGGTGCGTACCCCCAGCGCTACGCGCTGGGGGTTCGACACGTACTCGGGTGTACATACACGGGGGGTTCGACACGTACAGGTCGACACGTACTCGGGTGTACATACACGGGGGGGTACGGCGCGTACATGCGGGGGCTGGGGGGGGTACGGCGCGTACATGCGGGGGCTGGGGGGGGTACGGCGCGTACATGCGGGGGCTGGGGGGGGTACGGCGCGTACATGCGGGGGCTGGGGGGGGTACGGCGCTTACCGGGCCACCTACTCTGGTCGTTTCGCGCCGTACTTCGCTTTTCCGGCACTTTTTGGGTGCCGTAAAAATATTGCCGTCCGGACTGCTGTCGGTTCGAATCGTACTTCCTGGGTCGTGAAACGCGGCCTGAGAGCGTCCCGACGTCACGTCGGCTCTTTCCCCGGATCCCATTTGTATGTATCTTTTCGTCGGTCGGTGTTTTGTACGACTCGTACGGAAATGGTGTTTCCGTGCGAATCGTACTTGCATGTTTGTAAAGTTTTACGACCAGGTACGAGTCGGACGGAAAAAAGCCTCCGTCCGACGGTTCGTACCCGGTTTTTGCCGGATCGTAATTGGCACCTAAGTCAGTTTCGGTAACGAAGTTTACTGACTGATTGGCGGTTTAATCAGCTTGCGACAGAGTTTCTATACGGGTAAGAACAACCTCGAAGTCATGGATTAAGTCGCTAGCAAGCGTTCGCGGTTTGTTGGTATTAAGGATATTTATATCGTTACAAATCAGGTGGTACTAGACAGATGAGAGTTACACTGGCATCGGATAGCATTTCTGAAAGATTGGATGGAGTGGCGTTTTGGTTTATCCTCAGAAAACTGCATATTCAAGGAACAATGTGATTTACTGGCAACCTGATTGTTGATGGAACATAAACTTAATATGGAATTTGGTTATTTAATTCTCCATTTGGTTTAACAGGTTGAATTATTTCATGACTGCTCCACGCTAATTCACGTAAGTGTTGAGGTGGAGGGCACTAGGATTCGGTGATTTTGGTATTGGCTGTTGTAGTTATTGTTGGAACTGACATTTATGGTTTATTACACTCCACAGGTGGACGGTAGTGTTTAAAAGACGGACTGACTTTTACAGAGCTGTGTGAATTGAACACATAATATGCGTAGCATGCTAATCAAACACACACATGTTTTTTTCACAGATATCTCCCCTGACGAAGGGACTAGGTTGTCCCGAAATGCATTGGGTGAAGACCAAGGAATGAATTTATTATTATGATTATTATTCTAATTTATATAATTTGTTTGGATTTCTTGCATTGTTTTTACATAATGTTTTTGTGAATACATTTATTGCAATGAAGCACAAGTATTGAAATTGTTTGGGTAAAAAACAATGTTTTTCAACTAATAAATTCAATTGAATTTTTTTTTTGGGTACAAACAAAAGGAGCATGATTAATTTGGCAGTATATTGCATTAATAGCTTTGCTTGCTCATGTTCAGGTCATTGTAACCTGGCCTTCAAATTAGTGTCATCTGTGTATGACACAATGTTGAGTCTGAAGGTTCTGACAATGGGGACGAGCGAAGCCATGTAGCATTGAAGAGCGTGGGGCTGAGGGAGGACCCCTGGGGGACTCCGCAGGTGGTTGGTGTAGGGTCTGAGAGGAAATGGGGAGTCTAACCTGCTGCGTTCTGCCAGAGAGGAAGAAGTGGAAACATTTGTGGACCTTGTCCCGGATCCCTGAGTCGTGGAGTCTGCAAATTAGGGTGAGGTGAGAGACTGTGTCGAAAGCCAATGAGAGGTCGAGGAGGATGAGGGCTACTGTTTCTCCTCTGTCCAATATGGAGCGGATGTCGTCTGTTGCAGCGAGGAGGGCGGTTTCTGTGCTGTGTTTTTTTCTCAAGCCGGATTGGGAGAAGTCTAGGATGTTGTGCTCTTCGATGAAGGTGGTGAGTTGGCTGTTGATGGCTTTCTCAATAACATTCGCTGGGAATGGGAGCAGGGAGATGAGTCTGTAGTTATTGAGGTCAGTGGGGCCTGCCGAGGGCTTCTTTAGGAGGGAGTTGATCTAGGTGTGTTTCCAGTCGTCGGGGAACGAGGCGCTCATCAGGGAGCGGTTGATGGTGTGGCGGAGCATGAGTGAGATGGTGTCGGCAGCTCTGTTGAAGATGTGGTGAGGGCAGGAGTCCTAGGGGACCCGGAGTAGATTGATGTCATTGTATTCAGCGTGTCTTCGGTGGTGAGGGCTGTCCAGTTGTCAATCGTTGGCTTCAGGGTGTCGGGGTGGCTAGTGAGGGTTCAGTGTGTTGGTTGTCTTCGTCAAAGTTGTCATAAATGTTATTGATTTTGTGGTGGAAGAAGGTGCTGATGTGTTGCAGAGGTCATGTGAGGGAGGGATGTCAGTAGACTCACTGGTGCGTTGGGCGAACTCCTTGATGATGCTGAAGATTTCTTTGCTGTTGTGCACGTGTGTGGAGATTCTATCTTTAATTGCTTTTTTTCTCGTCTTCTGATGAGTTGGTGGTGGGCGTTAGTGGCGGCTCTGAAGTTGTTGTGGACCGCTGTGGATGTGGAGTTCCTCCAGGCCTTTTTGAGGCGGCGGCAAGTGCGTCTGGACTCTTGAAGTTTGGTGGTAAACCATCTGGCTTTCTTGGTGGAGTGTTTGTTGTTTTTCTTGAGGGGGGCTATGGTGTTGGCGCTGTCGGAGATCCATCTCTGCAGAGTTCAGGCTGCGGTGTTGGGGTCATCGTCTTCCGCGATGGTTGGGGTGGAGTTGCTGAGTGAGGAGGTGAGCTGGTCGCTGTTGATTTTGGTCCAGTTTCTTCGTGGGAGCAGGTGCTGGTGTCTGTGGATGGTGGGTGTTCTGAAGGTGAAGTGGACGCAACGGTGGTCTGTCAATGGGAGTTTGGTGGTGTGGCTGAAAGTGATGGAGTTTCCTGTTGTGAAGAGTGGGTTGAGGTTGTGTCCTGCTGAGTGCCTGGGTTCGATCACGAGTAGGCAGAGTCCAATGTTGTGGAGGTTGTCCAGGAGGGATGTCCAGTTGGTTGTTAAGGTGGAAGTTGAGGTCTCCCAGCAGGGTGTAGTTGGTGGATGCAATGGCATGCAGAGAGATGTTGTTCCTGTGGAATTGGTGAATGGTCCTCGGGGTCCAGGGGGTTGGTAGATGAGGATTCCCTGGAGGGTGGTGGTAGGGCTGGCCAGTATCTTGAAGTGAAGGTGTTCCATCAGGTCTGTGGGCTAGTTGGGGAGTGTGCTTAGGCGGAGGGTGGATTTGTGGATGATGGCAATTCCTACTCCCGGGCAGGTGGGGCGGTACTTTCTGAAGATCTTGTATCCTTGGGGAATGGCCATGGCGAAGTCTGGTCCCGAGGTGGTGTTGGTCCAGGTTTCGGTGAAGAATGCTACGTCTGGGGTGGTGCTGTCAAAGAGGTCCCAGATTTCGGTGGCGTGTTTGTGGAGTGATCGGACGTTGAGGAGGATGCATTGCAGGGTCTTCGATTCGGGTGTGTTCTTGTGGGCGAGTTGTACTGGGTCTGTGTTGCTGGTGGTGCTGTAGGTGTGCCGGCAGTGGTGACAGCTGAAGGGTCCGTGGGTGTCGGCTGGTGATGCTAGCTTGCAGTTGTTGTTGTGGCCTGGGTTGAGTGTGTGGAGTGCCGCTGGGTCATAATGGTGGAGCTGCGAGGTTGGGAGAGAGAGCAATTTCACTGACAATGAGTCAGTGGTCTTGCTCGCTTGTCCCTGCAGCGGCCGCCATTAAGTAGGGGTCAGGGAGGGCTGGACAGCTGGGAGGCGGGAGCTCAGTCCTTTGGCACACACACATATGCACACACATACACCTAAGTGTGGGGTGGCTTCTAGTTACTAGGCCTAAGGCAACTCCATGTTGGCCCCTCTATTTTCTTCATCAGAGATGGGTGGAGGAGCTCGCAGAAACAAGGGAACAGGAAAAGGTAACCATTCGGCACCTTGGAGGACCAATTACATTAGGTGTGTTCATTGAGGTTGAAGATGACTTGGTATCATTAATTCTTGCTTGTATGGTGCTGATGGGATTTGAAAAATGATGGCTTGTAGTGGCTACATTTCACAAATGACAGCCTGTTTACAGGATGCTTGGAAAAGGTTGAGGTTAATTACTTTACACTGGAGAACTTTAACTAATTGTAAGTGCAAATGAACCAGGAGCAGGCAGGACATTGAAAGTACTGGGAGAAAAGAATGCAAAAATGCTAAAAGCAATACGATTTAAACCCATTTATCTAGTATGTTCGTGAATGGATGTAATTAGGCGTTAGATTCACGTACTATACATACCAGTACATATATATTAGTATAATACAAACATTCACACATACATACAAACATACATACATACATACATACATACATACATATCAACAAACCATACCCTGAGATGAACTGATGTGTGTAGGAACCTGAAAGAAACTGAAATGTGTAAAGCACAGGCAGATAATGAAGAGTCCGGGAACTTGGTAATCAAAAAGAGAAAGAAGATCTTTAGACAAAGTTGGGCTTTCAAGTGAGAAGAAACATGATGAGTTTTGGTGCATGAATCAATATATGATTTCTAATTGCTGATCGATCATTCGTTTTTCAGATTGATAATCCTGCCACTGGATGCCCATCAATCATTTATGCAGATGTGAGACAGCTGCTAATTGACACAAATGGGTGGGTATAAACAGTTTAAATATTTTCTCGTTTTCTGAGTGTAGCGACATTATAGTTTGTCACAGAGTGATTTAATATAGAATGAATGCAAATTGCAGCACATGTATAGCTCTTAGGGAGCCATATGAAAAGATCATTTGCAGTTGTGAAGCCTGTAATTTGCAAAATCGCAGTTTGCAATTGCGAAATATATTTCTACAAAGTGTGAAAGTCACTTGCTATGTTGGAAGAGTTTCTTATATACATAAAAGAGTTTTCTGAGTGGCAACTATGAGTGGGCATCAAAGGGGCAACCCCTTCTTCTATAGGAGTTGCAATTGCAAATGCAATTTCAAATGAGTTAGGATTGCAATTAAGGACTCATACCATTGGTGAGCACCATGTTTTGTCTTATTATAAACATTTCTGAAAACATCCTGAGCGCCATCAAGGGATGGTTTTTAAACAAAATATTCACACTAAAGAAATACAAAATACCTCCAGACACCTATTGGACCCGATTTTCTCCTCAATCAGAAACAAAACTGTGAATAAACTTGGAACTATGACCTGGACAGACCACGTTTTCATAAGTCTCAGCAAAATCATCCAACACAACTACAGACCTTCCACCACTGTCCCCCCCGCTGCAGTTGGAAGAGTAGCACAGAAGAGTACTGGGGTTCCACCCCAAAAGAATTTGGGTCGAGGGCTGACTGGGGTGTAAACCCTGGTCAAGCAGCAACCACTATCTTTGTCAGGATAAGACTCAAATAAACCCCAAACTCTCCTTGGATCAACCCCCGGTAGCTTGGCACAGAGCAATCAGATTTGACTTAGAGGCAATGTGTAAAGTATTTGTGCAACAAATCAGACAGTAATACAGTAAAAACACACCACAAAGGGAGCCTACAGCACAGTTAGATAAATAGAGCAGAACTGGATAAATACAAGAAGACCAAAATGACAAAAATCCTATTAGTAGAACCAGAGAGCACAAAAGCACACGGCGGCAGGAAGGGACATCTGGTCGCGCAAAGTCGCAAGTTCAGGCTATCTACAATGGAGCATGGGCTGGCTACAGAGACCCAGTTAAGTCTGCTGAACAAAATACTTTAAATCCTGGTTATGGAGCATTGCAAGTATCCGGGTCAAAGAAGCACCGTGCAGCTGTAGCAATGCATCGGCTCTGGGATGCAGCGAGACTGCGGTGAGAGGTCCTGTTGCATCCTCACTGAGAATCTAATTGATGGGGCTAGGGATGCAATGTCCAGAGTCAAGGATGTGGAATGCAGCTGGCGTCAGTTCCAAGCAGTTGCAAGGCTGCAATGCGAAGTCCGATATTATCATCGAGGCTGCTGTCGATGTGGGATGTGAGTACATGGGCAGGAGATGCACTGCACCTCCGGTGTTTTGTTGGTTCCAAGGACTGCAAAGGTGATGCAAGCTTTCTGTCCTGGGTCCAAATTCATGCAGCAGAGGCGATGCTTCAGTTCTACTCAAGGATACACCGCTCAGCTAAAGAGAAAACCCAGTTCTGCTCAGCAGAGAAGATGCATCAGTTCCACTGGTAAGCATCTTAGGCACCCAAGGGTCCAGAACTGGGGTGGCAACACTTGGCAAGGTAGACTCACAGATGGCAGAGTACAGCTGCAGAAACAGGGTGGTTGTGTCCCTCAGACTTCAGATCAGGAGGGCAGCAACCTTGCCCTTGGAGTCTTTCTGTGTTCTGGGTTCAAGAGATGCAGGTCCAGTCGTTCTCCTTCTGGCATGTAAGCGGTAGGCAGCAAATCAGCATGGCAAAACAGGAGTCCAGCAGAGTGCAATCCATCAGCAGCACAGTAGTCCTTCTTCCTGGAAGAATTTCCATAGGTCAGACGTGTACTAAGTGGATGTATCTGAGGCCCAGTTCTTATACCCAGTGGTTTATTTGAAGTGGGGGAGGCTTCAAAGACATGCTTTTGAAGTAAACAGATGTACTGCCCTCCCTGCCCTGGCTCCAGACAAACTAGAGGGGGTTTGCAGACATTTGTGTGGGGACAGGACACCGCCTATTTAGGGGTAAATGAGGCCGTGACCAGCTCTTCCCTCCCATCCTGCCCAGAATGGCCAATCCAATCACATCTAAGCTCCTGACTGTCTAGCAGGATACACAAAGCCCAACTGCCAACTATACCCAGTCATGTGAGTAGAGATGGGCGGCAGGCGCCAAATGGCTATGGTAAGACAATTGCCACATTTCTAAAAGTAGTATTTTCAGAATTGCAATTTCAAATCTGACTTCACCATAAATTAGGATTTTAAATTGTGATTCCAAAAACACCAAACTTGAAGGAATTAACTCTTTGTGTTTGGAAGTTACACTTATGAAATATAATAGGGCAACTTTAATGTTATGCTATGGGAGATATAGGCCTTGCATTAGTGAAAACTGAATTTAAGAGTTTTTTACTTCCAGTCAATCAATCAATCCATCAGTCAGTCTGGATTTGTAGAGTGCAGCTAATCATCCGTAAGGGTATACAGGCACTGGGGCCTTGCTGGAAGCAGTCAAAGAGCCAGATCTTGAGTCCCTTTCTAAATTCTGGGAAAGAGAATAATGTTCGGAGGTAAAGAGAAAAGTGTTCCAAGACTTGGCTGTGAGGTAGGAGATGGCACGCCTTACGCTATTGCTTCGGTGGATGAAGGTGTGTGTGTGCGAGGACGAGGGAGTTGGAGCGCAGGTGTCTGCATGGTTTCTGGAAGTTCAGGCGGTGGCTGATGTAGGCTGGTCCTAGATCATGCAGGGCCTTGTATGCAGATCTCAGCATCTTGAATAGGCATATTTTCAGGATGGGGAGCCACCAGTGGAGGTTCCTGAGGTGAGGGGGTGATGTGGGTCCATTTGGAGAGGTCGAGGATGAGTCTGTAGGCTTAGTTCTGTATAATCTGGAGCCTCTTCAGGAGTTGGGAGATGATTCGGCTGGTGACTAGGGCTTGCATCACAGTTTTCCTGGTGCTGATGACGAGTCATTTGAGGATCTTTTGGAGCATGCAGAGGGTGTGGAAGTAGGCAGAGGAGACTGCATTGGTCTGGCGTTTCATGGTGAGTTTGCTGTTCAAGATGATGGCAAGGTTGCTGGCGTGGTCTGTTGGTGAGGATGTAGGTTAGAGGTTGGGGGCTCACCAAGTATCGTTCCACAGGGAGTTGTTCTCAAATATCAGCACTAACCCTGGGAAAAGCTACGTGAACTTGCAAAAGAGCTACGCGAGCTGCGTGTAGCTACGCGAGGGTGTGTAGTTGCTTGTCCCGCCTGTTCGTGATGCGTTTTTCTTGCTCACGGACTTGTATTGCGTGTTCGGGATGCTGTTTGCGTGCTCGGGGGATAGTATCTCGCGAACTTACCCATGCGGTCGCCTATGGGTGCGGCCATCTTGTTTTTCACTTGTCCCGCCAGTTCGCGATGCCTCATTTCCTGTTCCAGGTCGCATGTAGCATGTTCGCGATGCACATTTCATATTCGGGAACGCATCTTACGTGTTCGCAACGCTTTTTGCGTGCTCGGGGGAAGTATCGCGCAAACTTAATTTTTCACTCTAAGCTATGGTTCTGGGGCCTGCTTTTCTATCCTCCCTCTATCTTTGCAATCCTTAGGTTTTTGCACTGTTTTTCTGATCCTTTTTTATTTATTATCTATCCCTCTCTGTCCCTAAGTCTATATTTTGCATTTTATTTCTACTTTTACTCTGCGATTTTTTCACTTTTCTACTGTTTTATATTACTTCCTTCTTTAAGCTCCTACTTATTCCCCTAAATTTATTTTGTCCTTCTAAAGTTTCTTTTCCACTTCCGCTCACCCCAGAACCATGCCTAAGGGCACCAATGGCTCCAAGGGTAAGGCGCCTGCGCCCAAGAGCCGCCTGCCTTGTGGCAGACTGCGCCCTGCAGGGGTGCAGGGTCAGGAGCTTTTCGGCGAGGCGGAGGTGGCCACTCTTGTTTTTTTTGTGCAGTGCCACCTCCCCTTGACCTTGGCAGCAGGTGGCAGGCCTGGCTCCAGGTATCCTACCGAGGAGCATCATCGCCGGTGGGCGAAGGTGCGCCGGGCAGTGTTTCATCAGTCAGGGGTCTGGTGCACCCATAACCAGCTGGCCCACCGGTGGTCAGACATCTTGGACCGGGAGCAGGACCTTCTGGACCTGCTAGGTGTCGAGGTTGTGGGGCTTGGTGAGTAGCTAATATTACATACCAGTAGTACAAGTTTTGTGTATACATTTTTTCCGAATAGCAAGAATATTGCTGCTTACATTGCAGGTAAATTACGTTTTAAAATCTTCTGTGATTGTAAGACACAGGTGCACGGCGCTACTCTGACTTGTTTGCAACTTTGCACTCGCTTGGGCTGATTATGTAAGAGTTTACTTAGAGAACTTAAGTTAGGTAATGCTATTGCTAGAGAGACTCTATTCCTTCCTTTGTCCTCCTGTCACTAAGAAGAGATAGTGGTGGATGGATTGATAGGTTTAGTTAGTATTAGTTGGTAAATTTTTTAGAGGTCTGCGTGACGGATGTATGATGTTACAACGCATGCTTTTACAACGCATGCTGTTACAACGAAATTTTTACAACGCAAATGCAGTGACAACGCAAGTCTTTACAACGCAAGTCTTTACATCGACTTGCGCTAGATGGCGTACTAACATTAAAAAAGTGTAATTTACTATTCTAACTCCAGTCCACGTAACAGTAGGGAAGGTGTTTGGATAGTAAACTACACTATTTTTAGTGTTAGCACGCCATCTAGTGCAAGTCGATGTAAAGACTTGCGTTGTAATGGCATGCGTTGTCAATGCATTTGCGTTGTAACAGTTTCGTTGTAATGGCAGTGCGTTGTAAAAGTTGCGTTGTAAAGGTTGTTCCCCCTGCGTGACGCATCCTCTGTCACTGAGTGCTGCTTACCCCTGTCCTTAGTAGAACCTTTTGTTGTTTGTTTAGTGAGTGGTAAGGCTTAGCAGTGTCACTAGCAGAACATCAGATGCAACCAACCAACAATTTGGTGTATGCACAAAATTATGCATGTGTCCTCCATCTATGCATTTTTGAGGGCTAAAATTGAAATGCAGACTTAGTGAACAATTGGCCCGTCTGGAATATGTGGGCTAGGTCAGGTGGTACATAGGCTCATTTAGTATTCTGGAGTCAGAATTGATGGAACACTGGATCAGTGTTAATAATAATAAGTAGATGGTCCGTGAATCCCGCAATACTACTAGTCGATCTGATTAGATACCTGCAATTGTTGTTTCCTAAAATGTTTTTTGAGCATTTTTTAAAATATTTCATTTGTTTCGCAGTACACCAATCATTAATATTTGTCTCTTTCTTTATTATATCTTACATGATCAGCACCCAGGGGCAAGACGGGGTTACAGTCAGCGGGGCAAGAAGATCAAGATGCCTCCCAGGGCCAGGACCGCTCCTCTACCGAGGGCTCTGCTGCTGGCCCCAGTCAGTCCTCCAGTGGTTAATATTAATAATTATATTTCCCTAACTTTTACTGCACTTTATTTTTTCTGAATTATTATTATTTCTGTTTCCTAATTCTATTTTTTTCCGAATCTTCTTCGATCTAGACTGTTTCTAAATTCTTGTTATCCCTGCCTCTAACTGCCTCTTCTATGACTCTCTGTACTACTACTATTAGTCTGTCTGTAGCTAAGCTTGCCCAGTGGGACACTCTTTATTTAAAAGGTTTTAAATAAAACTCAGATTCACCAATAGCTCTAGCCACTGAGTCCAGTCTTTTGGGTTGTCCTCTTGTAGTCTAATCTTGAAGCTTTTCGCCAATTCCCACCAACAAAATGTCCAACCAGATATCTATTTTTGATAGGAATAGGATATAGTAGTACATACTACTACTGTTGTGGGGATTCTGCACAGCCACATACAGAACTATGCACAAGAAAACAGGATGTTGGTGATGGGAGGTTGGACCTTCCTCACACCTCAGTTAGAACCCACAATCCCCTGACCGACTATCTATAGTCTCTCATTAGGTCCCCGAACCCCCCCCAAAGATACCCAATGATTAGACATCCCAGAACATAATAAAACCCTTTCGCTCACTCACTCATGTAAGTCCACCACACCAAATACCACAGAGTCTATGTGTAAGTTCAAAAGCTCTGTACGTTGTTCTACTATTCAATTCAGTATACTGCACGAGCCAGCTCCAACAGCAAAATGCATACGATTAAAACACTAAACATTGTTCAACTTACAAGTCCATCGGAGACAAAGATCTCTGTGCGAATTCTGGGGGACCCCTCACCTTAGAACGTAGAAGTACTGGTTACATCAAAAGCTCTGCAAAGCTCTGTTTCGTAGAAGGGAATCTTCCGCCTGTTATGAGAAAAATGGTGCGCGTTAGATAGTATAATGCAAGTATTTGTCAGTCATGCCAAAAAGTGTAGCATGTTATGGCTAAGCAATACGGACTGACCAGAACTCCATAACAAAGTGGCTTGTTTTTCGACCTCTTGTACGCAACGCTCTGACAGTAGCTGTATGAGCTCATGTGGGCTCAAAGGTGTCTTGCACAACAAGCTGCGAGGTAACGTCACGTGCGCAAAAGAGTAAGGCATGAAGCTAAAATGGTTGCATGGCTCAGGCTAACTTTGCAAAGAGTAGAGTAGACTAGAATGACCCTAGGGACCATAACAATGCTAGTGTCTACTCTACTCTGGTATCCGATTTGGACTAGTGATGTATGTTGTATATGTATGTATTAACTTTTTTTTCCAATCTTGCTAGTGAAATTGAAATAGGGGGAGGTGTATATGGCATCTAAAAATGTGTAATGTTTTTTCTATGCATACTACCGACCACGAGTGCCGGGGCCAGCGGCGATGGCAATGCGGCCATTCCAGAGGGAGCAGGAGATGCGGCACCTGCAGGAGCTACAGGGGGCAAGCCAGCAGCATTGGCGGGCGGTGGTAAGTTATATTAATACTTATTGACATTACACTAGCGGGAAGGGTGTACACTCACTGTACTGTTGAGACTTAGTAAGTATGAAGTTGTAGTGAACATTAGACAACGGTTGAAGAAGACACCCTTTACTTAGCAATGACATTAGCAATAGCATTAGCAGCGTGAGTTGAGTAACCAATGGCCTCTTCTATCTGACTCCAACTCAGCTGTGAAAATTTTATGGAGAAGACTAAAAGTCAGATCAGATGACCTTGATGGATGTGTTGAACAAAAAGGGAAAGAAGGGTGAAAGGAGGAAGGACGGGCGAGATGTAATATGACTGGCAGAGATGGATACGTTGGAAGCATGCATAGGTGGCTGATAGGAATCAGATGCATGGGTTGTTGAAGGATGGGTGGAAGGTGAAAGAAAAGATGCCTACCTGGGTGGGCGACACCGTATGGGTGGATTGGATAGCCAGAATCATCAGCGGTGTTTGGGTCAAACTCAAAGCCAAGGCAAGCAAGGAAGGACGCATGGGTGGTTGTTGGTGAAACAAACTAAGGTTTGTTGAGAGATTAAGAAGAATGATAGACGTTTACTTTGAATGGATGGATGCCTGGATGTATTCATCATAGATAGCATAGGTGGAGACTGTCACTGGATGCAGACCAAAGTCTTAGTTTGAAGAGAATGTAAAAGAAACCGCGTCACAGTAGCAAAGCTGAGGGGAATATAAGTTGCATTTTCAGAATACTCCCTTGACTCACAGCAGTTTACAAGCACATCATATATATATATATATTGTGTATGTATGTAGTTATCAAGAGCCTTCCTCCGACTCCGAGGACCACTCCCTACCTATTTTCGAGTGTGTGAGCCATCCTGCCATGGGGGGTGGCCTATCTGTTGGTTACACAATCAATCAAAACAAAGTACCTCATTTCGTCCCATATATAAGCAATGATCATTAGATCAGATATTTATCTGAGTTTTTGTAGTAGTCAGGGCAGGGTGAAAGTAAAATTGAGCAATTGCCCTTGATGTAACAGAGAGAGTATGGCCAGTGCCACCCATAATAGAAAAAAACGAGCATCTCCACCTGCAGACAGCAGTAAATAAAACTAATGTGAGTCTGTGTCATGACTCGAGTATGTTTGTCTTGGGCGCAAGCTGACTGAGCTGGCATGCAGGCTACAACAAGGTCATGTAATTTCGCTAAACTAGAGAGAAAAAGAAGACTGGTGTACTGTGTACTGGAGTCCATAGTGCTAGTATAATGCCTGAAACTCCCACAAATGTTAGAGGCCGAGGAAGTGGGAGGACAGATACATACCACAAATGTTATGTACTGTGCTTGCTTGTGCTACTGCTACTATGCCACTATGTGTTGAATTAATTTTGTGTTACTGTTTTGCTAAGAGTATTGGTAATAGTCTTTTTTTCTTTCTTGAGATAGCTCCTCCAAAACCAACCAGGAAGGAGTTGGCAGCCATGGCCTGGCGCCGGAAGCTGGACGCCATCTGCACAGAGTACCGTGGGCTGGTGGCTCTGGCGGAGGAGGAGAAGGAGGCAGCAGCAGCTGCAGCCTCCTCCAATGCCCCAGCCAGGCCCCTCCAGTGGTACCGCGCCGTGGAAAGGCAGTCGCCCACCGCCGCCCACCAACAACATCCAGCACTACTTCTGCCCCCCTGTGGATGCAACTGCAGGGCATATGCGCCCCGTATGCTCCTCCGGAATGCGCGACTGGAGTAGGAGGTGGAGGAGCTCAAGAAGAGGGTCAAGGTCCTGGAGATTGACATCCGAAAAGCCCGCAGATTAAGACCCTGTTTAATTGCCCCTTTTTTATTGGTTCTTTTGGTGGGTAGGAATAGGGCATTGGGGTTTTACTTTTTCTAGACAACATGGACAATTGGACATTTGATTTTTGGGACTTTTTCGTTTTGGACAATGGTTGGGGTTAGGGAGAGGGGTGGGTCAGGTGTTTTGGGTTTTTACATAGTTTATTTTTGTTAGGGGATTAAATTATATATATTTATACTTTACATATGATGTGGTTAATGTTTTGTGGGTGGGGTTACTGTTTTACTTCACACTGTTTCCTTGCTGCTGCAGGGCCCCAGCCAGTGTTTGATTTAAATAATTGGCTGACTTTGTAAGACACAAACAGATAGATGTGGCACCCCTTACTGAGTGACTTGTCCTACTAGTACTGTCAGTCTCACCTCCCAGTCCATTATTATACCACCCACATCTTTTCTAGTTTTCTTACCTGTGATTGATGTTTAAGTTAGGCACAGCGATGGCTGCATGACGATGCAGGTTGGGTTTCCGGAGAGAATGGAAATGCCATGGTTATGGTGGTAGTAGTAGACACTGGCAGTAGCATTTACAAAAAAAGAAAATAAGACAGTCAGTCGCCTGAAAGAGACTCCGGGAGGAGTAGTAGAGTGAAGTAAATAAAACATAATGCTGGAGGGGATAGCCTAGTACAACAAGTTACAAACTGTAGTTGTTGTCAAATCACTCAACTAGGCCTACACAAGCGTAACCTTTAGTGCTGTGTGTAATAGGATGAGAATCGATGCCGGCAATTAATAATGATGGATTAGGTTCCTTTGTTAAAAAAGTTACCTCGCAAATATACTGATCATGGGTGGGCAAGCAGAAGAAGATCCTCCCCCTGCTTTAAAATTTAATTAGTGTTGCTTTCGCCAGATCCGTCACAGCAAGCGTGTGATCAGTTATTGGTGTACATTTAATTTAGTCACACCTCAATAAATCACACAGCCCACGGGAAGCGGATTAGGGTTTGATGAAAGGTTGGGAAGGGGGGTTTGGGGAAAGGTTTGACAAAGAAAAACAGTATGCATGGACAAACAACAAAAGAAAACACAATCTTTGTAGACTACCATATCCATAAATCTGTTAAGGGTGAAAAAGGAAATGCATGCATGATGATGATAACTTGATGGTTAATGATAAGTAAAACTTACTAAGTACTACTAGACAAGTAGACAGTACAGGGCATCAGTATATTAATATTATGCAATTTGCCTTGCCTGTCTGCCCTCATAGAGACACGGATTACATACAGTTTGTGTTCTGTTCTGTTGTACCGGACTTACTTTTAAAGATAGCAAAGAAAATTTAAAAAAAAGCTGTAGGGATGAATTATAAGCGTAGAGCAACCATAATTAGTAAGAACAACAACACACGGTAGTAATGATTGAAGGCAAAAAATGAATCAAATTATTTAAAAGATGATGAAAGTTGATACTGTTACTGTGTTATCCTGGTCAAAATGGAGAGTTGGATCTTGGCATTCCTCTTGGTCCTCAGTCCCTTCCATGAATGCTCCATCCATCAATCTTGGGTGACGCCACTGCTTGCCTGGCAGATGTAGATTCATTGGTAAGGTAAGTGTGAGTTGTTTCTCCAAGTATAGCACAAGGTAAAAGCCGGCCTGTAAGTGTAAATGGAAAATCAAATGGGATATTGAAAAATCAATGAATAAAAAATGCATCAATTACGGTGGAGTGCAACAAGAGAAGAGAACACTTTCAGACTGAGGTGGCATGGATACATCATGTCTACTCTGTTTACAGGACAGAGCAGGCCGCAACGGCACCAGGCCGTGACAAAACTTCCATTTAGCTTAAATTTTGACAGAGCCAGACAAAGCACATATACAGCAACCTAGCATTTTCAAAATTAAGTGACTAAATCAATGCACCGCTCTCAGTCATACCACTGCACTCGACTCGACCACTACACGGACATGTAGGTCTGCTGTGGTTCTTGTTGACTTGTGTTTACCTTTTGGCACTTCATGAAACACAGTTTTTCCATCAATCATCTCTGATCCTAAGTACTGACTGACTGCGAAGAGTATAGTATGTGATCATCATGATGATCATGGAGTCCAACTCAGTCTGTTGTGTACAGACAGAGTCCAGAGTCCATATTCAAATATACAATGGATCGCCCTGCAGTAGAAGTACAATTTTGTTACTAAACAACAAGTCTGTTTACAGTGCCATTAACCAGAAACAGTTACAGGAGGACACATATACAGCAACATAGCATTTTCCAAAGTAAGTAACTAAATCAACATACGGCTGTCAGTCATACCTCTACTACTACACTCGTGAATACTCGACTCCACCACTATACAGACATGTAGGTCTGCTGTGGTTGTTTACTTGTTATTTACCTTTTACACCACTTGATTTGAAATGCCCTGAGTTATTCCATCAATCATCTCCGTTCCAACTGACTGACTGCGAAGATAGTATGGTCATCATCATGGTGTTACATGTGTTGGCCAACTCCAACTCAGTCTGTAGTGTACCGAGTACAACTCCGACTAAGTCCATATTCCATTTTAAAAAATGCAACCTATATTGGCCTGCAGTAGTAGGAGTACAATGTGGGTATTAAACAACAAGAAGGGAAACATTGACTGTCACTTGAGTCACTTTTAGTTGGTAGATTAATTACTAGTACAGTTCGACTTCATGCACAACATCATCAACACAAAAAACAGCAATCACACTGAGTCTGCATACAACGCATGCCATCATTACCTGTTTTGCTCTTCTCTTTGGCTGTGAGATGCCTCGTTTTGACAGGTGTGTTTTTTTTTACCGAGGCAGGCTTAATTTTTGGTTTCCCAAAAAAGGTTTTGGGCGGCACACCAGACTTAAATGTCTTCTTCTGTTTCTTCTTCTCAATAGCAACTTTCTTGGTACTGGAGGACCTGGAACCTGCTTTCCTTGGGGGTATCTCCTTCAGATGTCAGCAGCAGTCAGTTGCACAAATTGCAGAGATGTCTGGTCCGGTCACACGTCACGTCATGTACAGCAGCTGTCTGGCAGTACAACGGGCGATGATGACGCCTCCTCCTCAGTCTTTTGTGCACCTAAAAGTAAAAAAAAACAGAAGAACATCAGTCAAACGTGGAATTTGTTGTTCTTAAATAACTTAGTCTGTGGTGGTCACAAAAATTACATTTTAGTAACTCAGTGAACAACAACAGTGTAGCCATTTATGAGACTTTGACAACAAGGGCTTTCCTGGTGTACTGTGTACACTCAGGAAGAATAAGAATAGCAAAGAACAAAAGCAAAGATACAAATGTAGTGGAACCTGTTTGGCCTTAATTTGTGCATCATGTGGGATGGATGCAGCATCAGGGAGCTGCAGCTGGCAATGGGGATGGAAGCAGTAAGCCAAGAGGAGCAGTGGAAAGATATTCAGGCCTATGTGGCAAACACAGCACACTACTAACTACCATCACAAAATGGCCCCCAGCCACATGGTCACTCACAGGCACAAGGCCCGGAAAACAATGAACTCAAGCAGGCCTATATGGCGAGACAAAGGAAGCCTGATAAACAACACAGCTTTAATGCAAAAACGAAAATCCACATGGCTAAAAAGGTTGGAAAGTTACACAACAACCACAACAACAACATATACACATGCAAAAAAGGCATTTATTTAACACACCCAAAAAGTGAAATACACCCCAAAATCCACATTTTGCAATTCAATCCAATGCCATCCATGCCCTAAATGATGTTTAGAATCAACAGACACCACAGAAACAGTTGTTTCATGCACCCATGGGTACCTCTGGGCATACTGGCTAATAAGGCCTAACACACACCAAAAAAGTGACCCCCCTCCCTACAAAACACATTTTAAAATTCAATCCAATGCCATCCATGCCCTAAATGATGTTTAAATTCAGCATACAACACAAAGACAGTTGTTTCATGCACCCATGATGATTGATGAGTACCTCTGGGCCTACTGGCAGACTAGGCCACAAGCTTGGAGGCCTATGGCAAAAGCATAGGGGCTGCTCCCACAAAATGGCCACCAACACATGGCTAGGCCACCCACAATAAGAAGAAAGTGAAGACAGACAATGCAGGCCTATGGCAAAAGCACACTGCCTGGATGGCTCCACAAAATGGCCGCTAGCCACCCACAACAAAAAAGAAATGGAAGACAGACAAGGCAAGTCTATGGCAAAAGCACACTGCTTGTCTTCACAAAATGGCTGCCACCCACAATAACAAGAAAAGGAAGACAAGACAGACAATGCAGGCCTATGGCAAAAGCACAATACCAGGCTTCACAAAATGGCCGCCACCCACATGGTCAGGCCACCCACAATAACAAGAAAGTAAAGACAAAGGACAGGACCAGGAAGTTGGAGACTCTGGGGAACTTCCTTCCTCTATAAAAAAATTGTAAAACAAGAAAAATGACTCTTCGCTCAAAAAACTACAGCCAAATGACAACCTGAGGAGTTTTTGGAGCAAAATGAACAAAATCATCATTTTCGACAAGGTTTCATGCTGCTCGCCAGATTGAAAATTCTGCGTGTTCGGCATCGCGATCTTCACAAAAACGTTGTTATTGCGTGCGCGAAAACTCATATTGAGTGCGCGAACAAGAAAAAAGTGTAAGTCCGCGTTGCCAAAACACCACGAGCTGAACGCCCAGGGTTACCTACTGGCTGAAAAGGCCTATTCATTTAACACACACCAAAAAACTAAAATACCACCCCAAAAACCACATTTTACAATTCAATCCAATGCCATCCATGCCATAAATGATGTTAAAATTCAACAGACAACACAGAAACAGTTGTTTCATGCACCCTGGCCATGATGACTACCTCTGGGCCTACTGGCAGACTAGGCCACAAGCTTGGAAGCCTATGGCAAAAGCAAGCATACTGCCTTGCTCCACAAAATGGCCGCCACCCACATGGCCAGGCCACCCACAATAACAAGAAAGTGAAGACTGACAATGCAGGCCTATGGCAAAAGCACACTGCCTGGATGGCTCCACAAAATGGCCGCTAGCCACCCACACCAAAAAGAAATGGAAGACAGACAATGCAAGCCTATGGCAAAAGCACACTGTCTGCCTTCACAAAATGGCCGCCACCCACATGGCCAGGCCACAACAACAAGAAGCATAAGCTAAGGGGAACAAAGAAAAGACATGCAGGCCTGTATGGAGAAAGCAGCAGACTACTAAACTACCACCACAAAATGGCCCCAAGCCACATGGTCACTAACAGTCACAACATGCCATGGAAAACAATGAACTCAAGCAGGCCTATATATGACCAGACAAAGGAGGCCTGCTAAACAACACAGCTTCAATAAAAAAATGCAAAAGCTACAATCCACAGGGCTACGAAAAGGTTGGAAAGTTACACAACAGGCATACACACACACATCCAACAAAGGTATGTATTTATTAACACACACCCAAGTAGTGAAATACACCCCAAAAACCACATTTAGCAATTCAATCCAATGCCATCCATGCCCTACATGATGTTTAAATTCAACAGTCACCACAGAAACATGCACCCATGGGTACCTCTGGGCCTACTGGCTGAAATTACAATCAAAGAAAAACAACTAGGCCCCTACTGAAACTACAGGCCACCCACAACAATAAATTATAAAAACGAAAATCCCCAAAAAATGTAGGTACAAACAATGCCCCAATCAAACAAACAAGTACACCAATTCTCCAACTTACCAAATGAAAGTGAACAGCACATGGACAAAGCACTGGGAGGAGCCTGCTGGACAGGAACAGGAAGTTGGAGACTCAGGGGCACTTCCTTCTTCCTGAAAAAGAAAGTAAAAAAAGAAAAAGGACTCCCTGCACAAAAAAATCACAATCTGAGGAGCTTTTTGAGCAAAATGATAATTTTCGAGAAGGTTTTATGATGCTCGAGAGATATTCTTTGCCAGATTGCAATTTTTGCGTGTACGGGATCGCGATCTTACCAAGACTGCTGCCGGAAGTCGAATGATGTGTTCGCGTTCGCACACTCTCGCGGGATCGTGCGGCCGGATTCCAAATCTCGTCGGCGAACGCGTACGGATAGGAAATCTCCTCGGCGAACGCAGAATCACAGTAATTTTTTACCGCACGCGCGAGAATGCATATTGAGCACGCGAAGAAGAAAAACAAGTACGCTATGGTGCAGATTGCATAGTATTCGGTAAATACGTGATCTACGCGAACCGCGAAGTTACCGAAACTCCGCAAACTCCGCAAGCGTAGCATAGTTCACCGCCCAGGGTTAATCAGCACTTCCTTCTTGTCTGTGTTGAGTTTGAGGACATATAAAACTGAGAATACATTCCCTGCTTTTTAAATACATTGCACCCTGCCTTCTGGTCTGTCCAGGGCCTACATTACAGGTGACATATGTATTCTAAAGCAAGGTTTGGGCATGCAAGAGGTTTATCACAATCAGTGCTGCCGGCCAACAAGTAGCATTAAATGTACAGGTCCTGAGCACAATAAGTGCACTTTACTTGGGACTGAGAAGTAAATTAAATATGCTAGTTGGGGATAAGTCAGTATTACCATGTTCTAGAGGAGAGAGCACAATCACTTTAGCACTGGGTAGCTATGGTAAAGTGCACAAGAGTCCTAATGCCAGTAAAAGGAGTTGAGAAAAATGGAGGAGGGATGGGATGGTTTGTACTGGATTGACTGTCCGTATTAATATGAAGCAACCCTCAACCATTACTCTGCGGCAGCCCCTCCATTAGAGAGGAGCACTGTGCCCCTGCCACCACCAGCAAATAAAACAATAATAAAACAGGTTTTAAACCCGTTTTACTATTGCTTAATTTTTATCTCCAGAACTCACACCAGGACTCTGATGAGTCTTAGGGGCGGGTCCAGGGGATGACATTGCTGGTGGTGGAGAGGTGGGCATTCCCTACAATTTGCATGAGGGTTTGGCAGTCTGTCTGAAGCCGGCCAAACCCTCTTACGCAGTGAATCTCTCTCCAGCCCAAGCTGCATTGCTGGGGCTGGAGAGAGCAGGCACAGGCTCCCATTCTGTCTGGGAGGACAAATTGCTGGCACTCAGACCAATCCCAATGCGTCTTTCATGCAGCATCAGGATTGGCCGCAGTGCAGTCTGGGAGCCTGTGCCCAGAAGCAGGAAGAGCGCGATGTGGCAGGAGACAGCAGTGGCAGCGGTGGCATTAAAGTACGTTTTTTTTAATGTATTTTTTTTTTTGTCCCCCTCTCCCACTCCCCAACTCGCTTCTCCCTCCTCAGGCCCAGCCTGGCCTGCACCGCCCTGCCACTATGGCAGGGGCCTGGCTGCTACTGATTGCAATGTATAGAACAATTGACGACGTTTCTCTAGGCATAGTGTAATCTATGTAATTTGAACACTGGACCTTGTTCATCGATAATACTGAACTCTTGCAACAACCAAGCCAAACCCTCCTCAGAAAGTCCCTTAAAATATATATCTAATAATAATGATTATCTTCGCTTACTACTTTTACAGTTCATAATATTAGTTTTTTTCGCTTTCATTAATACTGAGGGGCAGATTTACAAGAAAAAGACGCATCTGTATATATGCGTCACTTTCCCTGCCCCACCATTAGAAACCCTTGCGCCACTATGGATGTGCCGTATTTACAATACGGCGCACCATGGCGCAAGGATTGGCAGATGCGTCAGAAATTCTGACGCATCTGTTGACGCAAAAGTCACACATTGCTGGAGTCATGTCTCAAGCATGACGCAACTCCAGCAATGCATGGGGAGGCCTATCCTCATTGTGCTGCGTCACTCCCCACACATGCATCATGCAGGCGTAAGATTTTGACAGAGTGGTGCCCTAGAAGTGGCGCAGTGAAATCTTGTAGATTTCACTGTGTCACTTCTACCAGGCTTTTTGTGTTGGAAGACCCACCCTGCATACATTATACCTGACGCAGGTATAATGTGACGCAGGGCTTTACAACGTGACGCATCTCCCTAGAAGTGTCATGTTGTAAATGGGCTGCATTTTTACGCTGCTGCTGCGTCACAAAAACGGCCGCAAAATTGATGCAACAGTGGCGCAAAAATGGTGCAAGGGGCTTGTAAATCTGCCCCCTACGATTTCATAAGGATTGTAGAACATGAAAATATAAACCAAGAAAATGCTTCTTATGAAAACAAAGTAACTATTAGCATCTCTTTCTTGAATTACTCTCCATTCTGATTTCACTCTCTTGACTTTTCTTTTAGCACTGTCAGGCCTCTTTGTGATTGAGGTCAATGCTGAAGTTCATCTGCTGCCTTCCCTGATACTCTGAGCTTGGAGGCAATGAGGGAGGAGAAGCAGCCTGGATCATCGCACCTGTAACCAATGCTTGTCCTAGATTGATCTGCTCTTGTTCAAATGTACTATTCAGACATATCATATCCATATTTCTCCTTTGCTGATGACCTCAGGAAAGTGAAGATAAAGCATTTAATATTTGAATGTGTGTTCTACATAATAGCTAAACATTATTTCATGAATCAAAACAACTTATTTTTTTACTTTCTGTTGCACCTGCAAATACTATTGAACTTATCATTGTTTAGAATTAGGCAGCAGATAAATACAAAGAGGAAGTCAAATGCAGGGGCTCAGATACCAATGGTGCAGGTAATGCAGTGCACCTGGGCCCAGACATGGAAGAGGGCCTTACAACAGCAGCCCCTTGAACACAGAGAAGGCACCTACTAGCATAGGCACTTCCAAAATAACCATGCTGGAGTTTCGAAGATGAATGGGTATTAAATATGACTTTTAATGTTGTATTCATCTTGTCTCATTGCTGTGTGTTCAGAGGCCAAATGCCAGTCTAGTTTTCTGACAAATTGCTGTTTATTGCTTTAACATGGAGACTGGTATTTACTATTGTTTCTCTTACTCCAAAGTGTGAGGGAAAGCAAATATGAAGCGCTTTTTTAAATTGATGAAATGTGATTGAAACAAAGGGGCTGATTTAGATCTAGGCAGATGTGATACACCGTCACAAATGTGATGGATATCCTGTCCACTTGTAATACGGTTGACGAGATATCCGTTAGTGATATATTGTGACAGTGTGCTCCTAATTGGAACACTAGCTATATACTACACACTTACCACAGCTGAATAAGTTGTTCTTTGTGGGATGCTTGGGTTTTTCAGAAACCCTATGAGTTCACTTATGTAACTTTGACGGCAGCATCCGCAATGTGAACACAGTTGGAGCACCACTGCCTACTAGGGCCACAGGAGCTCTTACAGCAATAGGAGCTTTCTGGTAGCTCTGTCATGATTCAATCAGCTGCAGTAGTCAGAATCTGAGCAGCAGAATTCACTGAAGCACCTACAGCGGCATTGCAAAGGCCTCATTGTGTGCACACGAATGGCCAAGCAGTCACTTTTGTAAGTGCAGACTGGGCTATTCAGCCCTTGCTGCATGCTGCTATCAGGCGTCAAAGGAGAAGTTATACTCATGCTACTCCATGGTTTCTTAAGACAAGACTGTCATGCTATTCACTGCATTCAGCTTGACGGGTGGAGGGAGATAAAATGAAATGCATTTTTGTAGAGCGCACTAAACCCTAGGGTGTCTAAGCACTAGGTCAAAAAAGCAGATCCCACATAAATCAACCATGCCCAGGTGAAGAACTAGGATGAGAATAAACATGTTTTCAGAGATTTTCTAAACAGAGAAAAAGATTCTAACTCAGAGGTATGGGAAGTCTTTCCACGCCACCCACTAGGCCAGAGACCCGGCATATGTCCTTCGCGGACCATGATCGGACAAACCCATTCAATCCTGTTTGGACCATTCCTAACTCACAGCTCAATGACCATCCCACCCTCGCTAATTTACCATCCTCTCTATCCAAAGACCATAGAACACCACAAATCCCTAACGATCAACTTCCTCCCCAGAACTACACATCACCACCTTGGACCACCGGGACTTGCATCAAGACCCCCCTTCTCTGCCTGATTTGAATGAATGAATGAATAATGAATGAATACAGACTTATATAGCGCATGGCTACCCGAGGGCATCCCAGCGCTTGCTATGACATCTTATCACTCACCACTACTTACGGGAAGAGAAAGGTCTTCAACTGCCTCCTAAATCCGAGATAATCCTGCTCAAGACGAACATAGTGTGGAAGCCGGTTCCAGAACATTGCCGCATTGTAGGGGAACCGACGCCCTCCAGTCCTTGACCGTTTAATCAAAGGAACGACAAGAAGTCGTTTGTTACTGGATCTAAGAGTTCTGTTAGTCCGGTATAACTGCACCATAGGCTGAATTATAGAAGGACCAGTACCCCCGAGCGACTTATGAATAATACACATAGCCTTAAACCTAATTCTCTCCAGAACTGGAAGCTAATGCAGCTGTCTAATAGCTAACCTAGCCGAGCTGCGCTTCGGGATGCTCATTAAAAGGCAAGCTGCACAATTCTGAACAGTCTGAAGAATCTTTGTGGTTCCTAGTGGCGCTCCCAAATAAACTGCATTCGCATAGTCCAGCCATGATAGAACAAGAGCTTGGACCAGCACCCGCCTAGCTTCAAATGGGAGAAGGGGAAGAATCTTGCTCAACATCCTAAGAAGGCCATAACAACTGGCCGCCACTTTGCGTGCCTGTACTGTAAAATTGAGATTACAGTCGAACCATACACCCAAACTTTTAATCTGCGTCTTGGGAGCAGGAGAAGGGCCAAGACAGCTGGGCCACATAAGATCTAAATTTGCGGGGGACGCATGGCCTAAGATCATAATTTCTGTCTTGGCCCCATTCAGTTTGAGAAAGGACAACTTCATCCACTCAAAAACATTCTCAAGACAGGCGGTCAAAGTTGGTTTCACTCTATCTTGGTGACTGAGCGAGACCACCAACTGGGTGTCATCAGCGTACATGACAGTGTGGATTCCCCAGGGGGCCACCACCTCCGCGAGGGGCCTCATATAGATATTAAACATGGTAGGGCTAAGAGAGGACCCCTGGGTGACTCCACAGTGCAGAGGAGTCTGATTAGAGAGAGCCTCCTCTTCAAAAACCGCAAATGATCCATCAGCCAGAAAGGACTGCAACCATTGAAGGGCAGTCCCTGCTACTCCTATCTCTCTGAGTCTTTGGACCATAATTTGATGATTAACGGTATCAAAGGCTGCGCTGAGATCTAATAAAAGGATCGCAGCGCAGCCTCCATTGTCCAAAATCTTTCTTGACTCTTCGACCACCGCGAGCAGGGCAGTCTCCGTGCACTGATGATGCCTGAAGCCTGTCTGGGTAAAGTGGAGGCAATTATTTTCCTCAAGAAAGCCTGCCAGTATAGAATTGGCATGTTGTTCGGCTAGTTTACCGATCCCCGGCAACAAGGAGATCGGGCGGTAGTTAGCCCAGTCTTCAGGGTCTAAATTTGTTTTTTTGAGAAGGGCTTTAACTCTAGCCTGTTTCCAGAGCAGCGGCACCTGCCCAGTTATAAGGGAGGAATTTACTACATGCAAAATAACTGGCGAAACAGTCTCCCAAGCCAAATTAAGGATGGACGGCGGAGCAGGATCGGCCGGAGACCCTGATTTAAGCTCCCGCAGAAGCATCTGCAGGGCCGAAAGAGTCAGCGGGGCAAATTCCTCCAGCATAACCTGATAAATAGGCGATGGAGCACTGGTATCCACAGTGGTTTGCCGAAACGTAGAATAGATGTTATCAATTTTTGCTGAGAAAAAATAAGCTATTTCCTCACAACGCTTTTGAGCATCCCTAGAGTCAATAAGAGGAGTGGGAAGGGAAAGCAGGGACTTCATAATTTTAAAGATTTCCCTGGGGAATTGGATGCAGAGGCAATTTTTCCATAATAATAGGAGGCTTGAACACTTTTTATTTCGTTCTTATAAAGCTTAAGTGTTTCTTTATACTTGTTCTTACCAGTCTCTGAAAAATCCTTCCTCCATTTCCTTTCCAAACGTTTACAGGATTGCTTAAGCTGTCTAAGTTCCTGGGAGTACCACGCTTTTTTATTGGGGCCAATTCGATGGCAAAGTTCTTTCTTAGGAAGAACAGAGTCCAGAGAGGATTCTAACCAGCTGTTAAGATTTGCATTAGCAACCGTAGGATTTGGATGAGGAAGAGGAGTAGAAGTTGTAAGGTTGGTTACCCAATTTTCAATAGACAGTTTTGACCATATGCGGCCAAACTTTTTAGCCGTAAAACACGGTTGTATCACATCACAAGGGGTCCAGATAAATGATAATAAAGAATGATCAGACCATGGGACCAAAATGGACTCAACAAAAACAATATTTGTCAAATTATTAAATAAAGGATCAAGTAGATGGCCTAATTTATGGGTAGGGCCACACACTATTTGCCTGAGTTGAAATGTTCCCAATCCTTCACTAAGGTCCTGAGAAAAAGAGGAGTCAGGTTCCTTAAAATGCATATTCAAATCACCCAGAATCGAAAAATTTCCAATAGAAGCCCAGGTTTAATGTCCATGACACCAGAACCTGGGCTTCTATTGGGATTTTTCTAGGGCATATTATCAAGCCCCTTATCGCCGCTTTAGCAGCAGTTACCTGGCGCTAAAGCGGCGATAATGTTTTCGACGTTCTTGATAATATGGCCCTTAAAGAGGAGATTTTACTCCATTTCCTACCAAGTACAGCATTAGATTTAGGTGGAACCAAGTCCTCCCTTAGGCGCAAATAGAGGGTAGTCCACATTTAAAATAACTGTCTGGTGATCCACCAAACTAAGCAGATGGCTTCATCAAATGCAAGGGTATGAGCATTGGAAAAGATGCCATCTAGGGTGTGCCCCGCTGTATGATTGGGGGTTTTAAACACTTGGATAAAGCAAAAAAGCAACATGGATTCTATTAAGGAAGAGCAATCCCTATTGGACAGGTCTTCTAAATGGAAATTAAAATCGCCAAGTGTGGGCAGGGGCGTGATACACAAGAAGTCCTGAGAAACCAGGTTGGCCGCGAGTTTCAATCTAAAAAAGGGCTGTTCAGTAGCCTCTAATGTGTACATCATAACTTATTCTAATACGCAATCAAACTAATCTTTAAAAAAATAACCCCTAGGCCACCTCCTCTCTGACCGATATGTTCTTGTTGTGAGATTCCTTAGCCCAGGGTGACGACTTCCACGAGGTCAGGACTCGAGTCTTCAGACACCCAGGTTTCAGTAACAAAGAGACAGTCAAGATGGAGAGACATGATCAATTCATAGATTTCGACATTATGTTATGTTAGGGAACAAGCATTTATTGGTGCACATGAGATCTGAGAAGCAGACGTAGAATGTATATCTGTGCACTTGGACGCCCCTAGCGCCATGGTGCCAATATCGGCAACACTCCCCATCCCACATACAGCAATATCATCAGTAAATAAACCACACAACACATTTTTGTGGAGAAAATTGCTGCAGGTTTATTTGCCTAACAAATATGCCAAACATGGTGGGTTATCTTACGGGCGATCCAAGGGCAGGCGAGTCCCTCCGCTGCCTGCCAGCCTGTTGAGCCAAATTACACTGTGGCCGTCACCAATCGGTGCTTACCAATTTTGGGAGGGGCCAACCCTCCCAATGGTGGAGCTCCAGTCCGCGCCCTTACTCACACCTTACCCAAAGGGTGCGGAGAGTTCCATGCAGCCCCCGGTTGCTCAGGCCCACAACCGCCCTTAGGACTAACGGGGCACAGTCACTCTTCCAGGGGACAATGCAAGGACATCCCTGGGTATTCTTGGCTTTTACACCCTTTTTGTGCTCCTGCAGAGAGTACCCTTCTGTACCTTACAGACTCTGGATTACCCTGTAACTCCGCCTGCAACACAAAATAATACACTTCTTCCACCCCAAACCCTCCATGTACGCCGGGTAAGCGGTAGGGAGGGAATCGGCGTAAAGGGCAGCCACAAAGAGGCCACCAGATGGGCAGGGAAAAGCACTTATACTGCATCCCCCGCCCACCCCATCCGGAAGTGACGAGGCACGCGGACCCTTAGTGGGTCCCTAACAACTGGACTGACTTGTGTGCCCTCATGTGGCACTAAGGCGGTCGCCCTCTTAGGACGGTCCCCTTCGTGGACCACGGGCAGCCAACAGAGCAGGGGTATAGAGTTCATCCGGCAAGTTAAACAGAAAATTGCAGCAGGGGGACTGAAAGTTTATTTTATTTGCTAAATGAGGCCTAGTGCAGCCTCCATTCCTACTTTATGGCGGAGTTCAAGGAGCTGCAACCAAGAATAACTCTGTATACTGAAGGTGGTGTGTTCTGAGTCAGAACAGGCAGTCTCTCTGGCGCCATCCAGGCACAGACAGGCACAAATGGGCTTGCCTTTGGTGTGCCTGCGGCACTCGGATGCATTGGCATATGAACTTTTAAAGGCCACCCTCAGAGGGGGTGAGGCTGAGGCACTAGAGCCGCAAAGAGATAGTAAACATAACTACGGAACTGGGGTCCAGACACTCCTATCTGTACGTGAAGGCTCCCCTTGACCACAGAAATACTGGAAAAGAAAATCAAACAAAAATAACAGTGTGAAAACAAACAATAAAATAATTAAGATACCCTAAAAGTACCTGGATGGGACTACAAATATGGGTCGACTAATGGAGCCAGGCAACTCGGCAAATTTGGCATGTGCGTGCGCCATACAAGGACATAAAAGCGCCCCCTTGAGAGGATCAGGAGAAGAGCCTGACCAGCAGGTCTAGTTGAAAGTGCCAGCCGCCATCTTGTGAACTTTAAAGGCCAGCCTCAGAGGGGAGTGGCTGCGGCACTAAAGCTGCAAAGAGAAAGAACAAGCATTTGCAATGCAATAGGTCTCGCATTATAAAAGTGTGAGCAGTTGGCATTGCTAATAATAATGCAACACTAGCTATTGGCATTGTACATGATAATGACATTTATTTATGTGTTTGTTTTATAACATAGATAAAAAGGCATTGTCATGAACAATGCTAATAGCTTAAACTTTTGGAAATGCAAGACCTATTGCACTTGTTTCAGTACTGAAGGGTTTTTTAAAGTTTTCGTCACTACTCAAAATGAAATCCATTTTATCAGCATTGCCAGTGCTCCTTTATGTTTAATGCCATAAATGAAACACAATGTTCTAAGCAGATTGCTAAATAGCATCTCCAGCCCCGATCACAATGTCTCACTTCATGCTGGGCAGTGGGCACCCTGTTTACATGCAGCGCCAAGTCGGGGTGAACTAATGCACAGGCTGAGGTCTGTCAGCCTCCGAGGCTCAAAGCATTCCTTGCAACAGTCTGCTGTGTCAAGGTATTGCCATGTGTACAGCACACACTCTGCAACAGCAAGTGGTTTCAAAGTTGGGGGTGACTTCCAAAACTTTCCCGAGGTGTTCATCGTGTTTGGTGGCAGCAAAATTATGCTGACAGCCCAAAAAACTGTTTGTGGTTGTGTGTTGTGTGGTTGTGTGTGTGTGTGGTTGTGTGTGTGTGGTTGTGTGTGTGTGTGTGGTTGTGTGTGTGTGTGGTTGTGGTTGTGTGTGGTTGTAGTTGTATGTGTGGTTGGGGTTGTTTGTGTGGTTGTGTGGTTGTGTGTGTATGGTTGTGTGTGTGTGTGGTTGTTTGTGTGGTCGTGTGTGTGGTTGTGTGTGTGCGGTTGTGTGTGTGTGGTTGTGTGTGTGTGTGTGTGTGGTTGTGTGGGTGTGTGGTTGTGTGCGTGTGTGGTTGTGTGCGTGTGTGGTTGTGTGCATGTGTGGTTGTGTGCATGTGTGGTTGTGTGCGTGTGTGGTTGTGTATGGCTGTGGTTGTGTGTGTGGTTGTGTGTGTGTGTGGTTGTGTGTGTGCGTGGTTGTGCGTGTGTGGTTGTGTGTGTGTGGTGTGTGTGTGTGTGGTTGTGTGTGTATGTGGTTGGGTGTGGTTGGGTGTGGTTGGACGTGTGGTTGGGGGTGTGGTTGTGTGGTTGTGTGTGTGTGGTTGGTTGTGTGCATGTGGTTGTGTGGTTGGTTGTGTGTGTGGTTGTGTGTGTGGTTGTGGTTGAGTGTGTGGTTGTGTGGTTGATTGTGGTTGGTTGTGTGTGTGGTTGTGTGGTTGGTTGTGGTTGGTTATGTGTGTGGTTGTGGTTGTTTGTGTGGTTGTTTGTGTGGTTGTGTGTGTGGTTGTGTGTGTATGTGTTGTGTGTGTGTGGTTCTGTCAGTGTGTGTGTGTGTGTGTGTGTGTGTGTGTGAGTGTGTGTGTTTGTGTGTGTGGTTGTGGTTGTGTGTGTGTTTGTATGTGTTAGTTGTGTGCATGGTTGTGTGCGTGGTTGTGTGTGTGTTGTTGTGTGGTTGTTTGTGTGTTGTTGTGTGGTTATTTGTGTGGTTGTTTGTGTGTTATGTGGTTGTTTGTGTGTGGGTGTGTGTGTGTGTGGTTGTGTGTGTGTGTGGTTGTGTGTGTGTTTGAGGTTGTGTTTGAGATTGTGTGTGTGGTTGTGTATGTGGTTGTGTGTGTGTGTGTGTGGTTGTGTGTGTTTGGTTGTGTGTGTGATTGTGGTTGTGTGTGTGTTTGTGTGTGTGTGGTTGGGTGTGTGTGTGTGTGGCTGGGTGTGGGTGTGGTTGGGTGTGGGTGTGTGTGTGGTTGGGTGTGGGGGTGTGTGTGGTTGGGTGTGGTTGTGTGGTTGGTTGTGTGTCTTGACATTATTCTGGAGGACCATACTATGGTTTAGTGTTTCGTGGCAGCTAAAGATCTGGTAACTTACACAAACATTATGGGATGTAATACTTAAAAAATTGCACTATTTTTACCAGACCTCTGCAGAATGGAAAGTAAACAGGACTGGAAACTTGGTGTGGTGAGATGATAGCACCAGCCAAAAGGGCGTAATTAGAAATGATGCCTATTTGACTTGTCACTTATGCAGATTTTTGGGACTGGTGATATTTCAAGAGTATTTAAAGTGCTACATGATCTTTTTCCATAGTTAATAGCAAAAATGATCAATAGGTGAGGTGTCACAGTAGATTGTAACCGCAGATGCACCCCAAATGGTGACATACATGTTTAGCCTAGATGTACCTAAAAGACTTTATAAGATTAGAAAAGAGCTTTTAAAAGCTCAGACCTACCTAGAGGGCGTGGTAAAGCCAAGTGTACTCTTCAGTGTCATACGATTTTTCAGGTTAAATAATTTTGGGAAGATAATTGGACTGGTTCAGTCTAATGCCACAACCATTCCATAGCAAAGGTTATTGCAATATGAAACTGCATCCCATTGAACCTGGCTATCAAGTGTATGGTATCAGCCAAGGCACAGCAGCAGCAAATGAATCTTAATGTCTGCAGCTAGAGATTCAGGTGGCCCAAATGTTTGTGGTTTACCTGATGGTAAAAATATGAACTGCTGCGGGGCAGGGAGAATGAGAAAATTGGGGGAAGGGCAAGGAAATTCTATTTTTGTTTAATTGTGACACAATTTGGATAATTCTTAATGTTTACACCAGATAGTTTCAGATATGTTTACAATTTCATAGTTTAATCAGAATTTAAATAGTTTTAAGCAGCATCTGCCAAAAAAAAGCAGAGAGTAACACATTGTCTGTCATTGGCTGCTGAAGCATTAGGATATTATAAGCTACAGAGTTGTTGGAAAGGAGGCCTTTGTTACAAATAAGTACCCGGATTGGGTATCCTTGCATGAAAATCCCACTGCATACTCTATTAAGTATAGGCCTCCCTTTCTGTTCTAAAAGGTTATCGGCATTTGAATTACCATATGATAGATAAAGGATGCATAAACATTGTGACATACAAGATACACAATACAGTGCAATAGAATTCATTGTATCACAAAACATAGATCAAATTAAGAGTACAAGCATGGACCGTTACCACCCAGCCTAGTAGGTCACATATGATGAATTTATAGGCTTCCCTTTCCTCATTTCGGGAACCTTCGTCTCTATCTGCAATTTGCACTGCCAGGAGGAGAAGTTGTTACATCAGAGAGCTCATATTATAGCACTGGTGGCTTCAGGCAGCCAAAACTGGGGGTGCCACCTCAGAGGTATGAAGTATTCACAGTGAGGGTTAAAAACGCAAGTTCTGAACAGTTATTATAAATGTGTCATGCTGTGAAACAGTATGTCATGGGACATTCATGCAGCCATCTATAATTGTTCTATAGAATTGATACACAGTATTTGTGGCTAGAGAGGCCGGTAAGCTTTTATTAAGATCTACAAACCAGAGAGATAAGAGAACCAGGTTTGTAGTATCCAAAGTCAGATGAGCTCGTAACCTTGGCACTATGCATATTTCAAACCTAAACTCCACCACAATGGTCACAAATTGTCCCCATATTGAGTGCCTCAGTAGAGAGGCCAAGGACTGAATGTGCAAGCAGTTGAAAGGCAAAAGTACTGGTTTTACACTGGAGGGGATTGTGAGGGATACTGCACTGGAGTGAAGGGCTGCAACTTAACGTGCTCTCAAACCAACTCACAAGCAATACATTCACAAGCAAAAAAACAAAAGAACCTAGAGGACATTTGGTTTTCATATTGCACAATGAAACAAACATTAGTTTTGGTGCGATTGCTGCAACGCATCATATGATCGCAGGTGTTAAAGAAAGGCAGCCGAATGCACTTAATACCCAGACTCATGATTCCACCTGGCATGACATGTACTTGAAAACATTTTCAAACGCTGCAGACTGCTTTTCCATTTTCGCACTAACCTGCCTAAGACATTGTTCACACGTGCGTTTCAGCGAGACAAAGACATGCATGGACAGTGAAGCACTGACTGTAGTCAATGCAGCTGTAAATATGTTAATGCAATGGAAGGTGAGCTATTATTTGGTGACTGTGCAATGAGTTTGTTTTTACAACAAAGTGGTTACTATATAGCAAATCTACAAGCACAGTTATCCCACGACAATAAGGGGCCATTATACATGGGTACAGTCAGGTCACACTTACAGGAAACCTGTTAAAGCTGTGGCCGGCGGTGGCGTTCTTTTCTTTCTAATCGCGGCACCGGTGCTTTACTCTTAACATTAAAAGTAAAGCGCCGGTGCCGCGATTATAGCAAAAGTAAAGAAATAGAGGTTTGTTTCTATTTCTTTACTTTTGCTATAATCGCGGCACCGGCGCTTTACTTTTAATGCTAAAAGTAAAGCACCGGTGCCACGATTAGAAAGAAAAACAAGCATTGGCATAGCCAATCGGTCTCGCGTTTGGGACCTTATAAGTGTTTAGCCATGCAACAGTTGCATAACTAAATACTTATAAGGTCCCAAAAGCGAGACCTATTGGCAATGCCAAGCAGCCGTGCGGCCGCGAAAGTGATCGCGATCACGATCAAACATCAAAGCAGCCGTGCGGCCGCGAAAGTGAAACTAATCGCGGTAAAGCGCGGCGCGCGCGCCCACACTCATGCACTGTAGCTCTAGGCTGGTCTGGTAGCACTTTTTGGAGCCCTCTCAATAAGTCTCGCCAGACCAGCACATGCGCTGGGTCAGGCGAGACCTAAAAATAAATATGGAGATAACGCAATCAGCGAAAGAGCATAGACTTCATTACTACGGAGGGCTGGAACTGGGAAATTACTTATCTGAGGATTGTTTGTTTCATTTTATACTAAAAATGAATGAATTACACTTAATAAAGCACATGGCTACTTCACCATGTGCCGGCGCGATGAACAGCTTCTTGGGGTCACTAATGCACAATTCTTCATTACTAAAAACAGAAGTACAAATAGTTATCCTTCCGAGACCCACAAAACCTGGCCAGAGTTTGCTCTTCAGGGTGAGATACTGAGGATGGGGGAGCTGTAGTAAGTGTTATACAGAGTACTGTAGTAGAGATGGGCATGCCGAACCAATGAATAGGGAGAGCTAAGCCAAGGGCCAGTCTTGGCTCAGAGGCCAGGGACAAGGCGAGCAATGGAACATTTGGCACGGAAATTGTGCATCAAATATAATGTAAAAATATGATTTAAAAACGTATATATCTTTAACAAGCATTTTACCTAAAAGAGATTTGCTAAAAGTGAAATTCAGCACTAGATTGGTATCCATTGAAATTCTTTCTTGGTGCATAAAGTTACAGTGTCGGTAGAAGCGAGAAGCCACATGAAAGCTCAGCTCTTTTTTGGCACGAGGGCTTAAGATAACCTTGGAATGACCCGGAGCCTGGAATCTGGCTCGAGCCTTCAGTGACGCGCCCACCCCTGTTCGTTACTGTGGGTAATCTGGGCCGGAAATAAGCAAAGATGCAGATGTCATTGTGAAACCTGCTGCTATGCGAGAATATCCCAGCTTGCACTGCTTCTGACTCGCCTGTATCTGTGCTGTTGTCAAATGATGCCCATTGTGTGTGTGTGTTTACATACAGGGATGGGCTGTGGCTGCAGAAGCTGTCCATGTGCAGTTTATGTGAGGAATGTTTGCATTGGTTTCGTCCAAATCGGTATTTTTGCTGCCTGCTGTTGGACCTGTTGTCTGTGTGGTCCTCTTGCTATTCGTGTGAGTCAGGCTTGCACTCATGCACCCAGTGCCTCTCCTTCCATGTGTACCACATGTGAAATGCTGCGTATTTGTTGTGTCTAAGGAGCCATTCGATGGTGCTGCCCAATGTCTTTAAAGCACGCCTGCACTGGCTCTACAGTACCACATGTGTTCCATATCAGAGAAGGCGACTTGCATTGATGCTGAAGTACCACATTTGTCCCATCACCTCAGGGATGATTGGGATTCTCTGGACCAGTGCTGTATGTCTTATGCGTGTCAGCCAACCACCCACCACAATCCTGTGTTGTTTCCATTTTTGTTAGTTTTAGGTGTGACCAAAAAGCTGTTTTAGCTGCTCACCTGCTGCTGCACCTGATTACTCAAAAATAAAACTTAATCTTGCTTAAAGAAACTGGGTCATGAGTGAGCCCCCTTACATTGTTCATCTGCCTGAGTGTCGGCCCTTCAGAACAGCATCCATGCAGCCGGGCAGTGTTGCCAAATGTGGCTCTGCTAGTAGACAACCACTGGTCTTTAGGATGTCAGGTAGTCCGTGTGATAGTAGGTTTTCTGGTTACTCTGTGTTCCTCTGCAGTCAGAGGAGTCCCTAATCAGGAGAGCATTCCCTTAGTACATCCCCCAGCAGATCACATACAACTGCAGACTAATGCTAATGTAGTAATCAGAGTACCAGCAGCTCCCTGCCATTGCAAGCAGACCACATGTTTCTTACGCCAGACAGCACTGCTGCAAGCTTCACAACCATGCCCCCATCTGGAGATGATATCCTGCATACTTGAAAATCATTTAATTTTCCAAGATGGCAGACCAATGTGAAACATTCTTAATTTTTGTATTAAAGCATATGTCTTCTATGTTAAACTAACAGTTTTTTCTTCTGTTACTTTTTCTTTCTTTAATAATTTATTTTCGCACATGCTTGCACTACAAAGAAAGTTACCACCTTGTGTTTTAAGATGTAAATGGTATTTTTTTGGATTACAAGACTCTTACCCACAAAAGTCCATGAAGATCAATCTCGTACCAACCTGCATAAATAAAAATAAGCTAAAAGAAAAAGTATTACTTTGCTACATACACGTTTCCAAATCAGTCACTGGTAGGGTGGTAGTAAAGAGAACTACTGTGTGTGGAGCTGCGTTTGTGGATGTGCCCTTTGTGAATGTTGTTACTCACAATGAAATTAGCCAAAGACTGAAGTAGTCTGACACATTGCCTCATGCTGTGTGCTATAGTGAGTGGGGAAAAATGTGAATGACCCAACAACAGACCAATGGATGAAAAGGGCTGGCTGGAAACCCCTATAAGTAATATGTCGTATATGTAATGTCAGAAAAACCAAAAGGTCTAGGCTAATGCCAGATCTAAAAATGCAGGTTGAGAGGGTTTGGTAATTGTACCCTCTTTTCACACATTCCACCACTTAATTCACTCGACAGTTCCAAATCCTTGATTATTACAGGACCTCCTACATGTTGTAATACCAATACTGCATCACAGTATTGCAATATTTTGAACCAAATATTGGGGACAAGAGCATGCACCATATTCTCAAATATTCTAAATGTATTTACTGATTACAGGTTTTACAGATAAATCACATGAAATGTATTTTTGAAACATTGTGTTCTCAATGGTAAAGTATACAGTAATTTCTGGGGACAACGAATTTGTGAAATTAGGTTAGCAATGCCATCTTCCAACTATATATTAATTATTTTCTTTAACAGAATATCTGTATGTGTATTTTCTACATCTCAAAAGAAACCCTTAGGGTCGAGTATGTCCCAGGAGGAGCTCCAAAGCCTGATGGTATCGTTCATGTGCAAAGAGTCCATATACACCTTCTGCTGTTCAGTGTCGAGGTTCAGAGTCAGCAGTGAAGACTGGCACTGGCTTCAGTCATCGTGCAGTGCATTGGCAGTCCACACATGGTATGCAGTGCATTGGCAGTCCACGCATGGTATGCAGTGCATTGGCAGTCCACGCATGGTATACAGTGCATTGACAGTCCACGCATGGTATGCAGCACATTGGCAGTCCACACATGGTATGCAGTGCATTGGCAGTCCACACATGGTATGCAGTGCATTGGCAGTCTACGCATGGTATGCAGTGCATTGGCAGTCTACGCATGGTATACAGTTCATTGGCAGTTCACGCATGCTATGCAGTGCATTGGCAGTCTACGCATGGTATGCAGTGCATTGGCAGTCTACACATGGTATGCAGTGCATTGGCAGTCCACGCATGGTATGCAGTGCATTGGCAGTCTACGCATGGTATGCAGTGCATTGGCAGTTCACGCATGCTATGCAGTGCATTGGCAGTCTACGCATGGTATGCAGTGCATTGGCAGTCTACGCATGGTATGCAGTGCATTGGCAGTCCACGCATGGTATGCAGTGCATTGGCAGTCTACGCATGGTATGCAGTTCATTGGCAGTCCACGCATGGTATGCAGTGTATTGGCAGTCTACGCATGGTATGCAGTGCATTGGCAGTCTACGCATGTTATGCAGTGCATTGGCAGTCCACGTATGGTATGCAGTTCATTGGCAGTCCACGCATGGTATGCAGTGCATTGGCAGTCCACGCATGGTATGCAGTGCATTGGCAGTCTACGCATGGTATGCAGTGCATTGGCAGTCTACGCATGTTATGCAGTGCATTGGCAGTCCACGCATGGTATGCAGTGCATTGGCAGTCCACGCATGGTATGCAGTGCATTGGCAGTCCACGCATGGTATGCAGTGCATTGGCAGTCCACGCATGGTATGCAGTGCATTGGCAGTCTACGCATGTTATGCAGTGCATTGGCAGTCCACACATGCTATGCAGTGCATTGGCAGTCTACGCATGGTATGCAGTGCATTGGCAGTCTACGCATGGTATGCAGTGCATTGGCAGTCTACGCATGGTATGCAGTGCATTGGCAGTCCACGCATGGTATGCAGTGCATTGGCAGTCCACGCATGGTATGCAGTGCATTGGAAGTCTACGCATGGTATGCAGTGCATTGGCAGTCTACGCATGGTATGCAGTGCATTGGCAGTCCACGCATGCTATGCAGTGCATTGGCAGTCTACGCATGGTATGCAGTGCATTGGCAGTCTACGCCTGGTATGCAGTGCATTGGCAGTCTACGCATGGTATGCAGTGCATTGGCAGTTCACACATGGTATGCAGTGCATTGGCAGTCTACGATGGTATGCAGTGCATTGGCAGTCCACGCATGGTATGCAGTGCATTGGCAGTCTACGGATGGTATGCAGTGCATTGTCAGTCCATGCATGGTATGCAGTGCATTGGTAGTCTACGCATGGTATGCAGTGCATTGGCAGTCTACGCATGGTATGCAGTGCATTGTCAGTCCATGCATGGTATGCAGTGCATTGGCAGTCTACGCATGGTATGCAGTGCATTGGCAGTCTACGCATGGTATACATTGCATTGGCAGTCCATGCATGGTATGCAGTGCATTGGCAGTCCACGCATGGTATGCAGTGCATTGGCAGTCCACACATGGTATGCAGTGCATTGGCAGTCTACGGATGGTATGCAGTGCATTGGCAGTCTACGCATGGTATTCAGTGCTTTGGCAGTCTACGCATGGTATGCAGTGCATTGGCAGTCCATGCATGGTATGCAGTGCATTGGCAGTCTACGCATGGCATGCAGTGCATTGGCAGTCTACGCATGGTATGCAGTGCATTGGCAGTCTACGCATGGTATGCAGTGCATTGGCAGTCCACGCATAGTATACAGTGCATTGGCAGTCCACGCATGGTATGCAGTGCATTGGCAGTCTACGCATGGTATGCAGTGCATTGGCAGTCTTCGCATGGTATGCAGTGCATTGGCAGTCTACGCATGGTATGCAGTGCATTGGCAGTCTACGCATGGTATGCAGTGCATTGGCAGTCCACGCATGGTATGCAGTGCATTGGCAGTCTACGCATGGTATGCAGTGCATTGGCAGTCTACACATGGTATGCAGTGCATTGGCAGTCTACGCATGGTATGCAGTGCATTGGCAGTCCACGCATGGTATGCAGTGCATTGGCAGTCTACACATGGTATGCAGTGCATTGGCAGTCTACGCATTGTATGCAGTGCATTGGCAGTCTACGCATGGTATGCAGTGCATTGGCAGTCCACGCATGGTATGCAGTGCATTGGCAGTCTACGCATGGTAGGCAGTGCATTGGCAGTCTACACATGGTATGCAGTGCATTGGCAGTCTACGCATGGTATGTAGTGCATTGGCAGTCCACGCATGGTATGCAGTGCATTGGCAGTCTACGCATGGTATGCAGTGCATTGGCAGTCTACGCATGGTATGCAGTGCATTGGCAGTCTACACATGGTATGCAGTGCATTGGCAGTCTACACATGGTATGCAGTGCACTGGCAGTCTATGCATGGTATGCAGTGCATTGGCAGTCTACGCATGGTATGCAGCTCTGACCATCCGCAGCACTTACTGCAGTTTAACCATCGAGTGTCAGGAGAGAGACTATTTCTATTTAACATTTGGCAGTTAATTGCAAATAAACAATAGGTGTTCTTTGTAGATTAAACTGCATATGTACTACAAGCGCTGGTGACTGACTGTGTGAAGTGTCCACCATTGTAATTTGCATATGAGTATGGTACCCAGAGGACTGCATGTGGCGGAGGATCACATGTTCTAGCTCATGGTTATATTTTGCAGCGAATTGTTTTTCTGGTGTGTTAGTGTAATGACACAGAGATGCCAGTGGCAATACGGGAGCTAGTGAAGGAGCGGCATAAACCCCCTGGTTGCTATTGGATTATAAAATACAACGATAATAGGGGCGCATTCGACCCTTCAGGCCTCTGGGCCTCGGTGCCACTGCACCTCCGGCTCCAAAGGAGGCTACACTCCTGAGAGGTACAGCGAGAGCACCGACTAGACAGGGCTAAAAAATATTCCACCAGAATGGAGGCTTAAGTGTATGGGCAGACAAGAGCATGGAGACCAGTGACTCAAGCATCACAGCAGTCCAACACAGATGGAGAGCTGCTCATCTTATTTTACTGTGTATCAGAGCAGTCCAACACAGATGGAGAGCTGCTCATCTTATTTTACTGTGTATCAGAGCAGTCCAACACAGATGGAGAACTGCTCATCTTATTTTACTGTGTATCAGAGCAGTCCAACACAGATGGAGAGCTGCTCATCTTATTTTACTGTGTATCAGAGCAGTCCAACACAGATGGAGAACTGCTCATCTTATTTTACTGTGTATCAGAGCAGTCCAACACAGATGGAGAGCTGCTCATCTTATTTTACTGTGCATCACAGCAGTCCAACACAGATGGAGAGCTGCTCATCTTATTTTACTGTGTATCAGAGCAGTCCAACACAGATGGAGAGCTGCTCATCTTATTTTACTGTGTATCAGAGCAGTCCAACACAGATGGAGAGCTGCTCATCTTATTTTACTGTGTATCAGAGCAGTCCAACACAGATGGAGAGCAGCTCATCTTATTTTACTGTATATCAGAGCAGTCCAACACAGATGGAGAGCTGCTCATCTTATTTTACTTTGTATCAGAGCAGTCCAACACAGATGGAGAGCTGCTCATCTTATTTTACTTTGTATCAGAGCAGTCCAACACAGATGGAGAGCTGCTCATCTTATTTTACTGTGTATCAGAGCAGTCCAACACAGATGGAGAGCTGCTCATCTTATTTGACTGTGTATCAGAGCAGTCCAACACAGATGGAGAGCTGCTCGTCTTATTTGACTGTGTATCAGAGCAGTCCAACACAGATGGAGAGCTGCTCGTCTTATTTTACTATGTATCAGAGCAGTCCAACACAGATGGAGAGCTGCTCATCCTATTTTACTGTGTATCAGAGCAGTCCAACACAGATGGAGAGCTGCTCATCTTATTTGACTGTGTATAAGAGCAGTCCAACACAGATGGAGAGCTGCTCATCTTATTTTACTTTGTATCAGAGCAGTCCAACACAGATGGAGAGCTGCTCATCTTATTTTACTGTGTATCAGAGCAGTCCAACACAGATGGAGAGCTGCTCGTCTTATTTGACTGTGTATCAGAGCAGTCCAACACAGATGGAGAGCTGCTCGTCTTATTTGACTGTGTATCAGAGCAGTCCAACACAGATGGAGAGCTGCTCGTCTTATTTTACTTTGTATCAGAGCAGTCCAACACAGATGGAGAGCTGCTCATCTTATTTTACTGTGTATCAGAGCAGTCCAACACAGATGGAGAGCTGCTCGTCTTATTTTACTATGTATCAGAGCAGTCCAACACAGATGGAGAGCTGCTCATCCTATTTTACTGTGTATCAGAGCAGTCCAACACAGATGGAGAGCTGCTCATCTTATTTGACTGTGTATCAGAGCTGTCCAACACAGATGGAGAGCTGCTCATCTTATTTTACTTTGTATCAGAGCAGTCCAACACAGATGGAGAGCTGCTCGTCTTATTTTACTGTGTATCAGAGCAGTCCAACACAGATGGAGAGCTGCTCGTCTTATTTGACTGTGTATCAGAGCAGTCCAACACAGATGGAGAGCTGCTCGTCTTATTTGACTGTGTATCAGAGCAGTCCAACACAGATGGAGAGCTGCTCGTCTTATTTTACTTTGTATCAGAGCAGTCCAACACAGATGGAGAGCTGCTCATCTTATTTTACTGTGTATCAGAGCAGTCCAACACAGATGGAGAGCTGCTCATCTTATTTGACTGTGTATCAGAGCAGTCCAACACAGATGGAGAGCTGCTCATCTTATTTTACTTTGTATCAGAGCACTCCAACACAGATGGAGAGCTGCTCATCTTATTTTACTGTGTATCAGAGCAGTCCAACACAGATGGAGAGCTGCTCATCTTATTTTACTGTGTATCAGAGCAGTCCAACACAGATGGAGAGCTGCTCATCTTATTTGACTGTGTATCAGAGCAGTCCAACACAGATGGAGAGCTGCTCATCTTATTTTTACTGTGTATCAGAGCAGTCCAACACAGATGGAGAACTGCTCATCTTATTTTACTGTGTATCAGAGCAGTCCAACACAGATGGAGAACTGCTCGTCTTATTTTACTGTGTATCAGAGCAGTCCAACACAGATGGAGAGCTGCTCGTCTTATTTTACTGTGTATCAGAGCAGTCCAACACAGATGGAGAGCTGCTCATCTTATTTTACTGTGTATCAGAGCAGTCCAACACAGATGGAGAGCTGCTCATCTTATTTTACTGTGTATCAGAGCAGTCCAACACAGATGGAGAACTGCTCATCTTATTTTACTGTGTATCAGAGCAGTCCAACACAGATGGAGAGCTGCTCATCTTATCTTACTGTGTATCAGAGCAGTCCAACACAGATGGAGAGCTGCTCATCTTATCTTACTGTGTATCAGAGCAGTCCAACACAGATGGAGAGCTGCTCATCTTATTTGACTGTGTATCAGAGCAGTCCAACACAGATGGAGAGCTGCTCATCTTATTTTACTTTGTATCAGAGCAGTCCAACACAGATGGAGAGCTGCTCATCTTATTTAACTGTGTATCAGAGCAGTCCAACACAGATGGAGAGCTGCTCATCTTATTTTACTGTGTATCAGAGCAGTCCAACACAGATGGAGAGCTGCTCATCTTATTTTACTGTGTATCAGAGCAGTCCAACACAGATGGAGAGCTGCTCATCTTATTTTACTGTGTATCAGAGCAGTCTTATTTTACTGTGTATCAGAGCAGTCCAACACAGATGGAGAGCTGCTCATCTTATTTTACTGTGTATCAGAGCAGTCCAACACAGATGGAGAGCTGCTCATCTTATTTTACTGTGTATCAGAGCAGTCCAACACAGATGGAGAGCTGCTCGTCTTATTTTACTGTGTATCAGAGCAGTCCAACACAGATGGAGAGCTGCTCGTCTTATTTTACTGTGTATCAGAGCAGTCCAACACAGATGGAGAGCTGCTCGTCTTATTTTACTGTGTATCAGAGCAGTCCAACACAGATGGAGAGCTGCTCGTCTTATTTTACTGTGTATCAGAGCAGTCCAACACAGATGGAGAACTGCTCGTCTTATTTTACTGTGTATCAGAGCAGTCCAACACAGATGGAGAGCTGCTCATCTTATTTTACTGTGTATCAGAGCAGTCCAACACAGATGGAGAGCTGCTCATCTTATTTTACTGTGTACCAGAGCAGTCCAACACAGATGGAGAGCTGCTCGTCTTATTTTACTGTGTATCAGAGCAGTCCAACACAGATGGAGAGCTGCTCGTCTTATTTTACTGTGTATCAGAGCAGTCCAACACAGATGGAGAGCTGCTCGTCTTATTTTACTGTGTATCAGAGCAGTCCAACACAGATGGAGAGCTGCTCATCTTATTTTACTGTGTATCAGAGCAGTCCAACACAGATGGAGAGCTGCTCATCCTATTTTACTGTGTATCAGAGCAGTCCAACACAGATGGAGAACTGCTCATCTTATTTTACTGTGTATCAGAGCAGTCCAACACAGATGGAGAGCTGCTCATCTTATTTTACTGTGTATCAGAGCAGTCCAACACAGATGGAGAGCTGCTCATCTTATTTGACTGTGTATCAGAGCAGTCCAACACAGATGGAGAGCTGCTCATCTTATTTGACTGTGTATCAGAGCAGTCCAACACAGATGGAGAGCTGCTCATCTTATTTTACTTTGTATCAGAGCAGTCCAACACAGATGGAGAGCTGCTCATCTTATTTAACTGTGTATCAGAGCAGTCCAACACAGATGGAGAGCTGCTCATCTTATTTTACTGTGTATCAGAGCAGTCCAACACAGATGGAGAGCTGCTCATCTTATTTGACTGTGTATCAGAGCAGTCTTATTTTACTGTGTATCAGAGCAGTCCAACACAGATGGAGAGCTGCTCATCTTATTTTACTGTGTATCAGAGCAGTCCAACACAGATGGAGAGCTGCTCATCTTATTTTACTGTGTATCAGAGCAGTCCAACACAGATGGAGAGCTGCTCATCTTATTTTACTGTGTATCAGAGCAGTCCAACACAGATGGAGAGCTGCTCATCTTATTTTACTGTGTATCAGAGCAGTCCAACACAGATGGAGAGCTGCTCATCTTATTTTACTGTGTATCAGAGCAGTCCAACACAGATGGAGAGCTGCTCATCTTATTTTACTGTGTATCAGAGCAGTCCAACACAGATGGAGAGCTGCTCGTCTTATTTTACTGTGTATCAGAGCAGTCCAACACAGATGGAGAGCTGCTCGTCTTATTTTACTGTGTATCAGAGCAGTCCAACACAGATGGAGAGCTGCTCGTCTTATTTTACTGTGTATCAGAGCAGTCCAACACAGATGGAGAACTGCTCGTCTTATTTTACTGTGTATCAGAGCAGTCCAACACAGACGGAGAGCTGCTCGTCTTATTTTACTGTGTATCAGAGCAGTCCAACACAGATGGAGAGCTGCTCATCTTATTTTACTGTGTATCAGAGCAGTCCAACACAGATGGAGAGCTGCTCATCTTATTTTACTGTGTACCAGAGCAGTCCAACACAGATGGAGAGCTGCTCGTCTTATTTTACTGTGTATCAGAGCAGTCCAACACAGATGGAGAGCTGCTCGTCTTATTTTACTGTGTATCAGAGCAGTCCAACACAGATGGAGAGCTGCTCGTCTTATTTTACTGTGTATCAGAGCAGTCCAACACAGATGGAGAGCTGCTCATCTTATTTTACTGTGTATCAGAGCAGTCCAACACAGATGGAGAGCTGCTCATCCTATTTTACTGTGTATCAGAGCAGTCCAACACAGATGGAGAACTGCTCATCTTATTTTACTGTGTATCAGAGCAGTCCAACACAGATGGAGAGCTGCTCATCTTATTTTACTGTGTATCAGAGCAGTCCAACACAGATGGAGAGCTGCTCATCTTATTTGACTGTGTATCAGAGCAGTCCAACACAGATGGAGAGCTGCTCATCTTATTTGACTGTGTATCAGAGCAGTCCAACACAGATGGAGAGCTGCTCATCTTATTTTACTTTGTATCAGAGCAGTCCAACACAGATGGAGAGCTGCTCATCTTATTTAACTGTGTATCAGAGCAGTCCAACACAGATGGAGAGCTGCTCATCTTATTTTACTGTGTATCAGAGCAGTCCAACACAGATGGAGAGCTGCTCATCTTATTTGACTGTGTATCAGAGCAGTCTTATTTTACTGTGTATCAGAGCAGTCCAACACAGATGGAGAGCTGCTCATCTTATTTTACTGTGTATCAGAGCAGTCCAACACAGATGGAGAGCTGCTCATCTTATTTTACTGTGTATCAGAGCAGTCCAACACAGATGGAGAGCTGCTCATCTTATTTTACTGTGTATCAGAGCAGTCCAACACAGATGGAGAGCTGCTCGTCTTATTTTACTGTGTATCAGAGCAATCCAACACAGATGGAGAGCTGCTCGTCTTATTTTACTGTGTATCAGAGCAGTCCAACACAGATGGAGAGCTGCTCGTCTTATTTTACTGTGTATCAGAGCAGTCCAACACAGATGGAGAACTGCTCGTCTTATTTTACTGTGTATCAGAGCAGTCCAACACAGATGGAGAGCTGCTCGTCTTATTTTACTGTGTATCAGAGCAGTCCAACACAGATGGAGAGCTGCTCATCTTATTTTACTGTGTATCAGAGCAGTCCAACACAGATGGAGAGCTGCTCATCTTATTTTACTTTGTATCAGAGTGGGTCCTGACCAATGTACGGTTGGCTCTTTTCCCTTCTTCGACTTTTCATCTGCCCATGTTTCTTAAAATTGTATCACAGTTAACACAGGTCGAGTATTGTCCAGCAATGCACACCTCTATGTGTGCATCGATTGACAAACGTGTTTTTATTGTGCATAAATATTCAGATCAACCTATGACTTTTTTTATTGAATGTTCCATCTTCTCACCAACTAGGGGCCAGATGTACGAAGCATTTGTGACTCGTAAAACGGCTTAGCAAAATGCTTAGCAATTGCCAAAAATTTCGATAAATTGTATCAAAGTGGTTTTATGTTTCATTCACAAAAGTCGCGATTTGAACCAAATGTTACCAAGTTGATATCTTTGCGACTACCGATTTTTATTCTCTAATAATTGGGATTCCTAAATGACATATATTAAATGATAGTCATTTCCGAATTTTCGCAAATATAGATCAAGTGGGAAAAGTGCTAATCAGGCAGGCACAAACTATGAAAGGAGAGGAAAGACTGTTCCATAATGGCTGCTCTGTTTTCTGCAAGGAGAATGAGGGCTTTTCATCCACATCAGCAGTGGAGAAGACAAAGAGAGGAATGCTGTTTCGGTTTCTTCCAGCAGTTGGACATTTATGATAAATGTAGGCTGACCAGCGATGATATTTTGAATCTCAATGCTGAGCTAGTGTTGTCTACCTGCTCACACAGGAGTGTGTCTATCCCCACACATATCCACGTACCTAGTTGCCTTCATCTATTAGCGTTGGAGTAGCCGCAACAGGCGTGTTTCCCAGAGCTCACTTTCACATTTCTTTCCGTAATTTCCTGGATACTATAATGTTTTAACATAAACAGACACTTTGCACTTCCAAACAATCCCCAAGATTTGGAGTAAACTAAATTCGATTTATTTTGTATGGCTCATTTTCCACAGGTGTGGATGGTACATGTTTTCATTTGTTCACTGTCAATTTGAATAGAAATAGTAACAAGCATTTGCAATGCAACGGTCTCGCCTTTGGGACCTTATAAGTATTTAGCTATGCACCATATTATCCATGGGACCACCTGAACTCACTTTTTAGTTAAAGCCCATTGCTATCAAATACCCCGTCTTGTTAAGCACTAACTCCGGCCGTCAGGCCAACCTATTGCCCACTTTTGCTACTATTGTCAACCTCACCACTGCATCTCCCACAAAACATTAGACCAACTATCTCTCCTGCTGAAGTCACTTCCCTACCACCATCACCACTTACTAATCCAACAGTGCAGTGATATGTTTTTTACATGTTTGGTGCAATTCTGTGTTAATATTAGCAGGACAGTACTATGAAAGTACAGGGACACCTCTAAAGGTATAAATATACCCAATAATCCTCAGATTCTGAGATGGTTTGTTTTCTTGCAACTTTAATGTACTCAATTTTTGACCCCCTCCCCCCTTCAATTTATTGGGCATAATAATGACTAATAATTTGCCTTTGATTAAGTCATAACTTGTTGTACAAATGGATCTGACAGAATCAACATATCCTAAATGTTAAGTCTGTAAAGGGCTTAGGGCAAACATATACACTTCCAAGAATATTAGAGAACCATGTCAAGTAAAGTGTTTTTCAGTTTATGCCTGTTAAGTTAAATACTGTTTTGAACTCTTTCTTCTGACTTCAGGAGAAGGCAGTGCTTTAGTAACTGCAAGAATGACACTCGCTATATGTTTGGAATTACGCCTTCGCCAAAGGGTTTAAGTAGGTACAGTCGGAGGGGTGGTGCTTTATTTTAAGAAAATGTAAATCTTGTGCAGATTTTCACATGGGTTCAAAGAGTTCAGGTCAATTTGCCTCAGACACCAGGCAGCGCCCCCACTGGTAAAACTGGAATGCTTTTCCTGTCACTTGTACACGACTGACATTGAAGCAGGTGCTCTTGCCCTTATAGCGACTGAGGGAATTAAACAAGTGCTGCAGCTCTGAAAATGATTTATCTTGAAAACAGACGTGATTCAGTTCCAGAAAGGAACACTGGAATGGAAATTTTGAGTAATCCCTTAATCCTTCCCTTATGCCTTAAACAACCTCGAGAATTGTTATGGGTACCCGACACAAACCTCAAAAAAACAATAAAACATAATTGTTGGGGGAACTGTTATGCTTCATTTCATTCGCCGCATGTCTCCTGGGTAACCTGATGTACAAACACTGCAGCCGTAAATTGTAGATTTTCGTCTCATGAAACTAGTACTGCGCACAAACATGCCTCTGAGCAGGTGAACATTAAAACGATGAATGCAAAGCAAGAGGATGGGTTAAGGGGCCTGATGGCCGGGCCCCGTTGCAAGTGTCTGCTTAAATCATATGCAAAAACATCTGGGCAAATACTGCTAGCGTTCAGCATTGGTTTGGGTTTTGTGCCGGATTGAAAGACTTGCCGTGTGCACGAACGAAAATACAACAAAAACTGTATTTTACTACCCACAGTTTTGCTCTTACTGCACTCTTCTGCCACTGCAATTTGGTCCATGGGGTCTGAGCGCAATTTGCGTGACCCTCCTAGGGGGCTCTATGTATACATCCGTGAGCAAAGGAGATTCCGCCACACTCCACTCTGTAACTCTTATTCAAAGTGCCGCTATGACAAAGAGAACCGAACGTTTTCAAGCAGTTTTAGAAATGTAGAACTTTTTTATTAAATATGCATAGTCAATATCCACAGAAAGTGGAAACATCCTATTCTCTTCAAATTACAGACAGGCCACACCATAGATACAAAATAGAAATTAAGAGTGTATAGATAACGCTATTACTGAAGGGAGAGGAAGGCGTCAAGGTCACAAAATTAGCAAAACCCTGGTAACAAAGCAGAGTGATCATTCGGTCAGTGTGGTTAAGATAGAAGAAAAGGAAACGTAGACAGTAAGAAGTGTTGAGAATCTAGACATGGGTTCACGAAACAGACGGAAGTGGACCTGGACGTGAAGGAGGGAAACGGTATGGCCAAACAGCCAGAGCTGACGATTTTAGAACTAATCGCGTTCGAGTCCAGTCCTCGGTTTAGCAAATCACTTGGGGAGGGGATGTAGTCCGTCGGCTGCGCTGCCGACTTTGGTGCAGGAAACCTGGGTTCGAGCCTCGAGGTTGCGGGCACATCCTGTGATTCTGGGCAAATCACTTAATCTCCCCGTGCCTGAATATGTAATGTAAATACGGTGCTCATGAACAGCGCTACAATACCTTCGGGTCGAATTCGCGCTATATGCACACAACAAAAAAAAATCACTAAATCTCCCCGTGTTTAAAGAATGTGGAATCTTATGCCTTTGGTCCAAGTTTCAGCTATTTAAAACTTCCATAGACGAAGAGTCACACTAATGAAGGTAAATAGATCGTTAATGGCTACAAAACAGTTAAAGAAGGTCACTTACAGGGTCACTAGAGAAACGAGGTCCGTCAGTTTGGTAATTCCAGTCTGGCGCAAGTGTGCCCTTCCGAGCCATAATGAGGGAATAATCAGACAGAGACAGCACACCTGAACACCGTGAATCTTATTGGGAGCCGGCGGGTCAGACAGCACTTTCTCGCAGCCCTGCACGGTGCAGAGGATGTTGCTTCGCCCCTCCCGTTGGTAACGGACGGCTTCACGATCTCCGAAGCCCAAGGAGTACGTGTTGTAATAAACTACGGCTTTCACTCTCCGCCCCTTTTCACCCCGTCGCACAGGCTAAAGAGCTGCTACAGAGTTAACAGCTCGTAGATGTATCGATGATTAAACAGGATTTTGTGTTTGTACACGGACTCCAATCAGTAGAGAAACTGAATCTGCAGCTGACAGCAGATCATGTGCACACAACAGGAAAAAGTGAAGCTGAGGAAGGTAGCTAAACAGCACACGGGAAATCGAGTGTGGCATGCGCGAAGGAAGGCATGAGCACGACCCGAGTGTGTGGGAGGGGGGTGGGGCCCAAAGTACTCACTGACTGAGGGAGGGAAGGGGAAGAAAGTAGTCTGTGCAGTGAAGGGGCCAGTAGCCATGGAAGGATACAAATGACTGACATGGCTGTCATGGGGAGGGACTAACAATCTCAAAACCAATGGGAAGGCAGCATTTATAACCTAAGCCAATGAAGGAGATGGGCTGAATAGTGGGCGGAGCTTCAACGAAGCTTCCACACTATAGTGTATACTGCATGCCTCGCAATGCGAAGGCAGCACGTTCGTGCTGCATCGCTAGGCGAGACCTAAAAAGCATGCACTCTTAAAACGTGTAGACAGTATGCAATGCAGACTGTTTAATGACAGACACTGTAGCATCATTTCCAGGATCCATACATAGTTCATACATTTTCAGGCACTGTGGCCTATACAACCAGCTTTCCAGAGGAGACTGGTGACACCTTCCTATTAGTATTTATTTCAATGTAGATGTTGTATTTTTAAAGATACATTTGCACTGATTTAAACTGTAATATCAAGTTTTGTTAGGTGGCAGTGCAGAAATATTTCTCATGAGTGCAACCAGAAAGGGTCTTCCAATCCAGCCTGAGAGAGAGAACTCATGAGGAAAAAGAACTTCCACCAGACAACCCAATGGATGATGCCAAGAGTGCTGCAGATGGAAGGACCGGCGTAACATACATTACAACAAACCGTTCTATGGTAATGTGTCTTAATAAATGCACCCAGTCAAAACCTAGATGCATGTTTGGTGTATAAGGTTTTCCTTTGATATATTGACATTTCTAAAAGGTTTTAACCAAAATATATTGCATTCATTCTAAAGGAGTGGAATTTCCATAATGCCAATTACCACGCAAACCAAAACAAAGACATGAGTTTTTGCAGTTTGACTTTAAAAAATTAGAAATGACATTGAAATGTCATCCTACAGTCAAAATCTAATTGAATCCACAGCATAGTACATGCTTTTTCTTTTGCAGAAACGACCCTAATGGTGTATAAGGAGGCTCAGATGTGTCAACTGAAGTTAGCCCTCTGATGTCAAAGCACTCTCAGTTGATTCATCCAAAGGTGTGGCTGATGGCTGTGTAGATGGTCTCCCTTCAGTTCTTGTGGCTTCCTCCCTCAAACTTGAAACTCTTCCTGTGTCCTTAAGCGATGGCCATACACCTTTTTTTTAATTTTCTGATATATGCATGTGTTTACACCTACTATGTGCTCTTGAGGTCTACTCCAGATTCTTTTTTGGGTGACTTCTGGAACTGTTTATTATGCTATGCCAAAAAGCTGTTAACTGTTAGCCACACTTTCTTCCACAAGTGTCTGTATTTGTTCATCAGACATGTCCTTCCTGTCTCTTTTTGCTGCTCTTCCTGCATTGCCATTCTTCTAAATTGAAGTATATTGTATGCCCGGTACTTCTTTCCTGGCAGTTCCTTTGCTTTTCAAAGTTTGTAACAAAGTATTTCTCGAGTTTGTTGTCATCACTGTGTATCTGTGTGCTGTTTACAATTTGCACAGGGATCAGCAATTTAGGAAAGCGAATCCTAGGAAATCACTATTTAGGTGATGTACCGAAGCGCACAATGTAATTCCTTAAGTTATGTAATTTATGATTCAGTAAATTACACATTAATACATCAGATCGTAGAATGTTATCACATTAAAGTAAGAAGATGCCACTCCCAATTTACATAGCTTCTTTCTGGGCCTTGAATGTGCCTCATTAGTAGCAGATCAGCAGCAGGCCTAGGGGTAGCTTTACATGGGGGTGCATGGGTGCGGCCATGCCATACATCTGTGCTGTTTTCACAAGTGTCTCAAGTTGTCCAGCACCACTTCTGCTACAAAGATCATTAGGCTCAAAGTGGCAGTAAAAAAGGCCCAAGACCAATGAGTTGGCAGACTATGCTCAGCCCATTACTCATGCATGTGTCCCCTTTTGGAGCATTGTTACTATAGCTCTCTGTTAGTGAGGAAGGGCCTGGAATCATGGACTGCAGTTGTCTATGAGAGAACTGTACTTCTGCACATACAAAGCTCCAAATCTAACGTCAGTGACACTATTATCTGTGTGTCTAAGGCCTGGTCTGTGTGTATGTGTGTTTGTGTGTGTGTCTGTTGCACACCTCTGGTATTAATGGTGGCCCTTCCATAATAGCCATACTTCCAAGTTTACTGCAGGCATTCATGGCACGCATGGGCACGACACTTGCATTAGAATAGTGATATCAATACCTGACATACTTTGGGTATCAATGGCAGCAAGATACACAGCTTTGGCATCATACTGGACTTGTCAAATGTCACAAGTTTTTGCATATTTTCGGTGTTCGTGACATTATTGTTTATACCCTGGCATAATGCAGGCCCTGGAATAATGGTGGTTATGATGGGCTTGACTTAACAGTTGGCATCCATAGCATCCAGGTTTGGAATAATTGTGGCTTTGACATAATGATGATAGTTCATAAAATTGTAGGGACCCTTGTCTTTTTTAAATAATTGTAGGAACAACACAGAAATGTTTGTGAGAAAACATACATTTATTAAAAAGATCCTGTATTTCAGGACGTTCTTGTTTTCCGTCAAAATTAATAGGGAGAATTGAGCTAACATTGCTTAAATACCTAACATATTTTTCAAGATAATGTTAGTGACAAAGCCATTGCATTTCAGAATATATATTTGAATCTGATATTTGAGTCATAATTATTCCTACTCTGTGAGACTCTAGACTGTAAGGTTGGTTTTTCCTGTCTGCTGCCTAAACCTGGAGAGTATTTTAGGAAATGCTTATTAAATTGGCGGGGGAACAGAGTACAGTGAATCCTTCTTTCAAAAATAGATAAATATAAAGAATTGTTCTATATCAATGATTCAATTATTCATATGCAATTATTCATATTTATTGAGTGACAATTCAAGACAATGATAAGATGACGGGGCCAAGGCGCTAGCAAATCGATTAGTGCCCATCATCTCAGAGGTGATACACCTAGATCAATCGGGCTTTATGCCTAACAGAAGCAGCTGCCACAACCTACGGAGGCTCTATAGGGTGCTCCACTTGATGGGTGACCTTGCTGCTCAACAGACGGCAGTGATGTCGTTGGACGCATCAATGGCGTTTGACAGTATAGAATGGCCCTATCTATTTACGGTACTTCACAAATTGGGCTTTGGCCCCAACTTCTGTGGATGGGTAAGGTTACTGTATGAGAGTCCTAGGGCCCAAGTGTGAGTCAATCGGGTAATGTCCAGAGCCTTTCAGCTGGGGAGGGGTACCAGACAGGGTTGCCCCCTGTCCCCATTGCTATTTGCCCTTGCACTGGAGCCACTGGCACACTGGGTTCGGAGAAACCCGATGGTTTGGGGTATAGGGGCACCGGGAGGGTAGGAGAAACGAATTTCGCTGTACGTGGATGACATTCTCCTATATCTGGCAAGACCATACTACTCGATGGCAATTGTGCTCCACATTTATTAGCTCTTTGGTAACTTTATTCACTTATACCTTTTTCGGGCTACGTACGTGGGTGGCACAATCCGTGCTGCAGGCCCACGAGTAGCGGTTGACACCCAAGCCCCAGCACCCGCAGTGCCCTTTACTGGGGACTGACAAGTAAATCAAACATCCAATCATAACACAAATTACCACAGGAGCACCAGCACTTTTCCACTGATCAGCAGTGAAAAAAGCACGCAGAAACGTTATACCAGTAAAAAGGGAGTCAAAACCGGGAGGGCAGACAGCAAAAACACGGGGGAAACATGCCTAAAGATGCCAAGTCTGACAAGATGCCAGGGGCTCTCTGCCTTCTAGAGACAGTCAACTTTCGTTCGAAGAACTGAAAGCACGGTGTGCCTCTAGGAAGCTGAAGACAGGGAGGAGTGCCAACACTAAATGCTTGGTAGGGGTGTTACTGTTAGATGACCTAAAGAAGACTCCTGGGTCAGATGAGCAGGACAGAGTGGGTGGGCCTGGTTATGAAGATAAGGCTGGAGGGGAAGCCCTCTTTGACCTAGAACCTGATGGCTTCCACCTGGACAACTCAGATCTTCAAGAGGAGAATGGAGAAGGCCTTGCGAGACACTCTTCATCACCCGGGACGAGTGCAGAGTTCACCAAGGAGATCTAGATCTCCCTCTGGAGAGTCTAATAACTCAGGATGGTCTGTAGGGACCTCTGCATCTAGCAAGAAGGACCACTCTTTTGATTGGGAGTACCAACTTCTAGAACTTGAGAAAGCTAGGCCTAGGCTCAGGAAAGAGCAGTTGGCCCTTGACAAAGAGTCCCTACAATCCCAGAGAGCTAGAAAGAAATCGGGACTATAGTCCCCCATGGTGGCAGCAACAGTGTCCCTAGAGTGAAGGAACATTCCTTTGAATATAGGAATCTGAGCACGATTGTCCCTCCCTACCATGTTGAGAATGACTTCCATAAATGGATAACTGATTTAGAGAGGGCCTGTAAAGTTCAGAGGGTCCATCAAGAGCAGTGAGCAGCTATCTTGTGGCTCTCATTTGTTGACAAAGGTAGAGATAAGCTCCTCACTGTTAGAGAAGAGGATGCTGAAAATTACTCTGCTTTTAAGAGTGCTCTCATTGATGGGTTTAGCGTAACCACTGAACAGTACAAGATTAAGGTAAGAGACACTCAGATGGAACAGAACCAGGACTGGGTAGACTTTGTGGATAGTGCTATAAAGGCTCTGGAAGGCTGGATGCTTGGCAACAAAGTACATGATTTTGATGGATTGTATAATTTGATTGTGAGGGAGCAGATCCTTAATAATTGCCAATATCAGTTATTGCATCAGTACCAGCTGGATTCTGATCTGACTTCTCCCAAGAATTGGGAAAGAAGGCAGATAAGTGGGTCAGGACCAGTGTGAAGCAGAAAAACCAGAACACTGGTGGTTACCAGAAGAAGCAAGATTCTAAAACTAAAGATAAGGGTTGGGACAAGGTTAAAGACAAAAAGGTGTCTTCATCAGGGCCCCAAAAACCTGCATCTGGGGGAAGTCACAATCCAACAAGGGAAAAGGCAAAACGAAACATTGGTGTTACTTTTGTAAGTTAATAACCCATTGGACAAACGAAGCTGATTGTCCAAAAGCCAAGGAGATTACTCCTACCGCCACTGCCCCTAAAGCAACTGCTTCCTCCAGCACAAGTACAAGTGGTGGTACAGGGAACAAGGGATTTGTGGGGTTAACCTTAGGCTCTGAGACAGGTTCTGGCCTAGTCAGAACTCCAGCTCAGGCTGTACCAGTCCTTAAAGGTGGCATGGATTTTGCCACCATGCTTGTCAGTCCCAGTAATCTAGGCAAGTACAGACAGCAGCCTTTGATAAATGGAATAGAGGCAATGGCCTACAGGAACACAGGGGCCAGTGTCACAATGGTGACAGAGAAATTTGTGTCTCCTGGACAGATTATACTTGGTGAAATGTATCAAGTGACCTATGCAAACAATGTCAGGACTGACAATTTATTGGCAGTTGTTAATTTTAGCTGAGGAGGGGTAACTGGCCCTAAGAAAGTTGTGGTTAGCTCAGACCTACCAGTTGATTGTTTGTTGAGAAATGATTTGAAGACATCAGCCTGGGCTGATGTGGAATTTAGGACTCATGCAGCAATGCTGTGCATATCTGCAGATATGTTTGCTGTGACCAGGTCACAGGCCAAACTGACATCCACTGAACATGCCCTGGATCCTGAAACAATGGAAAAGGTGCCTTCCAAGAGAAGGAGCGGAAGGGGTAAGGCTGTGTCTTTCACCCAGACTCAGAGTAAGGATCAGTCTAGAGGGAGATGATCTTAGTCCCTCTGAAGGAACTGTCCCAGATTAATTTGAACCTGATCAGGTCGAGTTCTTGGGGACAGGGGCCCTTCCAGTGCAGTCTTGAGTTTGGAGCAGCAAACCTGCCCCTCTCTTGAACCCCTCAGACTGAAAGCTGCTGCCACCAGGAGGTTGGTCAAACCTCTGAAGTTTAGGGGCTTCCTAATCACCTTGGCACATGACATTCCCTTAGCAGGACACCTAGGCCAAAGTAAGACTTGGGACAGTCTTGTCCCTCACTTTTACTGGCCTCACATGTCTGAGGACACTAAGGCGTTTTGTCGCTCCTGTACCACCTGCCAAGCCAGTGGTAAGTCAGGTGGTACTAAAAAGGCCCCCTCATACCACTACAAGTGATGGGGGTTCCCTTTGAAAGGGTTGGGATTGACAAAATTAGTCCCATGAACCTCCAACATCATCTGGGCACAGGTATATTCTAGTGGCGGTGGACCATGCCACTAGGTATCCAGAAGCAATTCCCCTTAGAACCACCATAGCTCATGTGGTGGCCAGGGCCCTACTGGGAATTGTTTCCAGAGTGGGTTTCCCTAAGAAGGTCTTAACTGGTACAAACTTCATGTCAAGTTAAATAACTTCAATGTGGAAGGAGTTTGGTGTGAACTACAAGTTCACCATACCCTATCACCCACAATGCAATGGGCTAGTTGAAAGGTTCAACAAAACCCTCAAGGGCATGATCATGGGCTTCCCAGAAAAGATTAGGCGAAAATTGGATGTTCTTTTTACCCTGCCTTCTCTTTGCCTACATAGAGGTCCCTCAGAAGGGAGTTGGCTACAGCCCTTTCGAATTTCTGTTTGGGCATCCAATTAGGGGTCCCCTATGTTTGGTGAAGGAGGGATGGGAGTTACCTCTCAAACCACCCAAACAAGACATTGTGGACTAAGTACTTGTTCTCCCTTACAGGATGACTGAGTACATGAAGAAGGCCAGCAAAAACCTTGAGGCAAGTCAAGAATTGCAAAAAGCTTGGCATGACCAAAAGGCTGTCGTACTGTTTGCCAGCCAGGGCAGAAGGTGTGGGTGCTGGAATCTGTGGCCCCAGCAGCTCTCCAAGACAAATGGAGTGGACCCCATTCCATAATTGAGCAAAAAGGCGACGTTGCCTATCTGGTGGACCTTGGCACTCCCAGGAGCCCCCACAGGTTACTCCATGTTGAAGAACCAGAACCTTTTGGATCTGGCGGCGCAGGGTACGCCTTAATCTCCTGAGTTCTCCTGCTTAGCTACACAGAGACACGGGCACACTCTGTTGGCGTAAAAGATCAGATTTATTAGCTGCAGCTAGTACAGTTGTCCCAGAAGTACACGAGGTAGGTTCTCAGGAGACTGCCACTTCACTCCGTGGCGCACAATCTTTTATAGTACATAGGTGACATATACATTAACCAAATACACACCCAGAACATATAAGAAAGAGCCAATAAGAAAAGTTGGAAAACAGGACAGAACCAATAGGAAAGGTTTGAAAACAAAATATCAGATGACTCAAAGAAGCCTCTCGTCCAACCGTGTTTATCTTCCCTCCCTATATAATTCATTAACAGATCTGCAACTAACTTGCAGGTGGCGAGATATGTTTGTATGTGTTGGAGGACAGTTGTGAAACGCGAGAATGCTAGCAGATGACAGCGAAGGCCAGACGATAAGATAAAGTCAGAGGAGAATAGTGTGAACCAACAGATAGTTGAGACGGGGATTAGAAAAACCAGACAGGGATTAGTGTATTAGGCCAGTCCTAACACCAGCTTTGCAAATAGAGGCAGAAGGCTTATTTCGACACGAAGCTGCAGGAAAAGCAGAAAAAGACTTTGATAGTCGTGCTGCCTGAGTGAGGGCAACACAAAATGGCGGCGGAGCACAAAATGGCGGGTCGATACGATCACGATCGAAAATCGAAGTTCCTCAGACCTTTCCTTTTGCCAGAACTCAGGCAAGATACACAGACTCACATTAATCTGAGTCAATGTCGATGGCCATGAGGTCATCGAGCTGTTGCTGTAGCATCATTCTGATATTCTCTGTTCTTTGTGACTTGGGTTTAGGGATGCATATAGTAGCACAAAGGTCGCAGATGGCGGGGCCACAGTGCATACAAAGGCAACAGGAGAATACTATGGCTAAAATTATTCCAAGGAATGTCAATACCTTCCAACAGTAGTCCCCAAAACCACTCCAATAATGACCAATCTCCTTCGTCCTGATGAATCGACTCAGAGATTATATGTAACTTAGAGATAGTTTGGTATACTATTGGAGCGTCATTAGGTATGAAAATACAGCAACTTGACCCGATCAATTTGCACACTCCACCACGGTCTGCAAGAACAAAGTCTAAGGCAACTCGATTTTGTAAAGTCATAAGACGATCTGCCTGTATTTCTGCCGTGATATTACTTAAGGCTCCTACAGTGATGTCTATGGTGGTTTCTACGACACGAACCAGTTGCCTTATATTTCTGCTGTTGGCCATTGGACCCCAAAAAGGAAGAAATCCTTTGAGGAAATCTCCTCCCTCTTGTCCTGCTGTGTCTTTGGAATTAATAATCCCTCTGCCATATCTGTTTCGATGATGATTTGCAGAAGCGGTGTATGTAGGGGGAAGAAGGAAAGCTATATAGCAGGTACCAGAAAAACCAGTTGGCAACCACGTGTAAGCTCTATTATAACAGATGAAATATGTACCCTGAGATGGTACTAGAGGCGGTAAATTCTGAGAGGAGTAAACGTATGTGTGGGAACAGTTGTTTCTTTGCACGGTGTCAGCAGACTGACCATTTATCTGGAGACAGAAATTGCCCTGATGTGGTATAGTCCAAATCGGTGGAGATTTTCCTTTTTTAACTTTATCACTAAGGCTAGTGACGTAATGGGTGACGTTCCAGTTAGTGTACGCTTTTCTTTCATCAATGGAAATCTTACTATTTTCCATGATTTTAGCGTTGGCTACCATTCCCTTTATCAACGAAGTATGACTAAAATCTGGATCACCAATATGTGAACTAACGGATCGTCTGAATTTGCTTTGATAGGCATTGGAGAAGATAACAAAATAAGCCCAAGCAGAACCCTCATAAGATAACGGAAGAACCAAATATGGCATCCCTTTTTCTACGTTATATGGCATAAGTCCACACACCCAACAGTCAGTTGTATTGATCACTAATTGGTGTTGATGTAACAACTGGACAAAGGAATTGTTATAATATTCAGTTCTTCTAGTGAGTTCATGTTGAGGAAGTGTATGAAATAGATGTGGAGAGACAGTAGAAGAAGACGAAGAGGTAGAAGGAGAGACAACTTTTCGCTGCAGAGCAATAACAATCCAATTTATACACACCAAAAGAATACACAATAATATAATAATACATAAAGCTATACCACAACAACTATACATTGATTTGTGATGTTTTTCCTTCATCTTATTCTTTCTCTCTTTTTCGCCTAATGTAGTCTCCATCTTTCCAAGTGGATGCTCACGGCAATCTTCCTCAATCACTTAGTCACGATTGTCTGCGGTCTTATGACACTGCAAGTCCTGCAGGCCTATTGCCACTACTCAGGTCGCAACCAAGACTCCTACCGTGACCCTGCAACCGGGACAGAATACTACATAGGAGAGAGAAAATCTTAAGTGTTCTTTAGTCTAGGTCTTAGGTTATAGTGTTCTTTATCAGGTACAGTTTGGTCTCGGAACAATGTTTGCGGACTAGTCGTATTCAAGCGACGATGTGGTGGTATTGCTTCCTGAAGAATGTCGTCGTCCTCTTTCTCAGACAATGTTCCATTCAGGCGTGCATCACTAAAAGGTACGAATCGTGGAACCTTTTCACTCTCAGAGTCACCAATACCCCTACGAACCCACTGATCGAAGGGCAAAGGCAAAGGAACCTTCTTGCAGTGCACGCCGTGAATCCAATTTTTCTTTCCTTCGACTTAGACTGCTGTTCTCGTGGTGAGCAAAACCATTCGGGGCTCTCTCCACCTGGGTTCCAAATTTTTCGTCATTTGGAAATTCTTTACACAGACCCAATCACCTGGTCGGATGGAATGACCTGGGTCTGTGGAAACCTCCGGCAAAACACTCTGAACCTGTTGATGGAGAACACGCAATTTAATTGTAAGTTCATGCAAGTAGTCAATCAACATTGGATATGGCAAGTCTGAGTATTTCTTAGGGCGAGGGACTCCCCATATATTAGCTGGGTGCCCAAAAACCACTTCATAAGGGCTAAGTCCCAAACGAGAGTGCACAGCAGTTCTGGTGGACAGAAGAGCCAATGGTAAAGCATTGGGCCAATTAAGTCCTGTACTAGCCTGAACTTTCGCTAGTTTTAGTTTTAGTGTACCGTTGTAACATTCTACTAAACCCGCTGATTGTGGATGGTTTGCCGCATGGAACTTTTGCTTGATACCAAGACCCGCACAAACTTTTTGCATGACTTGGCCTACAAATTCGCTCCCATTGTCACTCCAGACAATGTGCGGCAAACCAAACCTGGGGAAGAATTCTTTTAGTAGAACTTTATCTGTGGATAAGGCTGTGTTATCTTTTAGAGGGTATGCTTCTATCCATCTAGAAAAGGCACATACTACCACCAGAACATATTTGAGGTTGTTGCATCGCTCCATATGAATGTAATCGATCTGCAACACCTCAAAAGGGTATGTCGGAGGAGCAAAGTGACCTGCCGGAGTTGGGGTTCCCTTTCCCGGATTGTACATCAAACAAATGAGACAATGTTTCACTACATTGTCTGCGCATTTTGGGATTCCTTCATTTTGCCACACTGGAGCCAGAAGCTTGCATATTCCTTTCGCACTTAAGTGGGCTGGACCATGCGCCATAGTGACTACTGGCAGTACATAAGCGTCTGGTAACAGCCAACGTTAGTGCTCAGACAATTCCACCCAACATCCCATCTCATCCAACATTCCTGTACTTTCTTTCCACTTGCTCAATTCCTTCTCTGTAGCCTCTTTCTGAATCGACCTTACACTTTCTACTGTATCCTCATACATTCCTCTCTTTCCAACCCAATTCGCAGGACCCGCAACATACATTCGACTTGTAGCATCTCTCGCTGTCTTTTTCGCTACTTCATCCGCAAATGCATTTCCTCGACCAACATCATCAGTAATCTTTTTGTGCGCACTACACTTCACAATTGCTATTTGAGTGGGTAAAGAAAGTGACTCAAGAAGGTCAGTCACCAACTGGCCATGCTGTATTTTAGTGCCATGGGAAGTAAGGAATCCCCTCTCTTTCCAGAGACGCCCAAAATTGAACGCTACACCAAAGGCGTATTGACTGTCGGTGTACACGTTCACTCTTTTCCCTTTCGACAATACACATGCTCTCGTTAAAGCTATCAGTTCTGCTGCTTGAGCTGAATTGTGTCTGATACGTGCGGTTTCCACAACTGTATGTAAAGTAGTTACAGCATAGGCTGAAACTGTATCTCCATTAGGAAGCTTGAAACAAGAACCATCCACCCATAGAATTCCATCCGGATTCTCTAGCGGTGTATCTTTCAGGTCAATTCTTCCTTTTGTCTCTTCCTCAGTACGGAGGAAACAATCATGTTGTTCTTGGTCATCTTTATCTACTGGAAGAGGCAACAAAGTAGCTGGATTTAAAGTATTACATCGTTTGATGTGTACGTGACTAGCCAAAAGCATCAACTCATATCCAGACAAACGAGCACTCGTAAGATTCTGCGTTTTCGTTCGGTTTAATAAGGTATCCACTGCATGCGGCACCATAACAATGAGAGTGTTATCTAGCACTACTCCAGCAGACTGTCGAATAGAAATTGCTGCTGCTGCTGTTGCTCTAAGACAACTAGGCAATGCTTTAGCTACGGGATCTAGCGTAGCCGAAAAATATGCACATGGTCACTGTTTATCTCCAAATCGCTGTGTTAAAACTGACAACGCACAACCCTCTCTTTCATAAACGTAGAGCGTGAAAGGCTTACTGTAATCGGGAGTACCCAACACAGGAGCAGAACATAGCGCAGTACGCAAGTCAGTGAAACTCTTCTGACATTCGTCAGTCCATGGAAGGGGCTGAGGCGTATCTTTCAAAGTGAGGGCTAATAGAGGTTTAGCCAACAGAGAAAAGCTCGGAATCCACTGCCTACAATAAGAAGTGATACCCAGAAAAGCACGTACTTCCCTTTGTGTGGCTCGCACAGACATTTGTGCAATCGCCTGAATTCGTTCTGGGGTTAATCGTCGTCCCTCCTTTGATAGGAGATGACCCAAATAGGTAACCTCTCGACGGACATATTGTAGTTTGGAAGGTGAAACCTTATGATTCAGATTAAACAGATGGTGTAACAATGCAACTGTCACATTTTTGCAAATATCTTCTGAATCAGCAGCAATCAACAGGTCGTCCATGTATTGAATAAGAGCAGCACCAGACGGTAAATGGAAAGCATCAAGATGACATTTTAAAGCTTGACTGTAAATAGAGGGACTTTCACAATAGCCCTGAGGTGCGCGCTTAAACCGGAAGCTTCGGCCTCCAAGAGAGAAGCCAAAAATATCCCTACTCTCTTCAGCAATGGGAATACTAAAGAAGGCATTCTTTAGATCGATAACAGAAAACCAAGTCGCTGTGGAAGGTATCATCGTCAACAAAGCGGTGATATCTGGGACTACAGGAAATTGTGGTACAACAATTTTGTTTACCTCCCGGAGATCAATTACGAAACGATATACAGGAGGCTGAGAAAGATCAGTGCGTTTAAGAACAGGAAGAATAGGACTATTGCATATGTTACCTCTCGTTTCCTCAACCACACCCTTCTGAATCAAATCATGAATGATCTCCAAAAGCGCTTTTTCACCTTCAGTGGAAATTCTATACTGCGGAATATGTGGCAATTCAACATTAGGCTTAAGAGTGACAACATAAGGTGGAATTTCAAGACAGCCCACATCATTCGGACCCATGGCCCAAAGCGTTGCCGGAAGAGAAAGCAATTCAGGTGGAAACTGATCTTTGGACAAATACATTGGAGAAATCAGTTTCTGTCCTAAAGTAAGATGTACACCAGAAGGAGAACAATATATCGTAGCATGCATTCTTTTCAATAAGTCCAAACCCAACAGATTTTCACCGCAACCATTTGTCAAAAGAAGTGAAGCTTCCAAATCATAAGGGCCAATTGAAATAGGCAAAGGGCAGGAAACCGGATTACGAACAGGGGCGCCAGAAAATCCTACAGAAACATTCGTTAAGCCAGACAAAGGTGCCCCAGGGAGTTTGGAATGAATGCTAGAACTTCTCATCGCACCAGTATCTAGGAGAAATGGCTCTGAAATACCCATTGTAGTGACATTAACAGAGGGTCCATTCTGATCTACTGGAATCGACACAACTCCCTTACTTTGTCCATGGCTGTCCCAGTTAATATGAAGACTTTCATTCTCGCCTTCAACATAACAATCCTCATTGTAATACTGTGTAGACCTAACACTTTGCTGATCAAAATAATTCACGGGATTAGGAGGAGGAAGGGAACGTTGTTCTTGAGTCGACATACCTCGACCTCTACCTCTGTTTGCTGACTGGAGGCCAGCACGACCTCGTGGAGCAGATAATGCTCCATTTCGCTGTAATAAAACCGGACAACTATTCTTAAAATGACCTTCCTCTCTACAATAGGCACATTGATTAGGCTGAACATAACGAGGAGGATAAGCTTGTTGCATGAGAACCTTTGTTTTCAATTCTTTCGTCTTTTTCTCTTGCTTTTCTCTTTCTTCTTTATCTCTATTTTCATAATATTGTGCAGTAGCCAATATCTGGGCAGAAGAGGAAACAGCCCATGAACTTTCAGAATCTTTTAATTTGTGTGATAACTCGGGAAGCAAATTAAATACAAATTTGTCTACAAATAATCGCTGACCACTCTCTGTAGCCATATCTTGACCACTGTGATCAATAAATGTCTCCTCGAAACGAGTAAAGAAATCAGAGACACTCTCATCTTTCTTCTGTTTGCATGCTGCTAATTTATCCCAGTTAACTCTCAAGGCAGGCATCATCGTTTTCATTAATGTAATAATCCTACCAGGGAGTTCTGAAACCAAAACATCAGGTTTAGCACCACCCACCTGCGCTGCATCCGCGGCAATTATTGCAGCCCAATTTCCACCTAATGCTTGAGCATGATCTTCTCTACGAATCTTAGCCCATAATGCTTGTGGAACTACATTTCCCATCAACATGTCGATATCAGCTAAATTCATAATGCAAGCATCAACCGTCTGTGATAATTCTTTATAATAACCTGCGGGGTTCTTACGAGGAGCCGGTAGAGTCTGTTCAAGTGCTAAAACTTCAGATCGTTTCCATGGAACATGTACCCATATACGTTGGAAATGAGCAGGAATAGCTGGATTAGCACCTACTGCTGCAACTTCTTCCTTCCAAACTGGAGGAACCTCTCTCATGGGATAATTTTTCAGTGTCAGTCTAACCGACGGATCGGAATCAGGGAAAGTCTGAGAGGACAACAAGGATCTAAAGGAAATAAGTGTCCTTACAGCTTTCTCAATCTTAGAACCCACAACAAGTCCTTTATCGAAATCAGTCTGAACATCTAACAGACCCTGTGGAATCGGACTTGAATTCACATCCTCCCATTCTTTAATGAGAGTATCACACATTACATTAAAAACATATCTTTGCGTAGGTGCATTCCATTGTGAGAAGGTAGACATAATATCGGGCACACTATACTGGGGACCTCTCTTGATCCATTTACGTGCGAGAGAGTCCAACCTTTCTCGTTCTTCCGAATCTGGGAACTGACTACAAGACTGTCTTCGGGCAAAAGCCGGAGACACATTTAAAGCTTCAAAGAAAGGAGATAGAATACCAGTGACGATGTCCGTGAGACGCTTACGCACAGACGGAGAATTAGACATAAGAATAGGGGACAAGGTATTAGGCAAACTAGTGGAAGGAGAACCGGTAATTGCAGGAGGAGCAGAAGGAGATCGAAGATCAGGAGATGAGGGCAGAGAAGTCAAAGTTAAAAGTAAAACTGGTAAAGGCGGTAATACTGGAGGAGGCAAATGCGGAAGAGCCGGAACAGGCGGAGGTACTGCTGGCGGCTGGACAGGCTGTAACAACTGGGGTGCATTAGCACCTTGTGCATAGGGCGGAGGCAACCTCAATAAATGGGACATTAGGGGATCTTCTTCTAAATCTTTCTTGTTAACGGAAGGAGAAACAGGCAACACCGGATAGCATTTATCTATCGCCATACGATGCTGTCTTTCTGTAATTTCCATTGCATTACTAATTTCATCATCTTTGAATTGTTGGGCAGCCTGTATAATTGTCATACCCTGTGCTTTCCTATCTCGTTTTGCTTGTTTAATTTCTCTCTGTTTAGCTTCCTTACGCCAAAGGCGAAAAGAGTCAAACATTGCCGGCCGGGCTTTTCTTTTGAATAAAACTGCTTCCAAATTATCAAGCACATCAGAATCGAAACTACCATTTTCTGGCCATTTTAAAACACCATCTTTCTTCGTGTATCGGGTCCATGCCTCGTTAAAGGCAATGGGGCCAAAACCATGTTTAGAACAGAGCTCATATGTGGGAGTTCCAACCGAAGGAATCGGACAAGTGTCCTCAAGCCGGGAATCCCTATTACAACCAAAGCAACAAAGTCTTCCAAACTTAGTCAGACCAGGCATCTCGTGATTTCACCGGACTGTTCACAAACTTCAAGGGGGTAAAACTCAGTTTACGCAGCACAAATGCACTTATCCTCGGCTTCGGCTATTGCAATAGTCGAATCTAAGGACCAAAGATACTAAGGAACAAAGGACAAAAATTGTGGGCGCGACCCACGAAATACTTAACTAAGGACGTCTTCTTACACCAACAGAGGCCCGTCTATCGTCTCGCCTTACCATACATCATCAAAGGAAGGGCCAAAGCAAGGCGGCAGTCAGGGCAGCAGTTGTTAGTAGCCGTCAGGAAGGAGTAACCGCGCTGCAAAAGACCTTTGGACCAGTTTCGACATACAGGGGTCGCTTGACGTGGCTCGCGATTCCTCCAGAATTTTCTTGCGGGGTTCCTCATGACCTTCGGGCAGAACCGGTACCACTGAAGCCGCCCCACGTTGGGCGCCAGTTGAAGAACCAGAACCTTTTGGATCTGGCGGCGCAGGGTATGCCTTAATCTCCTGAGTTCTCCTGCTTAGCTACACAGAGACACGGGGACACTCTGTCGGCGTAAAAGATCAGATTTTTTAGCTGCAGCTAGTACAGTTGTCCCAGAAGTACACGAGGTAGGTTCTCAGGAGACTGCCACTTCACTCCGTGGCGCACAATCTTTTATAGTACATAGGTGACATATACATTAACCAAATACACACCCAGAACATATAAGAAGGAGCCAATAAGAAAAGTTGGAAAACAGGACAGAACCTATAGGAAAGGTTTGAAAACAAAATATCAGATGACTCGAAGAAGCCTCTCCTCCAACTGTGTTTGTCATCCCTCCCTCGAACTAATTCATTAACAGATCTGCAACTAACTTGCAGGTGGTGAGATATGTTTGTGTGTGTTGGAGGACAGTTGTGAAACGAGAGAATGCTAGCAGAGGACAGCGAAGGCCAGACGATAAGATAAAGTCAGAGGAGAATAGTGTGAACCAACAGATAGTTGAGACGGGGATTAGAAAAACCAGACAGGGATTAGTGTATTCGGCCAGTCCTAACACCAGCTTTGCAAATAGAGGCAGAAGGCTTATTTCGACACGAAGATGCAGGAAAAGCAGCAAAAGACTTCGATCGTCGTGCTGCCTGAGTGAGGGCAACACAAAATGGCGGCGGAGCACAAAATGGTGGGTCGATACGATCACGATCGAAAATCGAAGTTCCTCAATGTGAACAGGCTCAAACCTTTTGTAGACAGAGCTGACAAAGGCTTGCACATGGCACAGGAGGAAGGGAGTGACCCTCTCCTTGATCTCCTCTCACAAAACCCTTATGATGGGTCAGTTGATGGCATAGCTTTGGCAGGCAGCCTCACTGACCAGCAGCAGATTGATTGCAGGAAGGTCCTCAATCAATACAGGCACATGTTCTCTTTGACACCCAGTCAAACCACCTGGTGTACCCATGAAGTGGATACAGGTGAGAGTATATCTGTTAAGAATAAAATCTACAGGCAGCCTGACCATGTCAGAGATTGCATCAGGACAGAGGTCCAAAAGATGCTGGAGTTGGGAGTGATTGAACCCTCAGGTGGCCATTGGGCTAGTGCAGTGGTCTTAGTACCAAAACCTCACACCCAGGGTGGTAAGAGAGAGATGAGGTTCTGTGTGGTCTACATGGGCCTCCATGCAGTCAATAGGACTGATGCTCATCCAATTCCGAGGGTAGATGAGCTTATTGATACTTTGGCCTCAGCCAAGTTCTTGAGCATATTTGACCTCACTGCTGGCTATTGACAAATTAGACTAGCTGAGGATGTCAAACCAAAAACTGCATTTTCAAACCCTTGTGGGCATCATCAATTTATTGTAATGCACTTTGGTTTGAAAAATGCACCTGCCACATTCCAAAGGCTGGTGAATAAAGTTCTCACAGGTCTGGAAACCTACAGCGCAGCATATCTTGATGATATATCTGTCCTTTAGCTCCACCTGGGAAGATCACCTGGTCCACCAGAAGAATGTTTTGAAGGCTCTGCAGAAAGCAAGCCTAACTATTAAGGCTTCTAAGTGCCAGATAGGGCAGAGCGAGGTTGTGTCCTTGGCCCACCTTTTGGGTAGAGGCCATGTTCAACCACTGCAGAGCAAAATCCAGACCATAATGGACTGGGTTGCTCCAACTACCCAGACTTAGCTCAGAGCTTTCTTGGGCCTGACTGGGTATTACAGGAGATTTGTAAAAGGATATGGGTCTATAGTGACTCCCTTGAATGATCTCACCTCCAAGAAAATGCCCAAGTTAGCTGTCAGAAGGCATTTAATGATCTCAAGCAGACCATGTGCACTGCTCCCATTCTGCAGAGTCCTGACTACTCCAAGCAATGTATTGTTCAAACAGATGCATCTGAGTTGGGGGCAGGGGCTGTGTTGTCACAAACCTAATGCAGAGGGTCAGGATCAGCCAGTAGCTTTTATTAGCAGAAGGTGGACCCCTAGAGAGAAACGTTGGTCAGCTATAGAGAGGGAAGCCTTTGCTGTGGTCTGGGCCCTGAAGAAGTTGCGGCAATACCTGTTTGGAACTCACCTCATTGTTCAGACAGACCAAAAGCCCCTCTTATGGCTAAAACAGATGATGGGTGAAAACTCCAAACTTTTGAGGTGGTCCATTTTCCTACAGGGGATTGACTTTACAGTGGAACATGAACCTGGGAGCAACCATGCCAATGCAGATAGACTCTCCAGATATTTCCATTTAGAAAATGAACACTCAACTGGGCAAGGTTAGTCTCATCTCCTTACGTTTGGGGGGCTTGTGTAGGAAAGTAGGATCTGCTTCTTATGGTTACCCCCACTTTTTGCTGGATATAGTGCTGTTCTTGACTAGTCTCACTGGGATCATGCTAATTAGGGCCCCTGTCATTCTGCTTTCTCCCTAACCTGTTACACATGTACTTAGGTACACCCCAGATTGGATACTGGGGTACCCTTGTCAGTCCCTAGTATATGGTACCCAGGTAGCCAGGGCATAGGTACCCCAGAGGTCCCCATGGGCTGCAGCATTTATTATGCCACCCATGAGAGACCATTCAAAATGGAACTATAGACCTGTCATTGCAGCCTGTGTAAATCGGTGCACACACCACTTACTTAAGATATAGGTTTACTACATCTAAGGGTCACTGCACTTAAAACCTATAAGTCACCCCAATAGCAGGCCTTTACAATCCTGAAGGCAGGGTGCTTGGTTCTAAGTTAGAGGGTGCTACGGCATGAGCAGGACACCCCTGCAGCCTATGGAGTCCATTCTCCCTGGTTGTCATTGAAGCAGCCATATACTATATATAGAGGGGCATTATGTGACTGTGTGATGAAACATCTCAAAAATGGCTGCAACAAACCCTATCGTATTTGGTATCAAATATGTTGGATTCATACCTCAACACCGGTAACCGGTGTGGGAGGTTTGATTCCACCCACTAGGAAGTCCCTTCGTGGGCTCTCGCTGTTCCCAGTACCAGCCTTCTAGCTCCGGACAGCAAAAAATGGTTGCTGCGGACCAGAGACACATTTCTACCCTCCCGCTGCTGAGCCAAGCTCGAGCAGGGGAAGGCAGGACACTGGACATCCTGTCACAGGGAGGTGTGACCACCTCCCAGACAGTATTTAATGTATTAGGACTGGGTGGGTGCATTTGCCAGTGACTGAAAGTCTGCATGAGGGGCACATTTGGTGTCCCTGTTCATAGTCCAGTTCAAACCAGTCCTGGGAGACATTGGCTGCCGTTCTGGCGCAAAACTGGACAAAGGACATGAGAGTAACCTCCTCCCTTTCTAGACCCTCCCCTGGGAGGGTCCCCTGAATCTTTCCAACACTCTCCCGTAGGTACTTAAGGGCTTACCTGGCTGTAGGGCCCTAGATTCGTCGTGGACAAGATTCAGAACTGAAACCACTGCACTTCGGCCGTTTGGATACTATGGACTTTGCTGGACTTCGTTTGGGCCTGACTTCATCTCCCTCTCAGTCTGCTGCATTATCTGTTCCTGGGCACCATACAGGACCAATGCAGGAACTGTGGAGCATCCAATACACCTGAAGATAATCTCTCTTGGAGTGGAGGAATCACTCCCCTGTATTCACAGGCACCACAACACTGCTGACCGGTCTGCTGATCCCAAGCTCTTACGGACTCCAAAAGGCTCAGCAACCCCGGAGGTGGGTTTCTATGTCCCCGAGGCCCAAGCTGCCCACTTACTCAGTTTGAGGTCAGAATCCCTCGTGGGGGCTGCAATACCCGAACCCCTGTGCACCACATACTTTTGCAAGTGCAAATGCTTGTTGGCAATTCTGCAACAAGTGCATTTGGCTCTGAGTAGCCCGAACCTCTGGAAACTTCTCCTGCAAAGATCTTCAACCACCTCACACCGAGTGCTCCGTGGCCTGTTGTTTTGTAAAGCTGCTCGAGGTCCTCTCGTGACTCCTGTGTCTCTGGCCTGTGGGTCCATTTGAGGGTCATCTTTAGTTTCCTAGGGCTCCCCTGCTTGCTTGGGGCCTGCCCTGACTTCCCTTTGAGTGGGAAGTCTCCTGGACCTTGCTGAATCGAACCGCACACTTACTTGACCTTCTGCATGGGTTTCCGTTGCCAAGGCTTGTTGGTGATTCCGCTGGACACCGACCCCCGAGCACTCGACATCCTTCGTGGGGCAGCTCGTATCCGGCTCCTGGTTTTCCCCGACATTGCCTAGTTCCTGCAGCTGCAGAGTCAAGCAGCGGCTCTTCTTCTAAGTGCTCCATTTGGTTCGACTGCGGTTTCCGACTCTGCTTCACACCTATGCACCCGACTCCAGTGGGTTAGGTAACTTGAGTACTTTGGTACCCTTGGGTAGGGTGGCTCTCCAACCTTCTGTCTTCCACAGTGTTTGCTCGAAGTCCACTGGGAAGGCTCCCTAATTTTAAAAAATCCAACTGCTACTTGCACATAGACTTGCACAGAGCACGTGGTTGTGTTCTCACACTGCACACGCACTCAGTGGGGTCCCTATCTACTCACCTTGGGTGGTTCCTTGGAGTCCCAGCAATTCTACATTCTCTCGACATTGTCCTGACTCGAGTCATGGTTCTAATACCATGTTTTTTTTAGTATATGATTTGGTACCCCCCTGGAGCCCACTGTGTATTAGTGCTATTTACTAATTCTTTGCTTAAGTATTGTGTACTTTGTGTCTATCTCCTTGTAGGAGATACTGTAACGTAATAGATAGTGTTAGATAATAAATACATATCTTTTATAACTACTGTGTGGTTATCTTTTCGCTTAATTTATAGTATAAGATTGCATTCTGGTGAAGCAAGCTGCTTTACACTCCTTCAAGACTAAGCCTGAAGGCTGCTCTCCACCGCTATCATGTGGATAGCTTTCTAAGGCTGTCTGAGACATCTTAAATCACCATAAGGGTTGTCTGGACTGGTGCAAGGTGCCATTTCAATTTGTGGACATCATATACCAGGCCAGCCTCTCACAGCCACCAAGAAGCATACATTACTCTGGTATTGCAGTTGGGAAATGTATTCTAAATAATATTCACATGTTCATGTTCAAGCTTCTTTGTCTCAACACAGAATGTACAAACCATACATTTGTCACATATAAAATGACCCTTTATAGATGGAAGACCCCAGTGTGAATGCATGGATGAAGTCTCCGGGGGATGGGGAGCAGTACAATCTTATCTCTAATGTTCAGTCCCTTTTTAAAAGAGCAAAGAGGGGGTTCTGTATGGACCAGGGTTTATCTGATAAGATGCCAGTGCCTTAACCCCTTCGCTGCTAGGCCTTTTCCCCCCTGTGCAAAGCCTTTTTTGAGCTATTTGGGGTAGTTCATGCTTAGACCCCTGTAACTTTTTGACCACATAAGGTATCTACGCCAAATTTGCGTCCTTTTTTTCCAACATCATGGGGATTCTAAAGATACCCAGGGTGTTTGGATTCCCCTGGAGGGGACCCATAAATAAGCCAAAATACAGCAACATTTTATTTTTTGGGGGGAAAAATGGGAAAAAAGGGCTACAGATGACCGTGTCTGTTTTTTTCCCTGCAAATGGTATCAAAAAAGGGGTTGTGGTGCTGAAATCACCATCTTCCCAGCTTTCAGGGACAAGCAGACTTTTGTTAGAAAACCAACATTTTATACACAGTTTTGGCATTTTTCTTGGACATAGCCTATTTTTGCTATTTTTTGTGCTTTCAACTTCCTTCCAGTTAATGGTAAAAATGGGTATGAGGGCAATAATGCACATTTTAGAAAAGTAGCCAAAATACTAAATTCAGCAAGGGGTCATTTGTGTAGATCCTTCAAGGTTTCTTTATGGAAACTAACAGTTAAATATAGGAAAAATTGAAAATTACTTGAACAAAATAGTCATTAGTGTTAATGTTTTCACCTGTGACTTCTTCTAAATATGACAGCTGTTTGAAAGCAATATACCGTTACATCCGCTGGACCTTTCTGGTTGTGGGGATATATAGGACTTGTAGGTTCATCAAGAACTGAACGAACCCAGAGCCAATAAGTGAGCGGCGTCTTGCAATGTTTTTTTATTATGTACCGGGTATAGCAATTATTCTGGGAAAATGTATACATGGAAAAATCGGTTTGAAAGACACCTATGTATTTCTGAAATGGGAACAAAATATAGAGTTTAGAAACAGTAGATATTTGCACATTTCCAAAATAGGGAGTACCCATACTAGCATGAGAATTATAGGTCATTTTTTAAAATGACTTCTTTTTTACACATTGTCTTCAATTTGGAAGGCAGAAATACATCGAATGTCAATAGGTAATAACAGTTGCTCTACATTTCTGTATTACCCTAAAGCTACCAATAAAAATGCTGCCTCACTTGTGTGGGTAGGCCTAGTGCCCACAACAGGAAATTACTCAAAACGCAACGTGAACACACCACATTTTCACAATGAAAAATGACCATTTTTTTGCAAAGTGCCTAGCTGTAGTTTTTTTAACCCTAGCTCTGCCGACACCTAAGGAAACCTAGCAAACCTATACATTTTTCAAAACTAGACACCCAGGGAAATCCAGCATGCGGTGACTTGACTGGCTCTCACCAGGTTCTGTTACCCAGAATCCCTTGCAAACCTAAAAATTTGCCCTAAAAATTAATTTTCCTCACATTTCTCTGGTGGAAAGTTCTGGAATCTGCGTGGATCTACAAAATTCCACCCACCCCGCGTTCCTCAAAGTCTTCCGAGAAAAATGGCACCTCACTAGTGTGGGTAAACCTAGTGCCCGCAACAGGAAACACTGCAAAACGCAACGTGGACACACCACATTTTCGCAGTGAAAAATGACCCTTTTTTTGCAAAGTGCCAAGCTGTAGTTTTTTGACCCTAGCTCTGCCGGCACCTAGGGAAACCTAGAAAACCTATACATTTTTAAAAACTAGACACCCAGGGAAATCCAGGATGGGGTGACTTGACTGGCTCTAGCCAGGTTATGTTACCCAGAATCCCTTGCAAACCTAAAAAATTGTCCCAAAAAACACATTTTCCTCACATTTCTGTGGGGGAAAGTTCTGGAATCTGCGTGGATCCACAAAATTCCACCTACCATGCGTTCCCCAAAGTCTTCCACGAAAAATGGTACCTCACTTGTTTGGGTAGGCCTAGTGACCGCGATACAAAAATATGTGGAAAATGTGATTGGTTCAGCTAAATGTGAGGTTTGCAGGGGATTCTGGGTAAGATAATGTTGGGGGACCCACACAAGCCATACCTCACAGGACTCCCCGGGTGTCTAGTTTCCAGAAATGTTTGAGTTTGGTAGGTTTCCCTAGATGGTCGCCGAGCCCCGGGCCAAAAACTCATGGGAACCCCCTTGCACAACCAGGTTGGTTTTTGATGTCGCCTCAATAGGTTTTGGGCCCTTCACTGCCGCGGGTAATTGGCCCACCCACACAAGTGAGGTACCATTTCTATTGGGATACTTGGAGAAATGCTGGGGGGTTGGAAATTTGTTGTTACTTTCTGCAGCTTGAAAAGTTGGGCACAATAATGCAAGGAAAATGTGACAGTCACAATTTGAGGTTTGCAGGACATTGTGGGTAAGATAAGAGAGACATCACCATGTACTCCCATGGGTGTTTAGTTTATGACAATATCTACAGTTGGTAGGTTTTTCTTAGATGAAATGTACACCTTGGCAGAGAGACAAAAAAGGCAAAGATTACTGCACAGCCATCTATTCCTCAAGCACACAGACATACTAGTTGGATTTGGCACGAGGGCGAGTGATGGCTTTTATTAACAAGTGATTTCACAAAATTGAAATGCACTGTTAATAATTGAAAGGACAAAAAACTGAACTAGTGACTCGCAGCTCGTGAGCTGTAAAGCCACAACAAGGCACCAACCGCTTTACAGGCCATTCACACAAGTTTCATACGTGATACACACAAGACCATTCACACCACCAGGCATGAAACCAACAAATTACAACATTCACAATAAGGGACATGGTACACCCTGCTTGACAAAAACAGAAAAGACAAATATTTCTGCACAACCACCTATTCCTCAAGCACACATACATACTGGTTGGATTTGGCACGAGGGCGAGTGATGGTTCAGTACATACAGTTGTATTAACCAGAGATTTCACAAAAAAGAAATGCACTGTTAATAATTGAAAGGACGAGAAACTGAACCATTGACTCACAGCTCATGAGCTGTAAAGCCATGACAAGGCACCAACCTCTTGGTTGCTATTCATACACCTTTCATACGTGTGACACATACAAAACCATTCACACCGCAAGCCGCGGGCCCAGCACATTAGAATACTCACACCAGCAGACAGCACCATTCAAGGGCCCATCACTTTCACACGCCCACATTCCTGACACAGCAACCACACCAACTCACGGATTACGTGGAGTGGCGTTTGGCTAACAGTGTGTGTAGTGACCAGCAGCAAGTCACTACTCACACACTGCCAGCCAAGCGCCAGTCCACCCACACCGCCAGCCAAGCGCCAGTGCACGCACAGCGCCAGCCATGCGCCAGTCCACTCACACCACCAGCCAAGCTCCAGTCCACACACACCGCCAGCCAAGCGCCAGTCCACGCATACCACCAGCCAAGTGCCAGTCCAGGCACACCGCCAGCCAAGCGCCAGTCCCAGTCAAGCACCAGTCCATGCACACCACCAGCCAAGCACCAGTCCACGCACATCACCAGCCAAGTGCCATCCTACACACACCACCATCACATTTAGGATTTTTTTATACAAAAAAGAAACCACAAACAAGTTGCAAATAGATACAAATTAACTAACACAAAATCTGAAACTAATTACATTGCACAAATGCTAGCCTTGAAACTAAACAAAAAATAGAAAACAATAGTGACCAAGCAGTTCACTTTACCACTCACAGATGCTCCCATAAATTATTTTGCGTGTGGTACATTCTAAAACAAGCAGGCACACACAGAGCCCAGGGTTAGAAGGACACTCAAGTCAGTACATACAAGTCTCCTTCTGCGTACCTCTTCACCAACAGACTCTACATCTCCTACTGGGAAAGTCTTTTGAGGGTGTAGGAAGAATGTGATCAGGAAAGTGGCGACCTTTCAATCTAGCCACATCCTCCACCACTCCATCTCTAGGAACACTTAACTGTTCCACTACAACAAGGCTGCCTATTACAGACTCCTGAAACTTAGCAAAAGTCATCTTTGACTCAGGACACAAATCCTTGAATACAACAAAAGCATTAAAGGTTGCCAAGTGGAAAATATGGATAGCCAACTTCTCATACCAAATGTAAGCCTTATGAAGAGCAGCGTAAGGTTCCAACCTCTGATCTACTCTATCAACACCACCCATGTGCCTATTATAGTCTAAAATGCACACAGGTTTGTGCGCTTCAGCAACCTGACCCCAAACATTCACAGGTGAAGTGCTGTCATCATTGCTGGTAGTCAGCATGTAGACATCTCTCCTGTCTGAAAACTTCACAGCTAGAAGTTCCTCACAACACAACACAATGCACTGTCCCCGCACAAGCTTTTGACAAACAAGTTCTTTTGGGAAACCTTTACAGTTAGATCAGATTGTGCCACAATCAACAGTGTACACTTTGGCCAATTCCCTGAACAACCGCACACCAGTGTAGAAGTTATCTACATATAAATAGATTTGTTAAAAAGTCCTCTACCAAGTTCCCACACAACTTTCTCTGCCATTCCAAAAGTGGATGGACAACCAGGGGGGCTAATCCTGGATTCCTTATTGGTGTACACCCTGAAATTAGAGACATATCCAGTCCTACTGTCACACAGCATATACAGCTTAATTCCATAGCGCGCCCTCTTACTAGGAATGTATTGCCTAAAAACCAAGTGGCCCTTGAACAAGACCAAAGACTCATCCACTGCTATTTCTTTCCCTGGAGCATAGATCTCCGAAAATTGATCAAGAAAGTGATCAATGACAGGCCGAATCTTAAAAAGACGTCACAATCAGGGTGATCTCGTGCCAACGCTAAACCATTATCGACAAAATGCAGCATCCAAAGCAGAAGCAAATACGTATCACAACTCATTACTGCCGGAAATATAGCCGTTGCCATCAAGGGACTAGTAGACCAATATGAAGACATTGATGGCTTCCTTAGCAAGCCCATCAAAAAAGTTAAACCCAAGAACTTCTTCATCTCTTCCAGATTTATGGGAGTCCACCGGGTCGCTCTAGAGTTGGGCCTAAGGCTGGCACTGTTGTCCCTCAAAAACTGTTTGGCATACAAATTAGTCTGCTCAACAATCTCTGCCAAACATACATTGTCCATAAACAACTGAAAGAAATGTATTGGCAAAAAAATGTCTGTATTCACTCTACACCTTGGAACACCGGTAAAGTCTGGCAATACCGGCTGCACCATGCCTGGGGCAACCCAGACGTCATCACTTCCAACTGGAAGCCTTGCAGCCATAGGCTGCAGCCCAGATGCCTCTTGCTGCACTATCAGCACATCAATGTCCTCCTCTAAAACAGGCACTTAATCCGCACTAAGAGCGCTTCATCGGGACTAAGAGTAGTTTCATCATCCGATGATTCCATGTGGAGAGAAAACTCACTGCCTGAATCTTCCCCTCCCTCCTCTGCCTCAGATGCAGAGTCAGTCTCTGAACCATGGTCAGAGGAAGACTCAAAAAACATACCAACAACCTGCTGAGCAGTAATCCTGTGGCTAGCCATTATCCTTACTAAGAAGGGAGACTGCACAAACAAGTCAACAACAACCAACACTGTGCAAAATAAGTAAGCAAAAAAAATGTGTACCTTTATCACAAAGATCTAAATACTCAAAAACTCTATGATTCACTTGTAAGAGACAGCTACACTCACCAGCACTTGCTCTGCAAAGAGGCAGCAAAAACCAACGATATCCCACCAGAAAAAAATAATAATAATAATTACTCACAAGACAACAAAATACACATTGAGCACAAATGCAAAAAGTGTTTGACACTCAAAAAACAGAAGCCAAACATGCTGCTATTATTACACCATTTGCAAAAGACACATTCATGCAGAGAAAGGAAACTCCTTTACATTGTACAAAGAAAAGTTTCTTACCAAACACATGCAACTACACAAACAGCAGAACCACCAGTAACGAAACCGCAACCTGGAACAGTCTAAAGAGCAAAAGCCTTGAAGTAGAACAAACAAGCATTTGTAATGCAATAGGTCTCGCAGTTACAGAAGTTTAAGCTATTGGCATTGTAAATGACAATGCCTTTTATGTACGTTTTTAAAACGAAAACAAAAATAAAAGGCATTGTTATTTGCAATGTCAATAGCTCAAACTCGCGCAAATGGAACACCTATTGCATTGAAAGGCTTGTTCTAGTTATATTCGGCATATATTTTCGCTATTCCAGTATGTATAAAAAGTGGTAGTATTGCTGTTCTTTATTTTCCAGCCTCCATACATGTTGTTGCAGATCAGTTCCTGAAAAGTGTTTGACAGGCAGCATGAAACTGTTGATTTGGCCATAAGGGGGGCAAACGCCATTGTCTATACACCCCAGGCTTACCTCAAGGAGCCAAGCAGAGTAGACTGTAGAAGAATGCTGCGGTTCAGAGAGCTGTGAACGTGACATTGCATTTATAAATGATAGTTCAGTGAGGGTTCAGCATTCATTTGCTGTGTAGAGGAGATTAGCTCCCTCTCTCAAGCTGTCTACACGATTACATATTTAGTGTAATCGAAAAATCACACATTATCTATAATACACAAAGTATTTCCGTTTCTAGGAATAGCTGGCCGTCCGTTTTATTAAAAATACAGTTAGGGCCCCGTGACGTTTCGCCAGATAATAGCCGAGCCTCGTCTCGCTGACTTTATTAATGCTGGCGTAGCCTGAAAAGAAGCCTTTCCGTGGCGCAGGGATGTACAGAACATTATTTGCAACAATGAAAAACAAGACAGGGGCAGGGACGAGCTGGGCTTGCAGCGCGTTTCTCATCCGATTTTTAAAGGCAGATTTTTTGGCTGGTAAATTCGGGTCCAGAAACACTATTTCAGTGGAATCGGGCAGAGCGGTATCCTACCTGGGGATTCTTTTCAGTCTGACTCATATCTCGTCATTACTTGGCCTGCTTTGTTGGTAAAAGTCATCAGAGTGTTGTTAACTGCATGACGTTTGCTAGTAAAAGAAAACACAAAGTTAACTTGCGTTTTCACAGGACGGACAGGAAAGTTGTTTTGCATACACAGGTCTCTCGACCACATATGATTATTTTGGCAAGCAATCGCGTTGGATTTTTTTTTAGAGAGTTTAGTGCTGTCTTTTGGCTCTGTAAGTAATTTGACGTTAAAAGTTTATGAGCTTTAGTGTGAGAGCAGATTTAAGAAATGTTTGCTTATGAAACTAGTGCGTCACTTTCCTTAAATTAAGCGTAGAGCTGACTTAAGTCCATAAGTGTGCTCTTTTTGGACTGGTTCTACAGAAACTGGGGCTAAAACACAGTGATGGAACATTTCGGTCTGAAGGTGCTGTACTTCGCATGCCTCAAGAGCTGTTAACCACGGAACAAACTCTGGGTGCGGGGTGGGGGCCTCCATGAACCTCCTCGTTTTGCTAATTATTCATGTGCGGTTATTGAGGTGTTGAGCCTCTCTTAAAAGTTCTCCATATTTAATTTAAAAAATACTTTCAATAAATGTCCCTAAAATCGAAAGTGCTTAATTGAGACTCTTAGAAACGTTGAAAAAGTATATTTCATTTTGTATATTATTTTCCTTATTTTTTCATGACATTTGTTGCCTGATTTCCATAATGAACCGTTTGTTGGTTTGGCGCGTGCCTTGGCTCAATACGGAAGAGCCAGACCTGGCCCTCTTTGAGTTTGCTGGCTTGTATTTTGTTATGTAAGGGAGCTCACGGTTACAGAAGCCTTTTCCATTCAGCAAGGTGGCGCGAGTCTAAACATTTGTGTTTAGAATTGTGTTCGAATACAGAGCTGCGTGGATGTGGGCTGAGTGTTTTTTGTAGTGTGCGTGTGTTGGGGGAAGGAGCGGTTATTTTATACTCTGGTATTTCCTACTACTATAAATGCACGGTCCGTTCTAAATCACCCTTGATTTCAGGCCCACAGACAGTTTACTTCCTGGCTGCTGTTCATTAGGCTGCATTTACTGTCTGAAGACAGCAGAGGCCCTCGGTAACCTAGTTTGATGTGCGTACTTCTCAAGACTATGTCAGCTTCAACTGCAACGAGCATTGGACCGCAACTCGACCACATATGATTATTTTGGCAAGCAATCGCGTTGGATTTTTTTTAGAGAGTTTAGTGCTGTCTTTTGGCTCTGTAAGTAATTTGACGTTAAAAGGTTATGAGCTTTAGTGTGAGAGCAGATTTAAGAAATGTTTGCTTATGAAACTAGTGCGTCACTTTCCTTAAATTAAGCGAAATCGCGATCGCGATCAAAGCTGCCGTGCGGCCGCGAAAGTGAAAGTAAGCGCGGCGCGCGCGCCCGCGCACATGCACTGTAGCTCTAGGCTGGCCTGGTAGCACTTTTTGGAGCCCACATACAAAATGTCTCTTCGAGCCTTTGGCTCGCGAGACCTAAAAAGGAGAAATAAAGCATTACAAATGCAATTCACAAGAAATAAAACAATTAACATTATAACACGCTATGTCACTACCCAAATAGTCAATCTGCCATATGGGCCTTCAAATAGGGCTGAGAAAAATGGGGGGTAATCTTGCCCAAGGGATCGGGTGAGGTTGTCTGCCAGGCCGATCTGTCCCCCCGGTGGGGCAGAAAACAGCAGACAGAAATGTGCCCCCCTTGCAAAATAAATAAATCCCTGGTGCCTAGTAGGGTGTTTTGCCTCCCTCCTCCCGCCTAGGGCAGAAAGGCCAAAAAACAGGCAGATCTGCCCCCAGGGGGGGCAGAATACACATATAAAAAATATGCCCCCTGGAAGCGACCCTTACCCAGGGGGTCGCTTCCATTTTAAGTTTAAAATTAGTCTCGGGTTTCTAGTGGGGTTTTCTGCCAGAAAGGCTGAAAAATGTGCCGATCTGCCCCCAGGGGGGGGCAGAATACACATATAAAAATATGCACCCCCGGAAGTGACCCTTGCTCAAGGGGTCGCTTCCATTTAAATTTTAAAGAACTCCCTGGTGTCTAGTGGGGTATTCTGCCCCCCCCGGGGGCAGAAAGGCCGAATAAACATGAAGATCTGCCCCCGTGGGGACAGAATACACATTAAAAAAAAATGCCCCCTGGAAGCGACCCTTGCTCAAGGGGTTGCTTCCATTTTATTTTTTTAAACATCCCTGGCTCAAGTGGTCTTTTCTGTCCCCCCTGGGGCCAGAAATGCCAGAAAACGAAGGTGATCTGTCCCCAGGGGGGCATAAAAGTCTTCAAAAGAATAAGTCCCCTAAGGAAGAATCCCTTGCCCAAGGGGTCGCTTCCTTTCCATAAAAAATACATCCCTGGTGTCTAGTGGGGGCAATCCAGCTGCACAATCGCGACGCTGTTTGCGAGCGTGCAGCAGGAATGCCCTGCATTGAGACATCAGGGGAGAGGAAACACTGCATGAGGATCTGGCCCTCCACCCCACCGGAGCACCAAAACGTACTCCTTGCTCATCTGAACGCCTGGAAACAAATGGTTTCCAGGCGTCCAGCGCTTCCTGATGACGTTGGCGCGTGCTGTGTGCGCTAATGTCACAGGATTGCCGAGGGGGGGGTCGGGGGTGGCAGCGGAAACTCTTCCACTGCCATCGCCCTCTGTGGGGGCTAGATCGCCTGCCCATGGGGGGAGCGCCAGCGCTTCCCCCGTGGGTGGGTGCCATGATGGACCGGTTACGTCATGAGCACACGCTGACCGTGGCTCATGACAGAACCGCTCCGTCATGAGCACCGAAAGGGTTAATACTGCTTTTTTCAATGTCATTACTAGCAGCATTAAAGGTACATACAAAGATCAGTTGATCCTGGCCTGTCTGCCTGGTCTTTGGGACCAGGAGAACATCTCTATGGGTGCACCAGGCCATCTTGCATGCTTGTTTAAGCAATCTCGTGGGATAACCTCTCGCACGTAGATGGGAAATCAATAAATTAGATTTGTGAAAGAAATCCCTTTTCAACGACCATTTTCTGCGCAGTCTCGAGCACTGACCCTAGGGCAAGTTTTTCTAGAGTGCTCTCGGATAGTGGCTTGAGTTCATAAGAAGTGAGTTTTTTCTTTATGCTTTCTGAATAAAGTTGTGTACAGCATACCATTGCCAACTTTGATGTTCAAGTCAAGGAAAGCAATGCTACTGGAATCATGTTGCTTGGTAAACTGTATATCAGGTGATCTATTAGTTATCTACTGTAAAACCAAACTGAGTGAGATTGTGTTCTTCTCCCAAATCATTAAGACGTCATCTATGTAAGAACACCACACATGAATATTGAGTGTAAAGGGATTCTGTTCTTTACATAAGTGTGTATAATCATCCATAAACAGATTTGCAAAATCGGAGGCAAATACCCCCATCACTACTTCTCTGTTGTGGTAGTAGAAATTTTTCTTAAATTGAAAAAAGTTATGGGATAATGCCATCTCGGCGACTTCAAATTAGAACTGAGTGGGACTGAATGGGGTTGTTGTCTTGAGTCTGGAATTACTAAGAGAAGTTGTGTATAGTCAAAAGGCATGCCTTCAGTGTGTTGGATCAAATGCATGCTGTCTCGAGTATAAGAACAGGTTAGAGGAGCAAATGGTTTCAGGAAGATATCAATGTATTGACACAGTGGTTCCCATAGTGATCCACAGAGAAAATGGGTTGTGTCTGGGATTTGTGAGATTTATGTGCCTCTTAGGTAGAGTATATATGATGGAGGTTCTGGGATGTCATGAGTTGAAAAAGGCATGTTCTTTTTTACTCAGATAACCTTCATGTATCCCCCCTACTGGTAACAGCTTGTATCAAAGTTTGTACCTTAGATGTAGGGTTATAATTCAGCTTAGTATAATGTCCCTCTACTGATAATTGTTTGAGAACTTCAGTGTAGTAAAATTATTTGTCCAAAAGTGCCCGGCCAACATCAGCGTTGTTTGTCAGGGCTCGGAGGGTAAGATTCTCCTCCTTTAATATGTTATATTTGATGTATCTAATAGAGTTGCATACCTTATCAACGCCTATAAGGACTACTTTTTCAAAAGTGGTGATTTCTGTAGATGTAGTAATAGAAAGGGGGCTGAAGGTGGAGGGTGGTCTGAGTCCAGTAACATTTTGATCCCCAGCAGGTTCATTGTTGTCAAAATTAATTCTGAGTCTAATTTTGTGAAAAAAAGGCCTGCAGGTCAAGTTTGATTCACAAAGGATCAGACCTGGTTGTTGGCATAAAACTCAAGCCCGTACTCGAAAGCGGTATCTCATGCGGGTTCAGTGTCTGGTTAGTCAGATTAAATATCAGGTGCAGGAATTACCATTGGCACCTCTGTCTCTGTGTCTGTCTCTTCTCGTGTGTCTGACTGTTGAAAACCTTGTCCCTAAGCATGTCCTCTGCCACACCCCTAACCTCTGCCTTTCTGCAGTTAATAATTCTGACCCGGGGCCATTTTTCCCATCCCCCTATCTTTAAAAAAACGGAATTGTGCAGAAGTGCTAGCTGTGGAATTTTTGGCTGTACTTGTACTTGGTTCGGAGTCATAGGCCTCTGAAGTTGCGGTATTTGAAAATGTCACCATACATTTCTGAAACTGTTGTCCTCTATTGATTAATCTCCCTTTGTTGTGCTGCTGGTGAAGTTCATCAGTGAGGTAGGGCTAGGTCTCGTTTTTGTCAATGTCAAACAATAATGTCTAACGTCATCAAAGTAACCACCGGTGAGGCCAATTCAGCCTGCTTCCCAACAGAGCTTGTGGTCTTCCTTTCCAATTCATTCTTGTCTCTCTTCAGTGTCACCTATCTGTTGGTAGTGATCAGGGACTGACAGTGATGTATTTCCACCACCACCTTGCTCTCTCAGACTACATCTGGTCCCTTGTGGTGCCTGCTTTTGAATTCTGATGCAACTTGTGTTTTCTCTCTGGCCCTGCCACATTGTAGACCGACTCCTCTCTTGTCCAGTGGGTGATGGTTGTCCACATGCTTCCTGCCAGTCCCACACCACAGCCACTGATGTGAAAAAATGCGAACCATCATGATCCATAGCTTTGTAGGGAAGAATAAAGTGTATTTTAAGTTCAGCTGCGGCAGGTGTTGTTTAACTATAATGAAGGTTTCTTATTATCATTGAACAGCAGTGGTGTACTCCAGGTAAATATTTACAGACCACCCCTTCCAGTTGCCAAGGACATGTGCATGTGCCAACTATAGAGGTCAGATCACCAGCTCCACTGACTATCAATGCCATGCCTTCACCAGGTAGAGATCCCCATCCACTGGCAGCTCAGGATTCGGGGCTCCAGTGACAGCTGTCAACACACTGCAGTCACAACTGGACCCCACTCCCCACAGCCAGTTCAGGGCCATCCCAATCTGCAGTAGGATCTTCCAGGGCTGGCCCACATGGTGTACGCCACTGCTCTAGAACTTCTTTAAACTGATACTTTGTAATGCAACACTTATGCCATCAGTTTAAAGAAGTTCTAGAACCTTTGTTCTCCAGGAACAGTGCACACTACATTCAGGTTCTTTCCTGTATTTTTCACTATTTAACATACGTGTGTCGTCAACACACTAAGGTAGTGTAGCACCCTTAGACCAGTTGTTTTATACTACAATATCAAAGAACAATAGGGTGCACCTCTCCATCTTTAAATACAAGTACGCCACTGCTCCCCATCCAAGAGGCAGGCAAACCCCCGCCAGACCCTGACCCCGGGAGACAGCAACCTAGCCACCTTCTGCAAGACCAAGTGCAAAGACAGAGAGGACCCATCCTCAGACAGGTTACCCCAGATTTCCCTGAGTGGGCACAAGCACCACAGCCTCTCCTCCGTCACCCCTGTACCTTTCAAGGGGCACTGGACACCCACACTTTTCCTGACCAGGCACTTCCTCCTTCCAAGGCCTTTGTTCTTCCGCAACAGCAATATCAGGCCTCCATTTCATCATGAGCTGCACTTCTAAGGCTGGTATCCCCAGCAACACCCGCTGGGCATCTTGCAGTCCCCTACATGCCCAGTCTCTCCAACACCACCAAGCCGGGGCCTTCAGCAACAAACTTCGAGGGTCTCCTTCTATGCGGGTAGTCTGTTCCAGTCATCTGGCCCCCAGCTGGGCTGCGGTAATGTTCCTGCATGTCTCTACATCCCTTCCCTCTGGGAGGCAGAGATGGGCCCCCTTTTATTGGGTGTCCAGGTCCCTGAGCCCTGCACCTGTCCCTGATGACGTCCGCACACCCACTTGACTGATGCAGGACACAGCTTTGGCCACAGACTCGATGGCTTCTGCCATCTTAAATTTCCATAACCAGGCCTGAACCTTCTTCCACGTGGCTCACACATTTCTGGGAAAAGTCTAACAGCTACATTCCATTGGTGTTGGGTGAATTTAGTTTACATCTCTGCTCTAATTGTTATCATGTTCCAAACAGCTGTAAGTAAAAAGACGTATTCTCTGGCATACATTCCATGTACAGTGAGCTATAGGAACTGATGAACAGTATTTTTAATTAATTTAATAATTCCTTCATAAGCAGTCTGAGAAAGGGCAATGTCTCTGCTGCTGACATCCCCACTGTTCAGGTAGAGGTTGTCTTCAGTTATGGATTTTATATTGGTCTTAGCCCCTCTTTCCTCAATCAAAGACCACAATGTAATCTGAGACTCTCACAGTAATCAAAATCCGCTGACACTAATCAGGGTCATAGACTGAGATGGGTTAAAGTCATCCAGGGAGTTTTTTTAATGAAAAAGTAGAGATCTTTAGTTTTAATGACTTTGACATTTAATTGAACAGCAAATCAACATTTGAGGCGATTCTGGGTTCTTTTTATTCAGTATGCAAGAATGTGAAGAAATTGTTGACCGCCTCAGCAAAATTTTCCATTGTGAGCCCTTACCTGCAGATAGTTTGATCACTCATGCTCCAAAGCCCATTGTGACTTGATTGGTGCTTTGAAAATATGCCCCAAGTTAAGGTCAGATTTTGTTGTTTGTACAGCCATTTATAAACAGGTGATTAAGGATAGGAAGAATGTTCTGCATCAGGAGGCAAAGAAGCAATATTATATTCTAATGATATTAAAGATTGTGCCTTTTTTGGTAAATTGTTAACCATCCTCTTTTGGTGTCCTCCGAGAGCCCTGCTTGGTACTCACACATTCCTTTTGATAAGTGGGTTAGTCATTTGGAGGAGATATATGATCTACGCATTGTCCTGGAATGGAAACCTTTCCCCCAAGAGGTCCAGGGCAAGTCAAACTTCCATCTATCACTAAAGGAGGTCACAGATGTTATTAATGTGTCCCCAAAAAACAAAGTCCCAGGCCCAAATGGTGTACCTGCAGGCCTATATAGTTTCAATGTCAAACTCTGGGCCCCTTTACTTACTGTCACCATCAAAGCCTTCTTAAGCCATGGTCATGGCTATTTTTAAAAAGGAAACAAGGATGATCCCTGTTGTTACAGGCCCATCTCGATAATTGATTCTGTGGGTAAAAGCATAGAGCACATAGTCTTAAACAGGTTGACGTATTGGACTAGTGAAAATCTGTACTTTGTGACCTTCAGAACAGACTTAGACCCAATTAGGGACAATTCACCTGTGCTAAGAACTTTATTTAATAATTAACAAATGCAAAGTGGCCAAGGAGGGTTCGTTCACACATAGCTTTTATGGCCCTTAGCTCGTCACTCAACACAGTGTAAGGAGACAAACTGTGGCATTAGGATTTTTTGAGAAGTTGATACTAATGTTGCTATTCTGCATGCCTTCCACTCAAATCTCTGCTTCTGTTAGGGAAGGCTGAGGAGAATAATGTTGCACCTCATCTAATTAAAAGCAAGGAGTTCAACAGGGATGCGTTCTTTCTTCCTTTTTGTTCACCTTGTTCATAAATTAACTGGAAAGTACCCTAGTTTTAGGTTTACACATTGGAAGGTATACAATTCCAGGATCACTCTGTGTGGATGACACTATTCTACTTGCAGAAACAGTGCTAGCCTTACAACACTTGTTAGACCTTTTTGAAAGCAAAAGTTAAACAAGTGTCTTGCTTCACCTTTCAGATAATACAGAATCTCCCACACAGTGGCTCAAACCCACGGGGAAGCAGGAGACATGACACAAAAACAACACCTATAAAGGGTTTTATTTTACACAATGCTCTCTAATAGAATAGCTTTCCCAGATGCCAAATGCAGAACATTCAAATACACATAGAGATATATATTTATATGCATTCAATAATAACACACTTGGTAAATGCAATAGTTAAATGCATGAATAATATTAACGAATAAACAAGCAGCAAATAATATTAGATAACACTCAAGAAAATATAATGTGGATGTCCTGCAAGAGATCAGAAAGATATATACACTGAATCACAAAGAAAACACCTCAAATGATCAAAGCCACTGGCCACACATCACAATGGCAATAATCAAAAGTCAAACACCTCGAATGATCAAAGCCACTGGCCACACATCACAATGGCAATAATCAAAACTCAACACCTCAACTGGTGCAAACACTGCATTTTAGCCCACTCCTGACCGGGGGATTAACAGCCAGGGATAAGAGCCTCAGCAACCAGGGTTTCGCTGTACCGAAGTAGACGTGTCCGTCCCCATTCAGATTCCAAAATCCCGGTTTCTAAGTCAACAACCCTCAGCTTTATAATCTCAAAAACACACTAGAAGGCTAGAGAATGTCCACCCTGCACCAAAGGAATCTTACCAGGACTGGCCAGCTTCCAAGGTAGCATTCCATGGCAGGAAGGAGTTCCCACATTCCCTCTAGAGTGTTGCATGTTCCTGCCTTTACCTTGACGAAGCTCACGAAAGCCTTCCAGGGTACATTAAATAATCCCTCACAAAAACAATCCTTGAACGCAGATAAAGCTCAAGCTAGGCAGAGTCAGAATTCAGGATGACATAAGGCCATGTCAAAGCCAATAGTAAGAACTTCATATTACTTATCGATTTACAACACCATGCACATTTGAGCACCATTGCTTATAGCATCACATACTTCATCTCTTAATGTACAACACAGTGCACATTTGTGCACCACTGCTCAAAACACTGCACTTCGAGACCAAAAAGTGCATTCCACACCTCACTCTCTCTCTCATTCACATCCCACACGTTTTTTCTTGGCAAGGCTGTTATACTCCAAGACAGCTCCCACTGAAAGACTGCAAGAATACAAGAAATAAACATTTAAGAGAAGCAAGGCATATTCAGAACATCATACATTCAGGCTAGGATAAAATAACACACCAAAGTCAATTAAAATAACGGTAGTCAAAGGTCATCACAGGGTGTCAGACCACAAGAGTGCCTCTATCACTACAAACGAAATGTGTTATTTCACCCTTTTTGTTCACCTTGTTCATAAATTAACTGGAACGTACCCTAGTTTTGGGTTTACACGTTGGAAGGCATACAATTCCAGCATTACTCTGTGCCGATGACACTGCTCTACTTGCGAGAACAGTGTTAGGCTTACAACACCTGTTAGACCCTTTTGTGTCCTTTATAGATTCTTTGTACCTGGGGAACAACTTTACAAGAAAGACAACCAATAGTGATAGGGCCTAGATTAACTAAATCCCACATGTGTAAGGTAAAGGGCATCACAATTAACAAGGCTGATTCTTTATCCCACCTGGGTCTTCTATTTGATTCCTCTAACTTCTGGGCACCATTTTTGTCATCTATAACACATTGACCCTCATTACAATGGTGGTCGGCAGTCCCACCTGCCCTAATATTATTGCCTGGTAGGCGGTTGGAAAGTGCCTTTTTCTACAGTGGCATGCGCTGCGACCGAGGAAAAGGGCTGCAGCACAAGCCGCAGTAACAAAAGGTACTTAGTGCACATCCATGCACATGTGCCTGGTACCATGTGGTACCTAGCACACGTTGCATGGATGTGTGGGGGCACTACATGTGCCCCCAGGGCACTTAGCAGTGGCTCACGGGGGACAGGGTCCCTGCTCAGTGAATGCTTCCTGAAAAGGCAGTCGGAAAAGGACAGCTAAATCACTACAGTGGTGCTTGCGCAGGCACCGCCCTCATGGTAGGGATAGGAGTCTGACCGCTGCTCCCAAGGGGATCCTTGGGCCTTAGTTTCTTGAAGTCTATTTCTTCTGTATTTGACTTTGTCAACAGGTTAGGTCATAGGCCTTTGGATGTGAAACATGTATCTATAGCATTTCATGTTAGCAACATCTGGGGTATGCCTAAGCATCTTCGTTGCAAACTGTTGAGAGTCCGCTTCTGAAGAGTATATTGTCCCTCCCCAATAGTTCTGCCTCGTTTATTCCCCATGAAGAGCTGGATCAAGGTTTTCTAACTGATTGTTATGGAATCAGTCTGACTTAAACCAGAAACCAAATTAAATTGTCTGGTAATTAATGACTGTTTAGCTTGGTCTGGCTAATAGAAATCCATGGTTCTCCTTTGTTATCAATCAATGTATTTGTAAAGTGCGCTACTTACCCGTGAGGGTCTCAAGGCACTGAGGGGAGGGGGGGAGCCGCTACTGCTCGAAGAGCAAGGTCTTGAGGAGTCTTCTGAAGGCGAGTAGGTCCTGGGTCTGCCGTAGGTGGGCAGGGAGGGTGTTCCAGGTCTTGGCGGCGAGGTAGAAGAAGGATCTGCCGCCGGAGATTGTTTGTTAGATGCGGGGGACAGCGGCGAGGGCGAGGCTGGCAGAGCGGAGCTGGCGGGTGGGGGTGTAGAAGCTGAGTCTGTTGTTAAGGTAGGCTGGTCCGGCGTTGTGGAGTGCTTTGTGTGCGTGGGTGAGGAGCTTGAAGGTGATCCTCTTATTGACGGCGAGCCAGCGTAGGTCTCTCAGGTGGGGGGTGATGTAGCTGCGGCGGGGGACGTTGAGGATCAGTCGGGCGGAGGCGTTTTGGATGCGTTGTAGTCGTCATAGGTGTTTGGCTGGGATTCCTGCGTAGAGTGCGTTGCCGTAGTCCAGTCTGCTGCTTACGAGGGCCTGTGTCACTGCTCTTCTTGTTTCGGTCGGGATCCACTTGTAGATCCTGCGTAGCATGCGGAGGGTGTTGTAGCAGGAGAAGGAGACGGCGTTGACATGTTTGGACATGGAGAGGGAGGAGTCGAGGATGAACCCTAGGTTGCGTGCATGGTCCGTGGGTGTTGGTGCTGTTCCCAGTGTGGTCGGCCACCAGGAATTGTCCCAGGCTGAGGGGGTGGGTCCTAGGATGAGGATCTCCATCTTGTCAGAGTTCAGTTTCAGACGGCTGCTCCTCATCCAGTCGGCGACAGCCTTCATTCCCTCGTGGAGGTTGGTTTTGGCGGTGTGAGGGTCCTTTGTGAGGGAGAGGATGATTTGGGTGTCGTCGGCGTAGGAGATGATGTTGAGGTCGTGATGGCGGGCCACTTGTGCGAGGGGGCCATGTAGACGTTAAACAGCGTCGGGCTGAGGGATGAGCCCTGGGGGACGCTGCAGATGATGTCGGTGGCTTCGGATCAGAAGGGTGGGAGGCGGACGCTCTGGGTTCTATCGGAGAGGAAGGACGTGGTCCAGTCGAGGGCCTTCTCTTGGATTCGGGCTTCTTGGAGGCGTGTCTTTAGGGTGCGATGGCAGACCGTGTCGAAGGCGGCTGATAGGTCCAAGAGGATGAGGGCTGTTGTTTCGCCGTTGTCTAGTTGGTGCCTGATGTCATCTGTGGAGGCGATGAGGGCTGTCTCGGTGCTGTGGTTTCGTCTGAATCCGGACTGGGAAAGGTCCAAGATGTTGTTGTCTTCGAGGTGGTGGGCCAATTGCATGTTGATTTTCACGATGACCTTCGCCGGGAACGGTAGCGGGGAGATGGGCTGGAAGTTCTTGAGGTCGTAGGGGTCCGCTTTGGGCTTCTTGAGGAGGGCGTTGATTTCGGCGTGCTTCCAGCTTTCCGGGAATGTCGCTGTTTCGAAGGAGATGTTGATGATCTTCCGTAGTTGGGGTGCGATGACTGCGTCTGCTTTGTTGAATACGTGGGCACGGGTCTGATGAGGATCCTGAGTGGATGGAGTTCATGACCTTGCGTGTCTCGTCGACGTTGGCGTTGGACCAGGAGGTCAGGCGGTTGGTGCTGGTGGTGTTCACAGGGGACGTGGAGTCTGGTGTAGTCGGGGCAGTCATGGTGTTAAAGCTGTTGTGGATGTCAGTGATCTTGCGGTGGAAGAAGGGGGCTAGTGAGTCACACAGTTGTTGTGAGGGGGGATGTCGTTGGCATTGGCGCTGGGGTTGGAGAGTTCCTTTACGATGCTGAAGAGCTGTTTGCTGTCGTGTGTGTTGTTATCCAGGCGGTCTTTGAAGGAGGAACTCTTGGTTAATCTGATGAGGTGGTGATGTCTGCGGGTGGCGTCCTTGTGGGCTGCGTGGTTGTCTGGAGTGCGTTCATGGAGCCATCTCTTTTCCAGTTTCTGGCATGCGCGTTTGGAGGTCTGGAGCTCGTTGGTGAACCAGGTGGCTCTCTTGCTGGTGTGGTTGTTGGAGGGTTTCTTGAGTGGGGCGAGGGTGTTGGCGCAGTCGTTGATCCACTGTTTGAGGTTGCAGGCTGCGGCGTCTGGGTTGGTGGGGTCGGTGGGTGGGTTCTGGGTGAGGGTGGTGATCAGCCGGTCTTCGGTGACTTTGCTCCAGCAGCGGCGGGGCAGCTGTTGGGTGCTGTGGTGCGTGGTTGGTTTCTTGAAGTTGAAATGGATGCAGCGGTGGTCAGTCCAGTGGAGTTCGGTGGTGTGGGTCAAAGGCAACGTGGGTGCTTATGGAGAAGACGGGGTCCAGCGTGTGGCCGGCGGCGTGTGTGGGTGCAGTGACGAGTTGTCTGAGGCCGAGGTTGGCGAGGTTGTCTATCAGGGTGACGGAGTTGATGTCGTTGTTGTTCTCGAGGTGGAAGTTCAGGTCCCTGAGGAGGATGTAGTCCGTGGAGGCGAAGGCGTGGATGCTGGCGAGGTCGGCGATGGAGTCGCTGAACTGAGCCCGGGGTCCGGGGGTTCTGTAGACGAGTGTTCCTCTGAGGGTGGTGTTGGGGTCGGTGTGGATCCGGAAGTGCAGGTGTTCGGCAGTGTTGAGGGTGTCGTCTGCGTGGGTGGCGACCTTGAGGGTGGACTTGTGGACGATGGTTATTCCTCCTCCGATTCCGTTGGCACGATCCCTGCGGGTGATCTTGTAGCCGTCCGGGATGGCTATGGCGATGTCGGGCGCCGAGGAGTCGTTCCACCAGGTCTCAGTCAGGAAGGCTACGTCTGGGGCAGAGGTGTCGAGCAGATCACAGAGCTCGACTGCGTGTTTGCATGCGGAGCAGGTGTTGAGGAGTATGCAGCGTAGGTGGTTGGGTCCTGTCCTTGGAGGTTTGGTGGCTCTGTTGCAGGTGAAGCAGAAGTCCGTGGGTCCGTTTCGGGGCGGCCTCAAAGCAGGTGTGGTTTCGGCCGGCGTTGAGTGCGTGGAGGGTGCTGGCGTCGTAGCGGAGTCTGGTGTCCTGGCGTTCGTGGGGTCCAGGGGTTCTGGTGCTTGGCGCGGTCCGGGCGCAGACAGGCTTGCCTTAGGTGCGCCTTTGGCGCGCCAGCGGCGCGGCCGCGCAGCGTTCAGCATATATGGGGAGGCGGGAGGGAGGAGCAGCTGGGAGGCAGGAGGCGGGAACAGCAGGTGGGCAGGGGGCAGGGCTGAGGGGCTGCTGCGGCAGGGAACAGTGGTGCAGAAGGCAAGCGGGCACAACAACAAGGGGTGAAAAAATGAGTATTTTTACAGCTGGAAAACGGGGCACAGAAATAAAGGGGGCACAACAAGGGGGGAGAGACGAGTGGCACAGAAGAGAAGCGGGACCTAAGTGGAGCAGTGGCACAGAGGCAAAAGGCAAAAGTGCGGCGCTTACTGGCGGAGGCGGCAGCAGGAGCACACAGTCGGCGCTGCGTGGAAGGGGAGCGACCTACCAGAAGGTCAGAGGTATTCTTTTATGAAGGTAGGGCATCTTGAGAACTTTCACGTCCAGAAGTGATTGTGAAAGCCTATTTGGCTTGGACTAATAATACATTTATGTACTTTTCAAGGAGACACCACAAACATTGACCATCAATGGCATGCTTCTTGGCACTATTCCTACATAAACTGTATATTATCAAATCTGTGGTTCCCCTTATTCGATTTTGCTTTTCGGTGTAATTTTGCTTATCAAATGTTACTGAATGTTTTACATTTGGTTTAGAATTTTTACTGTTTGGTACTTTACACATTACCCTAAAGTAAGCTTGTCTGCTCTGTGTTAAAGCTCTCAAGGGGTTAAGCTCAGCTTAATTTGGTGATTTTGAGAGTTTGCCTTGACAACGATTGTCATCCACCCTAAATAATAATCCAATTTCTTAAGTTCTTGATGAAGGTGCTCAGTGGTGATCGACCGAGTCCCTGGACACAGCATGGCTCAAATTTGAAGATTTAGGGATGCTCTGCGTGGCTGCACACACATGGACTTTTGTTTACAACCCATTGGTATTCACTGTTTGATTTCAATAATAGATAACTACTCTCAGCAACCTTTATCACCAGCACTACCCACTTGTCCACCTCACGCATACTACCTGCCCCTTTTCAATATCCTCCCTACCCCTTTTACAATTCTTACATCGATACCTGTTCTAATCACCCATGAGATTTACTATCTTACCTGTGCACGGAATACACACTTTTCACATTCCTCAACCTACAGTTTATATCCCACTCTTTAACCTTCTCCCACAACTGCAATTTCTCCTCCCTTGACCTTGGTGCTGCAAGAGCACCCTAACTCTACACAATAGGTTCCATGCATATCAATGTCACTTTTGGTTTCATGAAAAGAAAGACGATCCTAATGTATCCGTCCTCCAAATCTATTGATATTGCACTTTTGCAATAAACCCACCCGTAATAGTTGCAACCAGATAAACAGAAGACGACACCACCAAAAATGCAGGGTGGCTATCTGTGTTAGAAATCACTGGCATGCACAGTGCTGAAAGACTTGGACAGTCTCTCAGGGATGAGACCTATTGCCAAACTCACCACTCTAAGTATAAACTTGGCTGTGGGTACTATCCAATCCACACATGTTTCTAAAGTTCCCTTACTCTCATCCTTATTCAGCAACATCTTAGCACTATTCGGGGGAGACTGGGACCTTGTCATTGCTCCTATACTGAATATGTCCTGCCCCAGGACACGCATCATACAAAAGAACAAGGTCGTTCTGAAAGATAACTTAGATGACAATGGCCTAGTTGATGTTTTGGAAACCAACACACCCACAGATTAAACAGTACGGAAATATGTCCTGTCCTCATACCACTATTTGTAGGAATTACTTATCCGTATTCTCTGGCTCATTGCTGCCTGTTGTATCCCATTTCTCCATCTTGGACGAAGCTCTCTCTGACATTCTCCATTTCAGCTAGGGCTGCACCTGCTTCATAACTCTACCACCTCTATGGGAAATTAGTATGAAGAGAAAACAACTTCATTCTCTTATAACAATGCACCGTGATGACAAATCAGCCTCTATTTCATTGACAAAATCAATATAGGCATCTGGGAGGGCGTCTTGGATAGACACTGCCCTAGCAAAGAGAAATAGCATAGCTGTTTAGTATGATCAGGGCTCACTATACATACATCTGATTGATATCAGGGCCGCAATGGCCATAGTGGGCATCAGGCATTTCCTCGGGAAGCTGGATGGGTGGAGGCCAAACTTGCAGCGGTGGGGACTGTTTTTGTTACTGGGGGCTGGTTTTGAAGTTGTGCTGCTCTATCGGCCCCCAGTAACAAAGGCAGCAGGGGAGGTGGTCCTTTGATATTGCCTGGGCTGCGTTGGGTTCCCGTTTCAGCCCTGATTGATATTGCCCCGGCATGCCCTTCCTGTTTTTATTGACCTACAAAAACCAGAATGGAGTGACAGGACAGTGGTAGACAAAAGCTGTCATCCCCTTGTTCAAATGGAATGTAAGGGTGAAAAATCAAAGGAAGAAAGCATGAAGGTAATGTCTGAGTATCCTCTAACAAATCCACGGGGCAGGATGGCCGCTTCTCTGAGCTGACATTGGCCACAATGCTGTGTGACGTCTTCAAGAAGGAGGAAACTACTAGAAATCTTGTGTCAATGTTGAAGACTGCACTGATTTCTTTGGTACCCAAACCTGCATCATTCTTTGCCACATTTCACTGACAAATGTTAGGGGAGCCCAAAGTAATAATGTCCCTTATGAGATTGGGCAGTCAGAAAAATTCACAGCTGCTCTGCAGGCTGTAACTGTTGAGTCTGCATCCCAAAGCTTGACTCTTTTGGGATGGGCTTTTAGTAGCTGTTGAGTGGTGGCAGTGGTCAACCATTAGTGCCACATTTTTCACATGTTTTCCTTTAAAAAAAAAATACCAGCTAAGACCTGTGGGCCACTTGACAGCAATAAAGCTATTAGCAGCATCGATACCAGTGACAATTGTTAAGTATGTTATCGATTTTACATTTTTGGAGATAGCACGTCTCTGAAGCCATTCCGATGGAGGATGCTCAAAATGTATTTTCACCAGTGGTGACAAAATTCCGTCCAATGGATATGGCTCACAGTAAATAAAAATAAAGATCATTTGAATGTTTTCAAGCCTCTGTGAAGAATGCATGAGAATGGTGATTCTACAAGCATTGTGTAATGAGAATCAAGATTTCATTAAAGAGGGGGAGGCTAACATTATGCATAACATCTTTTATTCACATTCATGCAGCAACTTTAAAAACTTCACAATACACTAAAGCACTAGAACTTCCACCAAACATTCTTCCTCTTTTAATGCAGTGAACTGGATCTTCTTTCGAATACTCTTCCTCTCCGAAAACTTCTTCTAAATAAAGCACCTTCCTTCATTCTGCATAGAAACGAAACTCAAAACCATCAACCTTTTTTTTATTACAGCCAACTTTAAACAGAAAACTATCGTAAGTAAATTAAATCACAACCTACCCCCTTACCTCCTACCCAAAATGGGCTGCAGAGGGAGGGATAATACCTCTTTAATGAAGTCTTGATTCTCATTACACTATGCTTGGAGAATCGCCATTACATTTCATTACAAGACCCAAGGCTATCATTATGCATGTTCAAAGTCCCCTAAAACAACATTTGAAACATGCCTAATGGGTCTAAAATATTTTTTTGCAAAAGTCCCTGCATTAGCCTAGTCTGCTGCTTTAAATATTTCCACTAAGTGACCACCTCATAAATACATCTTACTAGCCATCGGTACACTCAATGAATGAAACTTGAACCTTTCAGCATCAATCCCACATTCTCTCATCACTTTCTTTACTCATCTAGAAATTGTAGCTGTGCTTACAACACAAAAGGGCTTTACATATGAAATTAGAAGCTGAACATCTCCATCCTTCCTATTCTCCATTACCCTGCTCTCATACTCCTGTACACAATTCACTACACATAATTTCTTCTCTTATGCAAAAAAAGGATAGAAAACAGATGTAGACATTGTCTTTGTTGTTTTCCAACTACTTACTTACCTCCAGCGCATTTACATTCGGCACCCTTTTACATGACACTAGACATAACAAATACACTAATTTTTTCACATAGTCTTTTAATGTCCAAATATCTATTTGTTGGCCATTGAAAAAACAAAGATAGCATAGAATTTACATCCCATAACACACTATAACGAGCCTTAGGTGGTCACCTTACCCTCATACTCTTTAGAATTCTACACACCAACACATACCTTCCTACAGACCTACCATCTATTTGTGAATGCCCTGCAGATATTGTGGATCTATAACAATTGAGTGCACAGTATTTCATGTCTTCATGAAATTTCTCCGTCAAAAAATTAACCACATCCACTACAGGAGCCTCCACGGGATCCAGGCCCTTGCCATGCACCAACTAGACCATATTCTCCAAACTCCCTTGTATCTCCTCCTTGTTCCAGGCAGCCATGACTCCTCCAATAATTCTGCTGCCCTTTCCGATATCCTTTGACTCCATAAGACCTCCGTACACTCGCCATGCAAGAAGGTTGAAAACCCCACTTGATACCAAAGGATGCTCTTCCTCCTTTGCATTTCTTAGGAGACCTACTCTGGCAGGCATCAACAAGGCCTCTGTACATGCCAGCTCCATCACAGATGGGAACCAAATCTTAGACACCCAAAATGGTGTCACCAGAACTATTTGACTCCTCTCTTGTCGTCTCATTTTACGTCTCACTTTACTTCACGAAAGGTGTCAAAGCTTAGCCCTTCCTCCCTTTCAACATCTGCTGGAATGCATCCACTGCTGCTGCCATGGGATACGCTCTTCAACTGAAGTATTCTTTCAGTTGAAACTTTTGATCACTTGCAAATATATCCACCTCTAACAGACCCCACGCATTGTTTATCTTGACAAAACATTTCGTGCTCAACTTTCAGTAGCTGAAATCCCTCAAATTCCTCGAATTCCAAGCTGCACTCCCATTCAATTCTCCTGGTAAATACTTCACTTCCACCCCAACCTCTAGACAAATATCCTAAAAGTTCTTCACTAGTCCTGCTAAATTCTGGGGCCTTGCCCCTCAATTTGTTTATGTATGTCACCGCAGACATTGCCTATCCTCAACAACACTGTGTGACCCTTTATCCTCTCTTTGATACTTTATACAAAGCGTATAAACCTGCTGTCAATTCCAGGCAATTTAAATGCTCTAACTTCTCTTCTCTTTTCCGAGCACCACCAGTTTCCAAACTTCCCAAACGTTCTCCCCAGGCAGCCATACTTGCATCTGTTCCCAACATGAAATCTGGCATTGCTCCAAATATTGCTTTGCTATTCCATGCCTCCGTATTGTCTAACCACCAACAAAGTTCCTTCCTTGCTTCTCTATTCCAAGCATTACCTCCTGCATCGATCTCTTCAGCTCTACCTGGCATTGAGATAATATCAGAATGTCATCTAAATAAATAATCATCCTTATTCCTCTCTGCCGAAAAAAAGCAACAACCACCCTCATTACCTTTGTGAAATACCAAAGTGCTGAGGAAAGTTTGAAAGGTGAACAAAGGAATTGGTACAATCTTGTCTTCTATCTGATTTGCAAATATCTTTGACTCTCTCTTGCCATGGGAATTGTAAAATATGCATTCTTGTGATCCAACTTTACCATCCAATCCTTCTCTATCGACATATCACTTAGGCATTGGATTCCCTTTATCTTGAAATGACGATACACTATGAATTTGTTTAGCTCTCTTAGATTTATTACTGGATGACACCCTTTGTCCTTCTTTTCCACCAGAAACAAATTGCTTATAAAAACTTTTCTGATTCTTCCACTTGTACTATCACATTTTTTTCAGTTAGTGAAACAATTTCTTTGTCTACTATAGCTTCTTGTTCTACAGACATTTTTATTTCTCTTTGTTCCTTCTCCTGAAATGGACAAATAGCAAACTCTATTACAAAACCCTGTACCGTGTCCAAGACCCAAGGGTCCCCAGTTATTCTCACCCATTCCTTCTTGAAGAATCTCAATCGTCCACCTACTCCTTTTTGGGAAGAACCAAAAGTAGTCCCCATACTCACCTTCTCCTCCCTTATTGAGTAATCCTCATCCTCTAGAATATCTCCTGCTTTGTCTTCCTGTCCTTCCTTTACTTGGATAGAATCCTGCACCTTGTTGATATCCTCTAACTCTGTACTGCCCTCCATACTGCGAGTTACATTGCGTTCCATAATGGGACCTCTGCATTCCACCTGCAGTAAAGGGTCCCCTTCTACTGGCCCATCAAAAAACACCAAATACATTTTCATATTAACCTGTGCCTTATCCAAAGCTGTAAAAGTTCCAACATACTTTCCAATCCCTTTCTCTAAACCTTCTCCAACAACAACCCCTTTGTATCCTCACTTGACTCCTTCTGTGCCATATCCCCCAATTTGGATTTATTTTCATTAAAATTGCATTCCTCTCCTGCAACATCCCAGCATTAGCATAACCTAGGAGGACTAACACCATTTAGCTCCATACTCTTAACAGCTCCTCATCAACTTGCTCCTCATTTGCATAAGCATCCTCTGCCATATCTAAAATCATTGCCAGTAGTTTCAAAACATCCAAAAGCTTATCTTGGCAATTTTTTTAACATCTTTCTAGTCCATTCCTCGGATCTCTCTCAAGTCTAAAGAGATAACTTATGAGATCCGGGTTCAAATTTGGAGTTGCATAACATTTCCCCTCAATTCTAGGGCTTGAGCATTCTGCTCTCATCAGCCTACGCATATTCGTGTCTAGTGGCTTTTATATCCAAGTCTTTATAAACTTAGCCACTTGTTCCATGGGACAGTATTCTCCGCTCCTAGGATGCTTAATGTTCCCTGGGCTAAACATATCACCCCCAAAGGGATCCTTACTGCTCTCAGTTGTTGCATCTTTTGAAAATATCAAGGACCCCCTGTAAATATTTAGGTAAATTCCTAGGACAGGGCAACAGACACAGTGAAGGGTATATTCCTAGGCAATCACATTAGATATAAATATCAGCCACTAGGTCAAGTGATATAAAACTGAAAACGTTAGAAAAACTGTTAATGAAAACCAGTGTACCATACAATAATGAAGGTTAAAACATTTTTTTATTTATTATTGACAGTGTAAAATCATATTTTATGTTTAAATCAACGAAAAACTAAAACACAATTCAATTTCTAAAAATGTACATGAATTTTATAAAAGAACAAAACTTTAACCAAATATCAATAGGAGTACAGACACAATGACATAAAAAACCTATTCAATAAACACAATGTAAAATAATGAGAATGAATCAGAATATGGACATTCAAAATATATGAAGTTGCGGCAATGGATTATCTTCGACGCGCGTTTCGGCGCAATGGCGCCTTCGTCAGGAAAGCCACACAATGTTTCCTGAAAATCAAAGGTACACTGGCTTAACATATAAGACAATATAATTTTATTGATGTCTGGATGACATAGTTGCCAAAGAGATTGGCTCTGGGGTTAAAATTAGCTCTTCCGGGTACACCAACTACGTACTGAAGTAGATGTGAAAAAATGAACCACATAGTAAAGAATAGATGATAGTGGTGACTGAATATAGAAGTGAAAAGTAAAAAATACTTTGAATAGAATGTCTAAGGTGAATAAAGTGGATTAACCATAATAGTGATGATAGGATTCTTATAAGACTTGCGACAGATTGGCCTGTTTAGCAAAAAATAGTTTGAAGATTCCAAGAGTGAGTGGTGAGCACCATTGGTGCAAGAAGTGATAACCACAGACTGACCATCAAGGAAAAGAAGGAAAACTTACTCAAAAAAACACAGTGAGAATGAGAAGGTCGAAAGAAGTTGGGATTTAATACTTGCTGATAAAGTAGTCACTGAAAAATAATCTAGAGAATGGAAAACAGAGTTATTCGAGTTAGAGACTAATGAGATAGTAATTATGTTTTTAGGTCTGAGTCTAGAAATGTCGATGAATTACCTTTTAGCTGATACTTTTATCAACTCTGGCACTATGGTAGCTGGGATATATTAAACAAGCGACTGGTGAAGCAACTGTTGCATCGATGATTTCTATGAAGATATGATTATAGATGTAGATATAATTTAGCATATTGATCACATTGTTTGTGCAGTGCAACAATATAGAATAGAAGGCGATAGTGCACACCCAGTTGAATTTGGCGACAGGGGTAGAGGGTAGTTCGTGATATATAGTACTAATTTCTTTGACGTGCAGAAGTGTATATCTTCTTTCTTGGTCTCTTTCTTTCTGTTTGTATCTTTTTTTCTTTCCTCCAGGAGGTCTAAGTAATGGAGTATAAACGAGTAAATTATATGATATTTTTAGTGTTTAGCAAAAAGATTCAGAGCGATTTAGTCTAGCGATGTATCTTAAGTAATGGCTTCGGTGATCTCATTACACATTATCATATTTCCCTGATGGCAGTGAGCAAGAATTATGCATTGTCATTCCTTCCTGATTGCAGCACGCAAAACTATTTGACCGAGGAGATGATAATCGTGATAGGTACGGGTCACCTATGTTGTTATTATTTGGCAGTGGAGTTTTTAATTTAAAGATATCAATGGCGAGCAGGTAGAGAAGCTAATGGGCTCCGTAACGGTAGCCTATGAATATGGAACTGTCAATTTCAATTTTCATGCATTACTGACGGCACGGTAGAGAGCCGAGGGGTTCCGCAAAACGCTTACCTATTGATAGAGGATCCTCGTGGAAGTTTGGGCGTACCTCACTGCCTTCTTCGCCACTCTCGAAAAGTTTCGGCCATTGATGTCAGGTGTATGGAGAGAGGGGTTTTAACCAATGGGGTGGTACGTCGCATGCGTAACGGATGTGGTAGTGCGAACACGTCCGGAATGGACGAAAAAATACATAATGACTTGGAGATGTATATTATACATCACGGAACAACGAAAACGTTCCCTGGTTGTGTGAATATTCGCTTTTGTGCACTTAAACTAATTTTATTAGAGAAGCGTTATATGCGCATTTTATCAATGATATCAGAGAAATGCATGCAGGTTTGGATCTGGAGGGAGCGTATGTGTCTCTTAAAAGTAGACGTGGGTTTTTTGTTAAAACTTTTTTTTAAATTTTTTTCTGAATTATATAAATCTTTATTTGTTTCATTAACAGTATCTCAGTTGTTGCATCTACTTCCATATCCTCAAATTCCTCATAACCACCATCCTCCTGTAAGTCCAAAATATATTCATCCTTATTTGCAATATTTTTTCAGACATTGAATTTTGGATTTCAGTGTCAAAATCCTCCTCTTTTCGGGCCCGATTCACAGAACTAACTTAAGACAAAATCCTAAACTTACTACTTTTGGTATTCAAAGAAGTTAGGATTTTGTCTTAAGTTTGTCTTAAGACAGACTTAAGACAAACTTAAGACAGTCTTAAGACAGACTTAAGACAGTCTTAAGACAAACTTAAGACAAACTTAAGACAGACTTAAGACAGACTGAAGACAGACTTAAGTTAGGATTTTGTCTTAAGTTTGTCTTAAGTCTGTCTTAAGACTGTCTTAAGTCTGTCTTAAGTTTGTCTTAAGACAAACTTAAGACAAAATCCTAACTTCTGTGAATACCAAAAGTAGTAAGTTTAGGATTTTGTCTTAAGTTAGTTCTGTGAATCGGCCCCCCTTATGTGCCACCAAGGGCATCCTTTCCTTGCGTGCTGCTATGCACACCTAATTTTTTTGTGCCGCCAAGGAGACCTTTCTTCAAGGTTCCTTTATCTCCAACCTTTACATTTTGTGTCAAATCTACCTCCTCTATATGTCTTGTTCTCTTTGTTCATTTTGTTCCTACATCCGTAACCATTCCTTCTCCTTCTGACAATGAATAAAATTCCTCACCTGACTCAGCTTCTTTCCTCTTCTTATTTTTAATATAATCTTCCATTGTCTCTCTTACTTGTTTCTTTATTTCATGCTCAATTAATTTTTTAACTAACTCTTCAATCACCCTACTACCTGAAATTTCCTAATCTGAACTCATATCTCTCTCAATCTCTTTTAAAACAAATATTATTTTATTTAAAAAATATTAAATCTTATTTTTAGTCGAAAACAAAAATAATTCTTCAATATTCTCACCAAAACTACTCTTCTTTCCTCATCTGAAACTAATATTCTGACAACTTTTAACAACTCCTATTATAAAAACCAAAGTCTTTCCTCACCAAATTTAAATAATTTCACTCTCCTTTGCCTTTTCTGGCTCACATATGCCTCATCTCATGCCAAACGTTGAGTGATTCACTTTAATGGTACTCACCTAGAGAGGTTTGTTTAGCCGTCTCTAGCGCTAGAGTATGTCCCTTTCATTCCTATGTTCTTTTGCCCAAACCAATATGGCCAACATGGCCGCCTAAATCTCGCGAGACTGAGAACGTAATACAGTGCCTTGCGCGTGCACTCTGAACCACTGCACGGTTGAAGACAATCTTGCCATGTGAAGAGACTTCTCTCTTCTACTTCACGCACAAGCGAGACAGAAACATGGCATGCTCTTGATCACCATGAACTGACATAAATTGGCATAGCTTGCGCATCTCAGCCGATAAAATACGCTATGGCATCATTTAAAAAACATTCTTTTTCTGGCACATTCTTTCCTTTACAGTAAGGTTTTTAAAAAATAAAAATGAAAATCTCCCTTCTTGTTTTCGATCCACCGAATAACAATCCCTTTAACTAAACTATAAATCCATATATTTCTCGTTCTTTTTTTTAAATAAATCTTTCTTCTCACATCTTCACATAAAAAACCCACAAACTTGAGCATGCTTCCAGACATTAGAAGCTAGCTCCACAAAACAAACTATACCAATTAACTTTAAAACACTCTCACATATAATAAAAAAGGTATGACTTATCTGATCAGGTGCAGCAATTAAAAGAGGAAGAATGTTTGGTGGAAGGATTATTTATGGACTTGTGTGTTCTAGTTCTAGTGTTTTGGTGTATTGTGAAGTCTTTAAAGGTGCTGCAGGAGTGCTAATAAAAGATGTTATGCATAATGGTAGCCTCCGGTCTTGTGATGAAATTGGCAGCCATGGACGTCGCTTCACCAAAATGCCTGGGTAGTGAAAATGACATCACTTTCCCTTTCACCTTATTGATACCACATGACTCTGCATCATCCCAAGAAGTGACGCCACATAACTTTAAACCTGATGACATCACAATGAGTAACATTGCTAAAGTTACATATTTGCATAATTATTATTATATATTCTTCTATGGGAGAACAAAGGGTGGGGGTTTCTCTTCCCTGAGTACATTTTGAAAAACAATTGGCTTTACTAGTGCATTTTAATGCACAATTTTCACATACATTTGCTAAAAAGCCATAGGCTCTAAAAACCACTCACTAAAAATTCAAGTCCTGTCAAGGTGTGCCAAGCTACTGAAATCTGAAAGTCCCAATGAGTTCTCCTAATGATGTTTTTAAAATGTCGTATGGGTGCGCCCTTATGTCAAAAATTACCTCCATTTTTAGGACCAGAATTTTGCCATGGTGATCCTTATTGCCCCAACCATTACATACTATATGTCAGTGCTAGAATTTTCCTAATATTTCTTCTCTTGCACTACACTATGGAGGTCCTTTTTGTCAAAGGTTGTGTCTAATATGTCAAGGACCACATTTTGTCATGGATGGCCCCATGACATTGTCACAATTGTCTTTCCATATGCTAAAAATGTCCTCCAATGTGCCATTACCAAAAATATTTGACACAGATGCCAACTATGCCAATAATTCTTCCAGGAGGCTGGCATTTTTTCATTGTGCTCCATGCCAATCTCTACCTACAGAGAACCAGCAGTAGCATTTTTCCGGGGGTATCCCATATGCAAATATTGCCTCCATTATTCCAGTGCCACATTTTATCAAGGGTGCTTCTATAAGCCAAAGAGCATGCCAGATCCAACAGCGGATCTGCGAGCATAACAACACATGCTCACTTGCATTCACTTATTCACAGTCATTCTGTCATTAGTACTGACTTGCCCTCATTCATTTTGATCTACTCTCATGCACTCACTCTCACTCTGAATCACCAATTTGCACTCTCTCACTCCCTCTTACTCTGACTTACTTATACTTGCTCATTCATTTTGAATCAGACATCCACAATCCCATATACAAACATACATGCTCACACATATACATGTTCTCTCACCCAAAAGCACTCTCACCTGCATGCATGCACACAACATACATTAAAACCATTTTTATTTCTCATCTAAGATGTCCGTGAAGGTCTAGATCATGCAGCTCCACTTTTTATTACACTAATAGTGAATAATAAACTTTTATTCACTACCAATGTAATAAAAATGAGCAGAACATGAGATTAGAGCCTGACTCCGATAATGTTCTTGGCACTGATTTTGCCACCTCTGAGGCCAGGTGTCACAAGGGCAGTGTCAGGGGTAGTAAGGGGCTTCAACTGTGATCCCTGATGACCCCTAAATGGCGTCAGTGGCTGCAGCATTTTCTAGTTTATGAAAAACAACTGTGAGGGACAAAGTCAGGACAGTGACAAAGATGGCATCTACATTGAGAAACTCTGGTAGCCCGTGGGGTATTGAGGTGCCCGGAGACACTAAGGGCAGCAATATGATCACTAAGAATCCTGATGGGCGATGGATCCCCGGGGGAAGCTCTGGTGCCTTTCTTTTAATCCACAAATGATGGACAATGTCTGCGTGGGAACAGATGACACTGTCACATCTCCCTGTAGGATGCAGCAGCCATGCAGGCCGCAGACCAGGGATCAACACTTGCGGTGATGAGCTGAAGTGAGCCGGATCACGAAGACTGAATGATGAGGAGGAGAGGGACAAGACGCGTTTTTTCTATCACACCTTCTTCTCTGCTTGCAAGCTATCAACGATCCATCTCATAGACATCATTCTTACCCTTTTCTGCCAAGCAGCACCATGGACAGGGGCTCCCATAATGTGTACATACCAGGCCAATCACTTTTAGAGGCCAATATGGGAGACACTACCACCAGATTACCAGGTACTGGGCGACATTTCTGACTATCTGTCACCCTTAGGGACAGAGTTCTGAAGTAGCACATGGGGTGATCCCAGCAGACTGCAACAGGCCACGCCTTAGAGACGTGCAGTAGGGAAGACTGCATGGCCGCAAACTGTGACATTAGAATGCAGGCACATGACATCTCAGACAGTAAAGAAATCACTCCAGCCCCATGCCACAGTAAAGACCACAGGATTCCAAAAAAGAGCGAGGGTCATATCTCAGAAACCTTGCCATCTCAATTTGCACCTGTTGTGATTCTGACTGTTCATCTCTCCTGGCTGCAAAGTAAGGATGAAACAGCACCATCTCCTTCTCATGTAGATGCATCAACCCTGTCCTGGCCTCAGCAATCTGTGTCAGAGAAATACGCGTACCTCGCTGCCATTTAATGCTGAGATGCCCTCAACAATCCTACTAATCCTTCAACATGGTCTAAGACAACTGCTTTTTATGGAGGTAGTGCATGGGAGGGAAAGAAGTGGCAACTACCCTGGGGTCGCAAGAGACACCAATGGACATGATCTTGAAAGAAATCACTACAGTGGAGAACAGATTAGAGACCACGAAGGTGAAAATGAATGATCTCAAATCCAATATGAAAACGATCTGGGCTGACATAGGTTCCTTGCACAATAAGATGGAATGGGTGGCTAAATAAATAGTGGCACTCAAAAGCCATCTAGAACACTCAACATACTAAGACTCTGAGATCTGGTACCTTAGGCAGAAAGTAATCAACTTGGAAGACTGAGTTTGGGCAGACAATGTTAGCTTCCATGGAATTCCCAAACAAAACTGGAAAAATCTGACAAAAGGAGTTCTGATTAAACTGCTCCCTCGTCTCCTAGGCCTAACTTTCTCTTTACCCTTCGAGCTCGGAAATACCCATAAGATGTAAAACTCAAGAACAGCCAAGAACCTCAAGTCCACAAGATTCAGATAACAGCTGATAGAAAAACCAATGTTAAGGGAAAATGCTTCCTTTTTTTTAGACCTGCATTATTAGCATGGGATATTAAGTATGGACTTGGAGAACCAGCCCAGATGTGAATCACAAAGAATGGAAATTTGGGCTAGGCCAGGGGCAGAACTGCATCTCCAAGGCTTCCCTGGGGTTCAGTGCTGACCGCTTCTGCCAGGAAGTGGCTACTGGACCCCTGAGGCGCATTTAAGGTGACGCAAGCCTCCGCATCATACAACAGAAAATTGGACCAGGCTAAGGGTATGGCTACATCTCCTAGGCTTCCCTTGGGCTCTGTGGTGAACACTTCTGCTGGGAGGAGGCTACTGGACCCCTGAAACACATTTAAGGTATTGCAAGCCCTCGCAATGCGAGATGCGCACTGGGTGCTCCCAGGCACAGACCCAGATTAGGACCAGGCCAAGGGTATGGCTACGTCTCCTAGGCTTCCCTTGGCTTCTGTGGTGAACACTTCTGCTGGGAGGAGGCTACTGGACCCCTGAAACACATTTAAGGTATTGCAAGCCCCCAGAATGCGAGACGCGCACTGGGTGCTCCCAGGCACATGCCCAGATGAGGACCAGGCCAAGGGTATGGCTACATCTCCTAAGCTTCCCTTAGGCTCTGTGGTGAACACTTCTGCTGGGAGGAGGCTACTGGACCCCTGAAACACATTTAAGGTGTTGCAAGCCCCCACAATGCGAGACATGCACTGGGTGCTCCCAAGCACATGTCCATATGAGGACCAGGCCAAAAACTGGCCTGCCTGCACCTGACCTGCCCAGAGGAGGCTTAGCTAGCCCTCCCCTCTTTCGCCTCATTACCGCAAACTGTGCTTAGTGGGTGAATGACCTTTTGGCTTTTGCCATCCTGTTGGGCATTTGTCTGCTGTAACTTGGCAGAGGAGCTTTAGCCCTGGGTTTTTATTGGACTTGCAGTTCGGGCCCATGAGTTCGGTTATGTGGGTACAAATATGGAGGGTTTTGATCAAGCCTTGACCTGATAATATGACACATATGGACCTCTCTTTTGTCTCAGACAAAATGGATGGTCATGTCAAATCAATGTTTGATAATGTTATCCTGAAGCTTTCTGTCATAGAGCAAGCTCTCCCTGATAGGCATAAGCAGACTTCTATGCGTCCTCCTGCTTGCCCTCCTGTGGATGTGGAGCTTTCCTTGAGCCCCTCTCATTTGGGTGACCCGGTTGTTTGTTATTAATGGACAGGGAAATAGGTAGCCTCCCCTTGTTCATCATATGTGGAGCTTAGCAGGGAACCAATTAACAGTTAAAATTTAGCAGGACCATCAAATACCATGTCTCAGGTGGAACAGGCCTTGCCTAGTCCCTCTGTGTTGCCCCTCAAGGACAAGAGTGCTAGGGAGTGACTTTGATTGAATTTAACAGGCCTCACTTAACCTTGCAGCAGAGTCTAGGCTCTACTCCTTGTGATGTTGTCTTCCTCCGGGCGCCTCTCCTTTTGCGATATTTCTGACTATGGTCCCTCCTTTGGCTGTGGGGTGCATGATAACCACTGGGCAACTTATTAATACGGTACGGTCAATTGGTAGAGAGTACACAATCTCCATGTCACCCTATCATTCAGGCATATGTTGATGGCTAGGAAGGTGGGCTGGGTAGGCCCTTGTGAGAACAAGGTTGCTGGGGACTGTGGGGTGGTTAACTTTGATGGCATAGAGTTGGTTGATTATTTGATGTATAGATTGCTGCAGTCCCCTACAGTGGGTTATAACATTTCTGTCCATTCCATCACCTTCTTTATCCCCCTCCAATAGGGTAAGTCACCCTTAATTTACCAGATTAGCAGGCCTTTGTAGAATCTACCATGGTTATGTTTGCAGTATTGACTGCAAGTAGGTGCTCAGCCCTAAGCTCCCTTGAAGGAGTGCATTCATGCCTGGTGCCCCTTTTTGGTTTCAGCTTACAGATCACACAAAATAAGGATAGGGCCCCCATAGCAGGTTTAGTTTGTAAAGGTGGAGGTGTTAAGCTGATTCTGGAAAATGAATAGGGTGAAGGGTAAGATTGAATGAGCCAATGTGGATACAATTTGTAAAGAATTTCAGCATCCTGTGTTGTTAGGAAACCTGGGACCTTTATAATGTGCTTCTGATCGAGGGCTTTGTATGTTTCTTATCAGTAGCTATTCCGTCTTTGTCTGGAAGGGCAAAGTAGGGATCTGCGTGCCACACTAGTATCCTAGGATGTACTGCTACTTCCAATGATATAAGTTCTCCTTACCTGTTGGATGTAAAACATTTGTTTTCTAATTGTTGTAGCGTTCTTCTGCTGAATTTGGATAACAACACAGATATCGGCACAGTTAGTGTACCTATGGGCTTGTTTGGATCAATTGAGAGCAGAGTCCAATCTGCTCCTCCTGGTGTTCATTGGAGGTGATTTTAACTTGCACCTGTGTACTAAAAACAGTGGGCGGGATAGACAAATGAAGGGGAGGATCACTTATTGCACTTAGAACATAAGCCACAGGGAGATCTGGTCAATGATGTCATGTCTGACTTTCATTTATCATTGGGCAGGAGTAATCTTGGAGGAGACCTTTATCATTCTTTTGCACCATCATATATTGGAAGGGGAGAAGACGCTAAAATGTATTATGTTCTGTTCTCGGCCTCACTATGTCCTTTGGTATCTAACTACGTTCTTCCTAGACAATCCTGGAGTGATCATATTCTTAATCCAATTGTTGTCTCTATACATTGGGCCATTGCAGAGACCCCTGCTCGCTGCTCACTTTTGAAGGGCAGTGATGCCATGCCAGTAGCTCAGGGCAGAAGGATTAGCTGGAAGAGGCTCTGCCCAGAGCTGGGTATGAATGGCTAGGAGGACTTTGAGACATGTCTATTTGCAGACCTAAAAGTGGAACGCCAGTTTGCGTTTTTTTCTAATATTTGTTCCAGAGTAAGCACTATGCATACTCGTCAGGGGATAATGTCAGGCAGGCCTCCCCCGGTTGGTTTGATCGGGGCTATTTGACAGCTCATTGTAATTTGGTTTGGACCCTTCATTCTGATCCTAGAGTGGCAGCTAGAGTGACAGAATGCAGATGGATTTATAAAGCAGCCATTACATATAGGAAGGAAACGTTGCACCAGGAAACCTGAGATTATCTGGTATAAGCCTGCCATTTGAATTGCAGTGCCATGTTTTGGGAAACTGGCAATCGCCCCCTTTTTTCTAGTGATGATTCCTCTGCTATTTTTGATTTTATTTGACCCGGATACCTGTTTTGTCTCAGGTTATTCTAACTTATGGTTTGAACTAGAGAAGGTCAAGGATGCCATTGGTTGTATTTGTAGCAATAAGGCCCATGACCCTGATGGGATTCCAGTTGACTTATTTTACCTCAATGTTTACTTGTTTACTGAATGCTCCAGTTAAATCTGGGATCCCCCTTCATGGACGTGCTCTGAGATTCTTCGCATATTTAAAAAAAGAGACAAGAGAGACCCAAAATGTGTTAGGACAATATCATTATTGGATTCAACAGTCGAGATTGTTGGGAAGGTCATCTTAGCTTGGCTTCAGGCATGGATGGAGCAGAATGGGGTTCTATCTCACATTCAATATGGTTTTAAACAGGGGAAAAGCACTATTGATCAGGCTCTGAATGTTTATGTAACTATCAATAGATTTGCTGTGGCAAGGCACAGGAGTATCCATATGGAGTTTAAGGATCTCTTTTCTGCTTTTGACCATGTTACTAGAGCAAACTCTGGCCTTAGATGATTTCTTTGGTAGTTGATACTGAGCTTTTTCATTTTCTGGCTGCCCTGTGAAATAAGTGGCAGTAGTCGTCTTCTCTGTTTCAAGAGTTTATTTCAGTATTCTTCCACCCGACACATGGAGCATCCTCTCTGCCAGCCGTCCAGATAGCAACTCACAGATGCTACCTGAACCCTACACCGACAGATGCTCCATGTGAGAGTCCAGAACCACATTTAAAAGAACACAATGAAGCTATCATCATAAAACAAGTATCGTGCGCTGACCGTGTGGAAGACGCCATCAGCGCGCAATGTATATCAACATCATCAACAACAGTATTATAACTATTACATCACCTTCCCCCTCAAAAGAAAACAAAATAGGCAATTTACAAAGTAACAAGGAAGTTATTATGAACAGAATCAATACCTAATAAAATCCTCAAACCTTTTTGGAACATTTCAGTGCGACCCCTGGAGAAACTAATGCTTCCCTTACTGTTGACAGGCTAGGCGGAAATGTTAACATCAACCTGACTAGTACTTGCAACTTGAGGTGAAGAAACTTGATCACAAGAACTAGTCGATCCCCCAGAGACTAACCAGTGCCCCCAACCCAGTTCATCCTCAAAATTTCTCTGTCTCCCTTGCAATATTCTGGCTTGTTCAGGAGAAACTTTAACAAGTTGTCTCTTGTTCCACCATCCTTTTCTTCTGACAAAAGCAGATCCCTTACTGACCTTGAATACCTGTTTGGGCGCCAAAAACTTTGACTCCCCCTTTCTAACTTTGGCAGGTTTCTTAATTAGAACCCAGTCACCAACTAAAACATCCTCAATATCCGAACGACATTTCTTGTCAAAATTCTCTTTCATATGTAACTGCTTGCTGTGAACTCTATGACAAATATTCTCAAAAGTAACCAATGACCCAGCAGACATGTCCTTTAACCAAGATGGAAACAAAATGGTATGAGCCTCTCTACCTCTAAACAATGTAAAATGGGGTATTCCAGTCATACAGTGAGGGGATGTGTTATAACTCCATATCTTTTGGACAATAAATTTGCCTACATCCAAACCTGAAGCTAACGCAGTCTGAATACCTTCTTTCACTACTTTGTTACCCCTCTCAACTAATCCGTTAGATGTGGGAGAATATGAAGCTACTTTAAGATGTTTTAGGTCCAATTTGTTCAGAAACTGGCACATCCTTTCTGAAACAAAATGTGTGCCATTATCTGTCACCATGATTTTAGGAGCACCCTCCAACGAAAAAATTTTGTTTAAAAATGAAATGGTTGACTCAGTATCAGGGGACTCGACAAAACTGTGGTACATCCATTTGGAAAAATAATCGACTGCCAGTATGACATATTTCTTATCTTGACCAAGCGTTGAATAAGGGCCTGAAAAATCTAAACCAAGTTTTTCCCATGGAGCTTTAGGAAACTCAGTAGGGTGCAAAGGCGTCTTTAAGGTCCACCAATGCTTATCAGACAGAAGACATTGAGGGCGACTATTGATAACACTCTTTACTTGTGAGTCCAAAGAAGGTCACCAGTAATGTAGTTTAATTTTCATTATGGTCTTAGTGGATCCTCGATGTCCAATGTGTGCTTTGCTAATGATCGCAACCTGGGCAAACACTCCGTTCGAAAAAATGTCCCACCTTGTATGTGTTTAACCACAAAGTTATATTCCTGAAGCTTTGATACAAGTCTCATTAGTCTGGCAGACATAGTGTAAGTGTTGACTTTGTTAAAAATGTACACCAAAGGTTCATGGTCTGGTATTAACTTAAATTTGCGCCCCCAGATGTACATCTTAAATTTCTGAACAGCCACCGCACACGCTAAAGCTTCATGCTCAATCGAGCTGTACTGCTGTTCAAAATGTTTAAGAGCTCTGGACGCAAACTCTACAGTGTGCTCACGTCCCTCCACTCTTTGGCTAAGTACTGCACCAAGACTAAAACACTTGCATCTACAGTTATCAGGGACACACAGTCGTCTCTAAAAGCATGAAGTGCTTGGGCAGAAACAATTAATTGTTTTACATTCTTAAATGCTGTTTTCTAAATTGTCAGACAATTTAAAACTTTGAACTTTTCTAAGTAATTCTCGTAAAGGTTCAACAGCTTGTGTGTAACATGGTACAAACCTTGCATAGTATTCTGCTAGGCCGAGGAAAGAGTGTAAAGCGTCTTTAACCTTAGGCGCTTTTGCGTCTTCAATAGCTCTAATCACTGAAAATTTCGGTTTAATCCCTTGACAAGATACAGTATGGCCTAGGGATTATAATTCCTGCACTGCGAATTTGCATTTATCAGACCTCACTGTCATTTCTTTAGATTTTAAAATCGTTAGAACACGTTTAAGGATGTCGTTGTGTTCCTTAATTGACTTAGCATGAATTAATATGTCATCTAAATATGCTTGGACACACTTGATGTCATGAAATAGTGTGTTCATCAACTTCTGAAACACACTACCGGCTGATGCTAATCCGAAGGGAAGGCGAAGAAATTTGTACGCTCCGAAAGGATTGACAAATGCAGTCAAATCTTGGGACTATTTAGACAGTGACAATTGGTGATATACTGATCTCAGGTTGATCAAAGAGAGCCACTTAGCACCACCTAAGTTTGCTAATAGTTCATGGATCCTGGGCAGTGGGTGGCAATCCACTAATATGTTCTTATTTAACGAGCGCAAGTCCGAGCAAAGTCTGACCGTGCCAGACTTTTTGCGCGCGACTACGATGGGTGCCACCCACTGAGAATAATCCGTGGCTTCGATGATGCCTTGATCACTTACATTTTTTTATGTGAGCTTGAGTTTCTCTCTGACACTCATAGGAATTGAACGTACCTTATGTGATACAGGTTGTGCACCAGGAACCAATCTGATACGGTGTTCCTCACCTTTGACTCGACCTACCTGATTGCTAAATACAGGTTTAAATTCTGAAATTATTTCGTCTATCATCTCTATGTTCATGCCGGAATCAGAACAATTAACATCACATACAGGTAGCTCTCCCACTTTGATTGGATTTCATCCCCTGGGACTAAGTACAGGCCCATGTGAGCTAAATCTTTCCACCTAATAATTTGTTTTCCTTTTTCAGCTACATACATTTTTGTTGTAGTTTCTCTAACAAGGCATTGTACTACTCTTAGAAAATTCCCAATCATGTTAATGTCCTTCTCCTCGAAGGCTTTTAGGTAGACATCTGAATGAAGTAATTGCTTATTCTTCCAAAGGTCGTAGAATTTAGTAGCTCGTAGGATGATAATCGGTGAACCAGAGTCTGCCATGACCTGTAGAGTGATGTTATCAATTGATGCTTGGCACAAAGGACCTTTTATAGAGATAGCATCTCCTTCACAGTCCAAAGTCACAATGACATTATTAAGAGAATGGGTACATGAATCTACCTCAGTATCAATGTAGCGAACATTGACTGGTTTCCTAGGATTCCTGGACACCCCCTGAAAATGGCCTATTTTTTTTATTACATATAACACAACACATGTTAATCACAGGGCAACCAGGATAAATTCCAATATGGTTCTTCTTACCACACCTGTAACAGAAAAGAGGTTGTCTCTTTTGAGGGAATTTAGAAGGTTTACCCTTAACATTTACAGATGATAATGAGTTCTCATGATCGCAGTCAGATGAAACAGAATTAACTCCGGGTTTTTTGTCCTCTTGCATAGCCTTACTGGAAATTGTAGAGCGTTCAATACTCAAGGCTAAATCTATCACCTCAGATAAAGGTGGGTTTTTGCAGCTCACAATTCTCTCTTTGATCTTTCTAGATGTGCAGTTAAATACGAACTGATCTCTGATATAATTATCTGTTAATGGGCCAAATTCGCATGTAGTCGCCAATACTCTGAGGGCTGAAATATATTCTTCCACTTTCTCATCTTCTTTTTGTTTCCTTTTGCAGAATTTGTGACGTTCTAACATGATATTTGGCTCGTCAGAAAAACTGTTTCTTAAGGCGTGCTACAGCTTCCAGGTACACATTCCAATGACTGTCGCCAGAATGAGAAGCTGGAGGTGGAATTGGAACTACACTGTTGAAAATTCTTTGGGCAGCTTGACCCAAACAACCAAATAACAAAAGCAAACTTACGAGCAGCTGAATAGTCCACTGCATCTATAGCTAAATGATTTTCAAAAAGTCTGAACCCCTCAGTCCAGATAATAGGTGGGCTGCCTGGTTTGCTTAAGAAAGGAGGAGGTTGTGTAATTTGATTAATATTTGTAGCCATAGCAAATTGTAAAATTAAAATAAATTGTTGACTGGTAACGCTGTAGCTGTATTGAAAATGAGCAAAAGTTTGCACGTCACTGAAATATTGCTTTAGCCCGCTGGTGTACGAAGTGTATCAATGTTGCTTCAGTAACTAAAATAAAGTAAGCAACAGCTGTTAAAACAATAGAAATGACGTGCGTGTCATCGTAAAATTGAAATGGCAACACACTTTGTAATCAGGCAGCAATGCGTGAAACAGCTGAATGAAATTTGCAAATGACGTGCGTGTCGTCGTGAAATGAAAGTGACAATACCCTTAAACACCAAAAATGCACAGTTAATTAATAACGCATTGTCATTTAAGTCACGTGCAGTAATGCGTGAAACAGCTGAATATAAATTGGAAGTGACATGCGTGTCGTCGTTGAAATGAAAGTTGCAACAAGCGCTTAACACCAAAAATGCACAGTTAATTACGCATTGTCATTTGTGTTGCGTGCACACAAGGGCCCAATCCAAGATGGTGCCGCGTATCGCAACGTGATGACGTCAGTACAGGTGCATCAATTATGCGGCGGCTCGAGCGTAAGTTCTTGTGGCAGAACAGCCCGAGCGTAAGGGCTGCCGATCACGGACTTCGCCCCGACGCTCCGTGAATAAATTGAAATTCACATACCTCAAGTGCCAAATGAAGATCATAGACCTACATGCAATAATTGTAGGAACAGCCTTCCAATTCGATTTATAAGGAAACCAGAAGTCACTGAAAGTAGGTGCGAAGCAGGCACAGGTATGAAAAAGGCATGGGTGGAAAGGTTCTCCAGTCGTCGCCAGATGAAATAAATGGCAGTAGTCGTCTTCTCTAGTTAAAGAGTTTATTTCAGTATTCTTCCATCCGACACATGGAGTGTCCTCTCAGCCAGCCGTCCAGATAGCAACTGACAAATGCTACCCGAACCCTACACTGACAGACACTCCATGCGAGAGTACAGAACCACATTTAAAAGAACACAATGAAGCTATCATCATAAAACAAGTATCGCGCGCTGACCGCGTCGAAGACGCCATCAGCACACGATGTACATAAACATCATCAACAACAGTATTATAACTATTACACCCTGCATATGAATACATCTGCTTGTGTTTTATATAATGGAAATGGGGACTGGAATACTTTGCTATTACCTGGGTGTGGTATACAGGGCTGTCTTTTAGCCCATTTTTTTTTTTTTTTTTTAATTTCAAATATTTTTTATTAAGGAAACAGAGACAATACAATAACTCTTCCGTGTACCAAGATCAAAATAGTCATGTCATATGTACAAATACGAAAAAATAAATGAGTGACAAGACAATAAATGAAGAATAAAACCCCAATCCAGCTCGCATCAACAAATACAGGTACATTCCCATTACATTGCTTCATGTGTGGCGCGCAGCGCCCCGGGACTCGATGGGTCAGTCACACCTCACCCAACCACAACCCCACGCAGAGGGACAGACAAAGTATACCTCTCAGGGTGGTTCGTAATGAAAGGAGGATGCATCCAATGATCTCCAAAGCTTTTTGTTTGAAGGGCTCCAGGTAGAAGCCTGAAGCGCCGGATTACTAGACCCCCTCAGGAAAGATAACCACTCCTGCCAGATTTTAAAGCTCACTTCAGACGCATTTTTCCATTTGCAAAGAATCACTTTACATGCCATTGTTAGCATTAAGTCCATCAATTGGCGATCTTGGTCAGTTGTTATTTGTGGGTCCAGTGCCCCCAGAATGACGTAAACAAATTCCTGTACAGGTGTTATCTTAAAAACATGGGAAATGCAATCGAATATTCTCCCCCAATAATCCCCTAATGAAGAACAGGAGAAAAGCATATGCGCAAGATCCCCAGTACCTGACTGACAATTCCAGCACACAGGGGAATCTCTTAATTTACATCTGAAAAGCCTGTCGGGTGTCCAATAGGCCCTGTTGAGAAGCATATATTTCGTCTGGAATAGAATGGGTGAGACTTTATGTGTGAGAGCTAACTTATGAATCACCTCCCAGTCAAAGGATATGCCTGATGGATTTGGCTCCGCTTCCCATACGCTTTCCACTCTTTTGTGTTTTTTCATGGGTAGGGGCAACAACAATTTATATATCTTCGACACAAAGTGACCATCATGTATTAATCGTGGAATATGCTGTATTAGCCAAAGGACATAAGGAGAGAAGCTGTTCGCTGTCAGAATCGACAAATTATATAATAATAATCTTGAGGGCAAATTAGCTTGGGGGGGCCTTGTTCTAACCCAAATGTGTAGAAGACTGATTCCAGTACTCTTGTATATGGATAATGCTGTCCTCTTAGCAAGGGCATTTTTGGGTCTTCCAGATTCTTGGACTTGTTTAAAACATTTATGGACTCTATCAACCTCTCTACTACTTTGGGCAAGTCACATATTATGGGCCCTATATCTATGAGGAGCAGAAGACACACTATAAGGGGAGTGGAACTCACAAGGGTCCCCTTGTTTACTTATCTTGGGGTTTTGTTTGACCAGAAAGGAACCTGGACCTTTGATTTTGGCCAAACAGTCACTCTTAAGGACAGTGGGTGCAATTTTTGATGTTGCTGCCAGGCATGGGAACAAACGGGTTCAAACACTTTTTAAGAGCTTTGATGTCAAATCTAGGTAATTATATGGTAGTGAACTGTGGGGATATTTTGAGTTTTCTCAGCCTTAAGTGGTGGAGAATCTTTTGTGAAACATTTGGTAGCCTTGCCAATGGTATCTTCACTTTCATTGTCCATGAAGTGGTAGGGAAGGGATATATAATAGATCGGCTACAACCTCTTTTAAAATGGCTGGTGATATAGATCAACCCAGAACTAGATCTGCACTGACTATTTCAAAAGGGTCGCCTCTCTCTAGTTTTTGGGAAGAATATTGCATGGCTTAAATGTGTGCAAGAGGGTTTTCAGGCTCTTGGGTTGTATGAGCTGTTTAGAGCTCCAGAATCTACGAGGAAATCAGATATAGAATTGTTGCAAAGTCATCCTGTGTGTCTTCTGCCCCCCATCTTTCATGGAACTATAAGCAGGGCCCTAAAAAACATTTATTCATATGCCCTGGTGATGGAGAAATTGCACATTTCATTTCCCCCATTGAGGATACCTAACCCTATAGGATAACATTTCGAGTGTGTATAAATGCATAACTTCTGCTGGGAATTGCATTAAGATGTTAATTAAGGTCTTAGGAGAATGGTATTGATAATTCAGGCAATATGCCAGTACTGAATTTATCCTAAATTGTGCAGAAAATAAGTTATAAGACTTTCCTGTCTGTATGCCAATATTCAGCCTTCTTGCAGTCCTGCAGGGTTGGTCAGAGTTAACAGTATCAGCCAGGCTGCCTTGATGAAGTGATAAGTGGCTCACCCAGGGAGAGGCTATCTGTTGGAGAGAGCTCTATCACACAGGAATGCCAGAGCAGGGGCGACGGGTCATAAATCATGAAGCTTCAAAGGGAGAATAAGACAGGCAGGGAATGCCAGGTCTATGTACCCGCCAGCCCCTCTGATCCAGCCAGATTGCAGGCTTAAGGCAGGAATTTGTAGCTGTTAGGGGAGAAAAGCTATGGAAATGAGCTGCACTGTAGGTTGATTAAATCTAGTTCTTGCTCCTCTGCTGAGAATTCAGCCATACTGAATTTTGGAGGAATAGTGCCTTCTGGGAGAAGAATATGCCAAACTTCGGAGGAAGTGGTCATGCTCTGGGGTGTTGCCTTGCACCTCACTGAACAGAAGTGGCCCCTTGCTTGCCCCCAGAGAATACATATTTGAGATGTACAGAGCCTCTTGGATCTCCTGCTTGAAACTAAAAGAAGAAGAAGGTTTGCCAAGCTTGATTTGCACCATCTTGTCCTGCATTCTGACTGATTGCGCTTGTTGTATTATCTGGAACTACTGCCATGTGGGTGTAACTTACTTTAATACGATTACAGAGTGAACTCCCTGCAATCTACATGTTATTAGAGCTCACCAGGACCATCACTGCTAAGAATTGCTTGCCTGGAATGCGTCCAGTAGATTTGCAAGGGTCTTGTCTATGTGCATTGTGGGAATTGTGGTTTTGGACACTTTAAACACTCAAGAGGAACTTCATGAAGAAGTTTCAGAAGTTTGGAGAAGTTTGGAGCAACTTTTGAAAAAGAGCTCCATAAGGAGACTGACCTAACCGTGAGAGCCATCTTCAACCGGAGCCAGCCTGACCTGCTGGTTCTTCCTGCGCAAAGGCTCCGGAGGTACAAATTCCATGGTTTGACCGGGAGCTCCCTGAAAAGCAAGCCAGCAAACCCTCACCGAATCCAGGCTCGTGAAAAGCATCGAGGGACCCCGGAAGAAAAAGCTCCAGAAACGTTTTAAAGTCCAAAAGTTAAATTCTGACCAAGGCTTATGATGAGGGGTTTCCGTGAAGGGCTCCATCATGGTTGGACTAGAACTTTCACTTTGACCCAGTAAAGTGCAGCCAGATGTCCCAGAGTGGCCCTATAGATTTCTAAGCGCTGTATAGTGATACATCTTTACAAATTCATATCTGAGGTTCCCTACATTGGACTTTTTTTGTTTTGGTATCATTTTAAAGACAATGGGCCCGATTCACAGAACTAACTTAAGACAAAATCCTAAACTTACTACCATTTTCGTATTCACAGAAAGCACTTACTCATTTTGGTATTCACAGAAGACACTTACTCATTTCGGTATTCACAGAAGTTAGGAATCCTACCTAACTTTAGGACTCCTAAATGCCTTCTGTGAATACCGAAAGTCTTAAAATGAAGATTTTTTTCAGTTTAGGAGTCCTAAAGTTAGGACTCCTAACTTTACTACTACTAAACTGAGAAAAATCCTAATTTTAAGGCTTTTGGTATTCACAGAAGTCATTTAGGAGTCCTAAAGTTAGGAGTCCTAACTTTACTACTACTAAATTGAGAAAAATCCTAATTTTAAGACTTTCGGTATTCACAGAAAGCATTTAGGAGTTCTAAAGTTAGGAGTCCTAACTATACTACTACTAAACTGAGAAAAATCCTAATTTTAAGGCTTTCGGTATTCACAGAAGGCATTTAGGAGTCCTAAAGTTAGGACTCCTAACTTCTGTGAATACCGAAATGAGTAAGTGCCTTCTGTGAATACCAAAATGGTAGTAAGTTTAGGATTTTGTCTTAAGTTAGTTCTGTGAATCGGGCCCAATATTTTTTACTATTCTTATAAATTTGTATTGGATTTTTATTGTGCGTTGTGTCTTAATTATTTAATGAATTGGTGTTTTTAGATGCTTTTCATACCTCTCGCCTAAGTTAAGCCTGCCTGTTCGCAGCCAAGCTATCCAGGGTTGAGCATTGTAATAATTTATTGAGACCTGTACAGACCTGTAAAGAGTCCTAGACTGTGTTAGTTGCCTTATTGCAAGTGGTAGATGCATATTTACCACTCTTAATAATCCATTTTGCAACATTTGGTGTTGAGTGGTGTGAGCGGTGTGGATGAGGACTTTTAAAAGTATACTTTTCAGTGAAGTGAATTAAGATTTTAAAAATCATCTAAATACTCTTTAAAGAACATGTTTGAGTTTTGAATTTTTGGAATTTGGAATGAACTGATTTTTAATCCATTATTTTGATTTTTTTCAAAATTGATCTAAGTCTGATTGATAGTTGTTGTGACCCCAAACTAGGTATACCATGGATCTGGACCTATCTAAACTGATTAAACTCAAGATAGATGAGTTTAGGACACAGTGTAGGCTTAGGCTACCTGCATCCAACAAGATTAGGAAGTAAAGGTTGCTTAAGTCCCCGAAGGCCTGGACTAGGGCAGCGGAAGAGATTGAAGGGGAGGGGAAGGATGACTCGCCTAGCATCATCCAGGAGGATAGGGATGATGTCTCCTGCATTGCTTCCAGTAGTAGGTAGATAATCTGGTGAGAGAGGGGGTTCTCCAAAAAAGGGCTAGGGACGTCCCTAAGAGAAATGGAGCTAGCCCTTGAAGAGAGGAAATATTAATTAGCTAGGGAGTAGTGGAAGGAGGAGAAAGCATGAAGAAACGGTGTCAGTGAAACTGAAGAAGAGATTGAGATGTCCATGGGTGGTGGGTTTGACCACAAGCTTCCCAATTGTATAGTACCCAGGTACACAGAAGGCGATGACATTGACAAATGGCTGAACACATTTGGAAGGGCCCTAGAGATGTGTGGGGTCCAAGCATTCAGGTTCACTCTTGTGGGAACTCTTTGCAGCAGCTGGAAATGATAACATCCTGACCCTGTAGGGGTATGAGGCAAGATTCTACTCTCACATGAGACAATGCTTAGTCAAGAAGTTTGGTATGACTCCAGAGCAGTATAGGGTGCCCAGATAATGAGCACACAGTCCAGGGTGGACTTTGTGTACATTTCAGTGAAGGCACTAGAAGATTGGATTGTTGGTAGCAATATAGATACATATGAGAGATTGTATAGTTTAGTTTTGACTCATTGTGCTGAAGAGAAGTTACACCAGTACCTAGTAGACTCTAATCTGAAAACCCCAGAGAGCTGGGGGAAGCAGCTCATGAGTGGGCGAGAACCCAGATTTCCAATCAACACCAGGTGGATGAACAGAAGAAAGGAGGACTGCCCCTCCCCCGGGAAAAGCCCAGGGAAAGAAAGGTCAAATACAGAAGGAGACCCACAAAAACCTAAACAAGGAGGGAGCCCGAGCCAACCCAAGTTCAAAGGGAGGGGATATCAGGGAGAGAATGGTAGGTTCTTTGACCCTGCATTTAAATAAATATATATAATATTTTTTGCCACCATCAGTACAATATATTTTTACAATTACATCCATAAATAGATTCCAGGTCGTAAAATATCATATTCAACTATTTTTGATACCCAGAGAGGCCGTGCATTATTAAGATGTGGCTGGACTTATTACGATTTTGGCTTACCAGTTAATATAGGAGCCGAAATAAGATTCTGTAGTTTTCAAGTCCTCCATCCTTTCCTCTCATATAAACCCATTTCAAGATTATAGATAGCTAAAAGCAGTGAAAGCCACTGCTGAAATGTGGGTGGGGGTGCAGGATACACCCAGGCTGATGAGATACAAATTCTTACTACAGTCATGGCTAAGAAGATAAATTCACGTTGTACCCGTGGTGCTCCTATCTTTTTGAGCCCTAATAACATCAACATCAAATCAGTGAGTTTTGTGTGAATCCTCAAAGTTTGTATTAAAATTTCTTCTATAGCTCTCTTCAGAGGCTCTAGAGCCGGACAAGAAGAAAACATGTGAACAAAGTCAGCATCAGCACTGTGACATCGGAGACATAGGATCCCATCTGTGCCACCCCATTGGGTGATCTTGGCTGGTGTATAGTATAGTGAAAAGATCATCTTGCAATTATGCGCTTGCACACCAGCTGACCTCAATACAGAGTGACCCAGCTTGAGTGAATCCATAAACTTGTCCCTTTCAATATTTAGCTTTTGCTGCCATTTCTCACGATGCTTGCCGTGGTCGTAGACCAGTAATTGTCTCAACCCACCATAAATCTGAGTGATAGTACTGCTCTCTAGATTTCCTATTGCCTCTATGATTAGATCTTTGGTAAAAGATTTTTTTCCCCCTCTTTCTTTTTTGAGATGCAAATTCGTACCTGAAGATATTTAAAAAAACCTTTACGGTCAAGATTAGAAAGCAACTGAACCTTCTCTAACAAAATTATGCCATTTGGATCAAGCAAACCCCACATTTTCCTCTCCTCTAATGCCTCCCATCGTGACATAACACCATCATGGAATATCACCGGAAGTGATGGATTACCAAGCAGAGGTGTGAAATAGTTCATCCTACCTAGCCCCAGCTTCTTCCTAACAGTGGTTCAGACCGATACTGCTGCACTTAGGGTCTTGAATTTTACTTTTTCGTAGTAGCTAGCTTCGCTGTATCTCAATAGACAGTTAGGAGCCTCTCTCTATAGCAGCTATATATATATATATATATATCCGGAAGAACATCTCTTCTCTACAATCTTTCCTCCGAGTAATCCCTGAAAATATTGGATTGCTGTAGCCCAATAGTAAATTTTTAGATTTGGGACCGCCCACCCCCTCTTTCCCTGGGTAAGGACATGGACCTTAGGGCTCTTCTGGTCATTCCCTGTGCCCATACAAATTTATTGACCATTTTTGCATCTCCTTAAACCAGTGACTCTCAAACACTAGGGGGATCACTCTAAAGGGATACATCCTTTTTGGAGGAAGTACCATTTTGATGTTACATCATTCCACAATGGAAAGATGCAGATTGTTAAACCTGTCTATATCTTTCTTCCCCTTTTGGATCACAGGGGCAAGACTTTTTTCGACAATTTTGCCAAACTCTGCAGTTATGGTGACCCCAAGATAAATTGCACATTCGGTCACCCATGGATCCGACAAGCAGAGATTGCTGTTGGTTACTATTTGCGTTTTCTCTGGACTGAGCAAATAGCCAGAAGTCACACCAAAACTTTTGTTCTTGCACTCTATTTCCCTTAAGGCTTTGACTGGGTTTGCTGCTATCGCCAAATCATCCTCATACCCCGACCTCCTCTCCATCAATGTGCAAGATGGATCAGTGGAGGGTGTTGTACTCTCTCCCAAATTGACCGACCAGCAGCACAGAGACTGAAACCAGATTCTGGAGCAGCTTGCTGGCCTGTTCTCTTTGACCCTTGGTGCGTGCACCACATTGACACTGGTGACAGCCCTTCTGTTAAAAATAAACTATACAGGTTGTCTGACAATGTCAAAGCCACCATCAAGGCTGAGGTAGCTAAGATGCTGGAGTTTGGAGTAATTGAGTCTTCTGACAGTCTGTGTGCCAGCAGAGTGGTGCAGGTGCCCAAACTTAATACCCAGGGGAAGCCAGAGGAGTTACGGTTCTGTGTGGACTACAGGGGACTTAATGCAGTCACAAATACTGATGTTCACCCTATACCTAAACATGATGAGCTCATTGACAGGTCAGGGGCTGCTACGTACCTGAGAACATTTGATTTGACTTCAGGTTACTGGCAGATTCCACTCACAGATGGGCCAAAGGAGATGTCAGCATTCTCCACCCCAGAGGGACATTATCAGTTCAAGGATATGCCCTTTGGCTTAACCCCTTCAGTGCCCATGACGAGCTGGACTCGTCATGGGCTGCGGTGGCGCTGTGCCCATGACGAGTCCAGCTCGTCATGAACTCCGCCCGCTAATGAAAGGCGCGGCACTGGGCGGGGAAAGGGGCGGGCATGCAAGGGGTTAAAGAATACTCCTGCCACCAAAGGTTGATGAATTGAGTCCCTTCTGGGTTAGAGCAGATCAGTGCAGCTTATATTGAATAATATCGCTGTATACAGTTCTGTCTGGGAGGATTACTTAAGCCCTATATCACTACAGAGAGAGAGAGAAGCAAAACACTCCCAAAGTTCAAAAAAGAATTAAAAAATACCTACAGGTATACCCCAATGTTTCACTTTATTCGTGGGGTACCTGGGGTTTCAAATATACCCGCTTATGATTGCAATCATAAGCGGGTATATTTGAAACCAAAAAATTCAAAATAACCCTATTAAATACATTTTTATCTGATACCCCAGGTACCCCACGAATAAAGTGAAACATTGGGGTATACCTGTAGGTATTTTTAAATTCTTTTCGAACTGGTTCCCTGCATAACCAGAATTTGTTTTATATAAGAACTCCCATAACATCTTTTGGTTGAGTCCGCCCAGGTAGTACCATCTTACCTGGGCGGGGAAAGACGCCTATGATGAAGCATGTCACTATCTAGTGAGTGAGGCGTCTTCTCCAATATCTTTGGATATTCTAAACATGCGTATTGGTTATGACATAGGACAACATCTGTTAAATAGGACACATGGGGATACATTCTGAAATTGTTCCCAGGAATCGATTTGACAACCGGTGTAAGTCGAGAATAACAGTTGTTTTTTGTGTAAACAGGATTACTTAAGCCACCTGAGGGCAGTTATTTAGGCCATGTAGCAGGCAGGCCTGACTATTATGGCCAGTATGTGCCAAATAGGGCAAAGTTATGTGATGTACATGGGCCACCTGGTAGGTGGAGGCCATGTACAGCCCTTCAGGCCCAAATCCAGACCAGTTTGGATTTGGTAGCTCCTACTACCCAGACACAGTTCAGGGCATTCCTTGTTCTGAATATGTATTATAGAATGTTTGTCCAGAATTATTGAACCATTGTGGCTACCCTGACAGAACTAACTTCTAAGAAGAGACCTAGGAACGTTGATTTTTTTTTTTTTTGCAAAGTTTTATATAGCGCAAACTTGACCCGAATCCAATCAGGTATCAGAGCGCTTTACATAGCACCAGTTACGTTACATGAGGACACACATTCATTTTTTTTTTTGTTAGGCACAGGGAGATTGAGTGATTTGCCCAGAATCACAGGATGTTCAGCGTCATTACCGAGACTCGAACCCAGTTCCCCAGGTCCGAGGTCGAGCGCCCTAGCCGTTAGGCCAACTCCTCTCCCCAGTTGATTGGAGTAGATTGGACTCCAGAGTGTCAGAAGGCTATTGACACTCTGAAATCTGTTATGTGTTCAGCACCAGTGTTAGTGGCCCCTGACTACAAAAAGGAATTTTTGGTTCAGACAGATGCTTCAGAACAAGGGATTGGGGCAGTGTTGCAAAGTCATCCTGTGTACCCTGTGCACCTCTATTTTATGCTGACTGGTACTGAATCTGAATGTCCCAGGGCTCTGGCTAATCTAATCTAAAGGGCCAGTGCTATGTTGAAAACACAGTGACAACACACACATTCATTAAGGTACACTGTGTGAAGGGTACAACTATGTTTGGCATGACCTACCCTATAAGTGCCTAGTGGATAATAGGGCAGGTGGATTAAAACTACCTTTAAGTCCCTAGTATATAATAGGGATTCGACACATCACTTCTGCGTGCAGCAGAACTGTTGCATTGCTTCCCCAGGGTCTCAGGAACTGACGCATCTCTTGGTTTTTCTATCTCTGTGGCTGTTCGGCCTTGTGGATTTTGTCGCAATTACAGGTACTTTGAGAGAAATCACGCATCCATAGTCTACTATGGGCCAAGTGTTTGAAATCTTTTTAAAGACATATTCTTATTACATGTATGTTGGATTTTTGTTGTTTTGGTATTGTTGTATTTAGATAAAGGTACTTAATGTTTCTAAACTGGTGTGGTGTACATTTGTGGTGTTATCACTGTATTACTGTGTGTTTTGAGCACAAATACTTTACACATTGCCTTTGAGATAAGTCTGTCTGCTCGTGCCAAGCTACCCAGGGGGGACCAGGGTTTATCTAGAGCACGGTTACTCATAGTACGGCCCGCGGCCACCAGCGGCCCGGCAAGCCTACCTTGGCGGCCCACGGACCTTGCAGACATCCTACCTGTGTTTTAAAAATAAAATTAAATAGTGTTAGCAAACACTGCCGGTTGCAGCAGCCGGGACTCTGAGACTCTGCTCTGTGGGGGCTGGGGGATTCCAGTGATTGTCAAAGTGGAGATGCAGGGGCCTAAGAGGTGAAATACAACAAAGCTTTATTAACATGTAAATGGTCTTTGTGAGAAGTTGGCCTGGCATATGCTGGTCACTAGTTATAGTGGCCACCTTGCACCAGTCCAATTCGACTCTTATGGTAGATAGGTTTAAGACAACCTTTTAAAGAAAGCTATCCTAGTGGTTGCTGTTGAGAGCAGCCTTCAGGCTAAGTCTCTGAGGAATGTAAAGCAGCTTGTTTTACCTTATAATCTCTTGAATTACTGAATGAAAGGACACCACACAGGTATATATATCAAATATATATGTATTTATTTCTAGAAACACTCTACTAATCTCTTTATGAGATTAGAAGCCAGGTACACATTCAAATGTCAACGTTTCACAATAAATTAAGCACAAATATGGCTGGAGCCCTAGGGGCGTACCAGACCATATACTAAAAAAGTGGGTTAACAAAGTCTACTTGCAAAATGACAAGGCCTAGGGCCTGGGGAATTGCTGGGGCATCACTACTGCAGTGTTAGCAGGTAAGTAACAAGCCCACGGGAGACGCGTGCAGTGTGTGAACACAGCCGCGGGTTCCCTATTGGTTTCAATGGAGCAAGTCGCGGTTTGAATTTTAAAGTTCTAGGGCACTTCGAGGAAGTCACCAAGCAAACCACTTACAAGGTAAGTACTTTGAGGGCCAGCACACACTAGGGCACTGAAGTGCACGAGTTACCTCACCCAGGGAAGCTGGGTGCATAGGTGTCTTTTGGTGTCTGGTCGCGTCGCTGTTTTCTATGGAGACTAAAGAAGACTTGCTGCTTGTGACGACTGGAGAAGTGTCCGGTGGAATCCGAAGGTGGATTGAAGATGAAGAGGACCTGAAAATTGAAGGGACAGTGTTCAAGGTCACTTGCCAGTGACCGGTGGCCAGCAAGATGGATGACCGCAGATGTTGCGTTCTTTCAGGTCATCGATGGAGTTTTGACTCTTTGCTCACGAGTTCCAGGAAGGATCGATGATGACCAGCAGCTGGATTCCAAGTGTCCCATGACCTCTACAGCTGATGATGGTGTCGGCAACCGGATTGGAGCCAACAAGCCTTGGCAACTGCAAGTCTTGTGTGAACTGAAGAAGGTCGATGATGCAGACTAGCAAGGTCTGATAGACTCACCCAGCAAAGGTAAATGAGGGCAGGCCTGGAGCAACCATAAGAGCCCTTTGAGTTGATGAGAAAGTCTTTGGGGGACCCACTAGCCAACAAGTAAGTGATCGCAAAGACGCCACCTCAGGAAATGCATCACAGGAGCCCACGGTCACTCGGGACGGGGTAGGCAGCTGATCTTTGGTGCAAGACCTGCTCGAGGCTTGGGCCACAAATGGTACAATGCACAGGTTCATAGAATGTTGTTTAGGGTTTGCACTCGACAATAGTGCATGGTCCCCAGGTATTGCTGTTCCTCATCACTCGTGGGGTCCACTCGCCACAGCTTCACTGGGGACTCACAGGGGCTGTCGAGAAGTCAGGAAATCCATGTCTGGAGCAGCAGGGACTTCGAACTCAACCGGGACCGAGAAAGTTTGCAACCATTGATTGAGGTTTTTGGTGCCTGCCAAGCAGGGGAGTCACTCCTTGACTCCAAGGGAGATTCTTCTGTCTTCCAAAGGTAGTGGAACGTCGAAGGGCCAGGATTCTTCTTTGTAGAGCGTCGTCCAGGGTTATCTGTTTTGCTATGGCAATGCTTGCTATCTTATAGTGAAGATAGGGGAGGGACTAGCTCTATGACCACTCCTCTAGGAGGGTCAGGGTAGTGGGTGGTTACATCCACTTCCCTTTGTCCAGTTTCGCACCAGAGCAGGGGCAGGTAGCCCCTGAACCGGTTTGAGCTGGCATATGCAAGGAGGAGCCTACTGCTCCCCCAGTGCAGGACTTCAAAGCACTCTAAGAGCGCACCCACCCAGCTCCAATACACTAAATCCTGTCTGGGAGGTGGTGACACCTCCATGTGAAAGGATGCCTTTTGTTGGGCTTCCTCCACTGCGAGTTTCGGTCAGCAGCAGGAGGGCAGCCCAGTATCTGTGCCGGTGGCATCCATTTTGTGATACAGTGGGTACATGGCATCCCCTCTAGAAGGGTGGGATCATACTCCCACACCAGTTACTGGTGTGGGGGTATGATTCCAAGTTGTTTGACACCAAACACGACATGTTTTGATGCAGTCATTCCAAAGTTTACCGCGGGGTTATAATGCACTTAAGAGTATATGGTTTAACCGCATCCACAAACAGCAGCAGAGAATAGACTCTGCCAGCTGCAGAGGGGTCCTGCTCAGGCAGAAGCACCCCCTCACATAGTAAACCAAGCACCCTGCCCTCAGGATTGATAGGGCCTGCTATAGAGGTGGCTGAGAGGTTTATATGTGTGTGTATGGTGAGATATAGAAACCTATACCTCAGTGAGGAGTGCTAACACTACCCCACACAGGCTGCAGTAGCAGGCCTGTGGTGTCAGATTGAGAATGCTTTCCAGGGGTGGCATAATACATGCTGCAGCCCCTGGTAGGCCTGTGAAGTACCAATGCCCTAGGTACCTAAGGTACCATATACTAGGGGCTCATAAGGTACCACAGTATCCAATCACTAGTGCATCTAATATGCACACCAAGTCGTTTAGAGACAACAGAGAGACTGGGGCCCTGATTAGCAGGGACCCAGCCAAACTATAGCCAGAAACCAGTGTATACATCAGAAAAAAAGTGGGGGCAACATAAGTGCAGATCCTACTCTCCTACAGTCTTTTAAAGACCTGTGAAGTACTCGGGTGCAGCTGTGTGTGCGCGCTGGGAAGCTGTCTCAGTGCGGCTGTGTGCGCACGCTGGGAAGCTGTCTCAGCCCGGGCTGAGGGCTAACACACACACGGGGTGAGATGACAGAGGGTGACGGAGGAAGGGAGAGGGAGACAGAGGGAGAGGGAGGGAGACAGAGGGTGACAGAGAGAGGGAGACCGAGAGGCGCAGTCTGGGGGAGACAGAGGGAGGGAGACAGAGGGAGGAAGGGAGGGAGGGAGAGGAAGGGAGACAGAGAGAGACAGAGAGAGGGAGGCAGAGAGGGAGGGAGAGGGAGACAGAGGGAGAGAGACAGAGGGAGGGAGAGGGAGACAGAGGGAGAGAGACAGAGGGAGAGGGAGGGAGACAGAGGGAGGGAGAGAGGCAGGGAGAGAGACAGGGAGAGATAGAGGGAGGGAGACAGAGAGAGAGGGAGGGAGGGAGACAGAGGGAGGGAGACGTAGGGAGGGAGATGGAGGGAGGGAAGGAGACAGAGGGAGGGAGGGAGACAGAGAGAGACGGAGGGAGACAGAGGGAGACGGAGGGAGACGGAGGCAGAGGGAAGGAGAGGGAGGGAGAGGGAGGGAGAGGGAGGGAGATGGAGGGAGAGAGACAGAGGGAGAGGGAGGGAGACCGGGAGGGACATGGAGGATGACAGAGGGAGTGAGGGAGACGGAGGGAGACAGTGGGATATGGAGGGAGACGGAGGGAGAGGGAGGGAGAGGGAGGGAGATGGAGGAAGAGAGACAGGGGGAGAGGGAGGGAGACAGAGGGAGGGAGGGGGATGGAGGGAGGGAGACAGAGCGTGACAGAGAGAGGGAGGGAGGGAGACAGAGGGAGGGAGAGGGAGACAGGGAGGGAGACAGAGGGAGAGAGACAGAGGGAGACAGAGGGAGGGAGAGAGACAGTGAGAGATAAAGGGAGAGATAGAGGGAGGGAGACAGAGGGAGACGGAGGGAGATGGAGAGGGAGGGAGAGGGAGACAGAGGGAGATGGAGGGAGACAGGGAGGGAGACAGAGGGTGACAGAGAGAGGGATGGAGGGAGACAGAGGGAGGGAGAGGGAGACAGGGAGGGAGACAGAGGGAGAGAGACAGAGGGAGACAGAGGAAGGGAGAGAGACAGTGAGAGATAGAGGCAGAGATAGAGGGAGGGAGACAGAGAGAGAAAGACGGAGGGAGACAGAGGGAGGGAGACGGATGGAGACGGAGGGAGGAAGATGGAGGGAGACAGAGGGAGGGAGGGATATGGAGGGAGGGAGAGGGAGGGAGGGAGACGGAGGGAGGGTGACGGAGGGAGACAGGGAGGGAGGTAGAGGGAGGGAGGGAGACGGAGGGATGGAGGGAGATGGAGGGAGACGGAGGGAGACGGAGGGAGAGGGAGGGAGATGGAGACAGAGGGAGTGAGACAGAGGGAGAGGGAGGGTGACAGGGAGGGAGACAGAGGGAGAGAGACAGAGGGAGAGAGACAGAGGGAGAGAGACAGAGGGAGAGAGACAGAGGGAGAGGGAGGGAGGGAGACAGAGGGAGAGAGACAGAGGGAGAGGGAGGGAGGGAGAGGGAGGGAGAGAGACAGGGAGGGAGACAGAGGGAGGGAAACGGAGGGCGGGAGACAGAGGGAGGGGGAGGGAGGGAGACAGAGGGAGGGAGACGGAGACAGGGAGGGAGACGGAGACAGGGAGATGGAGGGAGAGGGAGGGTGAGAGAGAGACGGAGGAAGAGGGAGGGAGACAGAGGGAGGGAGAGAAACAGGGAGGGAGACGGAGGGAGAGAGACAGAGGGAGAGGGAGGGAGACAGAGGGAGGGAGACAGAGAGAGGAGAGCGACAGAGGGAGGGCGACAGAGGGAGGGCGACAGAGGGAGGGCGACAGAGGGAGGGTGACAGAGGGAGGGTGACAGAGGGGGAGACAGAGAGGGAGACAGAGAGGGAGGAGGGAGACAGAGGGAGGAGGGAGACAGAGGGAGGAGGGAGACAGAGGGAGGAGGGAGACAGAGGGAGGGAGAGAGACGGAGGGAGACAGAGGGAGGGAGGGAGAGGGAGGGAGATGGAGGGAGGGAGACAGGGAGGGGAAGGGAGACAGAGAGAGACAGAGGGAGGGAGGGAGAGGGAGGGGGAGGGAGGGAGACGGAGGGGGAGAGAGGGAGGGAGAAGGGGAGGGAGGGAGGGGGAGAGGGGGAGAGAGAGAGAGAGAGATGTTTGTATGCCGGTCTGGTGGCTCAGTGGGTGAAGGCGTCTGCTGCAGGGACCTGTGTTCAACCTCATGGTCACAATTTTTTTTGCTTTAGCCCCGCCCCTCCCCTCTGACCCCGTCCCCACCCGTGCGGCCCTCGGCCACAAACCACACTGTAAATTTGGCCCCCGAGAGAAAGTTTGTGAGTACCCATGATCTAGAGGGTGTGCCCTCTTACCCTGACTAGAAGCAAGGGTCCCTATTTGGACAAAGGTACCTACTTCTGACAACTAGAGACCCCCATTTCTAACAACATGGAGATGATGGACAGAATGCTGAAACTTTTCAGACACTCACACCCAGTCACAGATCTGGGTTGAATATATCATCGTTCTTTAGCTCACTTCACCACCCCAGTTCAGACCCAGCCATATGCAAAACAGTTTTGACCCTGTACCTCATGGGAACAGTCAAGTCTGAACTGCCAGGCCAAGTCTTCCATGGACCAGAAAACAAGCATCCTGGGACCGGATTCGGGGTAACATACCTCCTCAGATCGAGAAATTGCACATTTACTTTTTTCCCATTGTAGATGCCCAGCCTCGTAGGATAACAATGCAATAGTTTCTGAATGCATAACTATAACTAGGAATTGAAGCCAGATATCATTCACGAACTGAGGAGAATGGTATTGATCAATCCAGCAATATGGCATTGCTGAGTGTATCCTAAATTGTACAGAAAAGAAGTTATAAGACGTTTGTGTCTGTTAGCCAAGAATTGGCCTTCCTGCAGTCCTCCCTGATTGGTCAGAGTTAACAGGATTAGCCAGGCTGCTTTGATTTTGATGAAGTGATAAGTGGCTCACCCAGGGAGAGGCTGTCTATTGGAGAGTGCTCTGTCACACAGGAATGCCATAGCCGGGGGGGGGGGGTCATAAAGCATGAATCTTCAAAGGGAGAATAGGACAGGCAGGGACTGCCAGGTCCATCTATCCACCAGCCTCTCTGACCCAGTCAGATGGAAGGCTTAAGGCAGAAACTTGCAGATGTCAGGGGGGAGAGAGCTATGGAAAGGAGCCACACTGGAGTTTGGTTTAGTTAGTTCTTGCTCCTCTGCTGAGATTTCAGCCATACTGAGTTTTGGAGGAATAGTGCTTTCTGTGAGAAGAATATGCCACACTTTGGATTCAATGGTCGTGCTCTGGGGTGTTGTGTTGCACCTCATTGGACAGGAGTGCCCTCCTGCTTGCCCCCAAAGAACACTTAAGAGATATGTGAAAGGTGCAGAGCCTTTCATATCTGCTACTTTAAACTAAGAAAAGAAGGAGGTTTGTCAAGCTGGAAACTTGATTAGCACCCATAGGCCCTGCATTCTGACTGACTGCGCCTGCGGTATTATCTGGAACTACAGTTCTGTGGATGTACCTTGCTTCAAAATGATTAAAGAGTGGACTCCCTGCAAGCTACAGGTTAACTGAGCTCACCTGGAGCATTACCACCAAAAATTCCCTGGGAGTGCTCCTAGTGGTTTTGTAAAGGTTTTGTCCAGGTACATTGTGGGAATCAAAGTCCCAAACTTTCAAGGACCATCGCTGAGCTTGTTTTATACATGTTGTACCCTCAATAAGAACTTCAAAAAGAAGTTCAAATAGTTTGGAGAGGTTTGGAGCATCTTTGGAGAAAAACTCCATAAGGGGAATGATTCAACCACGAGAGCCAAGCCGGTTACCTTCAACCACGAGCAGGCCTGACCTGCCGATTCATCCTGTTGAAAAGTGCAGGAGTTCTGACTTCCAGAGTTTGAGCGGCAGCTCTCTAAAAAGCAAGCTGGCAAACCTTCACTGAATCCAGCCTGGTGAAGGGCATCTAGTGACCCCGTTGGAAATAGCTCAGACAAATGTCTAAATCCGAAGGTAAAATTCTGACCGAGGCCTAACGAGAGGGGGATTCGAGCAGGTCTCCATGACGGTCAGCATGAAACTTTGACTTTGTCGATACGGATTTCTAAGAGATATGCAGTGTTACATTTTTTTAAATTCATATCTCCGGTTCCCTATATTGGATTTTTGTCGTTTTGGTGTCATTTCAAAGAAAAAAATATTTCCAATGTTTACAAATTGGTGTTGGATTTTTATTGTGTGTGATTGTCCTAATTATTTTCTGAATTGTGTTTTTAAATGCTTTACATACCTGTCTCCTAAGTTAAGCCTGCCTGCTCACAGACAAGCTATTTATTTATAAAGTTTTATATAGCGTGAACAATATCCCAAAGGTTATCAGAGAGCTTTACAAAAGGATGGTTGAGCATGGTAATCATTTTTTGAGACCTGTACCGAGCCCTAGACTGTGTTAGTGGCCTTATTGCCAGTGGATCTGACAGGGAGGCTTTAGAATTGCATAAAGGTTCTGAGGTGGCATTTGTTATGCTTAAAACATCCTTACTTACCAAGCTTCATTTGACTTTTGTTTACAATTGCTATCATCGTTCCCCCCCTAAGAAGATTTTGTCTGGGGATGCTAAACCAACTGCTTCCATTCCCCAAAGGTCGGTCATTGGTGGAGAATCTCCCCCTTTGTCGTTGTAAGAACGTTTGAAGACATGATACCCTTCTTTATCTTTTTATCTGTGTTTTTTATTGTTATCTTATTATTCCCCTTCTTAAAGGTTACACCTGCATCAATGTTTCTACAGACGCTGACTAAAGAATGTATTTGTTTGTTTGTTTGTGACTGGATTTTTAAGAGTGCTAGTGGAAATTGTGTTAGTGAATAACTGTTCTCCAGTGTTTCCCGAACCCATGTGTCCCGCACCCATGTGTCTGTGTTGAGGCTGAATATTTAAATAAAGGTCAGTGGTAGTAACACAGAATTACCAAAATTACTCTGATATAATAACAACTTCACCCAGGCCTACTACTCACCTAATTTGCACTGAAAAATGCTCTATGCTATGATACCAATCAAGTACTTCTAGTGTGTGGATAAATGCTGCTACTACAAAGAGCTATACAACCCTAAAGTAGTGGAAGATAGGGACCACACAAACAGCTTATTTATTAACGTGCTGCTGCCGTGCCTCAATGAGACAGGTAGAGCACTGCTGGAAGAGGAAATCACAAGAAAAAAGTTCAAAGGGCAATTTTTATCCTCCTTTACAATAAAGGCTCCTGCAAAGATGGTTTCCCAGAGGAATTTTGGAAATAGAGCAAAGCTGCAATAGTAGATTCTCTGCATGTTTCCTGTCAGAAGGCAGAGCAGACTGGCAGATGAGCAGCAGGTCGATTAGACCCTATAATAAGGCCCTCATAATGGTCCTCCGAACAGCAGGCAAAAATCCCTTGTTATGCAGCAGCTACTGATCGATATCTCTCCTGTTAGACCTGACATCATGGCATGGTATTGCCCCAGATATTTTGCTTTCACTCATGTTTTTGCTGAACTCATTTTTTTTAGCATTAGAATGATGGGTACTTTACCCCTGCTAACCAGAGGTAAAGTGCTTCTGCGCTCTCGCTCTCTAAAACATGGTAAAATGAGCCTGCATCTGATTGGTACATTTAGTTTACCTGTAAGTTCCTAGTCAATGGTACTGCCTGTACCCGGGACAGTGAATTAAATGCTCCTCATTGTGCCACCCACTAAAGTAGCACTGTAAAACATGTCTCAAGCCTGCCACTGCAGCCTGTTTTGCAGTTTTAAACTGCCATTTCGACCTAGCAAATTAAGCCTTTTTCCAAGCCTAAACCTTCTTTTTTAATACTTATAAGTAACCCATAAAATAGGTTCTAACCATTCTTGTGTGCATGGCATTTAATAAGTAGGCCCTGTGTAATTAAGATTTACATGTCTTGACAGTGAAAAACACCCAAAGTTGTTTTTTACTGAGGTAAGGCTAACTCGAAATAAGTGATACCATCAGTTTGGGACTAGATAAAGAAATGCTTCTTCCACTCAACTGAATTGTAATTTAGAGTCTTCTTTAATGGTAAAGTCGGATTTTAAGTTACTAATCTACAAACGCCACTTTTAGAAAACTCATTTTGAATTTCTGCCTGTTTACAGGGTCACATGACTGTGAATGGTTCTCCTGTGGTGTTTTGGGTATTCTTTCCAGACAATGGGACAAAAGGTCCTTGGGAGCGGGACAGGATGTTTCTCTCCTGAGCAGGATGTCCTTTGGGTTAGCACTAAACCTTCCTGAGATTCAAAAGGTAACCTCAGAGCTTTGCCCATCTCCTTCTTGACCTCTACAAGTTGCGTGCCCTTTGTTACCTTCAATTGGCCTCTGGTGGAGAGAAACCTTATCCACAACGCTGCCCTTGGCTGGCATCAGAGTGTACTGCTCCTAAGTTAAAATGTACTCCTTAATTAAAGGCAAAATATTCAAACGTTTAGGGCTACTCGTGACTGTGAAGTGGACTCTTCGCACTGACCTATGACTGCTTTTCGCATCAGCCACGACAGTCTGTGTCATCAGCAACAGCTTGCGACGCCCGCCAACGTGAAGCTCCAGAGATGACACGCTCCTTGTGACTCACGCTGCTTGGGAATGTTGTAATGCCAGTCTTAATACACATGGATCAGCGACCACACGCCCCGATGTACTTCTTCCTGTGGAATCTGTCACTGCTAGAAACATTCCATTTTTCAACTATTGTCCCATTTATGTTGATACAAGCATTTACAGAGTTCATATCCCTATCACCGGCCAACCGCATGACCCAGTCCTTCTTCTATCTTTACCTTACCGGTATTGTTTACTTCTTGATGCCCACCACGTCCTTTGATCGTTATGTGGCAACATGGCGGGACCTTTAATGAATCCTTTTGTTGGTGCTGAAACATCTACTTTTGGAAAGAATAAAAGTAAGGTATAAGTCTTGTCAAACTAACGGAGGTTTGACCGCATAAATAATGCACATCAATGAGATACGTATTTCTGGATATACGACAGGATTTATTCAGTAAGTTAAGTCTCATGCTCTGGTCATAAGCTGGTTAATACGTTTATTTATAGATTGTTGTAGGAGAGTAGGGTCTGCTATCCTATGGTCACCCCAAATTTTTGCTTTTTGCTTCACTGTTTTTTTTGACATACTGAGGCTGTGGGCCTGCCAATCAGACCCCCAGCCTGCTGTTCTCTCTACTAAATTAAAACTATGCACCCTAGGTGCATAACCAATTGGAAGTGGATCACCCTGTCAGCCCCTGTACCAGTGTACTCTAGGTACCCAGGGCATTGGTGTACCCAAGGCCTGCCAGGGGCTGCAGCATGTATTATGCCACCCCAGGTTTGGCCTAACAATTTGACACAACTGGCTGATCACTCAGCTGGGGTAAGTTGGTGTAATCACCTCTTACCTAGGTGTAGTATACCTATACCTAACCTTAAATGGGACACCTGGTAACCTATAAGTCACTCCTATGGCAGGCCTTAACAATCCTGAAGGCAGAGTGCTTGGTTCCATGTGAGATGGTGCTCTGGCATGAGCTGAGCCTGTCTGCAGTGGTCGGAACAACTTCCTTCTACTGTTTCCAGATATCGTCATACCATATACTCTTAAGTGCATTATGAACCTCGCGGTTAAATGCTATCTTTGGTTTGGCTTTATCAAAACATGTCGAGTAAAGTGTCATACGAATTGGAATACTAACCCCTCGCCAATTCTGGCGACGGGGTTAGCATTCCACCCTTCTAGAGGGACACGACATGTACAGTACCTGAAACCCGGGTAAAATCAGACATAGCCTCAGCTCCTCAAAATGGATGCTGCCACCACAGACACAAGTCTGCCCTCCTGCTGCTGGGAGTCCTTCCAGCTTGGGAGGTGTGGACAAAGGGTTTCCTGCCAGGGGAGGTGCGTGCACCACCCCAGACAGGATTTTGTGTATTGGTCAGGTAGGGCTTGAAAGAAACCAGACATGCCTGTGGCTCACAAGGAGCCTCGGTGCATATGCCAGTTCAAACCGGTCCTGGGGCACACCAGTCCCGGGCCTGGGGCGAGCTGGACAAAGGATTGGGGGTGTAACCACCCCCCTTCCTGGTCCCACCCATAGGGAGGGACCTAGCAGGTAGTCCGGCCCCTAGAATCCGCTTAAAGGTAGGAGCTGTGTCCTAAGACTTCAGACATCCTGGAATCAACTTAACACTAAGAAGAAGACGGGAACTTCGACGCTCTGCTGCACAGAGGACTGAAGCCAATCTCCCCTGTGGTCAGGGAGTGACCACCTTGCTAACGCAAGCACCATCCAGCGAATCAACGTCTGCTTTGCCGCCGCCTCCCGCCGGAGCCCGAGCCCAGAGACCGACAAGACCTGGACCTCCAGACCTCTCACCGCCCGATCCACAGTCCCTGAAAAGAGGAGACCCGTGGAGGCACCGAGACACGTGGAGCCAGCCATCTTGGAACGACTACGACAAGCTGACAAGCGCAACAACCGAGGCTCCCTCCAAGTTGTGCTTTGGGATCTGAGAAGCCCAACACCCGAGCAGCATCTGCACCAAAGGTGAGCCCTCCAGCATCTCCACGAGCTGCGTGGGGCCCTTCTGCATTTTGCCACTCGACGCGCCTAACCGGTTGCTGGCCCGCTGGCTAGTAGCCATCTTGGCGACGAACTCTACGAAATACACCGCTGGTCTGGTTGCTCCAGACTGGCCCTTGCTCCCCTCCAAAGGAGCAGTCCTTCTGACCTTGCTGGTCAGAACCATCAGCTTATTTCATCTCCTACAACAATTGCTTTCGCCAAGGCTTGTTTGCTTCGATCAAGTCGCCGACACCGCCGACAGCGAGAGCCTGCGTGGGACAGCTCGTGAACCGACTCCTGGACGTCGTCGACCTCCAGGGACCACGTGGCTGCAGAGACAAGCTACACCTTTCTTCCTGTTTGCACCCGACATTGCCTGGTACCCACCTGGTGCCACGCCGGTCACTGGCTAGTGACTGTGAACACTGTCCCCTCTGCTTACAGGTCTTCAACATCTCCGATCCACTCTTGGATCCACTGCATCTCTCCCGGACCGACCGCCTGCAGCATCTTTGTCTTCAGGCTCCACGGAACAGATAGAAGAAACCCGACGCACTTCGAGGCCTATGCACCCGCTTCCTGTGGGTGAGGTAAAGCTGGCACACCTGTGCCCAAGTGTAGTATTACATCTCTAGTGCCTGTGTTCCAAATCTTGAGTTCCTAGTCCATCCGGAAGATCCTCCTTGTAGTAACTTTGTACTTTTTACGCACCCATTGAAACCTATGGGAGCACGCGTGTGACTATTTGCTCTGCACACGCCACCCGTGGACCTCCTGGTCACTAACTGACGTTAGCTCCTTGTAGGCCCAGCGATTCTAGAGGCCCTAGGCCTTTTCCCTTTTCTGTTCGTGGTACTTATACCACTATTTTAGTATATGGTTCGAGTGGTCACCAGTGCCTATCCATATAAAGTGCAACTTCTGTGTATTCTACTGTAATCTTGTTTGACGATTTGTGCTCCTGTGCTCATAAAGAGACTAGGGGTTACTTTGAGAAATAAATACCTATATATATTTTGAATATATATCTGTGTGGTGTCCTTTCATTGGTATAAAAGGGGGTTACATTTGGTAAAACAGCTGGCTTAACACGTTTCACGAGTTTAGCCTCAAAGACTGCTTAGCCTACGCTACCACTAGGGCAGCTAGTCCGAAAAGGTTGACTTACAACCACACCATAAGGGTTGCTTGGCATGGTACAAGGTGATCACTTTAACTAGTGAGCATCATATACCAGGCCAACTTCTCACATTGGTGAGCAGCGGTTGGATTTGAGCTTGCTGTGTTTTACCATTGTAATCTCTTGGTTACCAATTGAAAGATCACATAGGTACCTGTAGGTACATATAAAACAAGATTAGATATACTTAAGTTCTACTGAACTTAGTTGTTGTAGAGCAAAGGGAGTAGCACACCCTGACTACAACTACTAGATAGGTTTAGTAGGTAAACCCAAGTGTAGGTAGGTTGCAACACATCCACCCACACTTAAGAGCAATGGCCGGGGCAGAGGGGTCCACTGTACCCATCTCTGTTGAGAGTGACCCCCAGAGGGCACCATCCAGCTTTGCTACCCTTAACCAGAATGAGCTCAGGCATTTGGCAACTCTTAAAGGCCTTAAACAGCCCAAGAACCCTACCTCTGCTGAGCTCAGAGAACTCTTACAGAATGATGAGAATCAGAGAGAACTCAGGAAAGCTTCCCAGTTAGCCCCCTTAGGGTCAGGAACAGGAGGCCCCCCTTCTGAAGATGCTACAGAGGTACCCAGTTCCAATAGCCATCCCTTAGATGAGAATCATACTACAGGGGAGGAAAGTGGTGAGGATACAGAAAGTAGTGATGATGAAGGGAGAACTAGCCCAGTGCCAAGTGTTATACTTGGCCCAGCTAAACTAAGGCTATTGGGGACTGACAATGGGTTTACCCCATTGGATCTCCCCAGTGGACTTAACACAGGGCTTGGGAGGCAAAGGAATCGCTCAGGTGCCTCCAATGCTTCTCATGGCTCTAGAGGCTCTCAAGGTCACTCCAGGAAAAGGATGACCACCCCTCAGAGGAGGGAACATGAGGCCAGAATGCAGGAAGCCCAGCTGAGGATCAGGAAGCAGGAGCTAGAAGTAGCCCTGATGGAAGAAAAACTGAACAAGGCTAGGCAACCTAGAGAGAGTGGGTCTATACCCACTGGTGGCAGCATTGTCCCTAAGGACAAAGATAGGGTCTTTGACAATAGGAACCTGTCTAAGGTTGTGCCCCCCTACACAAGTGGGGATGACATCCACAAATGGATAACTGCTCTTGAGAGAGCCTGCAAAGTACAGCAGGTTCCTGAAGACCAGTGGGCAGCAATCCTCTGGCTCTCCTTTGAAGGAAGAGGCAGAGATAGACTCCTCACTGTTAGAGAAGAGGATGTCAGGAATTACAGAGTCCTGAAGAGTGTTCTGGTAGATGGGTTAGGCTTAACCACTGAACAGTACATGTTAATGTTCAGAGACACCCAAAAGACACAGACTCAGGACTGGTCTGAATATGTTGAATGTGCCACTAAGGCTTTGGAGGGTTGGTTGCTGGGAAGTAAGGTATCTGATTTTACAGGATTGTATAATTTGATGATGAGAGAACAGATTTTAAATAACTGTCAAAACCAGCAACTGCATCAACACTTGGTTGACTCTGATCTGACCTCTCCCCAAGAATTGGGAAAGAAGGCAGACAAATGGGTCAGAACCAGGGTTAAGCAAAAGAACCAGAACCAGGGCCAAGGGGGTGATCAGAAGAAAACAGACCAAAAGGGTGGAGATCAGAAACCTAAAGACCAGAAGTCTTCAACAGGGCCCCAAACTACTGCTAAGGAGGGTGGGTCCCAACAACAGTCCAAAAAGAAGAAAGAAGGTCAAAAGAAACCCTGGTGCAATCATTGCAAAAATACAACTCACTGGACTAGTGATTGCAAAAAGGGTGGAGCCCCCAACACTGTGGCCCCTAAGGCACCTGCTCCCAGTACTACTGTTAGCAGTGTTGGTCCCCAGACAAAGGGTGTAGTGGGAATCACTATGGGAACTGAAGGAGATTCTGACTTAGACAGAACCCTGACACAGGCAGTCTTGATCTGTGATGGGGACATTGATTTGTCCCTGACTGTGAGCCCCAGTAATCTGGGCAAGTACAGACAGACTCCTTTAATTAATGAAAAAGTGGCTCAAGCCTACAGGGACACATGTGCCAGTGTCACTATGGTGACACCAGGCTTTGTGGATCCTGGACAGTACATACCAGGTGAGAATTACCTGGTGACCAATGCCAGCAATGCCACTACTTCACATAGTGTGGCAGTTGTTAACTTCTCATGGGGAGGGGTAACTGGCCTCAAAAGGGTTGTGGTTAGTGCAGACCTCCCAGTAGAATGTTTGTTGGGCAATGACCTAGAGAGTTCTCTATGGTCAGAAGTGGAGTACAGGACTCATGCAGAGATGTTAGGTATATCATCACATGTCCTTGCTGTGACCAGGTCACAGGCCAAAAAGTGCCTCACTGAACCTCAGGTCTTGGATCCTGGAACAATGGACCAAGCACCTACCAAGAAGAAGAACAGGAGGGTCAAGGCTGTGCCTTCCCCCCTGCCTCAGAGTGATGATCAGCCTTCCCAGGAAGCTGATCTAGAGGACCCTGAAGGAACTGTCCCTGAAGAGCTTGAACCTGATCAGGTTGAGTTTCTGGGGACAGGGGGACCTTCAAGGGCTGACTTGAGGCAGGCTCAGTTATCCTGTCCCTCTCTTGAACCCTTCAGACAGCTGGCTGCTGCTGAGGCTGCTGGGAATGCTCAAGGTACCCATAAAGTGTATTGGGATGAAGGGCTCCTTTATTCAGAGGCTAGAGACCCCAAGCCTGGTGCTACCAGGAGGTTGGTTATACCTCTGCAATTTAGGGACTTCCTTCTTACCTTGGCCCATGATATTCCTTTAGCAGGACACTTAGGCCAGAACAAGACTTGGGACAGGCTTGTCCCTCACTTTCACTGGCCTCACATGAATGAAGATACAAAGGAGTTTTGTCGCTCCTGTGTTACCTGCCAAGCCAGTGGCAAATCAGGTGGCACAACAAAGGCCCCCCTAATACCACTACCTGTGGTGGGGGTCCCCTTTGAAAGAGTGGGAATCGACATAGTGGGTCCCATGGATCCTCCCACTGCATCTGGGCACAGATTTATACTGGTGGTAGTGGATCATGCCACCAGGTATCCAGAGGCAATTCCCCTTAGGACCACTACAGCTCCTGTTGTGGCCAGGGCCCTGCTGGGAGTATTCTCCAGAGTGGGGTTTCCTAAGGAGGTAGTATCTGACAGAGGTACCAACTTTATGTCAGGATACTTGACAGCTATGTGGAAGGAATGTGGTGTCAACTACAAGTTCACCACCCCTTATCACCCACAATGCAATGGGCTTGTTGAGAGATTCAACAAGACCCTAAAGGGTATGATCAAAGGATTACCTGAAAAGCTCAGGCGAAGATGGGACATCCTTCTACCCTGCCCTCTGTTTGCTTACAGAGAGGTCCCACAAAAAGGAGTTGGCTACAGCCCCTTTGAATTGTTGTTTGGGCACCCTGTGAGAGGCCCACTGTGTTTGGTGAAGGAAGGATGGGAGTTACCTCTCAAAAAGCCTAAGCTAGACATAGTGGACTATGTACTTGGTCTCCGCTCCAGGATGGCTGAGTATATGGAGAAGGCATCCAAAAACCTTGAGGCAAGCCAGGCCTTACAGAAAGCTTGGCATGACCAAAAGGCTGTCTTGGTTGAGTTTCAGCCAGGACAGAAGGTATGGGTGTTGGAGCCAGTGGCCCCAGCAGCACTCCAAGACAAATGGTCTGGACCCCATACAATCCTGGAAAAGAAGGGAGAGGTCACCTACTTGGTCGACCTAGGAACTCCCAGGAGTCCCCACAGGGTACTCCATGTTAACAGGCTTAAAGCATATGTTGACAGGGCAGACATGGGCTTGCTCATGGCTACAGATGAGGGACAGGAGGAAGAGAGTGACCCTCTCCCAGACCTGTTGTCTCAGAACCCTGAAGATGGCTCAGTTGAAGGAGTGACCCTTGGAGGCAACCTCACTGCCCATCAGCAGACTGAATGTAGACAGGTTCTACAATCATTTTCACATATGTTTTCCTTGATACCTAGTCAAACTGACTGGTGTACCCATGTGGTGGACACTGGTGACAGTCTGCCTGTAAAGAACAAGCTTTACAGACAACCTGACCACGTCAGGGACTGTATAAAGGCTGAGGTACATAAAATGCTGGAATTAGGTGTCATTGAACCCTCAGAGAGCCCCTGGGCTAGCCCAGTGGTTCTGGTCCCCAAACCTCACACCAAAGATGGCAAGAGAGAGATGAGGTTCTGTGTGGACTACAGGGGTCTCAATGCTGTCACCAGGACAGATGCACACCCTATTCCAAGGGCAGATGAGCTCATAGACAAACTAGCTTCTGCAAAGTTTTTGAGCACGTTTGACTTAACAGCTAGCTATTGGCAAATCAGATTAGCTGAGGAGTCTAAGGCCAAAACAGCATTCTCAACCCCAGGTGGGCACTACCAGTTTGTGGTGATGCCCTTTGGTCTGAAGAATGCACCTGCCACCTTCCAAAGGCTGGTGAACCAAGTCCTTACTGGGTTGGATGACTTTTGCGCAGCATATCTTGATGACATTGCTGTCTTTAGCTCCACCTGGGAGGATCACCTGATCCACCTGAAGAAGGCTCTTGAGGCTCTGCAAAGGGCAGGCCTCACTATCAAGGCTACTAAGTGCCAGATAGGGCAGAGTAAGGTTGTATATTTGGGCCACCTTGTAGGTGGAGGCCAAGTTCAACCCCTGGAGAGTAAGATACAATCCATCAAGGACTGGTCCCCTCCAACCACCCAGACTCAAGTTCGAGCTTTCTTGGGCTTGACTGGGTACTACAGGAAGTTTGTTAAGAACTATGGGTCCATTGTGACTCCTCTTAATGATCTGACATCCAAGAAGATGCCCAAAAAGGTTCAGTGGACAGTAAGCTGACAAAAGGCATTTGATGACCTGAAGGAGGCCATGTGCTCTGCACCTATCCTGAAAAGTCCTGACTACTCCAAAGAGTTTATTGTCCAAACAGATGCTTCTGAGTTGGGTGTGGGAGCTGTGCTGTCACAACTTAATGTAGATGGTCAAGACCAACCCATTGCTTTTATTAGCAGAAGGTTGACCCCCAGAGAGAAGAATTGGTCAGCTATTGAGAGGGAGGCCTTTGCTGTGGTGTGGGCCCTGAAGAAGCTGAGGCCATACTTGTTTGGCACTCACTTCAAGATTCAGACCGACCATAAGCCCCTCTTGTGGCTAAATCAGATGAAGGGTGAAAACCCCAAACTGCTTAGGTGGTCCATTTCCCTACAGGGGATGGACTTTACAGTGGAGCACCGGCCAGGTACTGACCATGGGAATGCAGATGGTCTCTCCAGGTACTTCCACTTAGGACATGAAGACGAGACTGGTCAAGGCTAGTTTAATGTCCCAGCGTTTGGGGGGGGGGGTTGTGTAGGAGAGTAGGGTCTGCTATCCTATGGTCACCCCAAATTTTTGCTTTTTGCTTCACTGTTTTTTTTGACATACTGAGGCTGTGGGCCTGCCAATCAGACCCCCAGCCTGCTGTTCTCTCTACTAAATTAAAACTATGCACCCTAGGTGCATAACCAATTGGAAGTGGATCACCCTGTCAGCCCCTGTACCAGTGTACTCTAGGTACCCAGGGCATTGGTGTACCCAAGGCCTGCCAGGGGCTGCAGCATGTATTATGCCACCCCAGGCTTGGCCTAACAATTTGACACAACTGGCTGATCACTCAGCTGGGGTAAGTTGGTGTAATCACCTCTTACCTAGGTGTAGTATACCTATACCTAACCTTAAATGGGACACCTGGTAACCTATAAGTCACTCCTATGGCAGGCCTTAACAATCCTGAAGGCAGAGTGCTTGGTTCCATGTGAGATGGTGCTCTGGCATGAGCTGAGCCTGTCTGCAGTGGTCGGAACAACTTCCTTCTACTGTTTCCAGATATCGTCATACCATATACTCTTAAGTGCATTATGAACCTCGCGGTTAAATGCTATCTTTGGTTTGGCTTTATCAAAACATGTCGAGTAAGGTGTCATACGAATTGGAATACTAACCCCTCGCCAATTCTGGCGACGGGGTTAGCATTCCACCCTTCTAGAGGGACACAACATGTACAGTACCTGAAACCCGGGTAAAATCAGACATAGCCTCAGCTCCACAAAATGGATGCTGCCACCACAGACACAAGTCTGCCCTCCTGCTGCTGGGAGTCCTTCCAGCTTGGGAGGTGTGGACAAAGGGTTTCCTGCCAGGGGAGGTGCGTGCACCACCCCAGACAGGATTTTGTGTATTGGTCAGGTAGGGCTTGAAAGAAACCAGACATGCCTGTGGCTCACAAGGAGCCTCGGTGCATATGCCAGTTCAAACCGGTCCTGGGGCACACCAGTCCCGGGCCTGGGGCGAGCTGGACAAAGGATTGGGGGTGTAACCACCCCCCTTCCTGGTCCCACCCATAGGGAGGGACCTAGCAGGTAGTCCGGCCCCTAGAATCCGCTTAAAGGTAGGAGCTGTGTCCTAAGACTTCAGACATCCTGGAATCAACTTAACACTAAGAAGAAGACGGGAACTTCGACGCTCTGCTGCACAGAGGACTGAAGCCAATCTCCCCTGTGGTCAGGGAGTGACCACCTTGCTAACGCAAGCACCATCCAGCGAATCAACGTCTGCTTTGCCGCCGCTTCCCGCCGGAGCCCGAGCCCAGAGACTGACAAGACCTGGACCTCCAGACCTCTCACCGCCCGATCCACAGTCCCTGAAAAGAGGAGACCCGCGGAGGCACCGAGACACGTGGAGCCAGCCATCTTGGAACGACTACGACAAGCTGACAAGCGCAACAACCGAGGCTCCCTCCAAGTTGTGCTTTGGGATCTGAGAAGCCCAACACCCGAGCAGCATCTGCACCAAAGGTGAGCCCTCCAGCATCTCCACGAGCTGCGTGGGGCCCTTCTGCATTTTGCCACTCGACGCGCCTAACCGGTTGCTGGCCCGCTGGCTAGTAGCCATCTTGGCGACGAACTCTACGAAATACACCGCTGGTCTGGTTGCTCCAGACTGGCCCTTGCTCCCCTCCAAAGGAGCAGTCCTTCTGACCTTGCTGGTCAGAACCATCAGCTTATTTCATCTCCTACAACAATTGCTTTCGCCAAGGCTTGTTTGCTTCGATCAAGTCGCCGACACCGCCGACAGCGAGAGCCTGCGTGGGACAGCTCGTGAACCGACTCCTGGACGTCGTCGACCTCCAGGGACCACGTGGCTGCAGAGACAAGCTACACCTTTCTTCCTGTTTGCACCCGACATTGCCTGGTACCCACCTGGTGCCACGCCGGTCACTGGCTAGTGACTGTGAACACTGTCCCCTCTGCTTACAGGTCTTCAACATCTCCGATCCACTCTTGGATCCACTGCATCTCTCCCGGACCGACCGCCTGCAGCATCTTTGTCTTCAGGCTCCACGGAACAGATAGAAGAAACCCGACGCACTTCGAGGCCTATGCACCCGCTTCCTGTGGGTGAGGTAAAGCTGGCACACCTGTGCCCAAGTGTAGTATTACATCTCTAGTGCCTGTGTTCCAAATCTTGAGTTCCTAGTCCATCCGGAAGATCCTCCTTGTAGTAACTTTGTACTTTTTACGCACCCATTGAAACCTATGGGAGCACGCGTGTGACTATTTGCTCTGCACACGCCACCCGTGGACCTCCTGGTCACTAACTGACGTTAGCTCCTTGTAGGCCCAGCGATTCTAGAGGCCCTAGGCCTTTTCCCTTTTCTGTTCGTGGTACTTATACCACTATTTTAGTATATGGTTCGAGTGGCCACCAGGGCCTATCCATATAAAGTGCAACTTCTGTGTATTCTACTGTAATCTTGTTTGACGATTTGTGCTCCTGTGCTCATAAAGAGACTAGGGGTTACTTTGAGAAATAAATACCTATATATATTTTGAATATATATCTGTGTGGTGTCCTTTCATTGGTATAAAAGGGGGTTACATTTGGTAAAACAGCTGGCTTAACACGTTTCACGAGTTTAGCCTCAAAGACTGCTTAGCCTACGCTACCACTAGGGCAGCTAGTCCGAAAAGGTTGACTTACAACCACACCATAAGGGTTGCTTGGCATGGTACAAGGTGATCACTTTAACTAGTGAGCATCATATACCAGGCCAACTTCTCACAATTGTTTTCAAACTTAATTGATGTAACCATTTTGGCAAACAATACTCAAACCAAATGTATTCTTATAATATGAAATTATCCTATACAGTGATGAGTTATGTACAATTATACGTATATGTACAATTGTTATGTGCCCTGGTTGGTCCCATTTAGCAACGCTGCACTGTATCTTACAGTGTACTCTCTCTGCACAAGAACATTATTCCTGTGACCTTTTTCACATAGTAATGTGTGTTACCATGTTGGATTAGTTTCTGTGAAACCGCTTTGCTTACACATCTGGCTTGCGCAACATTATCCTGATGCTTTGAACACTAAGTACAAGGCCTTTATGCACGCTGTACAAATGCCATTCTGTCGTCATCCACGGGCGACAGGGCTATCTGCATATCCATAACAGTGCTAATCTGCATATTCATTGCAAGGATGCTTTTAATTATAAATAAAGACCCATTTCCGGGGGTTATCAGAGCTGACATCGAAAGGTCTTACATGCTGAGGCTTCACTAAGCAGCAGTCTAACATCTCCATGAGGGGGTCCAGTTCATGACCCAAGACAGGGCCTACATTCTTTCCTGCAAGGTAATGGGGTTGTATCATCCCATGGGGGGATTCTTGGTTATATACCTACATAAATTCTAGACATACACATAGTAGGGATTGTATAGTTGGAGTATGCCTGATGACTCCCTTGAATTATATGCCTGCATATATACACTGTCTTAGCACTATGGTGGACCTATATCTGCTGTTCACTCTTTTGATGCTTGTAATTACTTTCATCTGCTTCTGTCTACTGGTTATCACAGCACATGCATTTTATACAAGAATAATGTTGGTTCAATAAATATATTGAAAACGACTCATTGTGTATTCTCTGTATACTTCTCAGGGAACAAGATTGCACAAATGACTCAGCGGAAGTGTTCGAGATCTGTTGTCATGTTCAGAGGTTGCCAGAAACTATTCACTCCATGTTTGGGCAAATGGTGGCATTGTAAGCTAGCGGGTCTATAGGACAACATATCCTGCGGGATGCATGGAATCAGTCTAGGCACCAACGTTTATGTTGTCCACAAATGTGCAAATCCTACGGACTAGTGGGAACTATATAATACAATTAAAATCAGTATATATATATAGAGGAAATCTGCAGGATTCTGCGCTCCAGGTCTGTACACAATTTCCATTTAGTAGTGTTGCAGCATTTGATTAACAGTGTACCTTATATTGCTTGGAAATGTAGAGGGGTGCACTGACCCTCAGTGTAAATTATGATGACTACTCATTTTGGAAGGAGACGTCGGTGTGTTCATATATAACAATTCTGGTCCTTATCTGGAGAAATAAAGCACCATTTTCAATGGAAATGCGAGATGTATTATAAGCAAATACAGAGAGAGTGGAAAATAGACTCGCCTTGTGACCAGGGGCAAAGTGGTCATCAGTTTAGTGTTGCCTCGTAGCCTTTGTGAATTGACACTGCTTGGTGGGTGAAAACGAGTTGATTAACATGCAAATAGTCACTCGCCTGTGTGTAAAGAAAGTGTGCAGCGTCTCCAGTATGTTGGCAAGAATGGATACAAATTTGCTAAACATTGTCTATTTCTACTTTGCAGCCTTGCGCTCAGAGTTGTTGCATCCAAATGTTCCAACTCATGTGCTTGTCAATTATACATTGTGCGCTGGTATTCGTACCCAAAGCGGGTTGAACATGCTGAAAGTCCCATGTGTTTCTGAGGCAGCCTGGAGCTCAGGGGCCCTGTTTGTTGAACAGATGAACTTGCCTGAATTCCTTTCACTGTCTCCGTCTCTCTCTCGTGTTGCTCACTTCATCAGTAGCAGCTTACTTGTGGCAAAGCCATACTTGCTGCTTTGTCGTCTCCAAGGGCTGAATTCAATTTCCGAAATGGATCATTCGGAATGTGTACATTTTCCAGAGCTGGTCGAAATGCATGCTGTACCATTGAGTGACAGATGAAGGGAAGGACATTCTGTTGCAAAAAAAGGCACATTTCATATTTCATAATTTCACATTCTCATTCATTTCATTTAACCCTCTCATGACAGTATTACATTTCATTATGAGATAAGCTTCCTTCCTTACTAGTAGAATATCTGGGTCTGCGCCTCTGGGGTTTGGTGTAATTGCACAAAGTACAGTCCACTTGAAGTCTTTTTCCGTGTGGTTGTTCTCCACAAAGTGGTTTACCATAGACGCTGTGAGGATTTTATGTTTTAGTCTGGAACAGTGTTGCACGATTCTTTCTTTGACTTCCTGGTTCGTTTTGCCAATATACATTTTGTGGCATGGACATAATTTGGCATACACCACATTTTTTCTTTTACAATTGGTGAACTTGTTGGGTCCGATTCACAGAACAAACTTAAGACAAAATCCTAAACTTAGTACCATTTTGGTATTCACAGAATGCACTTACTACTTCTGGTATTCACAGAATGAACTTACTACTTTTGCGATTCACAGAATAAACTTACTACTTTTGCTATTCACAGAATGGATTTAAGACTACTAACTTTACGTCCGCACTCGGGCCGGAAATTCCGGCCCGGAGGCGGGGCTTCCGGGCCGGAGGCGGGGCTTCCGGGCCGGAGACGGAGCTTCCGGCCCAGAGGTGGAGATTTTAAATCTCCGCCACTGGCCGGAATCCCCACCTCCGGGCCGGAAGCTCCGCCTCCGGCCCGGAAGCCCCGCCTCCGGCCCGGAAGCCCCGCCTCCGGGCCGGAATTTCCGGCCCGAGTGCGGACGTAAAGTTAGTAGTCTTAAATCCATTCTGTGAATAGCAAAAGTAGTAAGTTTATTCTGTGAATACCAGAAGTAGTAAGTGCATTCTGTGAATACCAGAAGTAGTAAGTGCATTCTGTGAATACCAAAATGGTACTAAGTTTAGGATTTTGTCTTAAGTTTGTTCTGTGAATCGGGCCCGTTGTGTTTTGATTGTATGCGGCCATCCATAAAGGTGGGTCCTTCAATGGTAAAGTTGTAAACTGAGCGATTGCCACACTTGTGATGTCCTTGAATGGGTTTAAAATTGAACATGGTGTGCAAAGTTTCTGGTCTTATTACATGGGTTTCAGTGGCACATATTAGGTGTTGTCCAATGTTGTGGTTCTTTTTCAAGGCAAACAGAGGTGGCCCTATGTGTTGTATTGTACCTTCAATAAAGTGCCAATTACTGCTTACAATTTTTTTGAACAACTGGGTGTGCGGCCCGAATGTTGTGACACACACTAAACGTTCTGTTGGAGATTTTCACTTCTTGATTAGTAGATGTTCTCTTGGTGTGAACCATGCCCTCCTCATTGTGTGTTTTAAGAGCTTGTGTGGATAGCCTCTTTCCTTCAGTTTAGTGATCAATGTCTCAGCATGTAGTTCGTAGTCGCCTCTGCATGTGCAATTACGCCTAATCCGCAGAAATTGGCCATATGTCAGATTCTCTATCAAATTTCTGGGGTGATAACTGTTATAATATAAGGCGTTGTTCTTATCCGTGGCCTTGGTATGTAGTGTGGTAATTAAACCATTCAGCGATGTTTTCACCTCTACATCCAGAAAAGCAAGACTTTTTGTGCTGTGGGAAAAACTGAATTTTATGACTGGGTATTGGTTGTTTAACCACGCATGGAATTCAATTAAGGATGACTCATTTCCTTCCCGGATGCACCAGATATCATCTATATATCGATACCATTGGGATATTTGTTCAATGATAGGGTTGTTGTTATAGATGTATCTATGTTCCTGTCTGGCCATGTACAGTACTGCCATTTCTGGAGCGAAGTAACAACCCATGGCAGTTCCCTTAATTTGTAAAAAGAAGTTGTTTTCAAATTGCAAAATCCTTGCGCAATGATAATGAGGCGAAACTGAGGATGTACTGAGTTGATACCTGGTGTGGTCTTGGTCTTTGATCCAGATAGTATTCCATTGATTCCAAAGCGTCATCCTGGGGAATTTGTGTGTAAAGGGATGTGACATCAAATGTTGCCATGATGTGTCCTGTAGGACACATCACTCTGGAAACAAATTTCATTGTATCACGTAAATACGAAGGAACGTCTGGTAGAAACGGTTTAAAAAAAATATCCACATACTTGGAAAGTGGCTCTAAAATGGTCTCACACATTTGGGGAGGAGGAGCCTAGCACGCATCCAAGATGGTCGCGTGAGCACAGGGCTCCCCGGACCCTCGCTGCTCCTCGGAACTTATCCTGACTTTATCCTGACTTGGTTGACGGAATCTGGAAGATGAACGTGGGCTGAACCCTAACCTCTTTTCAGAAACCAAATTGGACCTGGGAATCCTGATCTATGGTGGTTTGAACCTTTGAGGCCCAACCGATGGATGTGCCCGGTGCGAAGGTGAAATGTGGAGCCGGGGCATAGTTGAACAACAACGGCATCGGGGCTGTGCCAGCGGCCGTCCCATCACTTTCGGTTTCACTTTCGGATCTCTGAGGGGCTGGACAGTGGAATTGCTTTGTGCGGCTGGGGTTTCACTCGGCCCTCGCTTGGTGCCTTTGCCTCCGCCTGATACCAGTGTGCCCATTGACTTTGATCCCCTCGCACCGCCACATTGCGGTCTCTGGTACGGCTCGTGCCTGCTTTGCCTGTGCCCCTTTGACGCTTGCTCGGTGGTCCCCCTCGGCGAGCGTGGTCCCCATGGGAGGCAGGGGGGATCCCGAGAGGCGTAAGACCAAGACATCCCTACGCGGGGGCCGGTCCAGACTAACAACATGGACCGCTACACTCAAGGCAAGGGGTCCCCTGGGACGGCCAGTGTTCTCCCGGATGATGCCGGTGGTGGCCCGTCCGTCCCTCCGGATTTGTCATTGCAGGACATCATGGGCGCCATTAAAGGCATCAAGGAGACCATCGCTACGCAGTACGAGGCCTTGGCCCGTAAAATCGACACGGTGGCCATTGATATTACGCTAATTCGGGCGGATCTCTCTAAGACCAATGAGAGGGTTCAATCGCTGGATGTGCGGACGTCCACCCTTAGTACGGATGTGTCGGACCTGCAGACTGCTCTTGGCGACCTCAAGTCGGCCAACGATCTGATGGCCCGGCGACTGGAGGACTTCGAGGGACGGGCTCGACGCAATAACATCCGCGTCATAGGTGTTCCGGAGACCTCCGACAACCGCCCGGTTGATCTTATGGTTGAGGAGCTCATCCTCAAACCGCTTGCCCCCGCTGGCCTGAGTAAGTTCTTTGCCGTGGAGCGGGCCCATCGAGTTCCAGGCGGTCGGCCGCGACCGGGAGCTCCCCCGAGGCCTATTGTTGCAAAACATTTTCACTACAGAGACCGAGATGCGATTCTGCAGGCCTCACGGGTACATGGCCCGGTCCGATATGAGAACTCATCCATTAACTTTTTCCCGGACTTCACCCAACTTGTCCAGAAACAGCGGATGGGCTTCCAGGGGGTGAAGCGTCGTCTCCGGGACCTGGGTCTTAAGTACTCTATGCTTTTTCCTGCTAGGCTCCGAGTGGAATACGAAGATCGGACTACCTTTTTTGACTGTCCTGCGACTGTGAGTGACTGGCTGCATTCGCTGCCGGACCAGGGTGACCGGCCTGGTCCTTCTGCTGGTACCGAGGGTGGCGGGCCTCCTTCGGAGTGACTTTTGGTCCTTGACTTTGCCATTTTGTTTTGTTCGGCTGGGTTCTACTTCTTTTGTGTATTTTGTTTCATTATGATCTGTGTGGGGGGCGGGCAGGGACGGGTCCCTTTCCTCCTCCGGGGTTTTTTCGTAGAATGGGGTTTGTAGGGCGACAGGCACACTGCAAGTTGGGGTGGTTTTTTGGAACGCAGGGGTGCAGGGTGGGGGGAGTTGGATTCGGGGGGGGGGTTGGTGGGTGGGAGGGGTTGTTTGGATTTGTGTTTTTTGTTTTCAAGGCGAGGTATTGGCTCTGGTTCAGTTTCGGGTGTCGCGCTATTTGCTGGGGGACCCTTGTTCTACTGGATGGGATGGGGGGGGGACGGGTTGAGATTGATGTCTTGGAACGTCAACGGATTGGGGGACCGTATCAAACAGGGTGTTGTGCTGCAATATTTGCGTCGTTTGACTCCTGATGTGGTATTCTTACAGGAGACGCATCTGGTTGGTAACGTTTGTCATGCCATGAACAGGGGGGGATACCGGCTCGTGGCCCATTCCGGTTTCACCACTGGCTCTAGAGGGGTAGGCATTCTCCTACGATCTTCACTTCCGCTAGAGATCACCAGGGTAGTCCTAGACGACAGAGGGCGCTATGTGGCTCTGACTGGGAGGTGGGAGGGACAGTCCCTTTCTTTGGTCTCGGTCTATGTTCCCCCGGGCCTCCAGAACTCCACTTTCTCAGACTTGGGTCGTATGCTGCTTGAGCTTCCTGACAGTCTTTTGCTTATGGGTGGGGATTTTAATTCGGTTGTCTCGGGTGATCTGGATCGCCACCCGCCCAGGGCCCTCCCTGCTGCCCAGGCGTGGCTCGGCGGACTCTTGGAGACCTTCGGTCTGGTGGATTGTTGGAGGTTAATGCATCCGACTCAGTGTCAGTACACATTTCACTCTGGGGCCCATGGGAGTCTCTCCAGATTGGATTATTTTCTTATGCCCGCGGCCTAGACTGCCCGGATTCGAGAGGTTAAGCACCTGGCCCGGGGTATCTCTGATCATTCCCCACTGTGGTTGCTTTTCGACACCGGGACGCGGTCCGCTGGGCGGATCGCCCCTATCAACCCTTGGCACCTGCGAGAACCTAAGATTCGTGATAGCCTGGTTAAGTCGATTGATCAGTATTTTCTCGAGAATGAGGGGTCGGTGTTGTCCTCAGTGTCCCTGTGGGAAGCCTTCAAAGTAGTGCTCCGTGGGCATGCCCTATCCCAGATAGTGGTGGCTAAGAGGGTTAAGAATGAGGCGGTGGTGAAGCTGGAGACTGAAATATCGGGGCTGGAGGCAGCTTTGGAGACGGGTGTCACTCAGGATGGGCTTCATGCCCTCAGCTTGAAGCAGTTTGAGTCTCTTGTTACTGACGCTGCCAGGACCATGTATAGGGAGCAGCAGGGTAGGTTGTATGATGCCGGGGACAAGGCGGGTAAACTGATTGCTTGGTTGGATAAGAAGGAGAGAGTGAATCGTGTGGTCCCGGAGCTTCGGGTTTCGGATGGAGTGTGTGTGACTGACCCTGGTGAGATTGTGGAGTGTTTTGCTGACCACCTCCGGGCGGTGTACTCCCCGGTGTCTGATGGAGATGAGGATGACTCTCGTCTCTTGCTGCGGGACATTGCCTTGCCCGGTTTATCCATCGAGGACCGTGAGCAGATGGATGCCTCCCTGTCTGTCGACGAGATTGCTACCGCGATTCGTTCCCTTCGCTCGGGCAAGGCTATGGGCCCCAACGGACTGCCGATTGAACTGTATAAACTGCGCCCGGATAAAATCGCGCCTTTCCTCCGTCGTATGTTTCTGGAGTCGTTCGAGCGGGGTTCCCTTCCTGACGACCAGCGTCTGGCTACTATAGTTCTGATTCCCAAGGACGGTAAGCCACGAGACCGCTGTGCCTCATATAGGCCTATTTCCCTCCTAAATGCCGAACCGAAAATCCTTGCCAAGGTCCTCGCTAATCGCTTGCTGAGCGTTATATGTGATTTGATACATCCGGATCAATGCGGCTTTATCCCTCATCGTAATACCGCTCTCAACTTGCGGCGTCTGCATGGCGTCCTCGCTAGGGCGGAGTACTTCTCTGAACCGGCCATATTGGTTTCCCTAGACGCAACGATGGCCTTTGATACCATCGAGTGGCCGTTCCTTTGGGCCGTCTTGGCGAAGTTTGGCTTTGGGGAGGGATTTATTAGTTGGGTGAATCTCCTTTATGCTGGACCAATGGCTCAGGTTGTTGTCAATGGGCGAGTTTCTCGGCCTTTCGCTCTCGGGAGGGGTACTAGGCAGGGGTGCCCGTTGTCCCCTCTGCTCTTTGCTCTCGCCTTGGAACCGCTCGCTACCTGGCTCCGCTGGGAGCCCGCGATCAGAGGGATCCGGTGGGCCCCGGGTTTCGAGGATCGGGTTTCGTTGTACGCGGACGATATTCTTTTGTACCTCACCTCGCTGCGGACGTCGCTCAATGTGCTTTTTGATGTCCTTACTTCCTTCGGGAGAAATTCGGGTTTGATACTTAACTGGTCCAAATCTTGCGTGTATCCTATCTCCGGTGGCCTTCCTCTCTTGCCGCCTCGGCTCCCGATCCAAACATCTCAATCCGGCTTTAAATACTTGGGGGTGTACGTTTCGTTGGATCCGGCGGTCCGCTACGAGCAGAATCTCCTGTCTCCACTCCGGCGTTTGAGGGTGGATACGGCTCGGTGGTGTAAGTTGCCCTTGTCTCCACTTGGTCGCGCAGCACTGTTTAAAATGATGTCCCTTCCCAGATTTCTTTATGCACTCCAGAACTCCTTCGATGTCATTCCGGCGGCCTACTTTAGGGAAGTGGAGAGTTTGCAGAGGAGACTGGTTTGGGACGGTCGTGCGCGTATCGCTTTGGCAAAGCTGACCCTCCCCTGGTATGACGGGGGCATCGCGCTTCCTGACATTAGAAGGTACTATTGGGCCTCCCAGCTGTCTGCCATTAACCATGCTACGTATGCTCCTGGTTCGAACCCGGCATATGAGATGGATAAATTCCTGCTTCCCGGCGGTAACTATAACAGAGCGCTTTACTCTCGATCTGCCGGAAGGACCCTCACGGGCCCTACTAGGATTGTGGTACGTGTGTGGAAGGCGGCGAATGTAGCGGTGGGCTGGAGTGAGCGTTTAACGTGTGCTACTCCGTTATTCGCCTCGGAGCGCTTGGGAAGCCTCTGGACAACGAAAGGCTTTGAGCATTGGGATACGATCGGCATTAGCAGAGTGGGGGACCTATGGGTTAAAGGCGCGGTTAAATCCTTCGCGGCGCTTCAGAGCGAGTACGAGCTTAGTGAAAGGGAGTTCTTCCGCTATGCCCAGGTTCGGCATGCCCTGCTCTCGGTCTTTGGGGAGGGGACCCCGGTCCCTGTTTCTTCGCCTCTCGAGGACCGCATACTCGACAGACACGTCCCCGACAGTACTATCTCCCTGATTTATAAAAAACTAATAAATAATCGGGCTGACCTCTTGGTGCGTCTTCGGGAGGCATAGACGGGAGATGGGGTTGAGTTGGACGACGAGGACTGGCAGTCTGCGCTGTCATCCCCTAAGGAGGTTGCCATCCCGGCCCGTCTCCGTCTGGTCCAGCTTAAGATTCTCCATCGTGTCTATGTGACGGGTCCCCGTCTGGTCTCGATGGGGTTTTCTGATGACGGGCTCTGTAAGCGTGGCTGCGGGCTCAGTGCCACCTTTCTCCACATCCTCTGGGAGTGCCGCGAGGTGGCGGAATATTGGCGCCAGGTGCATGAGGTTATGAGACGAGTCACTGGGGTCGCTCTGCTGCCGGAGGTGCGTCGATGTGTTCTGAATGTGTGGGAGCCCAATGACTATAATGCGGCCCAGGCTCGGTGGGCGGCCCTGGGGAACATGATCGCAAAGAGAGATATAGCGCAGCTTTGGGGTTCCCAACGGCCTCCCACCGTGTCCGTATGGAAGGAGAACATGGACTGGTGCATGTTCAGGGAGAAGACTGTGTATGTGGCTCGTGGTAAACCGGGGGCATGGGGTAGAGTCTGGGGTCAGTGGAATGTGTATCGAGGGACTATCTGTTCTCCCCCCCTGGTGGATACGTCTGAGGTTGCCTTGTCCCCCTGATCCTTGAGGGTTCCTTGCTTATTTCGTTCATCTGAGTATAGATTTGGTTCTCCCGTGCCCCCCCCTCCCTCTCAGGCCTCCTTTTTATTGACCACCCTTGGGTGGTCGGGTGTGGAGTTCCCCTGCCGTGGTTAGACGCCCTTTCAATGTTTTTCGCCTTGCTTTTTGTTTTTCTTTACTTTTGTTGATATTTATGTTAAAAGGGTGTATCCTGACTTCCCTTTATGTGCAGTTTGATCTCCTGTAATTTAGCGGAGCCCCGGTGGGCCAGTCATTGTTTTTTTAACTGTTTGATCATTTTGAATACTAGCGGCCGGCCCAGGTGGTTGTAGGCCCGTGCTTGTACCTTTTTCTCTGCACAATAAACTTTTTGGAATAAATAAATAAATAAATAAATAAATAAAATGGTCTCACACCCGGAAACGATTGGTCTTCCAGGAGGGTGCAAGACATCTTTATGAACTTTGGTCAAAAAGTACATTACCAGAGTTCCTGTATGTTTGTTTATGAGGCAGTCCGACTCTTTGGGGCCCAAAAGTCCCTGTTGCTATTCCTTCGTTAACAATCTTCGCTATGTTGTTTTGGATTCCTTTTGTAGGATCATGTGCAATAAGTGGATACCACAAGGGATTAAATACATGAGTTCTGACATCCTTGAGGTATGCTTCTTTTGACCATATGACAATGTCAGCTGGCTTGATGACTGTTGTTCTTTGCTCCTCTTGTGATTGAATCGCAATCCTGTGTTCCTGTGATATATTATTTTTCACAAAATCTTTTTTCTTTTCCAGTACAAACAGAGACGATAGCACAGCATGTTTGAAAGCTACCACATCCTTGGGGATGCTGTGAACGGGAGGACAGATATTTGATTTATTCCGGAAACCCGAAGCTTCAATCCTTGTGGTCTCTTCTTTCTCTTTAAAGAAGGCCCTTAGTCGTATTTTTCGAAAGAGTTCCTTAGCTTCCATTTTTAGTGTGGTCAATTCAGAATGTACCCATGGGACAAACGTTAATCCTAAATCTAGAACAGTTGTCTGTTCCGTTGTAAGAACAGCATTAGACACATTTCTGATGGATGATTTGTTTATGTTTTGGAGTATTGTCGTCGTGTTCGCATTTCCCACGGTTGTAAGGGCAGGACCAGCCAGCCGACTGACGCGCCTTCAGTAGAGATGGGTTTGATTAGTGCCAACTCATGTCGCCAGTGTAGAGGCGTCAACAGGCCATGCAGGGGACCACCAAATGAGGAACATACACACATGTTAACAGTTATGGGCCGAAGGTCCTGAGCACCCTCACCCATGCCTGGGTGTAACAATGTTTGCATGCCCTTCCGGGCTGGAACCCCGGGTTCCGCTCTCGCAGGACTTGGGTCATTACACATACTATCATCCAAAGGAACCAAACAACAAAGAGGTTGCTTCATAAGATTTACTCAGAAGATGTGTTATATTACTTTATATAATTAGTGCAGGAATGCCAAAGTTTCATGGTTCAGGGGAGACTCAATGAAACACAAGATAAGTTCACCAAGCACTACTAGATACAAATGTAGGATTAGAACCTTAGATGGAGTGTAAGGAATGGGAAAATTTTACAAACTGGTTTAACAGTTGCGGTGAGGGGATTGGTTGAATCTGAATACAAGGTTTCATTGTGGCTGTTGAGAAGCTTGCATCATGTTCACACAAGGGCCTGATGAATAATAATCAAACAATTAAAGAGAACCTTTTTTCTCACTGGTAACTAAAGTCGTTTATTTATTTAAGGCAGCTGAAATATGATTTTTTATCAAACCCATAGCTTCCTTTGATGCAGTATTTTGAATCACATGTGTTTTATTCATTACTGTTAAATGCCACCAAACACATTACATCTGAACTGAAGCACAGTGCCCCAACTGCAATGACTATTTCATCATTAATGTCCACAGGTTAACAATAGACCATAAAAATGCAGGTCTTGAAAGTTCCCTGCCCATGCTGGGAGCCTTGGGGAAGTGAAACGGACCCTTCATAGAGAACCTGGTATGATTGTTTGTCTCGAAAAACAACGCATTGGCACACTGAGTAGCTCATGCTGCTCCCAGGTCTCTCTGCAGAAACCACAACTCGCAGCCCAACCCAGACCTTTAAGTAAAAGTCTTCTACACTTGATAGGCAAGAAAATCCTTCTCAACAGATTAAAACATATCCAGATTTCTCAACAGAGACCAGGAGAGTCTTACAATGACTATGATGTGGTCTAGAAGAAACTACAAACAGTGGGGATGCATATTGCTATAGAAAATGGGCTCACACTCAAAGAGGTCCTTAAACCAAGGGGAAGAACATTTGATAATCCCACTCATGTGCTTTTGGTTAAAAGGCAACTTGATGGTACAGGTAAATAGGTGTATCTGACTACACTTCTGAATGCCCCATTTGCGTGATCATTGATATATTGCTGTTTTTGTATTTAACTTACCCTCGGTATATGTGATATTGTTGTTGGGGAGTGCTGGTCTTCGAATTTTAGGGTGTTGGGCATTGTTTTCAAATTACTGTACTCTGGGTGGGTACATTTCATTTTTCCTTATTTTAGTTCTTTTTAAAAATAAATGTTTTTATTCATTTTATAATCTGTAACTTGTAAACCATACAAACCATTCAATTAGTAACTAGAACACATTGGAGTATTAGTTGAGAGGGTTCCCTCCCCACCTCAAATAATGATTACAAGCCTATTTAGAAGACTAGAGTACATTTAAAAAAATTAAAATGACACTAAAATCCATTAAGGGGAGCAGGCGGTATAATTATTATTTTTTAAATGAAAATAAAGGCAGTCATGTGCACGGTGCCCATGCTCAAGGACCCCAAATTCTCCAAGGAATTTGTAGTGCAGACTGAGGCTTCAGAGCATGAGGTGGGATCGGTTCTCTCACAACTGAATGACGAGGCCCTACACCAGCCTGTAGTCTTCCTTAGCAGGATACTACTCCCCAGGGAACAGAGGTGTAGTGTCATAGAGCGCAAAGCTTTTGCTGTGGTCTGGACACTGAAGAAGCTAAGACCCTACCTGTTTGGGACTGACTTCTGAGTTCAGACAGACCACAGGCCCCTCAGATGGTTAATGCAAATGAGGGGGGAGTACACAAAGCTGTTGAGGTGGTCCATCTCCCTACAGTGAATGGATTTTATGGTGGAAACCACCCTGGCACAGAACATGTCAACTCTGATGGTCTGTCAGGTTCTTCTGAAAAGAGAACTCCAAGGAGGTTGGGTAGTTCTCCCTAGTTTCAGCTTAAGGGGACTTGTGTTAGACCTACCATAATTTGACATCTTTCCCCATTCTTTTTGCATTCTTACTTCCTGGTTTTAGCTCTGTTTGTGCTGGTTTAGTGTATCTGAGCACTTTCTCCCTGCTGTTCAGTGTTAAAGTGCAAGTGCTCTTATTGTAAATTATATTATGGGTTGGTGTTTCCAAGATTGGCATATTTGATTTACAGGCATGTCCCTAGTAAAGTGAACTGAGAGTTCCAGGGCCTGTAAATCAAATGCTGCTAGGGCTTGGAGCACTGATTGTGCCACCCATACAAACAGCCTTTCAATGGGTTCTCAGACCTGCCACTGCAGTGTATGTGCAGAGTTTTTACTGCCATGTGGACATGGTATGTGCACCCACTTGCCAAGCCCAAACCTCTTCTTTCATTACATTTAGGTCACTCCTAACGTAGACCCAAGGTATCCCTATGGGCATGGTGCAGTGTATGAGAAAGGAAGGATATGTACATGTGTGTGTAACATGTCCTGATAGTGAAATACGGTGTAATTCATTTTTCGCTATTGAAAGGCTATCTGTCCCTTAGGATAGAATGGATGTTTACTTACAACGTCTTATGAATACAGCTTCCCATTGGGAAAAGAGAGAAATTGAGTTTAGTATGCCTGAACTCAGAATGTAGAAATGCATCTTTTATTAAAGATGATTTGTATGTTCTGTGTTTGAAAATACCACTTTTAGAAAGTAGATATTTTTTTGCTTACCCACCAGTGTTCCTTTGCTGGGTTGTGGATCGACTGTCTGGCTCTGAACTGACAGGGGCTGGGGATGTGCATTCTCTTCAGACAGCCACTGTAGGGGTCGAGATGTGTCCTGCCTTTCCTGAATGAGTCAGGGCTGGGATGAATTGACCTGGGCTGCCTTTACAGTAGTGGGAGGAGATTTCCTCATATCTAAATGGGCCTTGTCTGCCTTGGACAATGATGTCTCCAACTCCTGCCAGGAAGCTGGACCAGAGAGTACAGAACTGGTTTTGGCTGAGCACAAACACTCTCTGCCCAAAAGAACAAAGAGAAACTGAGTATAAATATTGGGGCCCGACCCCAGAACTTTATAACACTTTGGGATCAAGGAACTTGCCAAGAAGAAGAGCTGGAAGAGCTGCCACGAGGAGTACTGCCCATTTGCTGTGTTGTTGCTTTGCTGGGTTGGCCTGAAGTTACTGCTTCTGCCTTGGGCAGTGAAAGGACTGAACTGAACTTTTCTTCACTTGTTGCTGAGTTACTGAGTATCTCCAAATACTTGAAATAGAGCTTGCCTCCTGTTCATGAAGTATCAGGGACAGCAAAGACTTCACAAAGACTTCACTTGCCTCTGGGTACCGTCTCCGGAATTTTAGTTGCCACAGAGTAGCCGAGACCACTGTTGCGCGCAACCTTGGTCTCACCAACGATGACGAACGCTGTTGTCTCCGAGCCATTAGTTGCACCGCGACCTGTAGGTACTGCAGTCCACACCGCCCCCCTTCACTCTGCTGCCCTGGTCCCACCGACGACATCACTGTACGCTGACTTCGACACCCATGAATGCACAGTGGATTGGGGCAACACTCGTAAGTCACATGATGAACTCCCCGTCCCACACCGCAGTCTGGGCCGAGTGATGCCAGCTCCCACCAACAGGCACTGCTGATTGTACCATGACCTGTCAGCACCGTGACCTGTCAGCTCCACAATGAGCACAACATCACCTTGCACCGCAGCCCTGGTCTCACCGACACCACTGGATGACTGTCACTGAGCCGCTGCCTGCACAGTGACCTGAGAGCACCGCATACCGCACCACTATGTTTCACAAGGCAACTGCGATGGTTGCCACAACCGGCGCGAACCAACATGATCGGCCACAACCCAAGGTACTGTTTAGGAGTCTGCTGACAATGACGCCTGTCTGCAACGACAGACAGGCAAGAGATACCGACAGACACCGATGTATGTTATGTGCAAATGCTTCACACTGCCTTCGAGATAAGCCTGACTGCTCGTGCCAAGCTACCAAGGGGCTGAGCAGGGGTTATTTCAGAAGTGTTTCCCCCCTTATCCTGACTAAAAGGAAGGGTTCCTAGTCGGACAAAGGTGCAAACCATTGCCAACTAGAAACCCCCCATTTCTAACAGTTAGGATATGTAAAACCTAAGCACAAGAATGGTACACCACTCTGATACAAACCAACTATAAAATGGCAAACTCTTCAACTTTCCACTCTATGATCATGAGAAAGGCAGCAAATGAAATCATGTCTTTCATTTTAGACTTCTCTATCTCCTCTTCTGGATGGTTAGCATCTGTTAATTGTTTCCATCTCTTTCAGAAAGAGATTCCTGTGTATGCCTCTTTACGATATTTTCACGATGATCGTGGATTAATTGCCTAACCTATATTTACCTAGAGTTTTTTATAACTTAAATACTGTAGAACAGTTTATTACATAGTGCTGAATTGGAAATTAAAGTTTATCATTAATTAAATTGTGTCATAACCCTTAACTTAAAAAAAAGTCTGTCTCTTTAACACCTTTCCACTTAGCTCGGTGTATCTGACAAAAGGACTTAAAACCATTGTGGTTTGCCGAGCTCCTCACCTCATGATTGTGCACTGTGGTGGTAATGACCTTTGCACATTGACTGGGGTAGGGCTGGAAATCCTAATGAAAGATACATTTGCAGAATTTATGATGCTTTTCCCTCACACTGTCTTGGTGTACTCTAACATATGCCAAAGACAAAAATGGAAGTGGTTGAATCAATTCTGTACACAGATAGACAAAGCAAACACAAGGAGCTGATGGATGGAGTGCTGAAACTTTTCAGACACTCACCCCCAGTCACAGATCTGGGTTGAATCCATCATCAAACTTTAGTTCACTTCACCACCCCAGTTCAGACCCAGCTATATGCAAATCAACCTGTGCCTCATGGGAAGAGTTCAGCCCAAACTGCTAATCCAGGTCTTCCCCAGACCAGAAACAAGCATCCTCGGAACTGGTTTCAGGATAACACCCCTCATCATCCAGACTAGCTTGAATCCAGTGGCAAAGTGAGCAAGGGACCGAAGTCTAGGCATACCTTGGCAACTTAGGGTGAACAAAGCAAATACAAGGAGACGATGGACGGAGTGCTGAAACTTTTCAGACACTCACTCCCAGTCACAGATCTGGGTTGAATCCAACATCACGCCCTGATGTCTGCAACTCCGTTCCGACCCTGTGCTTCATGGGAAGAGTTCAGCACGAATTGCCATGGCAGGTCTTCCCTGGACCGGAAACAAGCATCCTGGGACCGGTTTCAGGGTAACACTCCTCATCAGCCAGGCTAGCTTGAATCCAGTGGCAAAGTAAGCAAGGGACCCACGCCTGAGCAGGAAACATGTTAAGAAAACTGTTTCTGCATTCCTCACAGACCATCGCATGGGCTGCATCTATAACAAAAATCTGCATTTTGACATGCATGGAATTTATAGAAATGATGGAGTACACTTTACAGATGAAGGCAACAGGGTGTTCCTAAGTAACCTGAATCTCTGCATCTGGTCTTATGTGCAGAGGCCATATACACATAACCAACGCAACAACTTTTGTCAGAGCCACCCTGGTACCCGAAATATTGTGAAGTTTTTTTAAAGGTTTATTTTTGTTTATGACCATTTTTGCGATGACATCGCGATCCCCACGAATACGTTGTAAAAACAGAAAACAAAAGCAGACATTTAATGACCACCAACGCATCCAAAAATAATTTGCTCAGATTTCACACACACAAAGTCATAAAAATGTAGCAGTTGTAGTTACCTGAGCCAACTATAATTTATGTCTCTACAATGAACTCCTTATGACGTTATATATGATATCACTCATGACGCGGTAAGTGACATCACTGAGGACATCATCCACAGAACCACTCACACACCGACTCATACCTCATATAACCTCTCAAACAGCCGCTTGTTTACCCACACATCCACTCACATGACCATTCACAGACCCATGCAGCCGTTTCACACACCCATTCACTCACCCATAGAGCTGCTCAGACTACCACTCACTCACCCATACAGTCACTTGCATGCCACTCACCTACCCATACAGCCACTCAGTTACCAATACAGCCACTCACACATGCTCTCCAACCCATACAGCTACTCACACAGCCACTCAGTCACCTATACAGTCACACAAACACTCACTCATCTATGCAGCTACTCACTCAGCTACTCACCCACCCATACAGACACTCACACACCCATTCAGTACTCATATATGATTCGATTCAATAACTTTATTTCATTTCTTATAGCAAATTGTATGAAATAAAACAAAGTAATATAAGTCATACAAGGCTAGGTAAAAATGTAGATTCTTCATTTGGCAGTAAAATTACCCTCCCTTTTGAGACTAACACCAAGCGACAAATATTCAAAATAAAGTCCTATTAAATGGGCTTAGAAGGGATCCGCCATGCCAACTGGGAAGTCTGGGGATTGCTGGTCAGAGAATGTTAGGTGCTAGCTAACAAAAAACGACAGCATACATACATTATCAGTTGAACAATCAAATATCTTGAATTCAGTACAGAGCTGTATCAACAGGTAAGATTAAACATTGCACAATTTTGTCAATGTGTGTTCAGATCAAAAGGCCCTGCACAGCTTCCTATAGCGAATAAAAAATGTAAGCATCTTAAGACAATGTAAAACTATATCACAATTAGTACTGCAGTAAAATCTCATTATAATTGGAACTAAGAATAACTGATATCTAAGGGGAAGGATTGTACATCAGGACTAGGTACATTATTCCACAAGTTTGCCCTTGTCCGCCAGGCTCCCATCAGGTATCAAGTGAGTGCAAAAAGCATCACCTTATTATTCAAACTTCAGTATTCAATACACTTCTCTGCACTTTCTGACCCACTTTTACTGGCAAAGCGGAATTAACCACCGTCTCCTCTCATGAATAGAACCAGGCATAAAAACATGAAGTGTTCCACAGTTTCATTGCAACCGTTACAAGCTGGGCAACAGTGATCAGTGACCCTCTGCCCTTGTTCCTACTTGGCGATAAAATATTGAAGTGGGAGGATGCTGTATCGTAATTAAAGAAACAAATGCCTTGCTAATGGTGACTCAATCTCGTTCAAGAAGTCCTCTTGAGTATAGGTATATTTTGCTAGTAAAAAGCAACAGTAGGATTTCCTCGACTAATATATGTGTATACGTGAGCCTCTGAAATTCAGAAAAGCAGCTTTGAGCTGTTGCTTACTACGGCCTCAGCCTCACCTGGAACATTACACAGGCTTGCCAGTTCTATTTCCATAAATGTGTTTTTCAAATATTTTACCCATACTATAGTAACAGAATTTGCATTACATAGGATTTCCTCCAGCCCCTGTGGATAACACAGGAGCTCTGGGGTAGCCCAGATCCTCCTCCACTATAGCAGGGGACGAAGGCCTATCCCGTCTAGTGAAGGTCTAGGTGCAAGATCCATCCTTAATGGCTGCAATGGGGTACTAACTGGCATGCCAACCCACTGGTGCATAAAATGTGCTTCCACCCTGGTTAAAGAAGTCACATTCAAGTGACCCCATATTTGTGTTCCATATGAGGCTATCCCAAGAGGCCTATAAGTATAAATCTGGATGGCCGGCTGAACGAATCAAAACTGGGAGCTAAGCACTATCTTGTTGATCCCTCCCACCACATGTTCTATCCTGATCCTGCGTTGCATGATATGCTTACACCACCCTATGTGTTTTGTAAGTGTGATACCTAGATACAGAATTGTGCGCAGCCTTTCTAGTGGTACCCCTGCTAGTGTGGGATTTGTCCTGGTGGTATGCTCTGGGTTAAGGACCATGTATTTTTTTTTTTCACATTAGTCTCCAGCCCCACCAACTTACAAAAACTTTCAAACCAGTTCTGTAGATTTGTAGGCCCATTGGGGACTTAGATATAAGTATTGTATTATAGGCTAACATGAGGGACGGAATCCGCATGTTTGCCAACGTGGGTGCATCATTATCACAATTTCCAAAGTACCCTGCAAGTCCATTAGTATAGAGTGTGAACAGTGTGGTGGCAAGAACACACCCCTGCCTCATGCCTCTTGTCACAGGAAAGAAATTAGTAATTTCTCTTGCAGTACCATACCTTACTTGGGCATAATTTCTGGAGTGCAGTCTTATTATGATTTGAAGAAGGTAAGTAGGCACTCCCAACTCATAGAGGACCCACCAAAAGGTAGATTTGTGAACCAAGTCGAGTGCAGGTCAACAATTCTACATGAAGTCGGCCTGCACTTAAGGTGACAGTTTTCCAGTATATTAATCACAGTCTAAACACCTGATCCATAGTGTAGGTTAACTTTCTGAAGCCTGCCTGAAGGGATGGCAGGACATTTTTAGATGACAACCATTTTTGCAGTCTACCCAGAACAACCTAACTAAATAGCTTTTGTGAACAGACTAATCGGTCTGTAGTTTGTTGGTTGATCACAGTTTCCTTTTTTTTTTAAATGGGGAACATTTTGCCCCAGCCCACAAAGGTGGCATGGGAGCCCCATTCAATATAGCAGTAAAGATCACAGAAAAACAGGAGCTTCAGGTGCCTTGGTCACTCCTGAACAGAACCCCAGGGATGATTTTTTATGGCCTAGGGGCCCTATCAGGTACAATGATCCCTATAACAAGACTGAGCTCCTCTGCAGTACTCAAATACTCCTGCCCACTAGAAGTGTATTTTTTATTTGTTTTCATGCCCCATTCAGCTACTCACACACCCAGTCACAGACCCATAAATGTTATAAGCCACCTACCTGGATCCCAGGTGATTCCAATGGGGTGGCGACGCTAGTTCCCAAACCCCCTTGAGACTTGCCCTTGAAGTATAGAAGGAGACACTGCTCCGATGGCAAATCCCAGGGGGAAGGGGGCTGGCATGGAGAGAGCGTGTTGAGTCAAACTACTCACCGCAGCACTGCAGCAGGCATTCACACCAGTCTGATGAATGGGACCGGCAGATATGTTATATTAATAATAAGGCATTAGGCATTAGTATAGTATTAGCTATATCTTTTAAGGTATTACCTCAGAAAAGCATTTCATATCTCCACCAACCTTTAGTTTTGTTGTCATTTGTTTTTTGATAGTCCATAGAGGTTCCTTCATCAAAGTTTCAAACCTGTATCGATTGTGATTCCAGCATCAAAACCACAAGTTAATTTTGACAGCTTCACCCAATTCCTTTATGGCAGAACCCTGACAACAGAAAGTACAAGTTGAACAAAAACACTGGTTACTTTGGTTGCATGCATGATATTTCCACAGAGCGCAGCGCATAGTAAAATCAAGTCGGTTAATGTGTCTCTCCTTTTCTCCTTGTTTTTCAGTCCATATGCAAGACTAATGCAGGACGTCCGTTGCGGTCAAAGTGAATGGAACAATGGAGCTGGCAAGACAGAGTTCTGGAAACCGGGAATCAGGTAAGTGGCAGGCAAAGAGGCTAAGCGAAGGGAAGGCGTGTGGACAGTCTTTAAATAGGGTTACATTTTAATTGTTTGCAACAAGGAACAGGAGCAGATAATTATTTTGCTGAGGCTGCCTTCTAGAATGTTCTTTAGAATATTATGAAAGGTTGCATTCTAATTGCTTATAACAAGGAACAGGTGCAGATGATTAATTTGATGAGGCTGTCTTCTAGAAGGTGTTTTAGAATGTTCACAAAAGTCGCATTTTAATTGCTTATAGCAAGGAACGGGTGCAGGGGATTAATATGCTGAGGGCTATCTGCCAGAAGGGTCACATTGAGGTCATCTATGCTGGTTGCTTGATGCTTATTCTGGTCAATTTTCTGGATGTTTCGGTGGTCCCTGAAACATGACCTTGCATATGTTTGGTAAAACATTTATAAAAGCTATTAAGTAATTTCAAACAACACTAGCTGCAGCTAGCTATTACCAATACCATGTAATATGGTCAAAAGTTAGGGTACAAGGCGTTTGTTCATTCATAAGTACTGGGAAGAATGATGAGTCATGCCAGTATATTGTAATAGTCAAGCCAGATAAGCCATGGCACGAATCATGACAATCCTGCCACTCACACACCCACTCACAGACCCATAAAGCCACTCATCGACCCACTTAATGACCCACACTGTTGTCACTCACACACCAACAAAAATAACTCAGACACCCATACAGCTACTTACACACCCACTCAAAGACCCATGCAGCCACTCAAACACCCACCAAACTATACAGCCACTCGCTCACACACTCTCAAAGGTTACAGGTTAAAGTTAGGATTTTTTTTTTAAACCTTAGACATTCACAAAAAAACAAAGGTTACAGGAACGTTAAAGTTAGGAAATAACCTACAAAAATTTAGAAATTCAATTACTGTGCAATACAGCCACTCACAAACCCTCTCACTTACCAACACACCAACTCAAACAGCCACTCACTCACCCATGCACCCACTTACACATCCAGTCACTCACCCACAGAGCCATTCACGCAGCTACTCAGTCACCCAGACATCCACGCACACACCCACTTACCCAACCATAGAGTCTCTCACGCCAACCTCTCAATCACTGATACAGCCACTGGCACACATATCCACCCATACAGCTATTTACACAGCCACTCACCCACCCTTACATGCGCTCACTCATCTACTCAGTACTGAAATATACACTCAGTTACAGTTAGGAAATAAAATGTAAAAAAACCTTAGAAATTCACTAAAAAATGCAAAGATTACTGGGTCATTATAGTTAGGAAATAGAATTTTAAAAACCTTCAAAATTCACTGAAATTTAAAATGTTACAGGGGCGTTACATTTAGGCTCAGATTTTACACATACATTCATAGAAATTTGGCAGTTATAGTTACCTTAGCTTACTACAACTTATGCCCACACAATGCACTGCTTATGACCACACAAATTATGTAATTCATGACATGGCCAGTGACATCACTGATGACATCTCAAATGACATCACTGATGACATGTCAGTGTAAGTGTTTTTCTAAAAAAAAGGGCATGGAAACAAAAGTGCCACTTGCTTCTGCGGGCAGGAAAAGCACTGTGTCCAGAGGAGTGGCTGTCCTGGACATAGTTTAGGATCTGTTGCCAGTGGGTTGGACCTTTCAATGCTCAGTGAACAACCCTCCTCCTATATTATTGTGATGGCCCATGGGAATGAGATACTTGGGGCCCATTGGTGGCTTGGGGTGGGGGACTCTCATGATAGTCCCTTAAACCCAACTGCCCGGACGTACAAATATTTTTTATCCTCACTTTTTTCAAACTATTGACCAGAATTACATTAAATCACAAAAAGAACACTTTCTGGGACAAGATCGAGATTCTTGCCAAATTTGGTGAAATTCTGTTCAGCAGTACTTTTTAAATGCAGTGGCTAAAAAGGGCATGGAAAATGTTTGGGGGTTTTGGATTTTGCCCCCCCACCGTTTTACTCAGCCCCCCTTGAGAGATCACCAAACACCTGCCCTCAGGTAACTATAACTTGCAGCCTTGCCATGCTATGCTAATTACCCCACGTGTTACGTCACACGTGACACATTCTATGACATCATTGGCAACATCACTGCAATGTTTGAAAAACCATCATTAATAACAATACTGTGCACGGTGGGGGTGCAGGTTTTATGGGCCTTAGGGCACAAGGTGTAGTTGCTTGAGACAAATTTCATTTATATAATTATATTTTTTTAGAGTGTTGCTGGTGTTGGAGATGCACTCCAAAAAGGTCAGCTCTCTACCTAAACTTGACAACGACCTAGATTTCTTAGCCTTGTTTTGTATATTTTATGGGACTCTAAGTTTGTGAGTGCTTGTTGTTCAACTATACTGTGTGCCCCCTTGTGCCAAGATAAAGCTTTACCTCTCTGACGAGCTCTAATAACAGCAAAAATCATGTGTCAAGAGTTTCTTTATTCCAGATAGGCTTGGATAATGTTTTAGTCATCCAAAGCTGTAATACTGTGTCTGGAGTGGTAAAATAAGTTTTCCATTTTTCAGCTCAGCATGTGTATGACTGACTAATCCTATGCTTAAAGACTTTGCTGCAAAAAGCAAAAGGTTTTGTCACTTTTCTAGCTTGACATGGGGAGCACTGTGCTAATGCTATCCTTATGTGGTGGTTAGATATAGATTTGATCCAACAAGAGCAGCTCTCCCATACTTGGGAACAACTCAGAGTTAGTAGCCTTGTTTTCAATATAAATACGTGTGTGTGTGTGTATTTGTATATGCAACAGGAACATCTGTGTAACCTTTGATCCATGGGCCTCCTGTACCCCTGACTCTGGCATCCTAATACATAGACATTGGAGCTAGTTGTTGTGAAACAACCTTGCACCCAATTAAATTTCTCATCACCTCCTCATCTCCTTATTGGGAAGTGATATATAACTATTAATACACAGAGAAACACAAAAGCTTTACCTGAAGAAAAAGAAAGCAACAAACAGTTAGGTGTGCCTAATAATGAATAGGCATATATTGTGAGTGGAATAAATCATTGCATTAGAATATTTATCAGATCCAAAAAACATTAAAAAAAACAAATGGGAAGTAAAAGTGCACTAAAACAATAAACATCTTAAATCTGCCCCAGGTGACATAAGAATACGTCGCAGAGAATGAGAAAGTGTCAATAGCTCGTGGATGAAGCTCTAAGCGTACATCTGCTAATATTTTTCTTAGATCGCAGGTTTCCATTTTTGTTTAAAAACTACTCAATGTTATATTTATATTGGCAATGACCACCAGCCCAAGCCAGTATATTCTCATTAAGATATATTTTATCCCCCCACATTCTCCACTTTTGTATCTGTATGTTGACTTTAATCTACCAGCTTTCCATTTTTTGTACAGGTACTGCCGTTATTTTGAATTGTTGTGCTATATAAATATACATTCATTGAAACATTAATATCAGAGAACCTCTGAATGGCACCCCCTTATTACTGAGAGCAGCCGAAACAGTCAGCCAATCAAGTTACTCATCATGAATTGTGGCGGGTGCATCATTTCGGTGGCATGGCCTTTAAGAATGTACACAGTATCTTCTGAAGGCATTCTTTAAAGATGTTTTCACCTCACTGTTCCTAAGGCTGTATATTATTGGGTTTAGCATAGGGGTAAGCACATTGTAAAATAACGAAACATGCTTGTCATGCTGCAGGGCATAATGGGAGGCAGGCCTCACATAGGTGAAACTACCAGTGCCATAGAATAAGGCAACCACCAGCAGATGAGCGGTGCAGGTTGAGAACAGCTTGCTTCTTCCTTCTGAAGATGTCTTCCAAATGATGGCTAAAACAATGAAGATGTAGGAGACAAAAATAAAGACGAATGGACCAAGGCCTACGAACACCCCACTGACAGTGTAAAGTACCATCTCGTTCACATAGGTACTCCCACACGAGAGCTTCAGAAGAGGCGGGATGTCGCAGAAGAAGTGGTTGATTTCATTAGAAGCACAAAACGGCAGCCGGCATATGAGCAGCGTGTGCAGCAGGGAATGGGCACTCCCAGCTGCCAATGAGCCAATAACCAGCATGCTGCACACTCCCTTGTGCATGATGGCTGGGTACTGCAGGGGGTTGCAGATTGCCAGGTAGCGATCCACGGCCATGCCTGCCAGGAGGAAGCACTCTGTCCCTTCCAAGCAGATGATGAAGTAGAGTTGTGCCATGCAGCCTGCATAGGTGATAGCCCTTTTCTTGGACATGAGGTTAGCCAGTATCTTGGGTACAGTCACAGATATGTAACAGATGTCCAGAAGAGACAAGCTTGCAAGAAGGAAGTACATGGGTGTGTTGAGGCGTGGGTCGGACCTTGTCAGCAGGAAGATGGTGGCATTTCCCACCATGGTCATTAGGTAAGCAAGAAGCAGCACCGTGGAGTATAATGTCCGCAGACTGGGCGCATTCGGCAGTCCTAGCATGATGAACTCAGTTACTGAGGTTTGATTCCCTGATGCCATCCAATGTTCTTACTGGGGTCACTGTGGAGAGATATGTTACATGGTCAGCCGGGAGTTGTGGTGGTCTAAGAACAGCAACAGCTGCTTAGATTCTTACTAGCAAAGACATCGAAACTATGCTCCGGGTAGTAGCACTCCACAAGCACTCAACACGCTCACCACTTTGGGAAAGTGTAGCAATGCATACCTGAGTACTTAAACACCACTATGATCCAACAGTATGGAATACAAAGCATACTGATCGGGAGCAATAGCACAGAGTCATATATGATGCAGTGCCACATGCATGTGCACAGTTTGTACATGTAGTATTAGCACACGTTGTCTTTGCACACGTGCTAACAGCTTAGGTGCAAAATGAAGACCAGTCTTTACATGGTGGCATAAACTGCAGAAAGCAGGAACTACTTACACTAAAATGTACCTCCATTTAAATGCAAGTGCAATAATTTAAATAAACTCACAATGTAGGTAACACGTACGTACAGAAATACAAATGCGCACAAGACACATTGAACAGAATGCACAACCTAACCATAAAAAAACATAAATTTTACATTCAACGTATGTACATATAGAAAGCACAACCAAAAATATAAGAAACTATAAGAAGATAATGTCAACACTATACTTAGGCGCCGGCACTATGACATGCAGCAGAAGGACCAAGAAAATACAAACAGCAGCACCAACACATGAAAAGACCCTCATAATGACTACATTGAGGAACACAAAACTAGAACAAGCACACAGCTAGGTGAAATGAACTACACAGGTGTGTAAATGCAGCCAACCCTCCCTGCCATGTCCACACGACTGATCAGCCACTACATTGCACTGCACCAACCACCACTGAGGGTCCAATAAGTGCTGCTGCTGCAGACAAAGGCTCCATCAGTAGAGCAGAGAAGGGTAAGCCTAGACCACAGCCAGAGGATAAGGTAAACCAATTATCCCAAGTCTCGCAAACTGAGAAAACATTGCCTTTCCACGGCCAACATAGAGAGCGCCCTGTCTTTCATTGGTAGTGATCTGCAGCCGCACAGTGGCCCTCACCTGCCCCCCTTCATGGTACAAAGAAGGTTTCCTTCACAACTGGTTTCGTCAGCAAACAAAGCTTTTATGCAAAGGATAATACAGCCGTCCTGTTGCTGAAATACTCAGAAGTGCCCTTCTCAGTGTTGGGAAGTTTCACCTCATAGCGTCCGCGGAAGCACAGGCAGTGACAGTCATGAAGGAAAGGTAGGCAGCCTTGCAAGATATCCAAATGATCTTTTAATTGCTATCAGATCCTGCTGTTTGCTCCCAGGGCTGAGAATCAAGTCAAGAGGCAGCATCCAATGAGGGTGCAGCCCTCAGCTGAACCTTCAGATCCAGAGGATCCACTGGAAATCTTGTATGTCTTACATCCCAGAGACTCATCGCCCACTGAGGACAAAGCCACTAGGTGTGAACATTACCTTACAGCACATTTGAGGGTGTTCCAAGTGTTGAGCACCAACATTTAAAATGTAAATGTCATCCTCCATGCCACAGGATTTCACAAGTTCATGTTTGGAGTCATGGGGGGTTCCTCGTATGTGACTCTGGATATCTCCTTCAATCATGGCCCAAAACATCCCTAGGAGAACAATGAACTCTACAGTAGTTGGTAACCAACAGGCTCCGCACCAGGGAATGAAGCATCACAGAGGGTTTCTTTTAACTTTTGAGGAAGCATATAAGGTGCCTCCCTGCTACTGCCTTCAATAAGGTTTATGGCATTTTGAGCTCCGGATAACATCCTACTCAACATTGTGTAGGGCAACATGTGCTTATCGATTATCAAGATAGGGAAGTTAGAATTTTTCAATGTTTGCTCCACTTCCCATCTGTTAATCTAATAAAATCAAAAAGATATGGGATGTTGGACCCGGCCTCGTGGCGCGGTCCCGAACCCTCCTACCCGACCCGACGAGGGCAGCCCCCACCCTTCAGGGTGCCTCCGGATTGTACCTTGCTACCTGCACCAGCCTACGCGACACGGCTCGCCCCGGCCTCGGCCCCAGCGAAGCCCCGACATCGAGGCACCAAGATCCGGCCAGGGGGCACCAAGTGGCCACTCCACCGATCCCGGAAGAGGGGAGTTTCGATGGGACCCCCAACCGGTCCCCAACGCCTGGTTTCCATCGCCCTCCGGCCTTCCTGGGCGCTGGCACCTCTCCCGCTGGGTGTCTGGCCTCTCCCATCCCGGCCCCTCCGCCCCCCAGGCGCAAGGGTCCGGACATCAAAGGGGTCCAGACCTATATCTGGGCCAGCCTCAAACCAGGACGGCAGTTGTATCCTGGAGTCCAGAGCCCTGCTGATCAGATCGCGGCTGACCCTATGGAGAAAGACTCATTACTGGGAACTTGGACCTCTGAGCCCTGCTGACTGCGTCGCAGCTCCCCCCTTTGCTGAGAAGAACACCCTCCCGGAACATCGGAGCCCTGCTGACCTCGTCGCGGCTCGACCTCGCAGAAGTAGACCACCGGAGCCCTGCTGACCTCGTCGCGGCTCGACCTCACCGCAGCAATCCCCCGAACCGTGCGGACGACGTACCGGCTCCCAGAACCCCCCGGCTCGAGGATTGAGAGCTAGGCGCAGGGTGTCCAGTACCAGGCTAAGACTGAGACTGTCCCGCTACCCCATCCCAAACCAGACTCTGAGACTCTCTTGGATCCCTACACTGCCTGAACACAGTTGCACTGCCCAAAAACCTGAAACACCACCCCCAGCATGACCCCTTACACTGCCCAACACCACTGCACTACCCAAAACCCTAAAACACTACCCCCAGCACGACCCCATACACTACCCAAACACCACTGCACTACCCTAAACCACTACCTCCAGCATGACCCCCTACACTACACAAACACCACTGCACTGCCCTAAACCCTAAAACACTACCCCAGCATGACCCTCTACACTGTACGAACACCACTGCACTGCCCTAAACCCTAAAACACTACCCCAGCATGACCCCCTACACTGCCCGAACACCGCTGCACTTCCCTAAACCCTAAAACACTACCCCAGCACGACCCCCTAGACTGCCTGAACACCATTGCACTGCCCTAAACCCTGTAACACTACGCCCAGCACGACCCCCTACACTGCCAGAACACCACTGCACTGTCCTAAACCCTGAAATACTACCCCCAGCATGACCCCCTACACTGCCCGAACACCGCTGCACTGCCCTAAACCCTGAAACACTACCCCCAGCACGACACCCTAATCTGCCCGAAACCGCTGCTCTGACCTAAACCCTGATACACTACCCCCAATATGACCCCTACAGTGCCCGAACACCGCTACTCTGCCCTAAACCCTGAAACACTACCCCCAATATGACCCCTACACTGCCCGAACACCGCTGCTCTGCCCTAAACCCTGAAACACTACCCCAGCACAAGCCCCTACACTCCCTGAACACCTCTGCTCTACCCTAAAAATTGAAACACTACACCCAGCACGATCCCTTACAATGCCCGAACACCGCTGCACTGCCCTAAACTCTAAAACACAACCCCCAGCATGACCCCCTACACTGCCCAACACCACTGCACTGCCCTAAACCCTAAAACACTACCCCAGCACGACTCCCTACACTGCCCTAACACCACTGCACTGCCCTAAACCCTAAAAGACTACACTCAGCATGACCCCCTACACTACCTGAACACCACTGCATTGTCCTAAAACCTAAAACAATACCCCCAGCACAACCCCCTACACTACCCGAACACCACTGCACTGCCCTAAACCCTGGACTGGCACACAGGAAGCACTGAACGAGTTTGTTGGTTGGCTCAATGAAAGATCTAATGACATCAAATTTAGTAGTGTTTCGTCAAACGAATCGATTACTTTTTTGGATGTGAAGGTAGTGGCTTCTGATGGAGAGCTAGAAACCACACTATTCAGAAAACAGACAGACCGGAATAAGGCACTACATTATACGAGCAACCACCCTCGCAGTCTGAGACAAAATCTACCTTATGGTCAGTTCTTGCGTATTCGCAGGAACTGCACAAAAAAAGAGGAATACTTCACGCATGCCAACAAATTAAGAGATCGCCTTCTTGAGAGGGGATACCCCAAGAAATTACTCAAACACTCTTTGAAGAGAGCTTGGTGGACACCAAGAGAGACATTGTTGGAGCAAAAAACTAGGAATAAGGGCAATAGACCAGTCTGTGTAACAACATTCTGCCCTAACAGCCACAAACTCCGGAAACTCATCCTAGGCAATTGGCATCTGATTAAGGACCTCCATGAAGAATTTTCTACCCCTCCAATGTTTGCGTATAAAAAGGAGAAAAGTGTAGCCAACTACATAGTCCGGGCTGCTCTACCAAAACAAGAACAGCAGACATTAAGGAGCATGCTGAATTTACCGCCAGTTGTTGGCCACCACAAATGTGGAACATGCATTAGTTGCGAGCAGACCATAGAGGGTGATGTCTTTTCTTTCAATACCATCCACTGGAAGCATAACACGTTTAGCAATTGTAAAACAAAGAATGTGGTCTATGCAATAACTTGTCCTTGCCCAAAGTTGTATATTGGGAAGACAACCCAGGAGGTCCGACAACGCATTATCCAGCATAAATCTAGGATTAGACGACGAGTGGAAAATGCCCCATTAGTCAACCATTGGGCCACAATGACGCACAGTGAGGAGGATTTGAAATGGACGGTTTTGTCCAAGATTGAAAGAGACCCGCGTGGAGGCGATTTGGAAGGCCAATTAAGCCAACGTGAGGCACTACTCATTATGAAATTTAACACGGCGATTAACGGCCTGAATGAAGTAGCGGAGATATTCAGACCAATTGTCTAAATTTAGAACAACATCGTTCAGTTGTCACCACTGTTTTTCCTGTTCGTCCTGCTGTTCCAATGTAACAAACAATGTACGGATTTTCCTGTCAACTGAGTACGTTTCTAATAGTTTGTTTACATTGCCGATGGGTTTACAGCAACTCTGACCCCTTTTTGGAATGCCTTTCGCTGTTTGACACGCTAGAAATTGTTTCTGCGTATACTCTAACACATACCATAAACACCCTCGATAGAGTGAAATTCGAACCACATTGCCCAGCAGCCACCTGGCGTTTTGTGTGGAGAACCACGCGTCTTCACTATTGTTCGATTGAAGAGCCTATAACCTTTAGTGTTCCCAGCACTTTTTCAAATCCATGCCACGTTTTCTAAATACACCTGGAAGGCTGTTAAGATTAACTACATCTACCAGCAATCCCCTGGTTTCTGGTAGTTTTTGGTTGGTGTAAATCGTCATCTTTTTCCCATACTGCCAAGTGTTCCTCACTAATGGATTGACACGTACATGGAGCGACGAAAGGTGAACTCCCGGTAAGCTCGCAGGCGGAAAAAGAAAGAACACTAGTGCCACGGAAGCTTAGAGGATTTAAGTATGGATTTTTAAGTAGAATTTGCGACGACTCATACCGCTTTGTTTACTTTTAGATCCCGGCGCAGGCACCCCATTTGAAATGGTCTCACGAACGCACTTAAGTAAGTGTCCCACTTCGCAAGGCAGTTTTGGTTTCGGCGTCTGAACATGGATGACGTTAGTAATCGTAGCTCCTTTCCTTTATTGTAGAAAAGCCAGTATCAAACAAGCATTGTTAGCCGGAAAAGAGGGCACGTTCCCCCGATCCGGTAAGTGGAGCAAGTACCATTGTTTTGTCAAAAAGTCTGTTGTTCGTCCTGTGCTGCATGTATAGCCTGTTATAGTCTAGTAAGAAACGATAATGCAAATGGTTTCTTGTTTAGGTTCCTCATCATTTGAAACGATTTGGATAGATTTCAGGCAGATAGATCTCCAACTCCAAGGTGGGTTATGTGAGGCCTTTGTGGTGCATTGTAGGAATTCTGAGTCACAGTTCTATACCTAAAATTTATTTTTTATTGTTTATTGCAGAGATTGGTTGGTCCTGAGGAGAACCCTTAAATTAGTGGTTCGAAACGCGTCGACCAGTTTGGTCCTTGTGTCGCACCGTTTATAAGATATTTCTGTTCTTCTTGTGTGTTTCAAAAATAACCTGTAACTTCATTTTGTCAACAAAAAAACTGAAATGTTTCTTGATGTTTAAATTGAGTTGTAATCAATTTATTAGAGAAGAAAGGTTGCCACAAGGACCCAGTTCTTTATAGTGTGTGTATTCTTTAGTGTATGCATGAGTATAATGGCCATGAGTGTTTGATGAGTGTTTGTATGTTTGTTTTAGTCACCCAGGGGATCATTAATAATATGTTGATGTATTATATGTTATGTTAGATAGGGATTTGTATATAAGATCTAAGCGCAATGAAGCAATGTTTTAGCGCAAAATCATTTTGAAATGTGAAATTAATTAAAATCATTTCCGTCAAATAATAAGGAAATTTATAAAACCCTCCTCTCATGTTTCATTTCTTATTACGAGTTATTTAAGTATTAGGTTGAGTGAGTCTTAGCTTGAACTTTTTGTTCTGTTTTTCTTCAATAAGGTTTATGGCATTTTGAGCTCCGGATAACATCCTACTCAACATTGTGTAGGGCAACATGTGCTTATTGATAATCAAGATAGGGAAGTTAGAATTTTTCAATGTTTGCTCCACTTCCCATCTGTTAGTCTAATAAAATCAAAAAGATATGGGATGTTGGACCCGGCCTCGTGGCGTGGTCCCGAACCCTCCTACCCGACCCGACGAGGGCAGCCCCCACCCTTCAGGGTGCCTCCGGATTGTACCTTGCTACCTGCACCAGCCTACGCGACACGGCTCGCCCCGGCCTCGGCCCCAGTGAAGCCCCGACATCGAGGCACCAAGATCCGGCCAGGGGGCACCAAGTGGCCACTCCACCGATCCCGGAAGAGGGGAGTTTCGATGGGACCCCCAACCGGTCCCCAACGCCTGGTTTCCATCGCCCTCCGGCCTTCCTGGGCGCTGGCACCTCTCCCGCTGGGTGTCTGGCCTCTCCCATCCCGGCCCCTCCGCCCCCCAGGCGCAAGGGTCCGGACATCAAAGGGGTCCAGACCTATATCTGGGCCAGCCTCAAACCAGGACGGCAGTTGTATCCTGGAGTCCAGAGCCCTGCTGATCAGATCGCGGCTGACCCTATGGAGAAAGACTCATTACTGGGAACTTGGACCTCTGAGCCCTGCTGACTGCGTCGCAGCTCCCCCCTTTGCTGAGAAGAACACCCTCCCGGAACATCGGAGCCCTGCTGACCTCGTCGCGGCTCGACCTCGCAGAAGTAGACCACCGGAGCCCTGCTGACCTCGTCGCGGCTCGACCTCACCGCAGCAATCCCCCGAACCGTGCGGACGACGTACCGGCTCCCAGAACCCCCCGGCTCGAGGATTGAGAGCTAGGCGCAGGGTGTCCAGTACCAGGCTAAGACTGAGACTGTCCCGCTACCCCATCCCAAACCAGACTCTGAGACTCTCTTGGATCCCTACACTGCCTGAACAAAGTTGCACTGCCCAAAAACCTGAAACACCACCCCCAGCATGACCCCTTACACTGCCCAACACCACTGCACTACCCAAAACCCTAAAACACTACCCCCAGCACGACCCCATACACTACCCAAACACCACTGCACTACCCTAAACCACTACCTCCAGCATGACCCCCTACACTACACAAACACCACTGCACTGCCCTAAACCCTAAAACACTACCCCAGCATGACCCTCTACACTGTACGAACACCACTGCACTGCCCTAAACCCTAAAACACTACCCCAGCACGACCCCCTAGACTGCCTGAACACCATTGCACTGCCCTAAACCCTGTAACACTACGCCCAGCACGACCCCCTACACTGCCAGAACACCACTGCACTGTCCTAAACCCTGAAATACTACCCCCAGCATGACCCCCTACACTGCCCGAACACCGCTGCACTGCCCTAAACCCTGAAACACTACCCCCAGCACGACACCCTAATCTGCCCGAAACCGCTGCTCTGACCTAAACCCTGATACACTACCCCCAATATGACCCCTACACTGCCCGAACACCGCTACTCTGCCCTAAACCCTGAAACACTACCCCCAATATGACCCCTACACTGCCCGAACACCGCTGCTCTGCCCTAAACCCTGAAACACTACCCCAGCACAAGCCCCTACACTCCCTGAACACCTCTGCTCTACCCTAAAAATTGAAACACTACACCCAGCACGATCGCTTACAATGCCCAAACACCGCTGCACTGCCCTAAACTCTAAAACACAACCCCCAGCATGACCCCCTACACTGCCCAACACCACTGCACTGCCCTAAACCCTAAAACACTACCCCAGCACGACTCCCTACACTGCCCTAACACCACTGCACTGCCCTAAACCCTAAAAGACTACACTCAGCATGACCCCCTACACTACCTGAACACCACTGCATTGTCCTAAAACCTAAAACAATACCCCCAGCACAACCCCCTACACTACCCGAACACCACTGCACTGCCCTAAACCCTAAAGCACTACCCCAGCATGACCCCCTACACTATTCAAAGACCTCTGCACTACCCTAAACCCTAAAACACCACCTCCAGCACAACCCCTACACTACCGAAAGACCACAGCACTACCCTAAAACCTAAAACATGACCCCTTCACTACACACACACCACTGCACTACCCTAAACCCTTAAACACTACCCCCAGCACGACCCCCTACACTAGACAAACACCACTGCCCTACCCTAAAACACTCTCCCCAGCACCACTCCCTACAATACCCAAACACCACTGCAATACCTTAAACTCTAAAACACTACCCCCAGCTTGACCCCTACACTACCCAAAGACCACTGCACTAACCTAAACCCTAAATCTACACCCAACACGACCCCCTACACAACCCAAACACCACTGTACTACCCTAAAGCCTAACACACTACCGACAGCACGACCCCCTACACTGATAGAACACCGCTGCTCTGCCCTAAACCCTGAAACACTACACAGAGCACGACCCCTACACTGCCCGAACACTGCTGCACTGCCCTAAACCCTGAAACACCACCCCCAGCAAGACCCCCTACACTGCCTGAACACAGTTGCACTGCCCAAAAACCTGAAACACCACCCCCAGCATGACCCCTTACACTGCCCTAACACCGCTGCACTGCTCTAAACCCTGAAACACCACCCCCAGCACGAACCCTATACTGCCCGAACACCGCTGCACTGCCCTAAACTCTAAATCACAACCCCCAGCATGACCCCCTACACTGCCCGACACCACTGCACTGCCCTAAACCCTAAAACACTACCCCAGCATGACTCCCTACACTGCCCTAACACCACTGCACTGCCCTAAACCCTAAAAGACTACCCTCAGCATGACCTCCTACACTAACCGAACACCACTGCACTGTCCTAAAACCTAAAACAATACCCCCAGCACAACCCCCTACACTACCCGAACACCACTGCACTGCCCTAAACCCTAAAGCACTACCCCAGCATGACCCCCTACACTATTCAAAGACCTCTGCACTACCCTAAACCCTAAAACACTACCTCCAGCACAACCCCTACACTACCGAAAGACCACAGCACTACCCTAAAACATGACCCCTTCACTACACACACACCACTGCACTACCCTAAACCCTTAAACACTACCCCCAGCACGACCCCCTACACTAGACAAACACCACTGCCCTACCCTAAAACCCTCTCCCCAGCACCACTCCCTACACTACCCAAACACCACTACAATACCTTAAACTCTAAAACACTACCCCCAGCTTGACCCCTACACTACCCAAAGACCACTGCACTAACCTAAACCCTAAATCTACCCCCAACATGACCCCCTACACAACCCAAACACCACTGTACTATCCTAAAGCCTAAAACACTACCGACAGCACGACCCCCTACATTGCCCGAACACCGCTGCTCTGCCCTAAACCCTGAAACACCACCCCCAGCAAGACCCCCTACACTGCCTGAACACAGTTGCACTGCCCAAAAACCTGAAACACCACCCCCAGCATGACCCCTTACACTGCCCGAACACCGCTGCACTGCCCTAAACCCTGAAACACCACCCCCAGCACGACCCCCTATACTGCCCGAACACCGCTGCACTGCTGTAAACCCTGAAAACCACCCCCAGCACGACCCCCTACTCTGCCAGAACAACGCTGCACTGCCCTAAACGCAGAAACACCACCCCAAGCACGACCCCCTACACTGCCCGAACACCACTACACTACCCTAAACCCCAAAACACCACCCCCAGACTGACCCCCTACACAGCCCAATTACCACTCCACTGCCCTAAACCCTGAAACACCACCACCAGCACTACCCCCTACACTGCCCGAACCCCACTGCACTGCCCTAAACCCTGAAACACTACCCCAGCACGACCCCCTACACTGCCCGAACACCACTACACTACCCTAAACCCAAAAACACCACCCCCAGCCCGACCCCCTACACAGCCCAAACACCACTCCACTGCCCTAAACCCTGAAACACCACCACCAGCACTATCCCCTACACTGCCCGAACCCCACTGCACTGCCCTAAACCCTGAAACACTACCCCAGCACGACCCCCTTCACTGCCTGAATACCACTGCATTAAAACCTGAAACACCACCCCCAGTACGACCCCCTACACTGCCCGAACACCACTCCACTGCCCTAAACCCTGAAACACCGCCAACAGCACGACCCCCTTCAATGCCTGAACACCACTGCACTGCCCTAAACCAGCCCTGGGCGTAGTGGTCGTAGTGATGCTATGTGAAGCATTACGGAGTAGGGGCAAATCTACGCCCACCCGCACACTTCGCGTAGCCCCACCACGCGCCACCCGTCTCCCTCCCGCCCTCATTTTACAATTACTTAGAACTTTACATATAAAGAAAATTACTTACCTGAGCTGCCGCGTCCCGGGGCTCCATCTTGCTGCTTCCTGGCTAGCTTCTTCCTCACAAATGCGCATGCGCGGGTGCCCGCGCATGTGCATTTGTGAGGACGAAGCTAGCCAGGAAGCAGCAAGATGGAGCCCCGGGGCGCGGCGGGACGCGGCAGCTCAGGTAAGAAATTTTCTTTATATGTAATGTTCTAAGTAATTGTAAAATGACGGCGGGAGGGAGGCAGGTGGCGGGCAACTCTGCTCCGCCGCGGCGTGTGCGTAGTCTGCCCCTGCTACGCCTACTTTGCGAAGCGCAAAGTGGGCAGTACTACGCACACCCCGCGGGTGGAGCATAGCACTGCGCCCACCCTTACCCTAAACCCTAAAATACCACCCCCAGCACGACCCCCTACACTGCCCGAACACCACTGCACTGCCCTGAACCCTAAAACACTTCTCCAGTACGACCACCTACACTGCCCGACCACCACTGCACTGCCCTAAACTCTAAATCACAACCCCCAGCATGACCCCCTACACTGCCCAACACCACTGCACTGCCCTAAACCCTAAAACACTACCCCAGCACGACTCCCTACACTGCCCTAACACCACTGCACTGCCCTAAACCCTAAAAGACTACCCTCAGCATGACCCCCTACACTAACCGAACACCACTGCACTGTCCTAAAACCTAAAACAATACCCCCAGAACAACCCCCTATACTACCCGAACACCACTGCACGGCCCTAAACCCTAAAGCACTACCCCAGCATGACCCCCTACACTATTAAAAGACCTCTGCACTACCCTAAGCCCTAAAACACTACCCCCAGCACGACCCCTACACTACCGAAAGACCACAGCACTACCCTGAAACCTAAAACATGACCCCTTCACTACACACACACCGCTGCACTACCCTAAACCCTAAAAAACTACCCCCAGCACGACCCCCTACACTAGACAAACACCACTGCAATACCTTAAACTCTAAAACACTACCCCCAGCTTGACCCCTACACTACCCAAAGACCACTGCACTAACCTAAACCCTAAAACACTACCCCAAAACGACCCTCTACACTGCCCGAACACCACTGCACTACCCTAATCCCTAAAACACTACCCCAGCACGACCCCCTACACTACCCAAAGACCACTGAACTACCTAAATCCTAAAACACTACCCCCAGCACGACCCCCTACACTACCCAAAGACCACTGCTCTACCCTAAACCCTAAAGCACTACCCCCAGCATGACCCCCTACACTACCCAAAGACTACTGCAATACCATAAACTCTAAAACACTAGCCCCCACACGACCCACTACACTACCCAAAGACCACTGCACTACCCTGAACCCCAAAACACGACCTCCTACACTACACAAACACCGCTGCACAACACTAAACCCTAAAACACTACCCCCAACATGACTGGCTACACTACACTAACACCACTGTACTACCCTAAAACACTACCTCCTACACTACACAAACACCACTGCACTACCCAAAACCCTAAAACACTACCCCCAGCACGACCCCATACACTGCCCTAACACCACTGCACTGCCCTAAACCCTAAAAGACTACCCTCAGCATGACCCCCTACACTAACCGAACACCACTGCACTGTCCTAAAACCTAAAACAATACCCCCAGAACAACCCCCTATACTACCCGAACACCACTGCACGGCCCTAAACCCTAAAGCACTACCCCAGCATGACCCCCTACACTATTAAAAGACCTCTGCACTACCCTAAGCCCTAAAACACTACCCCCAGCACGACCCCTACACTACCGAAAGACCACAGCACTACCCTAAAACCTAAAACATGACCCCTTCACTACACACACACTGCTGCACTACCCTAAACCCTAAAAAACTACCCCCAGCACGACCCCCTACACTAGACAAACACCACTGCAATACCTTAAACTCTAAAACACTACCCCCAGCTTGACCCCTACACTACCCAAAGACCACTGCACTAACCTAAACCCTAAATCTACACCCAACACGACCCCCTACACAACCCAAACACCACTGCACTACCCTAAAGCCTAAAACACTACCCACAGCATGACCCCCTACACTACACGAACACCACTGCACTACCCTAAACCCTAAAACACTACCCCTAGCATGACCCCCTACACAACCCAAACACCACTGCACTACCCTAAACCCAAATCTAACCCCAGCACGACCCCCTACACTACCCAACCACCACTGCACTACCCTAAACCCTAAAACACTACCCCAAAACGACCCTCTACACTGCCCGAACACCACTGCACTACCCTAATCCCTAAAACACTACCCCAGCACGACCCCCTACACTACCCAAAGACCACTGAACTACCTAAACCCTAAAACACTACCCCCAGCACAACCCCCTACACTACCCAAAGACCACTGCTCTACCCTAAACCCTAAAGCACTACCCCCAGCATGACCCCCTACACTACCCAAAGACTACTGCAATACCATAAACTCTAAAACACTAGCCCCCACACGACCCACTACACTACCCAAAGACCACTGCACTACCCTGAACCCCAAAACACGACCTCCTACACTACACAAACACCGCTGCACAACACTAAACCCTAAAACACTACCCCCAACATGACTGGCTACACTACACTAACACCACTGTACTACCCTAAACCCTAAAACACTACCTCCTACACTACACAAACACCACTGCACTACCCAAAACCCTAAAACTCTACCCCCAGCACGACCCCATACACTACCCAAACACCACTGCACTACCCTAAACCACTACCTCCAGCATGACCCCCTACACTACACAAACACCACTGCACTGCCCTAAACCCTAAAACACTACCCCAGCATGACCCCCTACACTGTACGAAGACCACTGCACAGCCCTAAACCCTAAAACACTACCCCAGCATGACCCCCTACACTGCCCGAACACCGCTGCACTTCCCTAAACCCTAAAACACTACCCCAGCACGACCCCCTAGACTGCCTGAACACCGTTGCACTGCCCTAAACCCTGTAACACTACGCCCAGCACGACCCCCTACACTGCCAGAACACCACTGCACTGTCCTAAACCCTGAAATACTACCCCCATACTGACCCCCTACACTGCCCGAACACCGCTGCACTGCCCTAAACCCTGAAACACTACCCCCAGCACGACACCCTAATCTGCCCGAAACCGCTGCTCTGACCTAAACCCTGATACACTACCCCCACTATGACCCCTACACTGCCCGAACACCGCTGCTCTGCCCTAAACCCTGAAACACTACCCCAGCACAACCCCCTACACTCCCTGAACACCTCTGCTCTACCCTAAAAATTGAAACACTACACCCAGCACGATCCCTTACAATGCCCGAACACCGCTGCACTGCCCTAAACTCTAAAACACAACCCCCAGGATGACCCCCTACACTGTCCAACACCACTGCACTGCCCTAAACCCTAAAACACTACCCCAGCACGACTCCCTACAATGCCCTAACACCACTGCACTGCCCTAAACCCTAAAAGACTACCCTCAGCATGACCCCCTACACTACCTGAACACCACTGCATTGTCCTAAAACCTAAAACAATACCCCCAGCACAACCCCCTACACTACCCGAACACCACTGCACTGCCCTAAACCCTAAAGCACTACCCAAGCATGACCCCCTACACTATTCAAAGACCTCTGCTCTACCCTAAACCCTAAAACACTACCTCCAGCACAACCCCTACACTACCGAAAGACCACAGCACTACCCTAAAACCTAAAACATGACCCATTCACTACACACACACCACTGCACTACCCTAAACCCTTAAACACTACCCCCAGCATGACCCCCTACACTAGACAAACACCACTGCCCTACCCTAAAACACTCTCCCCAGCACCACTCCCTACACTACCCAAACACCACTGCAATACCTTAAACTCTAAAACACTACCCCCAGCAAGACCCCCTACACTGCCTGAACACAGTTGCACTGCCCAAAAACCTGAAACACCACCCCCAGCATGACCCCTTACACTGCCCGAACACCGCTGCACTGCCCTAAACCCTGAAACACAACCCCCAGCACGACCCCCTATACTGCCCAAACACCGCTGCACTGCTGTAAACCCTTAAAACCACCCCCAGCACGACCCCCTACTCTGCCAGAACAACGCTGCACTGCCCTAAATGCTGAAACACCACACCAAGCACGACCCCCTACACTGCCCGAACACCACTACACTAAACCCAAAAACACCACCCCCAGCCCGACCCCCTACACAGCCCAATTGCCACTCCAATGCCCTAAACCTTGAAACACCACCACCAGCACTACCCCCTACACTGCCGAACCCCACTGCACTGCCGTAAACCCTGAAACACTACCCCAGCACGACCCCCTTCACTGCCTGAACACCACTGCATTAAAACCTGAAACACCACCCCCAGTACGACCCCCTACACTGCCCGAACACCACTCCACTGCCCTAAACCCTGAAACACCACCCCCAGCACGACCCCCTTCAATGCCTGAACACCACTGCACTGCCCTAAACCAGCCCTGGGCGTAGTGGGCGTAGTGAGGCTATGTGAAGCATTACGGAGTAGGGGCAAATCTACGCCCACCCACACACTTCGCGTAGCCCCACTACGCGCCACCCGTCTCCCTCCCGCCCTCATTTTACAATTACTTAGAACTTTACATATAAAGAAAATTACTTACCTGAGCTGCCGCGTCCCGGGGCTCCATCTTGCTGCTTCCTGGCTAGCTTCTTCCTCACAAATGCGCATGCGCGCGTGCCCGCGCATGCGCATTTGTGAGGACGAAGCTAGCCAGGAAGCTGCAAGATGGAGCCACGGGACGCGGCAGCTCAGGTAAGAAATTTTCTTTATATGTAATGTTCTAAATAATTGTAAAATGACGGCTGGAGGGAGGCAGGTGGCGGGCAACTCTTCTCCGCCGCGGCGTGTGCGTAGTCTGCCCCTGCTATGCCTACTTTGCGAAGCGCGAAGTGGGCAGTGCTACGCACACTCGGCGGGTGGAGCATAGCACTGCGCCCACCCTTACCCTAAACCCTAAAATACCACCCCCAGCATGACCCCCTACACTGCCCAAACACCACTGCACTGCCCTGAACTCTAAAACACTACTCCAGCCCGACCACCTACACTGCCCGACCACCACTGCACTGCCCTAAACTCTAAATCACAACCCCCAGCATGACCCCCTACACTGCCCGACACCACTGCACTGCCCTAAACCCTAAAACACTACCCCAGCACGACTCCCTACACTGCCCTAACACCACTGCACTGCCCTAAACCCTAAAAGACTACCCTCAGCATGACCCCCTACACTAACCGAACACCACTGCACTGTCCTAAAACCTAAAACAATACCCCCAGCACAACCCCCTACACTACCGGAACACCACTGCACTGCCCTAAACCCTAAAGCACTACCCCAGCATGACCCCCTACACTATTCAAAGACCTCTGCACTACCCTAAAACCTAAAACACTACCTCCAGCACAACCTCTACACTACCGAAAGACCACAGCACTACCCTAAAACCTAAAACATGACCCCTTCACTACACACACACCACTGCACTACCCTAAACCCTTAAACACTACCCCCAGCACGACCCCCTACACTAGACAAACACCACTGCCCTACCCTAAAACCCTCTCCCCAACACCACTCCCTACACTACCCAAACACCACTGCAATACCTTAAACTCTAAAACACTACCCCCAGCTTGACCCCTACACTACCCAAAGACCACTGCACTAACCTAAACCCTAAATCTACCCCCAACATGACCCCCTACACAACCCAAACACCACTGTACTATCCTAAAGCCTAAAACACTACCGACAGCACGACCCCCTACACTGCCAGAACACCGCTGCTCTGCCCTAAACCCTGAAACACTACACAGAGCACGACCCCTACACTGCCTGAACACTGCTGCACTGCCCTAAACCCTGAAACACCACCCCCCAGCAAGACCCCCTACACTGCCTGAACACAGTTGCACTGCCCAAAAACCTGAAACACCACCCCCAGCATGACCCCTTACACTGCCCGAACACCGCTGCACTGCCCTAAACCCTGAAACACCACCCCCAGCAGAACCCCCTATACTGCCCGAACACCGCTTCACTGCTGTAAACCCTGAAAACCACCCCCAGCACGACCCCCTTCTCTGCCAGAACAACGCTGCACTGCCCTAAACGCTGAAACACCACCCCAAGCACGACCCCCTACACTGCCCGAACACCACTACACTACCCTAAACCCAAAAACACCACCCCCAGCCCGACCCCCTACACAGCCCAATTACCACTCCACTGCCCTAAACCCTGAAACATCACCACCAGCACTACCCCCTACACTGCCCGAACCCCACTGCACTGCCCTAAACCCTGAAACACTACCCCAGCACGACCCCCTACACTGCCCGAACACCACTACACTACCCTAAACCCAAAAACACCACCCCCAGTACGACCCCCTACACTGCCCGAACACCACTCCACTGCCCTAAACCCTGAAACACCACCCCCAGCATGGCCCCCTTCAATGCCTGAACACCACTGCACTGCCCTAAACCAGCCCTGGGCGTAGTGGGCGTAGTGAGGCTATGTGAAGCATTACGGAGTAGGGGCAAATCTACGCCACCCGCACACTTCGCGTATCCCCACTACGAGCCACCCGTCTCCCTCCCGCCCTCATTTTACAATTACTTAGAACTTTACATATAAAGAAAATACTTACCTGAGCTGCCGCGTCCCGGGGCTCCATCTTGCTGCTTCCTGGCTAGCTTCTTCCTCACAAATGCGCATGCGCGGGTGCCTGCGCATGCGCATTTGTGAGGACGAAGCTAGCCAGAAAGCAGCAAGATGGAGCCCTGGGACGCGGCGGGACACAGCGGGACGCGGCAGCTCAGGTAAGAAATTTTCTTTATATGTAATGTTCTAAGTAATTGTAAAATGACGGCGGGAGGGAGGCAGGTGGCGGGCAACTCTGCTCTGCCGCGGCGTGTGCGTAGTCTGCCCCTGCTACGCCTACTTTGCGAAGCGCGAAGTGGGCAGTACTACGCACACTCCGCGGGTGGAGCATAGCACTGCGCCCACCCTTACCCTAAACCCTAAAATACCACCCCCAGCACGACCCCCTACACTGCCCGGACACCACTGCACTGCCCTGAACCCTAAAACACTACTCCAGCACGACCACCTACACTGCCCGACCACCACTGCACTGCCCTAAACTCTAAATCACAACCCCCAGCATGACCCCCTACACTGCCCGACACCACTGCACTGCCCTAAACCCTAAAACACTACCCCAGCACGACTCCCTACACTGCCCTAACACCACTGCACTGCCCTAAACCCTAAAAGACTACCCTCAGCATGACCCCCTACACTAACCGAAAACCACTGCACTGTCCTAAAACCTAAAACAATACCCCCAGCACAACCCCCTACACTACCCGAACACCACTGCACTGCCCTAAACCCTAAAGCACTACCCCAGCATGACCCCCTACACTATTCAAAGACCTCTGCACTACCCTAAACCCTAAAACACTACCTCCAGCACAACCCCTACACTACCGAAAGACCACAGCACTACCCTAAAACCTAAAACATGACCCCTTCACTACACACACACCACTGCACTACCCTAAACCCTAAACACTACCCCCAGCACGACCACCTACACTAGACAAACACCACTGCCCTACCCTAAAACCCTCTCCCCAGCACCACTCCCTACACTACCCAAACACCACTGCAATACCTTAAACTCTAAAACACTACCCCCAGCTTGACAACTACACTACCCAAAGACCACTGCACTAACCTAAACCCTAAATCTACCCCCAACATGACCCCCTACACAACCCAAACACCACTGTACTATCCTAAAGCCTAAAACACTACCGACAGCATGACCCCCTACACTGCCCGAACACTGCTGCACTGCCCTAAACCCTGAAACACCACCCCCAGCAAGACCCCCTACACTGCCTGAACACAGTTGCACTGCCCAAAAACCTAAAACACCACCCCCAGCATGACCCCTTACACTGCCCGAACACCGCTGCACTGCCCTAAACCCTGAAACACCACCCCCAGCACGACCCCCTATACTGCCCGAACACCGCTGCACTGCTGTAAACCCTGAAAACCACCCCCAGCACGACCCCCTACTCTGCCAGAACAACGCTGCACTGCCCTAAATGCTGAAACACCACCCCAAGCATGACCCCCTACACTGCCCGAACACCACTACACTACCCTAAACCCCAAAACACTACCCCAGCACGACCCCCTACACTGCCCGAACACCACTACACTACCCTAAACCCAAAAACACCACCCCCAGCCCGACCCCCTACACAGCCCAAACACCACTCCACTGCCCTAAACCCTGAAACACCTCCACCAGCACTAACCCCTACACTGCCCGAACCCCACTGCACTGCCCTAAACCCTGAAACACTACCCCAGCACGACCCCCTTCACTGCCTGAACACCACTGCATTAAAACCTGAAACACCACCCCCAGTACGACCCCCTACACTGCCCGAACACCACTCCACTGCCCTAAACCCTGAAACACCACCCCCAGCATGGCCCCCTTCAATGCCTGAACACCACTGCACTGCCCTAAACCAGCCCTGGGCGTAGTGGGCGTAGTGAGGCTATGTGAAGCATTACGGAGTAGGGGCAAATCTACGCCTCCCGCACACTTCGCGTAGCCCCACTACGAGCCACCCGTCTCCCTCCCGCCCTCATTTTACAATTACTTAGAACTTTACATATAAAGAAAATTATTTACCTGAGCTGCCGCGTCCCGGGGTTCCATCTTGCTGCTTCCTGGCTAGCTTCTTCCTCACAAATGCGCATGCGCAGGTGCCTGCGCATGCGCATTTGTGAGGACGAAGCTAGCCAGGAAGCAGCAAGATGGAGCCCCGGGCCGCGGTGGGACGCGGCAGGTCAGGTAAGAAATGTTCTTTATATGTAATGTTCTAAGTAATTGTAAAATGACGGCGGGAGGGAGGCAGGTGGCGGGCAACTCTGCTCAGCCGCGGCGTGAGCGTAGTCTGCTCCTGCTACGCCTACTTTGCGAAGCGCGAAGTGGGCAGTACTACGCACACTCCGCGGGTGGAGCATAGCACTGCGCCCACCCTTACCCTAAACCCTAAAATACCACCCCCAGCACGACCCCCTACACTGCCCGAACACCACTGCACTGCCCTGAACCCTAAAACACTACTCCAGCACGACCACCAACACTGCCCGACCACCACTGCACTGCCCTAAACTCTAAATCACAACCCCCAGCATGACCCCCTACACTGCCCGACACCACTGCACTGCCCTAAACCCTAAAACACTACCCCAGCGCGACTCCCTACACTGCCCTAACACCACTGCACTGCCCTAAACCCTAAAAGACTACCCTCAGCATGACCCCCTACACTAACCGAACACCACTGCACTGTCCTAAAACCTAAAACAATACCCCCAGAACAACCCCCTACACTACCCGAACACCACTGCACTGCCCTAAACCCTAAAGCACTACCCCAGCATGACCCCCTACACTATTCAAAGACCTCTGCACTACCCTAAGCCCTAAAACACTACCCCCAGCACGACCCCTACACTACCGAAAGACCACAGCACTACCCTAAAACCTAAAACATGACCCCTTCACTACACAAACACCACTGCACTAACCTAAACCCTAAATCTACACCCAACACGACCCCCTACACAACCCAAACACCACTGCACTACCCTAAAGCCTAAAACACTACCCACAGCACGACCCCCTACACTACACGAACACCACTGCACTACCCTAAACCCTAAAACACTACCCCTAGCATGACCCCCTACACAACCCAAACACCACTGCACTACCCTAAACCCAAATCTAACCCCAGCACGACCCCCTACACTACCCAACCACCACTGCACTACCCTAAACCCTAAAACACTACCCCAAAACGACCCTCTACACTGCCCGAACACCACTGCACTACCCTAATCCCTAAAACACTACCCCAGCACGACCCCCTACACTACCCAAAGACCACTGAACTACCTAAACCCTAAAACACTACCCCCAGCACGACCCCCTACACTACCCAAAGACCACTGCTCTACCCTAAACCCTAAAGCACTACCCCCAGCATGACCCCCTACACTACCCAAAGACCACTGCAATACCATAAACTCTAAAACACTAGCCCCCACACGACCCACTACACTACCCAAAAACCACTGTACTACCCTAAACCACAAAACACGACCTCCTACACTATACAAACACCGCTGCACAACACCAAACCCTAAAACACTACCCCCAACATGACTGGCTACACTACACTAACACCACTGTACTACCCTAAACCCTAAAACACTACCTCCTACACTACACAAACACCACTGCACTACCAAAACCCCTAAAACACTACCCCCAGCACGACCCCCTACACTACCCAAACACCACTGCACTACCCTAAACCACTACCTCCAGCATGACCCCCTACACTACACAAACACCACTGCACTGCCCTAAACCCTAAAACACTACCCCAGCATGACCCCCTACACTGCACGAACACCGCTGCACTGCCCTAAACCCTAAAACACTACTCCAGCATGACCCCCTACACTGCCCGAACACCGCTGCACTTCCCAAAACCCTAAAACACTACCCCAGCATGACCCCCTAGACTGCCTGAACACCGTTGCACTGCCCTAAACCCTGTAACACTACGCCCAGCACGACCCCCTACACTGCCAGAACACCACTGCACTGTCCTAAACCCTGAAATACTACCCCCAGCCTGACCCCCTACACTGCCCGAACACCGCTGCACAGCCCTAAACCCTGAAACACTACCCCCAGCATGACACCCTAATCTGCCCGAAACCGCTGCTCTGACCTAAACCCTGATACACTACCCCCAATATGACCCCTACACTGCCCGAACACCGCTGTTCTGCCCTAAACCCTGAAACACTACGCCCAATATGACCCTTACACTGCCCGAACACCGCTGCTCTGCCCTAAACCCTGAAACACTACCCCTGCACAACCCCCTACACTCCCTGAACACCTCTGCTCTACCCTAAAAATTGAAACACTACACCCAGCACGATCCCTTACGATGCCCGAACACCGCTGCACTGCCCTAAACTCTAAAACACAACCCCCAGCATGACCCCTACACTGCCCAACACCACTGCACTGCCCTAAACCCTAAAACACTACCCCAGCACGACTCCCTACACTGCCCTAACACCACTGCACTGCCCTAAACCCTAAAAGACTACCCTCAGCATGACCCCCTACACTACCTGAACACCACTGCACTGTCCTAAAACCTAAAACAATACCCCCAGCACAACCCCCTACACTACCTGAACACCACTGCACTGCCCTAAACCCTAAAGCACTACCCCAGCATGACCCCCTACACTATGCAAAGACCTCTGCACTACCCTAAACCACTACCCCCAGCATGACCCCTACACTACCGAAAGACCACAGCACTACCCTAAAACCTAAAACATGACCCCTTTACTACCCAAACACCAATGCACTACCCTAAACCCTAAAACATCACCCCCAGCATAATCCCCTACACTACCCAAACACCACTGCAATACCTTAAACTCTAAAACACTACCCCCAGCTTGACCCCTACACTACCCAAAGACCACTGCACTAACCTAAACCCTAAATCTACCCCCAACACGACCCCCTTCACAACCCAAACACCACTGCACTACCCTAAAGCCTAAAACACTACCCACAGCTCGACCCCCTACACTACACGAACACCACTGCACTACCCTAAACCCTAAAACACTACCCCCCAGCATGACCCCCTACACAACCAAAACACCACTGCACTACCCTAAACCCAAATCTAACCCCAGCACGACCCCCTACACTACCCAACCACCAATGCACTACCCTAAACCCTAAAACACTACCCCAAAACGACCCTCTACACTGCCCGAACACCACTGCACTACCCTAATCCCTAAAACACTACCCCAGCACGACCCCCTACACTACCCAAAGACCACTGAACTACCTAAACCCTAAAACACTACCCCCAGCACGACCCCCTACACTACCCAAACACCATTGCTCTATCCTAAACCCTAAAGCACTACCCCCAGCATGACCCCCTACACTACCCAAAGACCACTGCAATACCATAAACTCTAAAACACTAGCCCCCACACGACCCACTACACTACCCAAAGACCACTGCACTACCCTAAACCCTAAAACACGACCTCCTACACTACACAAACACCGCTTCACAACACTAAACCCTAAAACACTACCCCCACCATGACCAGCTAGACTACACAAACACCACTGTACTACCCTAATCCCCAAAACACTGCCTCCTACACTAAACAAACACCACTGCACTACCCAAAACCCTAAAACACTACCCCCAGCACGACCCCCTACACTACCCAAACACCACTGCACTACCCTAAACCACTACCTCCAGCATGACCCCTACACTACACAAACACCACTGCACTGCCCTAAACCCTAAAACACTACCCCAGCATGACCCCCTACACTGCCCGAACACCGCTGCACTTCCCTAAACCCTAAAACACTACCCCAGCATGACGCCCTAGACTGCCTGAACACTGTTGCACTGCCCTAAACCCTGTAACACTACACCCAGCACGACCCCCTACACTGCTGGAACCCCACTGCACTGTCCTAAACCCTGAAATACTACCCCCAGCATGACCCACTACACTGCCCTAACACCGCTGGACTGCCCTAAACCCTGAAACACTACCCCCAGCACGACACCCTACTCTGCCCGAACACCGCTGCTCTGACCTAAACCCTGATACACTACCCCCAGCATGATCCACTACACTGCCCGAACACCGCTGCTCTGCCCTAAACCCTGAAACACTACCCCCAGCACAACCCCTACACTGCCTGAACACCGCTACTCTGCCCTAAACCCTGAAACACTACCCCAGCACAACCCCTACACTCCCTGAACACCTCTGCTCTACCCTAAAAATTGAAACACTACACCCAGCACGATCCCCTACAATTCCCGAACACTGCTGCACTGCCCTAAATCCTGAAACACCACCCCAGCACGACCCCCTACACTGCCCGAACACTGCTGCACTGTCCTAAACCCTGAAACACCACCCCCGGGACACGACCCCCTACACTGCCCGAACACCGCTGCACTGCCTTAAACCCTGAAACACCACCCACATCACGACCCCCTACACTGCCCGAACACCGCTGCACTGCCCTAAACCCTGAAACACCATCACCCAACACAACCCCCTACACTGCCAGAACACCACTGCACTGCCCTAAACCCTGAACTACCACCCCCAGCATGACCCCCTACACTGCCCAAACACCATCCAACACAAAAGAAGAGGTATGAGGCAATTTTATCTGCACCTAATATTAAAGTTAGTCAAAAGTTTTTCAGGCTTATTCAGGGTGCTGAGGATCTGAGATTCAATACCTCTAAATCTCCAATTCAGTTATACACAAAGAAAATATGATCCAGCACACCATAGAAGTTATATATAATACAATAGGTAAATTCAAACAGAAGTGAGTCCAATCAGCAGGTTCCGTTTAAAAAATCTTTATTCAATATTCTTCTTAAAATCTGCATAGCCAACGCGTTTCGTCCATACGGACTTCTTCAGGGCTACAAATAATCATAAACATACATAAAAACAATGAGTAAAATATGTCCTATTTAAACCATATCATATTTACAATCCTATTTACAAGCAAAGAGCCTATATTACAATGTACATCACTACATATAGTTTACAAAGCATAAGCAACAAAACATAAACAAATTCTTTAGAACCTGCTGAATATATAGAGTATATTTTGAACTAAGAGAGTTCTTGTCGACAAATGCGAATTAAAGGTTATTTATTTATTTTTATTTATGGCATTTGTAAAGCGCTCTGCAACCCTACGGGCATCCTGGCGCTGTGTACATATAGCTGAAAAAACACTGTGCATCAGGGGCAGAAGGAATATCTTATGATTCTGAATAGTTAAATTTTAGGGAAAAGCCATGTTTTCACCTTTTTCCGGAAGACCATCAGTTCATCTGTTTTCCTGATGTCAATTGGTAGTCTATTCCACAGATGAGCTGCCGCTATGCTGAAAGCTCTGCCACCGCAGGTGGCTTTCCTGATCCTTGGTATGCCGATGAGATTGGAGGAGGAGGATCGAAGGGACCGAGTGGGTTCATACCACTTAAATTTGTTTTGAAGTGGACGGGGGCCATCCCATGCACTGCCTTAAAGACAGTGCATAGGGATTTAAAAAGGATCCTCTGGTGTACAGGTAGCCAGTGTAAATCTGCCAAAGCGAGAGTAGTGGAGGATCTTCGCCCTCGGGAGAGTGTCAATTTTGCTGCAGCCGCCTGGATGCTCTGAAGTCTGGAAATCAGGTAGACAGGGGATTCCAGTAACAGAGCGTTACAGTAATCCAGGCGGCTGAGAATGGTACTCCTAACTATGGTGGCTCTAACTTGTGTTGTTAAAGGGGCAGTAGTTTACGAAGTCCTCGCATTAAGGCAAAGCAGCTACTAACCTGCTTATTGACATTGGTCTCTAGACTCAGACTGTCATTGAAACTGACTCCGAGGTTCCTCACTGATTTCACTGGGGTTAATGACTCGCCTGGCTCCAGAGGCCAGAAGCCCAAAGGTAGACTTCTAGTGATTCTACCTACTTTGCAATGCATTATTTCGGTTTTGTCACTGTTAAATTGTAATGAGTTCTGATGTAACCAGGATGTCATTTCCAACATACAGGTGTGAAAGGCCTCAAGTGAGTCTGCGTGGGCACCATCAAGAGAGATCATCAGCTGCGTGTCATCCGCATAGTTGATCACGCTAATGCCGTGAGCCTTGATGATGCCCATCAGGGGTTGCATATATACGTTAAAGAGTATCGGGCTAATTGCAGACCCCTGTGGGACCCCATATGGAACTGTAACAAACTCTGACTGGTACGGAGGAATTGCTACTGCCTGCCATCTGTCCGTCAAATAGGAGTGGAACCAGTCGAGCGCAGCTCCCCCCACCCCAATGCTCTTCAGTCTTGTCAGCAGAATGTCGTGACTCACCGTATCGAATGCGGCGGACAGGTCAAGTAGGATTAAGATTGCTGATTCTCCCCTGTCCGCCCTCATTCGTAGGTCGTCCAGAACCGTCAGCAGAGCTGACTCGGTTCCATGAGCTGGTCTGAAACCGAATTGCTCCTCTTCAAGGATGTTGTTAGTTTCCAGGAAGAGGGCTAGTGCCCTGCTAACCAGCCGCTCCATGATCTTAATTGGGTATGGCAGGAGCGATATAGGTCGATAGTTTTTATGGCAGTTCGGGTTGAGATTTGATTTCTTCAGCAGGGGGGTGACGACTCTCAATTTCCAGTCTTTTGGTACAGTGCCTGTGTTAAAGGATTGAATACACAGCTGTCGAAGTACTGGAAAGAGTTCGTCCCCGAATTCCTTTACTATTTTATGAGGAAGAGTGTCCAAAGGGGATCCTGAAGTTATATTAAGGGCTGTACTTGTAAATTCTAGTTCTGTCGGGGTCTCAAAATTCCCCAAGATTGCCCTTGGAGTGGGGCGTCTTACATTTCCTTCGTTCTTCTCCCTATTCTCGGTGTTACTATTATACTGACTAGGGGAATGGAGACATCCTTCATACCCTCGATGATTTTGGTAATTTTTTCCTGAAAGAAGGATGCTAGACCATCACATAGCTCTTGTGAGGGCTTGATTTGGCTATTAGCACATTCAGGATGAGACAGCTCTTTGATTATCCTGAAGGTGTCACGAGATTTGTTGGAGCTGTTTAATATTAGGTCTGCAAAGTAGTTTGCTTTGGCTATGGTGATCTCTTTATTATAATGCACAATTGTCTGCCTCCAGATCAGTTTCTCCTGCTCTAGATAATTTTCTCTCCAATGCCTCTCCGCCTTTTTACAGGCATTTTTCAGTTCTTTCAATTTATCCGTATACCAGGGCACGGAGGGTTTTCCTCTTTTTCTAATAGCTTTCAATGGTGCAATAACGTCAAATTTCCTGATTACCTCTTTACATAGTAGATGATAATTGGTGGTAATGTCGTTCTCTAGACCAAACGAGTTCCCAACTTGACGGAAGTCGAACTTCCCTTCCTCTTTCCTTTTTAACAGACCCTTCCAGTCACGGCTAATGAAGGTCCTAGCATGCGTGTTTGTTGACCCTGTATTGGTCAAGGTATGGATGTTAAATAGTAGGAGATGGTGGTCTGACCAATCTACTGGTAGGCCTGGGCAAAATTTCCGTTCCGTTCGCGGAATTTGCGATAATTTGGCATTTCCGCGGAGAGCGCGGAAATGTCAAAATTTCCGCATTCCGCAGCTTTGCGATAATTTGGTTCTTGCTCGCGCTGTAAAATAATACATTCTCGCGCGCGCGCGATCGCCTTACCTGAATCCCCGCGTTCGCCGACAAGTTTTCCCGATCCGGTCGCGTTCTCCATGAGATGTTGTATTGTTTTAGCCATTTGCACTGTCTCGCGACAGTTCCCGTCCGCAGTGACGTCATGCGTCGAGCGATCACGTCTTTTTTCTCGCGATCATGCACCGCGAGACAACTGAAAACAAGATGGGCGCGCCCGCAAGCAACCACATGGGTAAGTTGGCAACCTGCAACCATGCAGAAAATCTCGCGAACATGCCGGAAAAAAACTTCTGCATCTTCGCGATATTTCCGCTTGTTTGCGGAGATTTTTAACATTTTCGCGATAATTTGCGAAAGTCGCTTCCGCAAATTCCGCCCACCCCTATCTACTGGTAGAGTTATTCCCATAGTAATGAGATCCTCTGCAGCAAATATTAAGTCCAGTATATTCCCTTGCCTATGTGTGAGGGTTGTTACCCATTGTTTCAGACCTAAGTTGTTGCAGGATTGTGTAATATTGTAAAAGGCCGTGTGTAGTTGGTCGTTATCCCACAGGTTAAAATCTCCCAATACCAATAGCCTTCTATGTGAGATTGACATGTTATTAATAGCAGTTCCTGCTGTTGCCTTATATTAATGTGCCCCGGTGTCCTATAGCAGATTAGGCCCGTGAGGCAATGGCCTGAATCGTGTCTGATCGATATCCCGAGAACCTCGGCACATGAGACCGTGTCAATACACAATGTTACCATATTTAACTCTTCCCTGAAAATAATTCCTATACCTCCACCTCGTCCCATAGTCCTGGGTTTATGAACAATCTTATATCCTACCGGACATGCCGGCCCTAGCTCAGATTCCATTCCCGCCGCCGTCCATGTCTCAGTTAAAAATAGAATATCCAGGTTGTTGGATTCGATCAGTAGCTGTATTTCAGTGGCATGTTTCGGGAGGGATCTGACATTTAGTAATCCACTAATTAATTCTCCCTTAGTAGTGTGCTTATTTTCAGCATGCTTTAGTGGGATATGCCTGTTGCCTGAGATCTGATCCGGATTAGATAAAGATTCAAGTGGGAGGGGATTAATATGTGGCATACGCCCTAGGCAATTGGGGCAAGGGTCCTTATCCTCAGATATTATGTTAGGGGCTAGGCGTGGGCAGGTAGCTCTGCCAGCCAGTGGGTCTAGCAACATCAGTGCTTCCCTACTATATCTGTATGCCTCTAGGTCCAGAGAAGGTCGGGCAGGGGGAGTTGCCCTAAGCCTGGTCTCGGCGCGGACGAGCGCAGACGAGCTTACCTTAAGCGCGCCTTCGGCGCACAATCGTCGCGCCAGCTACGCTCGTCCGCTGCGCTTCCGGCAGAGACACATCCCTTATGGAGGTGGGGAAGGTGACCAGGGGGCGTGGCTGGTGTCAGGTTGAGGGTATTCCTATCCCATAGTTATCTAGAGAGGCTATCTGGTCCAGTAATGAGGGTACCTACATAAAATTTCTTGTATTACAAGAGTGCAATGGGGAATTTTTCTTACCAAAATGATTATTTCAACGCACTCTTCTTTATATATTCCCACAGGTGTAAGAGCAGCATGCGTTCTTTCTTATATGGACCACATTAGTTTTTGATCTAAAAATACAATGAATGGTAATATAGTGTCACATATTTTTTTAGAACTTGTTTAGTTAAGCCTCTTTCCTTATATATAGAAAAAAAATAAAGAGACTCTGTCCATTAATCACTTGGTCAATTTTTGAATATCAAGGCAAAAACAAGCCATGTCGCCTATTCTTATTGTAATATTCCTAGTCAGATCCATGGACTCAATGTTCAATCTTATTATTAAAAAGAAGCATACCGTTTTGAATATCCTTATGCGAGATTCTCTGTATGATATTTCCCAATTAGGGGTAGACACAATATCTATCAAAAAGAAGTTTGGGAGATAATCATTATTTTAGAACTGTACCACACACAATTCCAAAAAAGTGCTCTAGCCCTTTAAGAATTTAATCCATTAGAGGCTATCAGAATTCAAGGTTGAATTTATCAACACATAGTTTCAAAAATAAAAATAAAAATAAAGATAGAAAGGAGACCTATCCAGGCTTCAAGTTTACTTTCAGTTTGGTTGCATATTTGTAGTCAAGCACAAAGAGTTCCCTATTAACAGTTACTATACTATTCCCAACTATTTAGATCAAATTCAAATTTAGTAGTGTATTCTAATGAATGCAAATATAGTTCCCTATTGGTACTTACTTCTAGCTTCCCAGTTTCAGGAGCAGTCCTTCCAGGTCTCTGTCAATGTGATAGTGAGACTAGTGTGAGGATCAGCCTTAAATAGTTCTCCTATGTGGCATCTGAGTTCAATTAAGCCCCTAAACGAGGCAGTTTGAATGTAAAACAGCGCCGCCATATTAGAAAGTGTTGGAGACCCAGTCAGAACAATGTGAATGGAGGGCCGTCTAAGATCGGGTCATCCATGTTAAGAAGAAGAAAAGAGCAATGAGTAAAAAACTACATGATAATATGCAGGCCACATTCTGCACGTCCACACCATAAATTCTACTGCTGATTTTCGAGGCTGTGTTCCACAATAGTATGAAAATGCACCCGGGAAAGCTTCCTATAAAGTAAAGGGAATGCGGGTGCACAAACTAACCGCCATATTGGAAAATCCACATAGTGCAAACCAAGGCTATAGGGTTTGAGATGCCTATTAACTACCCGGGATTGCGTGAGTTCGTCAAAATAATACAAACCAAACACCAATACATGATAAATGTCTAATGTTAAACAAAGGTAGCGTGAGTATGCGCGAGTATGAAACCAATAGAATCTATCTAAAAACATGTCATCCAAATCAAGGAGAAGGGATAAGCGATATACAGAATCATGTTGATTCAAAATCTAGTTATTTACCAAAACATTTTGTACCCAGCTATACCATACTGACGCCGCAGATTTAATCGGCAGTAAGCCACGATAGTATAAGACTCCACCCAGAAACACATCCTATAAAACACAAAGGTTCTGGATGCAAAATCGGGCCGCCATATTGGAAAGTCCAAATAGTGTGGATCTGAGGCCATTTAAGTTAAGAAAGCCAATTGGTAAACCTAAAGTTGAGCGATTGTAAAGTCCGAACATCGAGTTATTAAGATAGACAATGGCAACCCCAGGAGTTTTGAAGTTCCTTCTTAGAATCTGTCACGGGAGCCAAGCATAACGCGAAGTCGCCATATTATTTGATTTAGCAATTAAGGCTAAAACGCAAGTAAAGTTCCAACCTGGAACCTTTTTTTTATGGGAGCTAAGTGTGACGCGAGGCAGCCATCTTTGAAAAAATTGGGTTCCAAAAGAAATCTGATATAAACACAGAAGCATATGATGTCAATAGTTTAGATGTAAATCTGAAGGGAAGCATATTAAGTAGTTTAATGCTAAACTTGTTAGTCATGCTGGTATTAACAATATTGCAATACGAATATATTCGAAATAGTACATGCCCCAAGTTGAGCTCATGGACAAATCCAATGTTAAATTAGCGAAACCGACTCGGGAATTTAAACTGTATAGAAAAGAGAGTCTACAGTATAATGAGAATGTGTATTGCATTCAATGCGCTTGTCCATGCTGGAAGAATAGTATTCACGTTACTAGGCATATTTGAAAACATACAAGCGCCATTCTTAAAATTCAAATAAAACCCAAGGATATGGTATAATTACAATCAATGTTATAAAGCTAAGGATAACTGTTGAAATCTTGTATTTTTTTATTTTACTGCTACTCAAGCATGGTACGTGTACTATCAATATATTTAGTCAACCGCATATGGAAGCATTTCTATGCAAAGGTATCCATATTTTTATGTAAACATAATCCGTAGATGTATTTTATAGTGTCATATGTATCCGAAGTTTCTGACTAAGCAGTGTAGTTACCTAAGGGCTAAGTGAAAAGAAGATCACGAGGCAGCATGAAGATAAAATACGGAAAACACTACATAAAATATTAATGGAGAGAAGATATAGATGGAAAGATCTTAAGTTATATTATACTCCTGTTGCTAAATGAACAAACCATATATACGTGTTCTCTATGCTATAGAAAATGAAAAAAATCATTATTGATATTTAGACCCATGTCAATGGTCCTTAGGCGACAAATCCAACTAGCCTCGGCCTGTCTTAGGATCTTCTCCCTATCCCCACCTCTTTCTGGTGCTTTGACATGTTCGATCCCATGAAACCAAATTTCTGGTTTGTCCGGATGTAATTCTGAAATATGTGTGGCAATTGGGTATTTGTTATCCCTGTTTTTATTGCTCTTATGTGCTCTTGTATTCTGATTTTCAGTTGACGAATACTGCTGCCTACATAGATCTTATTGCAATAGGCATCCAATTATGTACACAACATATGTAGTGTTGCAATTTATAAAGGAGTTGATCTTATATTTCCTTTTGGTGTTATATCTGAATTTGGATTTTTTTTTCTGGCCGAAGGGACAGACACTGCACGAACCACAAGTAAAAAAGCCGGCCGGCTTTATCGGTAACCACGTGCTAGTCTGTGTCTTCTGTTCCTTAACATAACTCGGGCAGAGAATGTTTTTGATGGTCTTACCCCTCTTGTATACTACTTTAGGCTTGATAGAAATAGTACCTGGGGGGAGCTGTGCTTTAGTTAATAAATGCCAATTTTTACGTAATATGTTATACACATGGTTGCTGTAGGAATGTATTGAGTTATAAAGATTACATCCTTTTTTCTTGTTGGATTCTCATTTTAATGTTTTTGTACAAGGGTATTTTTCCTATCCAACTTTCTGATTTTGGTTTCCGCTGTCGTAAGGCACTTTTGTGAATAGCCTCTGCTTAGAAAGTTCTTTTTTATAGTTTCTAAGTTTGTATTGAAGCATCTGTCTTCGCTAAAGTTTCTCCTAGCACGGACCATTTCGCCATATGGTATTGCGTTTATAGTGGTGCTAGGGTGTGCACTTTCAGCATGGAGCACACTGTTGCAAGCAGTTGGCTTTCTGAAGATTTCACTTTGAATTTTTTGGTTGGCGACATACAGCTTGAGATCTAGAAACTCTATTTTTTGTCTTGAATGGCTTATAGTTAATTTTACATTAAATCTATTTGTATTTAGATAGTTATGATAATCCAACAATTCTTTTTCGCATCCATTCCATATCAACAAGATGTCGTCTATGTATCTACCATAGAAAATGACATTATCATTCCATTTTTTAGAGCCCCGTCCCCAGGCATGCTCCGTCTCATACAGTCCCATGAAGAGATTTGCATAGGACGGAGCAAACCTGGATCCCATGGCCGTGCCCTGTTTTTGCAGAAACCAAGTCCCAGAAAAATACAAACAACGAACCAGACGGGGAGGAAAGAGGTATAAGAACAGGGGTTCAAACAAGACAACAAAGCAGAACAACTCTAAACAGGAGTTAGTTGAAATTGATGCAGAAATCATTAGCAACAATGATGAAATATCCTGTCAGTCCAAAGAACCTAGCATTGTTAATTTGTTCACCAAAACCCTCAATGCAAAAGAATTATGTGTTTTACAGAAGGGTTTGAATTTTTGTACAACCACTGATTGCAATTTTGTTGAATTACACACTGATGTTTATAAATTTGTACGTAAGTTACAATTAAAAAAATATTTTGCAGAACATCCAAGTGTCTCCACTAATGTGCCAAAAAATGCAGATTGTCAAACGTCCTTATCTATTGAAGAATTGCATGGTGCACATCTCCTAGCTACGTTGGATGAGGATGATTGTGATATAAATATAACACAAATGGCCGGTATGTTGAATATAAGTGAAGATACTACTATAGACAGTGGTTTGAGAAACAAATCAAGGTTTGTACCATTGGGGGTTCATGATGCTTATATCGATGAATTTGTAGAAAATGTAACCAAGCAATTACATCTACTTGAGGATAAGCATGGGAAGAATTCATACTGTACACACCATCATAATCTCTCTAAGGAAGAACAAGCACTTCTAAAAAGCTTACTGGGAGATCCCCAACTTGTTATACGTGAGGCTGACAAGGGGGGAATATAGTTGTGATGGACCTCCGGGACTACTTGGGAGAAATAGAGAGACAGCTTAATGATAAAATATGTTATGAACAATTGAAAACACATCCCATTTCTGACATAGAGAGGACTATTAACGCTGGGTTACGAGACTGGCATGAGACCGGGTTGATATCTAACCATGAGTATCGGTATTTACAGGCACAGAATTCAAGATTTCCCTGCATATACATACTCCCCAAAATACATAAAGGGGGGTTTTTCCCGCCAGGTAGACCAATAATTTCTGGTAACGGTGGTCCAACTGAACGGCTATCGGAATATGTGGATGGCTTCTTACAGCCCTTTGTAAAAAACCTGCCTTCCTATCTCAAACATAGTAGAGATGTATTGTGCAAATTAGATGATTTTGATTGGGATAGCAATAATCTTATGTTTGTTACTATTGACGTTGAACGTCTGTATACTTGTATTCATATGGAACGAGGTCTGGAGGCTTTAAAATATTATCTATTCAAGAGAAATGCCCAACATCTAGAGCATTCGATGATGCTTCTCGAAATGTCACATATGATACTAACAATGAATGTCTTCCTACATAATGGGACTTGGTTTCTGCAAAAACAGGGCACGGCCATGGGATCCAGGTTTGCTCCGTCCTATGCAAATCTCTTCATGGGAATGTATGAGACGGAGCATGCCTGGGGACGGGGCTCTAAAAAATGGAATGATAATGTCATTTTCTATGGTAGATACATAGACAACATCTTGTTGATATGGAATGGATACGAAAAAGAATTGTTGGATTATCATAATTATCTAAATACAAATAGATTTAATGTAAGATTAACTATAAGCCATTCAAGACAAAAAATAGAGTTTCTAGATCTCAAGCTGTATGTCCGCAACCAAAAAATTCAAAGTGAAATCTTCAGAAAGCCAACTGCTTGCAACAGTGTGCACCATGCTGAATGTGCACACCCTAGCACCACTATAAGCGCAATACCATATGGCGAAATGGTCCGTGCTAGGAGAAACTGTAGCGAAGACAGATGCTTCAATACAAACTTAGAAACTATAAAAAAGAACTTTCTAAGCAGAGGCTATTCACAAAAGTGCCTTACCACAGCGGAAACCAAAATCAGAAAGTTGGATAGGAAAAATACCCTTGTACAAAAACATAAAAATGAGAATCCAACAAGAAAAGAGGATGTAATCTTTATAACTCAATACAATTCCTACAGCAACCATGTGTATAACATATTACGTAAAAATTGGCATTTATTAACTAAAGCACAGCTCCCCCCAGGTACTATTTCTATCAAGCCTAAAGTAGTATACAAGAGGGGTAAGACCATCAAAAACATTCTCTGCCCGAGTTATGTTAAGGAACAGAACACAGACTAGCACGTGGTTACCGATAAAGCCGGCGGGCTCTTTTACTTGTGGTTCGTGCAGTGTCTGTCCCTTCAGCCAGAACAAAAAATCCAAATTCAGATATAACACAACAAGGGAATATAAGATCAACTCCTTTATAAATTGCAACACTACATATGTTGTGTACATAATTGGATGCCATTGCAATAAGATCTATGTAGGCAGCAGTATTCGTCAACTGAAAATCAGAATACAAGCGCACATAAGAGCAAAAAAAACAGGGATAACAAATACCCAATTGCCACACATATTTCAGAATTACATCCGGACAAACCAGAAATTTGGTTTCATGGGATCGAACATGTCAAAGCACCAGAAAGAGGTGGGGATAGGGAGAAGATCCTAAGACAGGCCGAGGCTAGTTGGATTTGTCGCCTAAGGACCATTGACATGGGTCTCAATATCAATAATGAATTTTTTCATTTTCTATAGCATAGAGAACACGCATATATGGTTTGTTCATTTAGCATCAGGAGTATAATATAACTTAAGATCTTTCCATCTATATCTTCTCTCCATTAATATTTTATGTAGTGTGTTCCGTATTTTATCTTCATGCTGCCTCATGATCTTCTTTTCACTTAGCCCTTAGGTAACTACACTGCTTAGTCAGAAACTTCGGATACATATGACACTATAAAATACATCTACGGATTATTTTTACATAAAAATATGGATACCTTTGCATAGAAATGCTTCCATATGCGGTTGACTAAATATATTGATAGTACACGTACCATGCTTGAGTAGCAGTAAAATAAAAAAATACAAGATTTCAAGTGTTATCCTTAGCTTTATAACATTGATTGTAATTATACCATATCCTTGGGTTTTATTTGAATTTTAAGGATCGCGCTTGTATGTTTTCAAATATGCCTAGTAACATGAATACTATTCTTCCAGCATGGACAAGCGCATTGAATGCAATACACATTCTCATTATACTGTAGACTCTCTTTTCTATACAGTTTAAATTCCCGAGTCGGTTTCGCTAATTTAACATTGGATTTGTCCATGAGCTCAACTTGGGGCGTGTACTATTTCGAATATATTCGGATTGCAATATTGTTAATACCAGCATGACTAACAAGTTTAGCATTAAACTACTTAATATGCTTCCCTTCAGATTTACATCTAAACTATTGACATCATATGCGTCTGTGTTTATATGAGATTGCTTTTGGAACCCAATTTTTCCAAAGATGGCTGCCTCGCGTCACACTTAGCTCCCATAAAAAAAAGGTTCCAATGTTGGAACTTTACTTGCGTTTTAGCCTTAATTGCTAAATCAAATAATATGGCGACTTCGCGTTATGCTTGGCTCCCGTGACAGATTCTAAGAATGAACTTCAAAACTCCTGGGGTTGCCATTGTCTATCTTAATAACTCGATGTTCGGACTTTACAATCGCTCAACTTTAGGTTTACCAATTGGCTTTCTTAACTTAAACGGCCTCAGATCCACACTATTTGGACTTTCCAATATGGCGGCCCGATTTTGCATCCACAACCTTTGTGTTTTATAGGATGTGTTTCTGGGTGGAGTCCTATACTATCGTGGCTTACTGCCGATTAAATCAGCGGCATCAGTATGGTATAGCTGGATACAAAATGTTTTGGTAAATAAGCAGATTTTGAATCAACATGATTCTGTATATCGCTTATCCCTTCTCCTTGATTTGGATGACGTGTTTTTAGATAGATTCTATTGGTTTCATACTCGCGCATACTCACGCTACCTTTGTTTAACATTAGACATTTATCACGTATTCGTGTTTGGTTTGTAATATTTTGACGAACTCACGCAATCCCGGGTAATTAATAGGCATCTCAAACCCTATAGCCTTGGTTTGCACTATGTGGATTTTCCAATATGGCGGTTAGTTTGTGCACCCGCATTCCCTTTACTTTATAGGAAGCTTTCCCGGGTGCATTTTCATACTATTGTGGATCACAGCCGCGAAAATCAGCAGTAGAATTTATCGTGTGGACGTGCAGAATGTGGCCTGCATATTATCATGTAGTTTTTTACTCATTGCTCCTTTCTTCTTCTCAACATGGATGGCCATATCTTAGACAGCCCTCCATTCACATTGTGCTGACTGGATCTCCAACACTTTCTAATATGACGGCGCTGTTTTACATTCAAACTGCCTCGTTTAGGGGCTTAATTGAACTCAGGTGCCACATAGGAGAACTATTTAAGGCTGATCCTCACACTAGTCTCACTATCACATGGACAAAGACCTGGAAGGACTGCCCCTGAAACTGGGAAGCTAGAAGTAAGTACCAATAGGGAACTATATTTGCATTAGTTAGAATACACTACTAAATTTAAATTTGATCTAAATAGTTGGGAATAGTATAGTAACTGTTAATAGGGAACTCTTTGTGCTTGACTACAAATATGCAACCAAACTGAAAGTAAACTTGAAGCCTAGATAGGTCTCCTTTTTATATTTCTTTTTATTTGTATTTTTATTTTTGAAACTATGTGTTGATAAATTCAACCTTGAATTCTGATAGCCTCTAATGGATTAAATTCTTAACGGGCTAGAGCACTTTTTTTGAATTGTGTGTGGTACAGTTCTAAAATAATGATTATCTCCCAAACTTCTTTTTGATAGATATTGTGTCTACACCTAATTGGGAAATATCATACAGAGAATCTTGCATAAGGATATTCAAAACGGTATGCTTCATTTTAATAATAAGATTGAACATTGAGTCCATGGATCTGACTAGGAATATTATAATAAGAATAGGCGACATGGCTTGTTTTTGCCTTGATATTCAAAAATTGACCAAGTGATTAATGGACAGAGTCTCTTTATGTTTTTTCTATATATAAGGAAAGAGGCTCAACTAAACAAGTTCTAAAAAAATATGTGACTCTATATTACCATTCATTGTATTTTTAGATCAAAAACTAATGTGGTCCATATAAGAAAGAACGCATGCTGCTCTTACACCTGTGGGAATATATAAAGAAGAGTGCGTTGAAATAATCATTTTGGTAAGAAAAATTCCCCATTGCACTATTGTAATACAAGAAAGTATATGTAGATACCCTCATTACTGGACCAGATAGCCTCTCTAGATAACTATGAGATAGGAATACCCTCAACCTTTAATACGCATTTGTCGACAAGAACTCTCTTAGTTGAAAATATACTCTATATATTCAGCAGGTTCTAAAGAATTTGTTTATGTTTTGTTGCTTATGCTTTGTAAACTATATGTAGTGATGTACATTGTAATATAGGCTCTTTGCTTGTAAATAGGATTGTAAATATGATATGGTTTAAATAGGACATATTTTACTCATTGTTTATATGTATGTTTATGATTATTTGTAGCCCTGAAGAAGTCCGTATGGACGAAACGCGTTGGCTATGCAGATTTTAAGAAGAATATTGAATAAATAACTTTTAAACAGAACCTGCTGATTGGACTCACTTCTGTTTTACCTATTGTATTATATATAACTTATATGGTGTGCTGGATCATATTTTCTTTGTGTATAACTGCCCAAACACCACTGCACTGCCCTAAACCCTGAAACACAAGCCCCCAGCACAACCCCCTACACTGCCCGAACACCCCTGCACTGCCCTAAGCCCTGTAACACTACCACCCGCACGACCCCCTACACTTCCCGAACACCACTGCACTGCCCTAAACCTGAAACACTACCCCAGCAGGACCCCCTACACTGCCCGAACACTGCTGCTCTGCCCTAAACCCTGATACACTACCCCCAGCATGATCCCCTACACTCCCCAAACACCTCTGCTCTGCCGTAAACCCTGAAACACTACCCCCAGCACGACCCCCTGCACTGCCCGAACACCAAAGCACTGCCCTAAACACTGAAACACCACCCCAAGCACGACCCCCCTATACTGCTCGAACACTGCTGCACTGCCCTCAACACTGAAACACCACCCCAGCACAACCCCCTACACTGCTCGAACACCATTGCACTGCCCTAAACCCTGAAACACCACCCCCAGCACGACTGCGTCACTGCCCGAACACCACTGCACTGCCCTAAACCCTGAAACACCACCCCCAGCTCGACCCGCTACACTGTCAGAACATCGCTGCACTGCCCTAAACCCTGTAACACCACCCCCAGCACGACCCCCTACAGCCCGAACACCACTGCACTGCCCTAAACCCTCAAACACCACCCCCAGCACGACCCCCTATAGTGCACGAACACCACTGCACTACCCTAAACCCTGAACCACTACCCCCAGCACCAGCACGTCCCCCTACACTGCCCGAACACCACTGCACTACCATAAACTCTAAAACACTACCCCCGCACGACCCCCTACACTATAAAAAGACTACTGCACAACCCTAAACCCTAAAAAACTACTCCCAGCATGACCCCCTACACTACCCAAACACCACTGAAGTACCCACAACCCTAAAACACTACCCCCAGCACGACCCCCTACACTACCCGAAGACCACTGCACTAACCTAAACCTTGAAACACTACCCCCGCATGACCCCCTACACTGCCCGAACACCGCTGCTCTGCCCTAAACCCTGAAACACTACCCCCAGCAGGACCCCCTACACTGCCAGAACACCGCTGCTCTGCCCTAAACCCTGAAACCCTACACAGAGCACGACCCCTACACTGCCCGAACACTGCTGCACTGCCGTAAACCCTGAAACCCCACCCCCAGCAAGACCCCCTACACTGCCTTAACACTGCTGCACTGCCCCAAAACCTGAAATACCACCCCCAGCATGACCCCTTACACTGCCCAAACACCACTGCACTGCCCTAAACCCTGGAACACCACCCCCAGCATGACCCCCTACACTGCCCGAACACCGCTGCACTGCTGTAAACCCTGAAATACCACCCCAGCACGACCCCCTACACTGCCAGAACACCGCTGCACTGCCCTAAACACTGAACTACCACCCCCAGCACGACCCCCTACACTGTCCAAACACCACTGTACTGCCCTAAACCCTGAAACACCACCCCCAGCACGATGCCTATAGAGCACGAACACCACTGCACTACCCTAAACCCTAAAACACCAACCCCAGCACGACCCCTTACACTGCCCGATCACTACTGCACTGCGCAAACCCTGAAATACCACCCCCAGCACAACCCCCTACACTGCCAGAACACCGCTGCACTGCCCTAAACCCTGAACTACCACCCCCAGCACGACCCCCTACACTGTCCAAACACCACTGTACTGCCCTAAACCCTGAAACACCACCCCCAGCACGATGCCTATAGAGCACGAACACCACTGCACTACCCTAAACCCTAAAACACCAACCCCAGCACGACCCCTTACACTGCCCGATCACTACTGCACTGCGCAAACCCTGAAACACTACCCCCAGCATGACAACCTACACTGCCCCAACACCACTGCACTACCATAAACCCTAAAACACTACCACCGCAAGCACCCCTACACTGCCCGAACCCGCTGCTCTGCCCTAAACCCTGAAAAACTACCCCCAGCAGGACCCCCTACACTGCCTGAACATCGCTGCTCTGCCCTAAACCCTGAAACACCACACCCAGCAAGATCCCCTACACTGCCCAAACACCACTGCACTGCCCTAAAACCTAAAACACCACACCCAGCATGACCCCTTACATGGCCTGAACACCACTGCACTGCCTTAAACCCTGAAACACCACCCCAGCATGACCCCCTACACTGCCCGAACACCGCTGCACTGCTGTAAACCCTGAAATACCACCCCCAGCACGACCCCCTACACTGCCAGAACACCGCTGCACTGCCCATAACGCTGAAACACCACCCCTAGCACCTCCCCTACACTGTCCGAACACCACTGCACTTCCCTAAACCCTGAAATACCACCCCCAGCAGGACCCCCTACACTGCCAGAACACCGCTGCACTGCCATAAACGCTGAAACACCACCCCCAGCACCTCCCCCTATACTGTCCGAACACCACTGCACTTCCCTAAACCCTGAAGCACCACCCCAGCACAACCACCTACACTAACAGAACACCACTTCACTACCCTAAACCCTAAATCACGACTCCCAGCACGACCCCTTACACTGCCCGAACACCACACAACTGCCCTAAACCCTGAAACACCACTCCCAGCATGACCCGCTACACTACCCAAACAAAACTGCACTACCCTAATCCCTAAATCCACCCCCAGCATGTCTCCCTACACTTTCCGAACACCACTGCACTGCCCTAAACCCTAACCCTAAAACACTACCTCCGCACGACCCCCTACACTACCCAAATACCACTGAACTACCCAAAACCCTGAAACACCACCACCAGCATGACCCCCTATAGAGCCCGAACACCACTGCACTACCCTAAACCCTAAGACACCACCCCAAGCACAACCCCCTACACTGCCCGAACACTGATGCACTGCCTTAAACCCTGAAACTTCACCCCCAGCACAACCCCCTACACTGCCCGAACACTGCTGCACTGCCCTAACCCCTGAAACACCACCCCAGCACGACCCCCTACACTGCTCAAACACCACTGCACTGCCCTAAACCCTGAAACACCACCCCCAGCACTACCCCCTACACTGCTGCACTGCCCTAAACCCAGAAAACCCCCTCCAGCTCGACCTCCTACACTGCCAAAACACCGCTGCACTGCCCTAAATCCTGAACTACCACCCCAGCATAACCCCCTACACTGCCCGAACACCACTGTACTGCCTAAACCCTTAAACACCACCTCCAGCACGACCGCCTATAGATCCCGAACAGCACTTCACTACCCTAAACCCTAAAACACCGACCCCAGCACGACCCCCTACACTGCCTGAACACTATTGCACTGCCCAAACCCTGAAACACTACCCCCAGCATGACAACCTACACTGCCCGAACACCACTGCACTACCATAAAAACTTACACACTACCCCAGTACGACCCGCAACACTATCCAAAGACCACTGCACTACCCTAAACCCTAAAACACTGCCCCCGCATGACCCCCTACACCACCCAAAGACCACTGTACTACACTAAACCCTAAAACACTACCCCGCACGAACCCCTACACTGCCTGAATCCCGCTGCTCTGCCCTTAACTCTGAAACACCACCCCCAGCAGGACCCCCTACACTGCTCAAACACCACTGAACTGCCCTAAACCCTGAAACACCACCCCCAGCACTACCCCCTACACTGCCCGAACACTGCTGCACTGCCCTAAACCCTGAAAAACCACCTCCAGCTCGACCTCCTACACTTCCAAAACACCGCTGCACTGCCCTAAACCCTGAACTACCACCCCAGCACGACCCCCTACACTGCCCGAACACCACTGTACTGCCTAAACCCTTAAACACCACCTCCAGCACGACCGCCTATAGATCCCGAACAGCACTTCACTACCCTAAACCCTAAAACACAGACCCCAGCACGACCCCCTACACTGCCCGAACACTACTGCACTGCCCAAACCCTGAAACACTACCCCCAGCATGACAACCTACACTGCCCGAACACCACTGCACTACCATAAAAACTTACACACTACCCCAGTACGACCCGCAACACTATCCAAAGACCACTGCACTACCCTAAACCCTAAAACACTGCCCCCGCATGACCCCCTACACTACCCAAAGACCACTGTACTACACTAAACCCTAAAACACTACCCCGCACGAACCCCTACACTGCCTGAATCCCGCTGCTCTGCCCTAAACCCTGAAACACTACCCCCAGCAGGACCCCCTACACAGCCTGAACATCGCTGCTCTGCCCTAAACCCTGAAACACTACCCGCAGCATGACCCCCTACACTGCCCAAACACCACTGCACTGCCCTAAAACCTGAAACACCACACCCAGCATGACCCCTTACATGGCCTGAACACCACTGCACTGCCTTAAACCCTGAAACACCACCCCAGCACGACCCCCTACACTGCCCGAACACCGCTGCACTGCAGTAAACCCTGAAATACCACCCCCAGCATGACACCCTACACTGCCAGAACACCGCTGCACTGCCCTAATCGCTGAAACACCAGCCCCAGCACCTTCCCCTACACTGTCCAAACACCACTGCACTTCCCTAAACCCTGAAATACCACCCCCAGCACGACCCCCTACACTGCCAGAACACCGCTGCACTGCCCTAAACGCTGAAACACCACCCCCAGCATCTCCCCCTATACTGTCCGAACACCACTGCACTTCCCTAAACCCTGAAGCACCACCCCCAGCACAACCCCCTACACTAACAGAACACCACTTCACTACCCTAAACCCTAAAACACGACTCCCAGCACGACCCCTTACACTGCCCGAACACCACACCACTGCCCTAAACCCTGAAAAACCACCCCCAGCATGACCCAATACACTACCCGAACAAAACTGCACTACCCTAATCCCTAAATCCACCCCCAGCATGACTCCCTACACTTTCCGAACACCACTGCATTACCCTAAACCCTAAAACACTACCCCGCACGACCCCCTACACTACCCAATTACCACTGAACTACCCAAAACCCTGAAACACCACCACCAGCATGACCCCCTATAGAGCCCGAACACCACTGCACTACCCTAAATCCTAAGACACCACCCCAAGCACAATCCCCTACACTGCCCGAACACTGCTGCACTGCCTGAAACCCTGAAACTTCACCCCCAGCACAACCCCCTACACTGCCCGAACACTGCTGCACTGCCCTAACCCCTGAAACACCACCCCAGCACGACCCCCTACACTGATTAAACACCGCTGCACTGCCCTAAACCCTGAAACACCACCCCCAGCACGACCCCCTACACCACCCGAACACCACTCCACTGCCCTAATCGCTGAAACACCAGCCCCAGCACCTTCCCCTACACTGTCCAAACACCACTGCACTTCCCTAAACCCTGAAATACCACCCCCAGCACGACCCCCTACACTGCCAAAACACCGCTGCACTGCCCTAAACCCTGAAACACCACCCCCAGCACTACCCCCTACACTGCCCGAACACTGCTGCACTGCCCTAAACCCTGAAAAACCACCTCCAGCTCGACCTCCTACACGGCCAAAACACCGCTGCACTGCCCTAAACCCTGAACTACCACCCCCAGCACGACCCCCTACACTGCCCGAACACCACTGTACAGCCTAAACCCTTAAACACCACCCCCAGCACGACCGCCTACACTGCCAGAACACCGCTGCACTGCCCTAAATGCTGAAACACCACCCCCAGCACGACCCCCTAGACTGTCCAAACACCACTACACTTCCCTAAACCCGGGAACACCACCCCCAGCACGACCCCCTACACTACCAGAACACCACTACACTACCCTAAACCCTAAAACACCACTTCCAGCATGACCCCTTACACTGCCCGAACACCACTCCACTGCCCTAAACCCTGGAACACCACCCCTAGCATTACCCCCTACACTGCTCCGAACCCGACTACACTGACCTAAACCCTGAAACACTACCCCAGCACGACCCCCTACACTGCCCTAAACCCTGAAACACCACCCCCAGCACGACCCCCTACACTACCTGAACACCACTGCACTAAAACCTGAAACACCACCCCCAGCACGACCCCCTACACCACCCGAACACCACTCCACTGCCCTAAACCCTGAAACACCACCCCCAGCACGACCCCCTACACTACCTGAACACCACTGCACTAAAACCTGAAACACCACCCCCAGCACGACCCCCTACACCACCCGAACACCACTCCACTGCCCTAATCGCTGAAACACCAGCCCCAGCACCTTCCCCTACACTGTCCAAACACCACTGCACTTCCCTAAACCCTGAAATACCACCCCCAGCACGACCCCCTACACTGCCAAAACACCGCTGCACTGCCCTAAACGCTGAAACACCACCCCCAGCATCTCCCCCTATACTGTCCGAACACCACTGCACTTCCCTAAACCCTGAAGCACCACCCCCAGCACAACCCCCTACACTAACAGAACACCACTTCACTACCCTAAACCCTAAAACACGACTCCCAGCACGACCCCTTACACTGCCCGAACACCACACCACTGCCCTAAACCCTGAGAAACCACCCCCAGCATGACCCACTACACTACCCGAACAAAACTGCACTACCCTAATCCCTAAATCCACCCCCAGCATGACTCCCTACACTTTCCGAACACCACTGCATTACCCTAAACCCTAAAACACTACCCCGCACGACCCCCTACACTACCCAATTACCACTGAACTACCCAAAACCCTGAAACACCACCACCAGCATGACCCCCTATAGAGCCCGAACACCACTGCACTACCCTAAATCCTAAGACACCACCCCAAGCACAATCCCCTACACTGCCCGAACACTGCTGCACTGCCTTAAACCCTGAAACTTCACCCCCAGCACAACCCCCTACACTGCCCGAACACTGCTGCACTGCCCTAACCCCTGAAACACCACCCCAGCACGACCCCCTACACTGATTAAACACCGCTGCACTGCCCTAAACCCTGAAACACCACCCCCAGCACTACCCCCTACACTGCCCGAACACTGCTGCACTGCCCTAAACCCTGAAAAACCACCTCCAGCTCGACCTCCTACACTGCCAAAACACCGCTGCACTGCCCTAAACCCTGAACTACCACCCCCAGCACGACCCCCTACACTGCCCGAACACCACTGTACAGCCTAAACCCTTAAACACCACCCCCAGCACGACCGCCTACACTGCCAGAACACCGCTGCACTGCCCTAAATGCTGAAACACCACCCCCAGCACGACCCCCTAGACTGTCCAAACACCACTACACTTCCCTAAACCCGGGAACACCACCCCCAGCACGACCCCCTACACTACCAGAACACCACTACACTACCCTAAACCCTAAAACACCACTTCCAGCATGACCCCTTACACTGCCCGAACACCACTCCACTGCCCTAAACCCTGGAACACCACCCCTAGCATTACCCCCTACACTGCTCCGAACCCGACTACACTGACCTAAACCCTGAAACACTACCCCAGCACGACCCCCTACACTGCCCTAAACCCTGAAACACCACCCCCAGCACGACCCCCTACACTACCTGAACACCACTGCACTAAAACCTGAAACACCACCCCCAGCACGACCCCCTACACCACCCGAACACCACTCCACTGCCCTAAACCCTGAAACACCACCCCCAGCACGACCACCTTCACTGCCCGAACACCCCTGCACTGCCCTAAAATACCACCCCCAGGACGACCCCCTTCACTGCCCGAACACCACTGGACTGCCCTAAACCCTAAAACACTACCACCAGCATGACCCCTACACTGCCCGAACACCACTGCATTGCCCTAAACCCTAAAACAGTACCCATAGAGCAAAACCCAACACTGCCCGAACACCACTGCACTACTCTAAACCCTAAAACACTACCCCAGCACGACTCCCTACACTACACAAACACCACTGCACTACCCTAAACCCTAAAACACTACCCCGCACGACCCCCTACACTACCCAAAGACCACTGAACTACCCTAAACCCTAAAACACTACCCCCAGCACGACCCCCTATACTACCCATACACCACTGCTCTAGCCTAAACCCTAAAACACTACCCCCAGCACGACCCCCTACACTACCCAAACACCACTGCACTACCCTAAAACCTAAAACACTACCCCCTACACTACACAAACACCACTGCACTACCCTAAACCCTAAAACACTACCCCAGCACAACCCCCTACACTACCCGAACACAGCTGCACTGCCCTAAAACCTGAAACACCACACCCAGCATGGCGCCTTACACTGCCCGAACACCACTGCACTGCCCTAAACCATGAAACACCACCCCCAGCATGACCCCCTACAGTGCCCCAACACCGCTGCACTGCCGTAAACACTGAAATACCACCCCCAGCATGACCCCCTACACTGCCAGAACACCGCTGCACTGCCCTAAACGCTGAAACACCACCCCCAGCACGACCCCCTAGACTGTCCAAACACCACTACAATTCCCTAAACCATGGAACACCACCCCCAGCACGACCCCCTACACTACCAGAACACCACTACACTACCCTAAACCCTAAAACACCACTTCCAGCATGACCCCTTACACTGCCCGAACACCACTCCACTGCCCTAAACCCTGGAACACCACCCCTAGCATTACCCCCTACACTGCTCCGAACCTGACTACACTGACCTAAACCCTGAAACACTACCCCAGCACGACCCCCTACACTGCCCGAACACCACTACACTGCCCTAAACCCTGAAACACCACCCCAGCAGGACCCCCTACACTACCTGAACACCACTGCACTAAAACCTGAAACACCACCCCCAGCACGACCCCCTACACCACCCGAACACCACTCCACTGCCCTAAACCCTGAAACACCACCCCCAGCACGACCACCTTCACTGCCCGAACACCCCTGCACTGCCCTAAAATACCACCCCCAGGACGACCCCCTTCACTGCCCGAACACCACTGGACTACCCTAAACCCTAAAACACTACTCCAGCAAGACCACCTACACTGCCCGAACACCATTGCACTGCCCTAAACCCTAAAACACTACCCCCAGCATGACCCCCTACACTGCCCGAACACCACTGCATTGCCCTAAACCCTAAAACAGTACCCATAGCACAAACCCCAACACTGCCCGAACACCACTGCACTACTCTAAACCCTAAAACACTACCCCCAGCACGACTCCCTACACTACACAAACACCACTGCACTACCCTAAACCCTAAAACACTACCCCGCACGACCCCTACACTACCCAAAGACCACTGAACTACCCTAATCCCTAAAACACTACCCCAGCACGACCCCCTATACTACCCATACACCACTGCTCTAGCCTAAACCCTAAAACACTACCCCCAGCACGACCCCCTACACTACCCAAACACGACTGCACTACCCTAAACCCTAAAACACCACCCCCTACACTACACAAACACCACTGCACTACCCTAAACCCTAAAACACTACCCCCAGCACAACCCCCTACACTACCCAAACACCACTGCACTACCCTAAACCCTAAATCGACCCCCAGCATGAACACCTACACTACCTGAACACAACTGCACTACCCTAAACCCTAAATCTACCCCCTGCACGACCCCCTACACTAACCGAACACCACTGCACTGCCCTAAACCCTAAAACACCACCCCCATCATGACCCCCTACACTGCCCGAACACCACTGCACTGCCCTAAACCCTAAAACACCACCCCCAGCAGACCCCCTACACTGCTCGAACACCCCTGCACTGCCCTAAACCCTAAAACACCACCTCGGCACGACCCCCTTCACTGCCCGAACACCACTGTACTCCCCTAAACCTTAAAACACCACCACCAGCACGACCCCCTACACTGCCCGAACACCACTGCAGTGCCCTAAACCCTTAAACAGCACACCCAGCACGACCCCCTACACTACCTGAAATACACTGCACTACCCTAAACCCTAAAACACTACCCCCGCATGGCTCTCCACACTACACAAACACTAGTACACTGTCCTAAACCCTAAAACACTACCCCCAGCACAAACCCCTACACCATCCGAACACCAATGCACTACCCTAAACCCTAAAACACTACCCCTGCACGGCTCTCCACACTACACAAACACTAGTACACTGTCCTAAACCCTAAAACACTACCCCCAGCACAAACCCCTACACCACCCGAACACCATTGCACTACCCTAAACCCTAAAACTCTACCCCCGCACGACCCCCTACGCTACCCACAGACCACTGAACTACCCAAACCCTAAAACACTACCCCCAGCACGACCCCCTTCGCTACACAAACACCACTGCTTTACCCTAAACCCCAAAACACTTCCCTGAGCACGACCCACTACCCTACCGAAAGACCACTGCACTACCCTAGACACTACCCCCTACACTACACAAACACCACTGTACTACCCTAAACCCTAAAACACTAAACCCAGCATGATCCGCTACACTACACAAACACCACTGCACTATCCTAAACCGTAATACACTACTGCCCACACTACACAAATACCACTGCACTGCCCTAAACCCTAAAACACTACCCCCAGCACAACCCCCTATACTACCGAAACAACTCTGCACTACCCTAATCCCTAAAATAATACCCCCAGCACGACCCCTACACTACCCAAACACCACTGCACTACCCTAAACCCTAAATCTACCACCAGCACAACTGCCTACACTACCTTTACACCACTGCACTACCCTAAAGCCTAAATCTACCCCCAGCACGACCCCCTAAACTACCCGAACACCACTGCACTGCCCTAAACCCTAAAACACCACCCCCAGCACAACCCCCTACATGCCCGAACACCACTGCACTGCCCTAAATCCTAAAACATCACCCCCGGCACGACCCCCTACACTGCCCGACCACCACTGCACTGCCCTTACCCCTAAAACACCACCACCGGCACGACCCGCTACACTGCCTGAACACCAGTGCACTGCCCTAAACCCTGAAACACCACCTCCAGCACAACCCGCTACACTGCCCGAACACCACTGCACTGCCCTAAACCCTGAACCACCACCCCCACCACGACCCCTTACACTGCCCGAACGCCACTCTTCTGCCCTAAACCCTGAAACACCACCCCTAGCACTACCCCCTACAATGCTCCGAACCCCACTGCACTGCCCTAAACCCTGAAACACTACCCCAGCAAGACCCCCTACACTGCCCGAACACCACTACACTGCCCTAAACCCTGAAACACCACCCCCAGCATGACCCCCTACACTGCCTGAACACCACTGCACTAAACCCTGAAACACCATCCCCATCACGACCCCATACACTACCCAAACACCACTGCACTGCCCTAAACCCTGAAACACCACCCCCAGCATGACTCCCTACACTGCCCGAACAAAACACCACCCCTAGCACAACCTCCTACACTGCCCAAACACCACTGCACTGCCCTAAACCCTGAAACACTACCCAAGCACTACCCCCTACAATGCCCCGAACCCCACTGCACTGCCCAAAACCCTGAAACACTACCCCCAGCATGACCCCCTACACTGCCCGAACACCACTGCACTGCCCTAAACCCTGAAACACCACCCCCAGCACGACCCCCTACACTGCCTGAACACCACTCCACTACACCCTGAAACACCACCCCCAGCACGACTCCCTACAATCCCCGAACACCACTGCACTGCCCTAAACCTTGAAACAACACCCCCAGCATGACCCCCTACAGTGCCCCAACACCGCTGCACTGCCGTAAACCCTGAAATACCACCCCCAGCATGACCCCCTACACTGCCAGAACACCGCTGCACTGCCCTAAACGCTGAAACACCACCCCCAGCACGACCCCCTAGACTGTCCAAACACCACTACAATTCCCTAAACCATGGAACACCACCCCCAGCACGACCCCCTACACTACCAGAACACCACTACACTACCCTAAACCCTAAAACACCACTTCCAGCATGACCCCTTACACTGCCCGAACACCACTCCACTGCCCTAAACCCTGGAACACCACCCCTAGCATTACCCCCTACACTGCTCCGAACCTGACTACACTGACCTAAACCCTGAAACACTACCCCAGCACGACCCCCTACACTGCCCGAACACCACAACACTGCCCTAAACCCTGAAACACCACCCCAGCACGACCCCCTACACTACCTGAACACCACTGCACTAAAACCTGAAACACCACCCCCAGCACGACCCCCTACACCACCCGAACACCACTCCACTGCCCTAAACCCTGAAACACCACCCCCAGCACGACCACCTTCACTGCCCGAACACCCCTGCACTGCCCTAAAATACCACCCCCAGGACGACCCCCTTCACTGCCCGAACACCACTGGACTACCCTAAACCCTAAAACACTACTCCAGCAAGACCACCTACACTGCCCGAACACCATTGCACTGCCCTAAACCCTAAAACACTACCCCCAGCATGACCCCCTACACTGCCCGAACACCACTGCATTGCCCTAAACCCTAAAATAGTACCCATAGCACAAACCCCAACACTGCCCGAACACCACTGCACTACTCTAAACCCTAAAACACTACCCCCAGCACGACTCCCTACACTACACGAACACCACTGCACTACCCTAAACCCTAAAACACTACCCCGCACGACCCCTACACTACCCAAAGACCACTGAACTACCCTAATCCCTAAAACACTACCCCAGCACGACCCCCTATACTACCCATACACCACTGCTCTAGCCTAAACCCTAAAACACTACCCCCAGCACGACCCCCTACACTACCCAAACACGACTGCACTACCCTAAACCCTAAAACACCACCCCCTACACTACACAAACACCACTGCACTACCCTAAACCCTAAAACACTACCCCCAGCACAACCCCCTACACTACCCAAACACCACTGCACTACCCTAAACCCTAAATCGACCCCCAGCATGAACACCTACACTACCTGAACACAACTGCACTACCCTAAACCCTAAATCTACCCCCTGCACGACCCCCTACACTAACCGAACACCACTGCACTGCCCTAAACCCTAAAACACCACCCCCATCATGACCCCCTACACTGCCCGAACACCACTGCACTGCCCTAAACCCTAAAACACCACCCCCAGCAGACCCCCTACACTGCTCGAACACCCCTGCTCTGCCCTAAACCCTAAAACACCACCTCGGCACGACCCCCTTCACTGCCCGAACACCACTGTACTCCCCTAAACCTTAAAACACCACCACCAGCACGACCCCCTACACTGCCCGAACACCACTGAAGTGCCCTAAACCCTTAAACAGCACACCCAGCACGACCCCCTACACTACCTGAAATACACTGCACTACCCTAAACCCTAAAACACTACCCCCGCATGGCTCTCCACACTACACAAACACTAGTACACTGTCCTAAACCCTAAAACACTACCCCCAGCACAAACACCTACACCACCCGAACACCAATGCACTACCATAAACCCTAAAACACTACCCCTGCACGGCTCTCCACACTACACAAACACTAGTACACTGTCCTAAACCCTAAAACACTACCCCCAGCACAAACCCCTACACCACCCGAACACCATTGCACTACCCTAAACCCTAAAACTCTACCCCCGCACGACCCCCTACACTACCCACAGACCACTGAACTACCCAAACCCTAAAACACTACCCCCAGCACGACCCCCTTCGCTACACAAACACCACTGCTTTACCCTAAACCCCAAAACACTTCCCTGAGCACGACCCACTACCCTACCGAAAGACCACTGCACTACCCTAGACACTACCCCCTACACTACACAAACACCACTGTACTACCCTAAACCCTAAAACACTAAACCCAGCATGATCCGCTACACTACACAAACACCACTGCACTATCCTAAACCGTAATACACTACTGCCCACACTACACAAATACCACTGCACTGCCCTAAACCCTAAAACACTACCCCCAGCACAACCCCCTATACTACCGAAACAACTCTGCACTACCCTAATCCCTAAAATAATACCCCCAGCACGACCCCTACACTACCCAAACACCACTGCACTACCCTAAACCCTAAATCTACCACCAGCACAACTGCCTACACTACCTTTACACCACTGCACTACCCTAAAGCCTAAATCTACCCCCAGCACGACCCCCTAAACTACCCGAACACCACTGCACTGCCCTAAACCCTAAAACACCACCCCCAGCACAACCCCCTACATGCCCGAACACCACTGCACTGCCCTAAATCCTAAAACATCACCCCCGGCACGACCCCCTACACTGCCCGACCACCACTGCACTGCCCTTACCCCTAAAACACCACCACCGGCACGACCCGCTACACTGCCTGAACACCAGTGCACTGCCCTAAACCCTGAAACACCACCTCCAGCACAACCCGCTACACTGCCCGAACACCACTGCACTGCCCTAAACCCTGAACCACCACCCCCACCACGACCCCTTACACTGCCCGAACGCCACTCTTCTGCCCTAAACCCTGAAACACCACCCCTAGCACTACCCCCTACAATGCTCCGAACCCCACTGCACTGCCCTAAACCCTGAAACACTACCCCAGCAAGACCCCCTACACTGCCCGAACACCACTACACTGCCCTAAACCCTGAAACACCACCCCCAGCATGACCCCCTACACTGCCTGAACACCACTGCACTAAACCCTGAAACACCATCCCCATCACGACCCCATACACTACCCAAACACCACTGCACTGCCCTAAACCCTGAAACACCACCCCCAGCATGACTCCCTACACTGCCCGAACAAAACACCACCCCTAGCACAACCTCCTACACTGCCCAAACACCACTGCACTGCCCTAAACCCTGAAACACTACCCAAGCACTACCCCCTACAATGCCCCGAACCCCACTGCACTGCCCAAAACCCTGAAACACTACCCCCAGCATGACCCCCTACACTGCCCGAACACCACTGCACTGCCCTAAACCCTGAAACACCACCCCCAGCACGACCCCCTACACTGCCTGAACACCACTCCACTACACCCTGAAACACCACCCCCAGCACGACTCCCTACAATCCCCGAACACCACTGCACTGCCCTAAACCTTGAAACAACACCCCCAGCATGACCCCCTACAGTGCCCCAACACCGCTGCACTGCCGTAAACCCTGAAATACCACCCCCAGCATGACCCCCTACACTGCCAGAACACCGCTGCACTGCCCTAAACGCTGAAACACCACCCCCAGCACGACCCCCTAGACTGTCCAAACACCACTACAATTCCCTAAACCATGGAACACCACCCCCAGCACGACCCCCTACACTACCAGAACACCACTACACTACCCTAAACCCTAAAACACCACTTCCAGCATGACCCCTTACACTGCCCGAACACCACTCCACTGCCCTAAACCCTGGAACACCACCCCTAGCATTACCCCCTACACTGCTCCGAACCTGACTACACTGACCTAAACCCTGAAACACTACCCCAGCACGACCCCCTACACTGCCCGAACACCACAACACTGCCCTAAACCCTGAAACACCACCCCAGCACGACCCCCTACACTACCTGAACACCACTGCACTAAAACCTGAAACACCACCCCCAGCACGACCCCCTACACCACCCGAACACCACTCCACTGCCCTAAACCCTGAAACACCACCCCCAGCACGACCACCTTCACTGCCCGAACACCCCTGCACTGCCCTAAAATACCACCCCCAGGACGACCCCCTTCACTGCCCGAACACCACTGGACTACCCTAAACCCTAAAACACTACTCCAGCAAGACCACCTACACTGCCCGAACACCATTGCACTGCCCTAAACCCTAAAACACTACCCCCAGCATGACCCCCTACACTGCCCGAACACCACTGCATTGCCCTAAACCCTAAAATAGTACCCATAGCACAAACCCCAACACTGCCCGAACACCACTGCACTACTCTAAACCCTAAAACACTACCCCCAGCACGACTCCCTACACTACACGAACACCACTGCACTACCCTAAACCCTAAAACACTACCCCGCACGACCCCTACACTACCCAAAGACCACTGAACTACCCTAATCCCTAAAACACTACCCCAGCACGACCCCCTATACTACCCATACACCACTGCTCTAGCCTAAACCCTAAAACACTACCCCCAGCACGACCCCCTACACTACCCAAACACGACTGCACTACCCTAAACCCTAAAACACCACCCCCTACACTACACAAACACCACTGCACTACCCTAAACCCTAAAACACTACCCCCAGCACAACCCCCTACACTACCCAAACACCACTGCACTACCCTAAACCCTAAATCGACCCCCAGCATGAACACCTACACTACCTGAACACAACTGCACTACCCTAAACCCTAAATCTACCCCCTGCACGACCCCCTACACTAACCGAACACCACTGCACTGCCCTAAACCCTAAAACACCACCCCCATCATGACCCCCTACACTGCCCGAACACCACTGCACTGCCCTAAACCCTAAAACACCACCCCCAGCAGACCCCCTACACTGCTCGAACACCCCTGCTCTGCCCTAAACCCTAAAACACCACCTCGGCACGACCCCCTTCACTGCCCGAACACCACTGTACTCCCCTAAACCTTAAAACACCACCACCAGCACGACCCCCTACACTGCCCGAACACCACTGAAGTGCCCTAAACCCTTAAACAGCACACCCAGCACGACCCCCTACACTACCTGAAATACACTGCACTACCCTAAACCCTAAAACACTACCCCCGCATGGCTCTCCACACTACACAAACACTAGTACACTGTCCTAAACCCTAAAACACTACCCCCAGCACAAACACCTACACCACCCGAACACCAATGCACTACCATAAACCCTAAAACACTACCCCTGCACGGCTCTCCACACTACACAAACACTAGTACACTGTCCTAAACCCTAAAACACTACCCCCAGCACAAACCCCTACACCACCCGAACACCATTGCACTACCCTAAACCCTAAAACTCTACCCCCGCACGACCCCCTACACTACCCACAGACCACTGAACTACCCAAACCCTAAAACACTACCCCCAGCACGACCCCCTTCGCTACACAAACACCACTGCTTTACCCTAAACCCCAAAACACTTCCCTGAGCACGACCCACTACCCTACCGAAAGACCACTGCACTACCCTAGACACTACCCCCTACACTACACAAACACCACTGTACTACCCTAAACCCTAAAACACTAAACCCAGCATGATCCGCTACACTACACAAACACCACTGCACTATCCTAAACCGTAATACACTACTGCCCACACTACACAAATACCACTGCACTGCCCTAAACCCTAAAACACTACCCCCAGCACAACCCCCTATACTACCGAAACAACTCTGCACTACCCTAATCCCTAAAACAATACCCCCAGCACGACCCCTACACTACCCAAACACCACTGCACTACCCTAAACCCTAAATCTACCACCAGCACAACTGCCTACACTACCTTTACACCACTGCACTACCCTAAAGCCTAAATCTACCCCCAGCACGACCCCCTAAACTACCCGAACACCACTGCACTGCCCTAAACCCTAAAACACCACCCCCAGCACGACCCCTACACTGCTCGAACACCACTGCACTGCCCTAAACCCTAAAACACCACCCCAGCACAACCCCCTACACTGCCCGAACACCACTGCACTGCCCTAAATCCTAAAACATCACCCCCGGCACGACCCCCTACACTGCCCGACCACCACTGCACTGCCCTTACCCCTAAAACACCACCACCGGCACGACCCGCTACACTGCCTGAACACCAGTGCACTGCCCTAAACCCTGAAACACCACCTCCAGCACAACCCGCTACACTGCCCGAACACCACTGCACTGCCCTAAACCCTGAACCACCACCCCCACCACGACCCCTTACACTGCCCGAACGCCACTCTTCTGCCCTAAACCCTGAAACACCACCCCTAGCACTACCCCCTACAATGCTCCGAACCCCACTGCACTGCCCTAAACCCTGAAACACTACCCCAGCAAGACCCCCTACACTGCCCGAACACCACTACACTGCCCTAAACCCGGAAACACCACCCCCAGCATGACCCCCTACACTGCCTGAACACCACTGCACTAAACCCTGAAACACCATCCCCATCACGACCCCATACACTACCCAAACACCACTGCACTGCCCTAAACCCTGAAACACCACCCCCAGCATGACTCCCTACACTGCCCGAACAAAACACCACCCCTAGCACAACCTCCTACACTGCCCAAACACCACTGCACTGCCCTAAACCCTGAAACACTACCCGAGCACTACCCCCTACAATGCCCCGAACCCCACTGCACTGCCCAAAACCCTGAAACACTACCCCCAGCATGACCCCCTACACTGCCCGAACACCACTGCACTGCCCTAAACCCTGAAACACCACCCCCAGCACAACCCCCTACACTGCCTGAACACCACTCCACTACACCCTGAAACACCACCCCCAGCACGACTCCCTACAATCCCCGAACACCACTGCACTGCCCTAATCCTTGAAACAACACCCCCAGCATGACCGCCTACACCGCCTGAACACCACTGCACTGCCCTAAACCCTGAAACACCACCCCCAGCACAACCCCCTACACTGCCTGAACACCACTCCACTACACCCTGAAACACCACCCCCAGCACGACTCCCTACAATCCCCGAACACCACTGCACTGCCCTAATCCTTGAAACAACACCCCCAGCATGACCGCCTACACCGCCTGAACACCACTGCACTGCCCTAAACCCTGAAACACAACCCCCCAGCACGAACCCCTACACCGCCCGAACAACACTGCATTTCCCTAAACTCTAAAACACCACCCCTAGCATGACCCCCTACACTGCCCGAATACCACTGCACTGCCTTAAACCCTAAAACACCACCCCTAGCATAACCCCCTACACTGCCTGAACACCTCTGCACTGCCCTAAACCCTAAAACAGCACCACCAGCACGACCCCTATAGTGCCCGAACACCACTGCACTACCCTAAACACTAAATCTACCCTCAGCACGACCCCCTACACTACCCAAACACCACTGCACTACCCTAAACCCTAAAACACTACCCCAGCACGACACCATACACTACCCGAACACCACTGCACTGCCCAAAGCCCTAAAACACAACCCCTGCACAAACCCCCACACTGCCCGAATACCACTGCACTGCCCTAAACCCTAAAATATCACCCCCAGCACGACCCCCTACACTGCTCGAACACCACTGCACTGCCTTAAAACACCACCCCTGGCACAACCTCCTGAACTGTCCGAACACCACAGCACTGCCCTAAACCCTAAAATACCACCCCTGGCACGACCCCCTACACTGCCCGAACACCACTGCACTGTGCTAAACCCTGAAACACCACCCCAGCACGACCCCCTACACTGCCCGAACACTTATGCACTGCCCTAAACCCTGAAACACCACCACCAGCACGACCCGCTACACTGCCCGAACACCACTGCACTGCCCTAAACCCTGAAACACCACCCCAGCACGACCCCCTACACTGCCCGAACACCACTACACTGCCCTAAATCCTGAAATACCACCCCAGCATGACCCTCTACACTGCCTGAACACCACTGCACTAAACCCTGAAACACCACCCCATCACGACCCCCTACACTACTCAAACACCACTGCACTGCCCTAAACCCTGAAACACCACCCCCAGCACGACTCCCTACACTGCCCGAACAAAAAACCACCCCCAGCACAACCCCCTACAGTGCCCAAACACCTCTGCGTTGCCCTAAACCCTGAAACACTACCCGAGCACTACCCCCTACACTGCCCCGAACCCCACTGCACTGCCCAAAGCCCTAAAACACTACCCCCAGCATGACCCCCTACACTGCCTGAACACCACTGCACTACACCCTGAAACACCACCCCATGCACGACCGCCTGCACTGCCCAAAAACCACTGCACTGCCCTAAACCTTGAAACAACACCCCAGCATGACCGTCTACACCGCTCGAACACCACTGCACTGCCCTAAACCCTGAAATACCACCCCCAGCACGAACCCCTACACCACCCGAACACCACTGCATTTCCCTAAACCTTAAAACACCACCCCTAGCACGACCCCCTACACTGCCCGAATACCACTGCACTGCCCTAAACCCTAAAACACCACCCCCAGCACGACCCTCTACACTGCCCGAACACCACTTCACTACCCTAAACCCTAAATCTACCCCCAGCACGACACCCTACACTACCCGAACACCACTGCACTATCGCAAAACCCTAAATCTACCCCTAAACCCTAATACACTACCCGCCACATGACCCCCTACACTACCCAAAGACCACTGAACTACCCTAAACCCTAAAACACGATCCCCACACTACACAAACACCGCTGCACTGCCCTAAACCCTAAAACACTACCCCCAGCATGACGGCTACACTACACAAACACAACAGCACTACCTTAAACCCTAAAAAACTACCCCCTACACTACACACACACCACTGTACTACCCTAAACACTAAAACACTACCCCCAGCACAACCTCCTATACTACCCAAACACCACTGCACTACCTTAAACCCTAAAACACAACCCCAGCAGAACCCCCTACACTACCCAAAAACCACTGCACTACCCTAATCCCTAAAACACTACTCCCAGCACGACCCCTACACTACCCAAACACCACTGTACTACCCTAAACCCTAAAACACTATCCCCAGCACAACCCCCTACACTACCCAAATACCACTGCACTACCCTAAACCCTAAAACACGACCCCCAGCACAACCCCATATACTACCCAAACACCACTGCTCTACCCTAACCTCTAAAACACTACCCCAGCACGATCCCCTACACTACCCAAAGAACACTGCATTACCCTAAACCCTAAAACACTACGCCCCACATGACCGCCTACACTACCCAAAGACCACTGCACTACCCTAAACCCTAAAACAGGACCCCCTACACTACACAAACACTGCTGCACTACCCTAAACCCTAAAACACTACCCCAGCATGACCCGCTACACTACACAAACACAACTGCACTACCCTAAACCCTAAAACAGTACCCCCTCCACTACACAAACACCGTTGCACTACCCTAAGCCCTAAAACACTACCCCCAGCACAACCCCTACACTACCCAAACACCACTGCACTACCCTAAACCCTAAAACACTACCCCCAGCACCACCCTCTACACTACCCAAACACCACTGCTCTACCCTAAATCCTAAAACACTACCCCCAGCACAAACCCCTACAATACACAAACACCACTGCACTACCCTAAACCCTATATCTACCCCCAGCACGACCCCCTACAGTACCCGAACACCACTGCACTACCCTAAACCCTAAATCTACCCCCGGCATGATCCCCTACACTGCCCGAACACCATTGCACTGCCCTAAACTATAAACACCACCCCCGGCATGACCCCCTACACTGCCAGAACACCACTGCACTGCCCTAAACCCTAAAACACCACACCCAGCACGACCCCATACACTGCACGAATGCCACTAAACTGCACTAAACCCTGAAACACCACCCCTAGCACTGCCCCCTACAATGCCCCGAACCCCACTGCACTGCCTTAAACCCTGAAACACTACCCCAGCACGACACCGTACACTGCCCGAACACCACTACACTGCCCTAAACCCTGAAATACCACCCCCAGCATGACCCCCTACACTGCCTGAACACCACTGCACTAAACCCTGAAACAACACCCCATCAGGACCCCTTACACTACTGAAACACCACTGCTCGTCCCTAAACCCTGAAACACCACCCCCAGCACGACTCCCTACACTGCCCAAACAAAACACCACCCCCAGCACAACCCCCTACAGTGACCAAACACCACTGTACTGCCCTAAACCCTTAAACACTACCCAAGCACTACCCCTACACTGCCCCGAACCCCACTGCACTGCCCAAAGCCCTAAAACACTACCCCCAGCATGACCTCTACACAGCCTAAACACCACTGCACTACACCCTGAAACACCACCCCCAGCACAATCGCCTGCACTGCCCGAAACCACCCCAGCATGACCGTCTACACCGCTCGAACACTGCACTGCCTAAACCCAGAAACACCACCCCCAGCACGAACCCCTACACCGCCAGAACACCACTGTATTTCCCTAAGCCCTAAAACACCTCCCCTAGCACGACCCCCTACACTGCCCGAATACCACTGCACTTCCCTAAACCCTAAAACACTACCCCCAGCACAACCCCCTACACTGCCTGAACACCACTGCACTGCTCTAAACCCTAAAACACCACCCCCAGCACGACCCCATAACACTGCCCGAACACCACTGCACTACCCTAAACCCTAAATCTACCCCCAGCACGACACCCTACACTCCCCGAACACCACTGCACTACCCCAAAACCCTAAATCTACCCCTAAACCCTAATACACTACCCACCACACGACCCCCTGCACTACCCAAAGACCACTGAACTACCCTAAACCCTAAAACACGACCCCCCACACTACACAACCACCGCTGCACTGCTCTAAACCCTAAAACACTACCCCCAGCATGACCGGCTACACTACACAAACACCACTGCACTACCTTAAACCCTAAAAAACTACCCCCTACACGACACACACCACTGCACTACCCTAAACCCTAAAACACTACCCCCAGCACAACCCACTACACTACCCAAACACCACTGCACTACCTTAAACTCTAAAACACTACCCCCAGCAGAATCCCCTACACTACCACAAACCACTACACTACCCTAATCCCTAAAACACTACTCCCAGCACGACCCCTACACTACCCAAACACCACTGCACTACCCTCAACCCTAAAACACTATCCCCAGCACAACCCCCCTACACTACCCAAACACCACTGCACTACCCTAAACCCTAAAACACTACTCTCAGCACAACCCCTACACTACCCAAAAACCACTGCACTACCCTAAACCCTAAATCTACCCACAGCACGACCCCCTACACTACCCAAACACCATTGCACTACTCTAAACCCTAAAACACTACCCCAGTACAAACCCCTACACTGCCCGAACACCACTGCACTACCCTAAACCCTAAAACACCACCCCCAGCACGACCCCCTACACTACCCAAACCCCACTGCTCTACCCTAACCTCTAAAACACTACCCCAGCTCGATCCCCTACACTACCCAAAGACCACTGCATTACCCTAAACCCTAAAACACTACGCCCCACATGACCCCCTACACTACCCAAAGACCACTCCACTACCCTAAACCCTAAAACAGCACCCCCTACACTCCACAAACACCACTGCACTACCCTAAACCTTAAAGCACTACCCCAGCATGACCCGCTACACTACACAAACACCACTGCACTACCCTAAACCCTAAAAAACTACCCCCAGCACGAACCCCTACACTACACAAACACCACTGCACTGCCCTAAATCCTTAAACACTACCGCCAGCATGTCACCCTACACTACCCGAACACCACTGCACTACCCTAAACCCTAAATCTACCCCCAGCACGACCCCATACAGTACCCGAACACCACTGCACTACCCTAAACCCTAAATCTACCCCCGGCATGATCCCCTACACTGCCCGAACACCACTGCACTGCCCTAAACTATAAACACCACCCCTGGCATGCCCCTCTACAGTCACCAAACACCACGGCACTGCCATAAGCCCTAAAACACCACCCCCAGCACGCCCGCTACACTGCCCATACACCAATTGTTAGAACTGGGAATCTCTAGTTGGCACAGGTATGCACTTGCGACAAGCAGGGACTCTCAATTCTAAGTCAGAGTAAGGGGATCACTCTTTCAAATAACCCCTGCTCACCCTTTAGGTAGTGTGGCGCAAGCAGTCAAGACTATTCTCAGGGCGTCATAGGTTAAGCATTTGTGAACACATACAGTAATGCAATGACACACCACAAATGGACACCAGTCAAGGTTTTATCAAAAATAGTTTTCTTTATATAAGGCTTAGCATAAGACCAGAATAACGATTAAAATGACCACAGTATTATTTTAAAGTTCAATGTTCTTGCAAAAAGGCTTAAAATGCAAAAATAGGCTTCTTTTACTCAATTCTGCTTCTTTTCAGGTTTTGTACGGTTCGTACCTGGGTGTACGACTCGTCCGCATTAAAAACAAAGAAAGTACAAGTCAAACAATCGGTGCGGACTCCGGGGTCCGGGACGTGCACACCGCGGTGCGAACAGAACAAAGTACCTTAAGTTCGTGGGGTCCGCGACGGACAGTGTGGGACAAGTTGATGAGTCCAGGTCGTAGTTCGGCAGCGTATTCGGTCTGGTCTGGTCGCGGCGTTGGTACGGGACCTTCAGGGATACGTGCGGATGATCCGGATCAGCTTGCAGAGTCCGTGGCGTTCGAGCCGTACCTTCGGTGCGGTGAGCGGCGACACTTCTCGGCGCCGTACAGCGTACGGGGAGGATCAGCGTACTGCTGCTTCTCGGCTCTGAGTACGGCACGGTGCAGTACGTTATCAGCGTACGGACCGTACCTGCGGGACGATGGAGCTTGGGTCTGGCATACAGGGTTCGGCAGCCAGTGTTGTACATCTCGAATCGGCGGGGAAGGTTAGGTGCAATGCGGCCGGGAGGGATACGGTGCGTACTAACGCTTTTGGATCAGCGTAGACGCACGGTGCTGGGCGGCGGATGTGGTACGAGGCGTACTGGGGCCAAATCCAGCGGGAAACAAGCACAGATTGTCCAGGCAACTCAATTTTGGAAGGCAGATGAGTCCAATGGTCCTGGGACTCAGTTCAGGGGGCAAGCTCTTTTTCCAAGCCCTTGGAGATAGTTGAAAAACAAAGTGCAAAGTCTCTTTCAGTCTTTTCCTCTCCTTTCTCAGCAAGGCACCAACTGCAGGCCAATCCCCCAGGTCAGGGAAAGTTACTCCTCCTTCAGCTTCTTCCAGGTCCTTCTAGTCAGGCAGAGTTCCTTCGTGGTTCAATAAGGATCTGATTTCTTAGGAGCAGGGCTCCTACATGTATACTCAGTTTCTTTTGTCTTTACAGGCCAGGGGGGCCTTTGCATAATCCCAGTCCAGTTCTTTTCAGTGAGGAGCACTTTGTTGTTGGGACTCTGGCTTCTTCTTTCAGCAGGCGGGGCAGAGACATCAGACGCTCCCCAGGGGGTGGAGCCAGCATTGTGGTGGCAGAGCACTGCCCTATTCAGAGTCAAGGTGCACTCCTCCCACCCATCCTGGTGTAATCTTTCTATTCACCACCTGGCAGCCCCAGCCTGTCTCCTGGAACTTCCCAGCCCTGTCACTCAAGTTACATACAAAGAAGATAGCCCTCCCCTCCAGAGGCGGACTGAAATGGTTAGGCACGCAAAGGCTAACTTTCTAAAAGTAGCATTTGCAAACCCAGGATATAAAAATAACCTTTACTAAAAAAAGTATTTTATTATTCTGAGTTCAGGCATACTAAACATGAATTTCTACCATGCTTCCTGAGCCTGCTAGGATTATAGAGTGTTATACTCTAGCAGCCCATTCTGGCCTATGGAGAGCAGGTAGCCTTACAATAGTGAAAAACGAAAATGGCTGTAATTCACTATTAGGACATGCCACACACTTCAGGGCATGTCCTACCTTATCCTTACAATGCACCCTGCCCTAGGGCCTACCATAGGGGTGACTAACATGAAGGTAAGGGAAGGTTCAGGAACTAGCAAGTGGGGACACTTGCCCAGTCAGCATGACAGTACCAGACTGCATGCAGGTTCTGCAATGGCAGACCTTAGACACATTTTACCAGGCTGCTTCTGTGGGTGGCACAACCAGTGCTGCAAGCCCACTAGCAGCATTTGGATATACAAGCCCTTGGCACCCCTGGTGCACTCTACTAGGGACTGATAGTAAACCAAATAAGCCAAACATGGAATCCAATGAACATCAACATTTTACCATAGGGAGAGCATATGCGCATTAGCACTGATCAGCAGTGGTAAGGTGCCCAGAGTCATAAAACAGCCAACACCAGGTCAGAAAAAATGCAGGAGGAAGGCAAAAAGTTTAGGGATGACCCTGCAACAAGGGCCAAGTCCAACACAACCCCCATCCAGCCAAAACGCAGGGTATACTAATCACCACCCTGATGGTCTTCCCTGCTTGGGGTGATAGAACAAGGACCTGGCCCGCAACTGCAGGGGCAGACTCCCGTTCTACGCCAATCTGAACCTATTGGACTCCCTCTGTCCATATTCTCAGGGCCCCCAAGCCAATCCATGGGGAACCCTTCTCCTCACCTGTGGACACCACCTGTGCAACACCTAACCTTAACCGGCCCACAGGTGTGTCCCAACAGACAGACAGCAAAATGCTACAGTGGCCACTGACAGTAGTCAGGGATGAGACCCAGGCCGGATGCCTCTCAGGGCTCTCAAACCTTTGTGGCCCCAGGGAGCGGGGGGCAGTAGCCCCAGGTGATTGGCACCCTTTGTCCATTCTCCCTCCTGTCAGGTCAGGTATGACATCCTGGCACTGACCCACCAGCCCCAGGTCTGTACCCGGCGGCTGGACCAAAGACTGGGGTGGCGTCTCCCACACCCGGTCCTCCTCCTTGGGGCTCTGTACCCTCCCACTTGGAGTGGTACCCCCTTCCAGAATTGCCAGGGCACCTGGGGCAGGTGTCCTGTGCAATTCGCCCACCAGTTCAGGGATTCTATCCTGCAATTGGGCGTCCAGGTCAGGGGGGACACCCTGAACCTGGCCCTCCAACCTAGGGTCTAAACCCTTCAGTTGAGCCGGGGTCAGAGGCGAGGACTCCCTCCCTCTGCACCCCCTTCCAGAGTACTGCCCACTCCCAACTGGCGTGGTCCCCCTAGAAGCAACATGGGTCAGGACACTGATTACAGTGGTCCCCCCTCCAGGTCAGACAACACCTGAACCTGGCTTCCCAGCCCTGGGACCAACCCATGCGGTTGAACGCTTGCCTGGCGCACCAGGACTTCCCGGGGAGCACGCATGCCCCCCCTGAGGGTGACACATACCTCATGTGTCGTGTGACAGTCTGCCTGGTGCTGATCTCCCGACCCCTGTCCATCTGACAGTGCCTGAAGATCCCCCAGGACAGAAGTGGTGTCACCATGGTCATTCACTGGGGACGCAGACCTTCTGGCTGGCCCCTGACCCACTGGTTCTTCCACTGGGGACTCTTTCCCCCTCTCACCCCTCGCTCTGGACTTCTGCACCCTCCCAACTGGAGCGGTACTGCCAGACACCAGAACCGAGGGAGGCCTGCTTACAGACACTCCCCGTCCACTAGACACTAAGGGATCCCCCTCAACAGGCGGCCCATCAGGACAGCCTAGGCTCCCCGCCTGGTGTTCCCTTAAAGAACCATCCAGGCTCTGAGACTGGGTTTCGGGCACCTGGGTGCACGCAGCCCCACACTCACTCCTTCTCCACTGAGACAGGACGTGAGCCCCTACACCCCTCCCACTACCATGGGACCTAGCTGGGCTACTCTGCACCACGTCCACCACTCTGGGTTGGAAGATACCTGAGCCACTCCCCACGGGGTCACTCCGCAAGGCCTCTCCAGACCCTCTGGAATCCACCAAAAGGTCTGCCTCCAATGTGGGCTCTCTGCGGTCAGAGAACTCACCCTCACACAGGTGTTGGCATAGCTCTGGAAAACAGGGACTTACAATATGCTCTCCCACAATTGGATCACACAGCCCCCTAGCAGGGTTAACAAAACTATCCTTCACCTTACCATCCAGTGCCTCACACACGTACTCCACACCACTCTCCTGAGACTGGCAAGACAGTATCTGAATGTCTCTGTCACACAACCCACACTCTTCTGGGCGGTCTTCACACTCACCCACCAGGACTTCAATTTTGGGGGAACCCCTCTCCCTGCACCTCTCAGCTAGAGTCAGTAGAGTGTCCCTCCCTCCACTAGGACTATGAACCCCTGCGCCAGGTACCCTATTCCCTTCAGGGATACTGCGCACTACTGGAGCTACCTCATGCCCTTGAACCTCCTGGTGTATGTTAACCCCCTCCTTCAAGTCAGGCGCCACATCTCTGGGTGTGCGCACTACTCTCTCAGCACTATAAAACTCAATATTGCTGCCACCAGAGGGAGAGCGGCCTAAACTCTTGGTCTTGAGATCCAACTCCCTCATTTTTACCTCATGTTCCATGGCCAGCCTTTGTCTTTCCATTTCCATTCTCAGTTTTGCCATCTCCACTTCATGTGCTCTTGCAGCAATCCTGTCGGCCATCTCCTCTGGCGACAGGCCTCTGCCAGGCTCAGAAGCACCTTCTGGGGGTATCACCTAAAGCACATTCTCTGGGAACTTGGATTTGTACCAGGCCCTCAGCGCCTTTGTGTACTGCTCCTTGTTTTTCAATCTAGTTTGGTTAATTTTGTACTTGGAGAGGTATCCTTTCAAGACTTCACTTGTGCACCTCATCAGTGCCTTCTCCTCCCAATCTATGTCATCAACTCCAGAGAATATAGAGGACGCTCCGCCTCCATTGACTGAGCTAGGCATGGTTTCTTAAAGTGGAGATTCTTCAGCAAAACAAAAATCAATACTGTGTGGCTGCGTTATCGGTATGAACTCACTACGTGGTGTTCACTCAATCACTGTACATGAATCACAAATGCAAATTCAAACCCTCACCACTGCCCACCAATGTTAGAACTGGGAATCTCTAGTTGGCACAGGTATGCACTTGCGACAAGCAGGGACTCTCAATTCTAAGTCAGAGTAGGGGATCACCCTTTCAAATAACCCCTGCTCACCCTTTAGGTAGTGTGGCGCAAGCAGTCAAGACTATTCTCAGGGCGTCATAGGTTAAGCATTTGTGAACACATACAGTAATGCAATGACACACCACAAATGGACACCAGTCAAGGTTATATTAAAAATAGTTTTCTTTATATAAGGCTTAGCACAAGACCAGAATAACGATTAAAATGACCACAGTAATATTTTAAAGTTCAATGTTCTTGCAAAAAGGCTTAAAATGCAAAAATAGGCTTCTTTTACTCAATTCTGCTTCTTTTCAGGTTTTGTACGGTTCGTACCTGGGTGTACGACTCGTCCGCATTAAAAACAAAGAAAGTAGGAGTCAAACAATCGGTGGGGACTCCGGGGTCCGGGACGTGCACACCGCGGTGCGAACAGAACAAAGTACCTTAAAATTGTGGGGTCCGCGACGGACAGTGCGGGACAAGTTGATGGGTCCGGGTGGTAGTTCGGCAGCGTATTCGGTCTGGTCCGGTCACGGCGTCGGGACGCGGCGTTGGTACGGGACCTTCAGGGATACGCGCGGACGATCCGGATCAGCTTGCAGAGTCCGTGGCGTCGGCGTTCGAGCCGTACCTTCGGTGCGGATAGGCGGCGACACTTCTCGGCACCGTACAGCGTACGGGGAGGATCAGCGTACTGCGGCTTCTCGGCTCTGAGTACGGCACGGTGCAGTACGTTAGCAGCGTACGGACCGTACCTGCGGGACGATGGAGCTTGGGTCCGGCGTACGGGGTTCGGCAGCCAGTGTTGTACATCTCGAATCGGCGGGGAAGGTTAGGTGCAATGCGGCCGGGAGGGATACGGTGCGTACTAACGCTTTTGGATCAGCGTAGACGCACGGTGCCGGGCGGCAAAGACACGGCTTCGCGGCAGATGTGGTACGAGGCGTACTGGGGCCAAATCCAGTGGGAAACAAGCACAGATCATCCAGGCAACTCAATTTTGGAAGGCAGATGAGTCCAATGGTCCTGGGACTCAGTTCAGGGGCAAGCTCTTCTTCCAAGCCCTTGGAGATAGTTGAAAAACAAAGTGCAAAGTCTCTTTCAGTCTTTTCCTCTCCTTTCTCAGCAAGGCACCAACTGCAGGCCAATCCCCCAGGTCAGGGAAAGTTACTCCTCCTTCAGCTTCTTCCAGGTCCTTCTAGTCAGGCAGAGTTCCTTCGTGGTTCAATCAGGATCTGATTTCTTAGGAGCAGGGCTCCTACATTTATACTCGGTTTCTTTTGTCTTTACAGGCCAGGGGGGCCTTTGCATAATCCCAGTTGAGTTCTTTTCAGTGAGGAGCACTTTGTTGTTGGGACTCTGGCTTCTTCTTTCAGCAGGCAGGGCAGAGACATCAGACGCTCCCCAGGGAGTGGAGCCAGCATTGTGGTGGCAGAGCACTGCCCTATTCAGAGTCAAGGTGCACTCCTCCCACCCATCCCGGTGTAATCTTTCTATTCACCACCTGGCAACCCCAGCCTGTCTCCTGGAACTTCCCAGCCCTGTCACTCAAGTTACATACAAAGAAGATAGCCCTCCCCTCCAGAGGCGGACTGAAATAGTTAGGCACGCAAAGGCTAACTTTCTAAAAGTAGCATTTGCAAACCCAGGATATAAAAATAACCTTTACTAAAAGATGTATTTTATTATTCTGAGTTCAGGCATACTAAACATGAATTTCTACCATGCTTCCTGAGCCTGCTAGGATTATAGAGTGTTATAATCTAGCATCCCATTCTGGCCTATGGAGAGCAGGTAGCCTTACAATAGTGAAAAACGAAAATGGTTGTAATTCACTATTAGGACATGCCACACACTTCAGGGCATGTCCTACCTTATCCTTACAATGCACCCTGCCCTAGGGCTTACCATAGGGGTGATTAACATGAAGGTAGGGGAAGGTTTAGGGACTGGCAAGTGGGGACACTTGCCCAGTCAGCATGACAGTACCAGACTGCATGCAGGTTCTGCAATGGCAGACCTTAGACACATTTTACCAGGCTGCTTCTGTGGGTGGCACAACCAGTGCTGCAAGCCCACTAGCAGCATTTGGATATACAAGCCCTTGGCACCCCTGGTGCACTCTACTAGGGACTGATAGTAAACCAAATAAGCCAAACATGGAATCCAATGAACATCAACATTTTACCATAGGGAGAGCATATGCACCTTAGCACTGATCAGCAGTGGTAAGGTGCCCAGAGTCATAAAACAGCCAACACCAGGTCAGAAAAAATGCAGGAGGAAGGCAAAAAGTTTAGGGATGACCCTGCAACAAGGGCCAAGTCCAACACCAATGCACTGCCTTAAACCCTAAAACACCACCCCCAGTAAGTCCCCCTGAACTGCCCGAATATCACAGCACTGCCCTAAACCCTAAAACACCCCCCCAGCACAACCCCCAACACTGCCTGAACACCACTGCACTAAACCCTGAAACACCACCCCCAGCACAACCCCCTACACTGCGCGAATATCACAGCACTGCCCTAAACCCTGAAACACCACCCCCAGCACGACCCCCTACAATGCCCGAACAAAACACCACCCCCAGCACAACCCGTTACATTGCCCGAAGACCACTGGACTGCCCTAAACCCTGAAACACCACCCCAGCACGACCCCCTACACTGCCTGAACACCACTGCACTAAACCCTAAAACACCATCCCAGCACGACACCTACACTGCCCGAACCCCACTGCACTACCCTAAACCCTGAAACACTACCCTCAGCACGACCCCCTACACTGCCTGAACACCACTGCACTACCCTAAACCCTAAAACACTACCCCCAGCATGACTCCACACACTACACGAACACCACTGCACTGCCCTAAACCCTAAAACACTACACCAGCATGACACCCTACACTATCCAAACACCACTGCACTGCCCTAAACCCTGAAACACCACCCCCAGCATGACTCCCTACACTGCCTGAACAAAACACCACCCCCAGCACAACCCCCTACACTGCCCAAACACCACTACACTGCCCTAAACCCTGAAACACTACCTGAGCACTTACCCCTACACTGCCCCGAACCACACTGCACTGCCCTAAGCCCTGAAACACTACCCCCAGCACGACCCCCTACACTGCCTGAACACCACTTCACTATACCCTGAAACACCACCCCCAGCACGACCCCCTACACTGCCCGAACACCACTGCACTGCCCTAAACCTTGAAATAACACCCCCAGCATGACTGTCTATACCACCCGAACACCACTGCACTAAACCCTGAAACACCACCCCCAGCACGAACCCCTACACTGCCCGAACAACACTGCATTTCCCTAAACCCTAAAACACCACCCCTAGCATGACCCCCTACACTGCCCGAATACCACTGCACTGTCCTAAACCCTAAAACACCACCCCCAGCACAACCCCCTACACTGCCTGAACACCACTGCACTGCCCTAAACCCTCAAACAACACCCCCAGCACCACCCCCTATACTGCCCGAACACCACTGCACTACCCTAAACCCTAAATCTACCCCCAGCATGACCCCCTACACTACCCGAACACCACTGCACTACCCCAAAACTCTAAATCTATCCCTAAACCTTAATACACTACCCGCCACACGACCCCCTACACTACCCAAAGAACACTGCACTACCCTAAACCCTAAAACATGACCCCCCACCCTACACAAACACCGCTGCACTGCCCTAAACCCTAAAACACTACCCCCAGCATGTCCGGCTACACTACACAAACACCACTGCACTACCTTAAACCCTAAAAAACTACCCCTACACTACACACACACCACTGCACTACCCTAAACCCGAAAACACTACCCCCAGCACAACCCCCTACACTACCCAAACACCACTGCACTACCTTAAACCCTAAAACACTACCCCCAGCAGAACCCCCTACACTAACCAAAAACCACTGCACTACCCTAATCCCTAAAACACTACTCCCAGCACGACCCCTACACTACCCAAACACCACTGCACTACCCTAAACCCTAAAACACTATCCCCAGCACAACCCCCCTACACTACCCAAACACCACTGCACTACCCTAAACCCTAAAACACTACTCCCAGCACAACGCCTACACTACCCAAACACCACTGCACTACCCTAAACCCTAAATCTACCCCTAGAACGACTGCCTACACTACCCAAACACCACTGCACTACCCTAAACCCTAAATCTACCCCCAGCACGACCCCCTACACTACCCGAACACCATTGCACTACTCTAAACCCTAAAACACTACCCCAGCACAAACCCCTATACTGCCCGAACACCACTGCACTACCCTAAACCCTAAAACACCACCCCTAGCACGACGCCCTACACTACCCAAACACCACTACTCTACCTTAAACCCTAAAACACTACCCCAGCACGACCCCCTACACTACTCAAAGACCACTGCATTACCCTAAACCCTAAAACACTACGACCCACATAACCCCTACACTACCCAAAGACCACTGCACTACCCTAAACCCTAAAATAGGACCCCTACACTACACAAACACCGCTGCACTACCCTAAACCCTAAAACACTACCCCAGCATGACCCGCTACACTTCACAAACACCACTGCACTACCCTAAACCCTAAAACAGTACCCCCTCCACTACACAAACACCATTGCACTACCCTAAACCCTAAAACACTACCCCCAGCACAACCTCTACACTACCCAAACACCACTGTACTACCCTAAACCCTAAAACACTACCCCCAGCACCACGCCCTACACTACCCAAACACCACTGCTCTACCCTAAATCCTAAAACACTACCCCCAGCACGAACCCCTACACTACACAAACACCACTGCACTGCCCTAAACCCTAAAACACTACCTCCAGCATGTCACCCTACACTACACAAACACCACTGCACTACCCTAAACCCTAAATCTACCCCCAGCACGACCCCCTACAGTACCCGAATACCACTGCACTACCCTAAACCCTAAATGTACCCCCCGGCATAATCCCCTACACTGCCCGAACACCACTGCACTGCCCTAAACCCTAAAACACCACCCCCGGCATGACCCCCTACATTGCCCAGACACCAGGCACTGCCCTAAGCCCTAAAACACGACCCCCGGCACGACCCCCTACACTGCCCAAACACCAATGCACTGCCCTAAACTCTAAAACACCACCCCTAGTAAGACCCCCGGAACTGCCCGAATATCACAGCACTGCCCTAAACCCTACAACACCACAGCCGAATAGGCTCGCCTATTGGAAGGGAGGGTTCCTCATGGTAGAGGGGGGCACAGGGGAGGTATGGGAGAGGGTGGGTGGAAGGGCACGGGTGGGGAGCAGTGGGCAAAAAATGGGAAAAAAAATGGAAAAAAAAATGAACCTCATCTCACATTAAGTACATGTATTGGGAGCCTATGGCTTAAGGGGTGGATACACCGAAAATGGCTTTAAACTGTAGCACGGGGAGTAGAAAGATCACCTTCACCTCCTGGAATGTCAATGGGTTAAGGTGCCCCCGCAGACAAAGGCTGATTTTAAAGCACCTTGAACTTTCCTCGGCTCAGGTCTGCATTCTACAGGAGACTCACCTGAGTCAAACTGAGAGCTCCCTCCTTTTCTCTAGGGTCCCCTGGATAGACTGCTTTTGTACATCTCAGCAGTCATCCCACAACAGAGGGGTGGCGATTTTGGTAAAACAAGGCTTACGTTGCTCTATAGAAAACCCGCAGTCAGACGCATCTGGGAGGTGGTTAGTGGCGAACTTGATGGTTGATAACACTAACTTAACATGTGTGCCATTCTATGGCCCAAACATAGATGATCCTACTTATATCTGTAAACTCCAGTCAATCCTAACATTAGTTACTCCTCCGTTTGTTATTGGGGGTGACTTTAATCTCCTCCTTGACCCGGTTAGAGATACATCTAACTTGAGTTATTATACTGGCGCTCCAAAATCCCGTCGAGCTCTTATTAATATGTTACAGGATTTAGACTTGGCAGACGTTTGGAGGGCAAAGAAAGATTTACAGGGATTTACGTTTTATAGTAAGAAGTATGGACATTCCTCCCGGATCGATTATGTTTTGTCAGATACACCATCCCTGAATGATTTCGAGGAGATAAAACTTAAGCCTAGCCATCTCTCAGACCATGCGCAAATTCAGTTTGCTTATAGAGCTAAGGGGACGTCATTACAATCAAGATAGAGCTATGTTGTCTGACCCCAAGATTATTAAGGCTGTTAAGCTTTCCTCTATTGATTTTTTTGAGTTAAATAGGGGATCTACGTCAATGGATTTTATATGGGACGCCTACAAGGCCAACTTGAGAGGTAGTCTCCACAGCCTCATCTGTTTTAAAAACAGATCTGTAGCTAGTGTCTTAAAATCTGCTGAGGAGAAAATAAGTCAGTTAGAGAGGGAAAGGAACAGATTACCCCTCGAGGATTTAGATTATTTACCGCAAGTCCTAAAAGACTTAGAAGATGTAAGGCGGGAGTATAGAGGTAAGTTAGAAGCAAAGTGCAGGGCACAGTGGCATGCAAGGAATATGCAGAACTTTGAGTACGGGGAGAAAGCAGGAGCCCTTCTTGCTTGGAAGTCCAGAATAGACCGTGCAAAAAACAACATCAGTAGACTGATAATCAACACCACGGGGGAGACATCAAGTAGATTTGAAGATCTGCAATCTTGTCTACTTTCCCTCTTTTCATATCTATATAAAGAGGATCTGGAGTCCTCCCCTAGCTTAGTCCAAGCTTGGCTTAGTACAAAGTCTCTCCCCTCTATAACAGAGGACAGCAGAAATCAATTAGAAGCCCCTATTACCTTGGAAGAGATAAGTGAGCAAATTAACAAATGTGAGAACAAAAAGGCTGCTGGTATGGACTCTCTCCCAAATGAAGTCTATAAACTTTTGGCTGAAGAACTGACCCCCGCCTTAGCTTCTTGTTTAACTCGGTTTATAGTCCTTTTGGTAAGGTTCCCGAGTCTTGGAAAGAGGCAACTATAGTGTTGATCCCTAAACCCGGTAAAGACCCATTAAAAGCTGATTCGTACCGTCCAATCTCCCTGCTTAATGCCGATTACAAGATCTTTATGGGCATATTGGCAGGGAGATTGACGAAGTTGGTCCCCATGTTGGTCCATTCGGGCAAAAAGGGTTTTGTAAAAGGTAGGCAGATACAAGAGCAAACTCAATTAATGATAGGTAACATCGACCTGGCTACTACAAGATCTGTTCCATTGGCTATAATAGCCTTGGACGCGGCCAAAGCGTTTGATAGAGTTTGCTGGGTCTATCTATGGGAGGTCTTGGCAGCATTAGGGTTTGGCCCAATCTTTATCCAAACCCTGAGGAATTGTTACCAAGGTGCATCTGCCCATATCCTTCTGAATGGGATACTCACCTCAAGCTTTAACATCCAGAGAGGGACTCGGCAGGGTTGCCCGATTTCCCCACTTTTGTTCAATATCTATATTGAACCGCTAGCACAAGCCATCAGACTAAACAATGACATCTATCCCTTTAAATCCCAACTCTACAGCTGCAAATTAGCCCTTTACGCTGACGACCTGACAGTATATACAAACAATCCTGGAGTGGCTATTTCCCGTTTAGAGTCAATCACGGAGGAATTTGGGGCACTGTCAGGTTACCTGGTTAATAAATCTAAGACGGAGGTGATGGGCTGGAATGTTGATCATTGGGGAGGAATCGACTCCTCAGAATTAAGATACTTGGGCATCTAGATAGTTAAAGATTTGGAAAAAATCCCCATTGTAAATTTGACCAGAGCAATTAAGGAAATCGATCGCCTTTTCTCTAGATGGAGGAATCTCCCTTTGACTATATACGGGAAAGTCAATCTGGTGAAGATGGTCATTCTCCCTAAGCTCTCCTATGTTTTTTCTGCTATCCCTATCCCATTCCCACAAAATTTAATAAATAAAGTTCAGAGCAAGATCGGGAGTTTCATCTGGGGTGATAAGGGCACCAGATTGGCTTGGAAAAAGTTGAGGCGTACACTTGCTAAGGGGGGTTTGGCACTCCCGGATATAAGCTGGTATGCAATTGCTTTCCAGTTTAAAGCTATCCGTATGCTACTTATGAGACCTGAAGAGTCAGCGTGGGGAAGGCTGTTGGGTGAAATGGCAAGAGTGGAAGGAGGGGGATGAAGAGAAGAGGCCTTTTTGTATAAGTTAGGCGCCCCAAAGTACTTCAAAAAAGATGGCCTAAAGGTTCTAAGGGCAGCCCTACGTCTTTGGTATAAAGTAAGAACTACATGGGGGATAGGGTATTATTCACACTATGCCCCCATCTGGGATTCCCCCGGGACACCTCATTGTTTAACCCCTTCGGTGCTCATGACGGAACGGTTCCGTCATGAGCGTCGGTTGAGCTGTGCTCATGACGGAACCGTTCCGTCATGACCATGCCCGCGCAAGAAACGGTCAGCGCTGAGCGGGAATCGGCGCCGCATCGAAGGGGTTAAAGGATGGTTTGGCTTTATCCATTAAGAGAGCTGGAATCACAATTTGGTCGGAACTGGCAGATTCAGAGGGGATTCACCCCTGGGAGGTTTTAAGGTCCAGGATAGGCACCGGTCTCTCTAGATTCAAGTTTCTACAGTTGGCTTCGTGGTTCGAGGCAGAGAAAGAGGAAGTAAGAGGAAACTGGGAGATAGAAAGGCTATGTCACTCTGCCCATGTTATAAAAAAAGAGATATAGGTGTGGTATAATCTAGCCCTAGAAGCTGTAGACCCGAAGACTTCCCCTTCGATTAAAATATGGGAGCAGTCCCCTCTCGAGCCAACAATAGAAGCACTGTTTGAGCCATCATTGAAGCTGCTGTATAAATATATTAAACCAGCGGCTTTAAAAAAGAACCACTTTTTTGTCATTAATAGACTTTACTACACCCCAGCTAGAATAGCGAAATTTGCCCCAGCGCCAACCCCAAAATGTCAAACGTGCAAGCTTCCCTTAGCCAACGATCTCCACATATTTTTTGAGTGCCCAGAAATAAAGACCTTCTGGAGGGAAATCGGAGACACTCTTAAAGATGTTTTTAAGTCCAACATCGAGATTAATTTGTCACTGATTTTCTTTGGTGATGATGGCTCATTATGCATAAAGGCATCACAACAGCAAAGAGGATTACTGTTATATTTGGTATGATTGGCACAAAGAGAAATATGTAAGAGATGGAAGGATCCCCAACCACCCAATAGAGAAGACTGGCTTATTCCGCCTTTGCTATGGCCCGACTGGAGTACGATTAAGTAGAGGAAAAATCTACCAATCTATGGCATCCTCTTATGAGCTGGGGTCGCAATCTATGACTAAATACAATGGTCCAATGATTACACCAGATACCCATACTAAATAAGGGCCTGGTCGACCAATGGAAACATATGTGGTAAGCCGGGTGCCTCCTTCCCCACAGAATGCATTAACGGCTTCATAAGACCCACATATGTTTACTGGTGAGATGAGGACAAAAAAAAAAAAAAAACACCACCCCCAACAAGACCCCCTACACTGCCTGAACACCACTGCACTAAACCTTGAAACACCACCCCCAGCATGACCCCCTACACTGCCCGAACAACACTGCACTGCCCAAGACCCTGAAATACCACACCCAGCACGACACCCTACAATGCGCAAACAAAACACAACCCGCAGTACAACCCCCTACACTGCCCGATTACCACTGCACTGCCCTAAACCCTGAAACACCACCCCAGCACGACCCCCTACACTGCCTGAACACCACTGCACTACCCTAAACCCGGAAACACTACCCTCAGCACGACCCCCTACACTGCATGAACACCACTGCACTGCCCTAAGCCCTGAAACTCCAGCTCCAGCATGACCCCCTACACTGCATGAACACCACTGCACTACACTAAACCCTAAAACACTACCCCCAGCACGACTCCACACACTACACGAACACCACTGCACTGTCCTAAACCCTAAAACACTACTCCCAGCACAACCCCTACACTACCCAAACACCACTGCACTACCCTAAACCCTACATCTACCCCCAGAACGACTGCCTACACTACCCAAACACCACTGCACTGCCCTAAACCCTAAATCTACCCCCAGCACGATCCCCTACACTACCCGAACACCATTGCACTACTCTAAACCATAAAACACTACCCCAGCACAGACCCCTAGACTGCCCGAACACCACTGCACTACCCTAAACCCTAAAACACCACCCCCAGCACGACCCCCTACACTACACAAACACCACTGCACTAAACCTTGAAACACCACCCCCAGCATGACCCCCTACACTGCCCGAACAACACTGCACTGCCCAAGACCCTGAAATACCACACCCAGCACAACACCCTACAATGCGCAAACAAAACACAACCCGCAGTACAAACCCCTACACTGCCCGATTACCACTGCACTGCCCTAAACCCTGAAACACCACCCCAGCACGACCCCCTACACTGCCTGAAAACCACTGCACTACCCTAAACCCGGAAACACTACCCTCAGCACGACCCCCTACACTGCATGAACACCACTGCACTGCCCTAAACCCTGAAACTCCAGCCCCAGCATGACCCCCTACACTGCATGAACACCACTGCACTACACTAAACCCTAAAACACTACCCCCAGCACGACCCCACACACTACACGAACACCACTGCACTGTCCTAAACCCTAAAACACTACTCCCAGCACAACCCCTACACTACCCAAACACCACTGCACTACCCTAAACCCTAAATCTACCCCCAGAACGACTGCCTACACTACCCAAACACCACTGCACTGCCCTAAACCCTAAATCTACCCCCAGCACGATCCCCTACACTACCCGAACACCATTGCACTACTCTAAACCATAAAACACTACCCCAGCACAGACCCCTAGACTGCCCGAACACCACTGCACTACCCTAAACCCTAAAACACCACCCCCAGCACGACCCCCTACACTACACAAACACCACTGCTCTACCCTAAACCCTAAAACACTACCCCAGCACGACCCCCTATGCTACCCAAAGACCACTGCGTTACCTTAAACCCTAAAGCACTACGCCCCACATGACCCCCTACACTACCCAAAGACCACTGCACTTCCCTAAACCCTAAAACAGTACCCCCTCCACTACACAAACACCATTGCACTACCCTAAACCCTAAAACACTACCCCCAGCACAACCCCTACACTACCCAAACACCACTGCACTACCCTAAACCCTAAAACACTACCCCCAGCACCACCCCCTACTCTACCCAAACACCACTGCTCTACCCTAAATCCTAAAACACTACCCCCAGCACGAACCCCTACACTACACAAACACCACTGCACTGCCCTAAACCCTAAAACACTACCGCCAGCACGTCACCCTACACTACACAAACACCACTGCACTTACCTAAACCATAAATCTACCCTAGTACGACCAGCTACACTACCCGAACACCACTGCACTACCCTAAACCCTAAATCTACCCCCAGCACGAACCCCTACAGTACCCGAACACCACTGCACTACCCTAAAACCTAAATCTACCCCCGGCATGATCCCCTACACTGCCCAAACACCACTGCACTGCCCTAAACCCTAAAACACCACCCCCGGCATGACCCCCTACACTGCCCGGACTCCACGGCACTGCCCTAAGCCCTAAAACACCACCGCCGGCACGACCCCCTACACTGCCCAAACACCACTGCACTAAACCCTAAAACACCACCCCCAGTAAGACCCCCTGAACTGCCCGAATATCACAGCACTGCCCTAAACCCTTAAACACCACCCCTAGCACGACCCCTACACTGCCTGAACACCACTGCACTAAACGCTGAAACACCACCCCCAGCACGACCCCCTACACTGCCCGAATATCACAGCACTGCCCTAAACCCTGAAACACCAACCCCAGCACGACCCCTACACTGCCTGAACACCACTGCACTAAACCCTGAAACACCACCCCAGGCACGACCCCCTACACTGCCCGAACACCACTGCACTGCCCTAAACCCTGAAACACCACCCCCAGCATGACCCCCTACACTGCCTGAACACCACTGCACTAAACCCTGAAACACCACCACCAGCACGACCCCGTACACTGCCCGATCACCACTGCACTGCCCTAAACCCTGAAACACCACCCCCAGCACGACACCCTACAATTCCCGAACAAAACACCAACCCCAGCACAACCCCCTACACTGCCTGACCACCACTGCACTGCCCTAAACCCTGAAACTCCACCCCCAGCATGACCCCCTACACTGCCTGAACACCACTGCACTAAACCCTGAAACACCACCACCAGCACGACCCCCTACACTGCCCGATCACCACTGCACTGCCCTAAACCCTGAAACACCACCCCCAGCACGACACCCTACAATTCCCGAACAAAACACCAACCCCAGCACAACCCTCTACACTGCCCGAACACCACTGCACTGCCCTAAACCCTGAAACACCACCCCAGCATGACCCCTTACACTGCCTGAACACCACTGCACTAAACTCTGAAACACCACCCCCAGCACGACCCCCTACACTGCGCGAACCCCACTGCACTACCCTAAACCCTGAAACACTACCCTCAGCATGACCCCCTACACTGCCTGACCACCACTGCACTGCCCTAAACCCTGAAACTCCACCCCCAGCATGACCCCCTACACTGCCCGAACACCATTGCACTACCCTAAACCCTAAAACACTACACCAGCACGACACCCTACACCCCTAAAACACTACACCAGCACGACACCCTACACTACCCAAACAACACTGCACTGCCCTAAACCCTAAAACACTACCTCCAGCACAAACCCCTACACTGCCCGAACACCACTGCACTGCCCTAAACGCTAAACACCACACCCAGCACGACCCTCTATACTACCCAAACACCACTGCTCTACCCTACACCCTAAAACACTACCCCAGCATGACCCCCTACACTACCCAAAGACCACTGCACTACCCTAAACCCTAAAACACTACACCCCACACGACCCCCTGTACTAACCAAAGACCACTGCACTACCCTAAATTCTAAAACACGACCCCCTACACTACACAAATACTGCTGCACTACCCTAAACCCTAAAACACTACTCCAGCACAACCCCTACACTACCCAAACACCACTGCACTACCCTAAATCCTAAAAAACCACCCCAGCACGAACCCCTACACTACACAAACACCACTGCACTGCCCTACCCCTAAAACACTACCCCCAGCACATACCCCTACACTACACAAATACCACTGCACTACCCTAAACTCTAAATCTTCCCCCAGCACGACCCCCTACACTACCTGAACACCACTGCACTACCCTAAACCCTAAATCTACCGCTAGTACGAGCCCCTACACTACCCGAACACCACAGCACTACCCTAAACCCTAAATCTACCCCAGGCACGATCCCCTACACTGCCCGAACACCACTGTACTGCCCTAAACCCTAAAAAACCACCCCAGGCATGACCCCCTACACTGCCCGAACACCACAGCACTGCCCGAAACCCTAAAACACCCCCCCGGCATGTCCCCCTACACACTCCAAACACCACTGCAATGCCCTAAACCCTAAATCGCCACCCCCAGTTAGACACCCAGAACTGCCCGAACACCACTGCACTGCCCTAAACCCTAAAACACCACCCCCAGCACGACCCACTACACTGCCTGAACACCACTGTACTAAACCCTAAAACAAAACCCACAGCACGACCCCCTACACTGCCCGAACACCACTGCACTGCCCTAAACCCTGAAACACCACCCCCAGCACAACCCCCTACACTGCCCGCACACCACTGCACTGCCCTAAGCCCTGAAACACCACCCCCTGCTCGACACCCTACAATGCCCGAACAAAACACCATCCGCAGCACAACCCCCTGCACTGCCCAAACACCACTGCACTGCCCTAAACCCTGAAACACCACCCCAGCATGACTCCCTACACTGCCTGAACACCACTAAACCCTGAAACACCACCCCCAGCACGACCCCGTACACTGCCCAAACCCCATTGCACTTCCCTAAACCCTGAAACACTACCCCCAGCACGACCCCTACACTGCCTAAACACCACCTGACTGCCCTAAACCCTGAAACTCCACCCCCAGCACGACCCCTACACTGCCCGAACACCACTGCACTACCCTAAAACACTACCCCCAGCATGACTCCCTACACTATACAAACACCACTGCACTACCTTAAACCGTAAAACACTACCCCCGCATGACCCCTACACTTTTCACAGACCACTGAACCACGCTTAACCCTAAAACACTACCCCAGCAAGACCCCATATACTACCCAAACACCACTGCACTACCCTAAACCCGACAACACTACGCCAGCATGACCCCCTATACTACCCAAAAACCCCTGCACTACCCTAAACCCTAAAACACTGTCCCCAGCATGACCCACTGCACTACCCAAAGACCACTGCCCTAAACCCTGAAACACCACACCCAGCAAAACCCCCTACACTGCCTGAACACCACTGCCCTAAACCCTGAAACACCAACCTCAGCATGACCCTCTACACCGCCCGAACACCACTGCACTGCCCTAAACCCTGAAACACCACCCCCAGCACGACCTCCTACACCGCCCTAACACCACTGCACTGCCCCAAACCCTAAAACACCACCCTTAGCATGACCCCCTACACCGTCTGAACACCACTGCACTGCCCTAAACCCTAAAACACCACCCACAGCATGACCCCCTACACTGTCCAAACACCACGGCCCTAAACCCTAAAACACAACCCAGAGCACGACCCTTACACTGCCTGAACACCACTGCACTAAACCTTAAAGCCCCACCAAAAGAACAACCCCCTACACTGCCCAAACACCACTGCACTGCCCTAAACCCTAAAATAAAACCCCCAGTACTACCCCCTACACTGCCCAAAAACCACTGCACTGCCCTAAAACGTAAAACACTACCCCAGTAAGACCCAGTACACTGCCCGAACACAACTGCACTGCCCTAAACCCTAAAACACTAACCCCAGCACGACACCCTCCACTGCCCGAACACCACTGCACTGCCCTATATCCTAAAACACTACGCCCAGCACAACCCCCTACACTAGCCAAACACCACTGCACTGCCCTAACCCCTAAAACACTACCCCAGCATGACACCCTACACTACTCAAAGACGTCTGCACTACCGCAAACCCTAAAACACTATCCCCAGCATGACCCCTACACTACCCAAAGACCACTGCACTACCCTAAACCCTAAAACACGACCCCCTTGACTACACAAACACCACTGCACTACCCAAAACCCTAAAACACTACCCCTAGCACGACCCCCTACACTACACAAACACCACTGCACTACCCTAAACCCTAAAACACTCTCCCCAATACTGCTCCCCACACAACCCAAACACCAATGCACTACCCTAAATCCTGAAACACTACCCCAGCACAACCCCCTACACTACCCGAATACCACTGCACTACCCTAAACTCTAAAACAATACCCCCAGCATGACCCCCTACATTAGCCAAACACCACTGCACTACCCTAAACCCTAGAAATACTACCCTAGCACAAACCCCTACACTATCCAAAGACCTCTGCACTAACCTAAACCCTAAAACACTATCCCCAGCATGACCCCTTCACTACCCAAGGACCACTGCACTACCATAAAACCTAAAACACTACCCCCTACACTACACAAACACGACTGCACTACTCTAAACCCTAAAACACTACCCCCAGCACGACCCCTACACTACAGAAACAACACTGCACTGCCCTAAACCCTAAAACACTACCCCAGCACGTCCCCCTACACTACATAAACACCACTGCACTGCCCTTAACCCTAAAACACTACCCTCAGCACGATGCCCTATACTACCCAAACACCACTGCACTACCCGAACCCTAAAACACTACCCCCAGCACAACCCGCTACACTACCTAATCACAACTGCACTACCCTAAACCCTAAAACATTACCCCCAGCATGACCCCCTACAATTCCCAAACACCACTGAACTTCCCTAAAACACTACCCCCAGCACGACCCCCTACACTATACATACACCACTGCACTGCCCTAAACCCTAAAACACTACCCCAGCACGTACCCCTGCACTACACAAACACAACTGCACTACCCTAAACCCTAAAACACTACTTCCAGCACAACCCCCTACACTACCCAAGCACCACTGCACTACCCTAAACCCTAAAACACTACCTCAGCATGACCCCCTACACTTCCCAAACACCACTGCACTACCCTAAACCCTAAAACATTACCCCCAGCACAACCTCCTACCCTACCCAAAGAGCACTGCACTACTCTAAACCCTAAAACACTACCCCCCACATGACCACCCCTACACTACCCAAACACCACTGAACTACCCTAAACCCTAAAACACTACACCAGCATGACCCCTACACTTCCCAAACACCACTGAACCACCCTAAACCCTAAAAAACCACCACAGCACGATCCCCTACACTATACATACACCACTGCACTGGCCTAAACCCTAAAACACTAACCCCAGCACGACCCCCTATACTACCCAAAGACCAAGGCACTACCCTAAACCCTAAAACACTACCCCCACTCGACCCGCTATACTATCCAAACACCACTGCATTACCCTAAACCCTGAAACACTACCCCCAACATGACCCCCTACACTACCTTAATACCACTGCACTACCCTAACCCTAAAACACTACCCCCAGCATGACCCCCTACACTACCAAAACACCACTGCACTACCCTAAACCCTAAAACACTACGCCAAGCATGACCCCCTACACTAGCAAAACACCACTGCACTACCCTAAACCCTAACTATACCCCCAGCATGACCCCCTACACTACCCAAACACCACTGCAGTATCCTAAACCCTAAAACACAACCCCCTACACTACACAAACACCGCTGCACTACCCTAAATCCTAAAACACTACCCCCAGCATGACCCCCTATATTACCCAAACACCACTGCACTACCCTAAACCCTAAAACACTACCCCCCACATGACACCCCACACTGCCCGAACACAACTGCACTGCCCTAAACCCTAAAACACTAACCCCAGCACGACACCCTCCACTGCCCGAAAACCACTGCACTGCCCTATATCCTAAAACACTACGCCCAGCACAACCCCCTACACTAGCCAAACACCACTGCACTGCCCTAAACCCTAAAACACTACCCCAGCATGACACCCTACACTACTCAAAGACGTCTGCACTACCCCAAACCCTAAAACACTATCCCCAGCATGACCCCTACACTACCCAAAGACCACTGCACTACCCTAAACCCTAAAACACGACCCCCTTGACTACACAAACACCACTGCACTACCCAAAACCCTAAAACACTACCCCCAGCACGACCCCCTACACTACACAAACACTACTGCACTACCCTAAACCCTAAAACACTCTCCCCAACACCGCTCCCCACACAACCCAAACACCAATGCACTACCCTAAATCCTGAAACACTACCCCCAGCACGACCCCCTACACTATACATACACCACTGCACTGCCCTAAACCCTAAAACACTACCCCAGCACGTACCCCTGCACTACACAAACACAACTGCACTACCCTAAACCCTAAAACACTACTTCCAGCACAACCCCCTACACTACCCAAGCACCACTGCACTACCCTAAACCCTAAAACACTACCTCAGCATGACCCCCTACACTTCTTAAACACCACTGCACTACCCTAAACCCTAAAACATTACCCCCAGCACAACCTCCTACCCTACCCAAAGAGCACTGCACTACTCTAAACCCTAAAACACTACCCCCCACATGACCACCCCTACACTACCCAAACACCACTGAACTACCCTAAACCCTAAAACACTACACCAGCATGACCCCTACACTTCCCAAACACCACTGAACCACCCTAAACCCTAAAAAACCACCCCAGCACGATCCCCTACACTATACATACACCACTGCACTTGCCTAAACCCTAAAACACTAACCCCAGCACGACCCCCTATACTACCCAAAGACCAAGGCACTACCCTAAACCCTAAAACACTACCCCCACTCGACCCGCTATACTATCCAAACACCACTGCATTACCCTAAACCCTGAAACACTACCCCCAACACGACCCCCTACACTACCTTAATACCACTGCACTACCCTAACCCTAAAACACTACCCCCAGCATGACCCCCTACACTACCAAAACACCACTGCACTACCCTAAACCCTAAAACCCTACGCCGAGCATGACCCCCTACACTAGCAAAACACCACTGCACTACCCTAAACCCTAACTATACCCCCAGCATGACCCCCTACACTACCCAAACACCACTGCAGTATCCTAAACCCTAAAACACAACCCCCTACACTACACAAACACCGCTGCACTACCCTAAACCCTAAAACACTACCCCCAGCATGACCCCCTATATTACCCAAACACCACTGCACTACCCTAAACCCTAAGACACTACCCCCCACATGACACCCCACACTGCCCGAACACAACTGCACTGCCCTAAACCCTAAAACACTAACCCCAGCACGACACCCTCCACTGCCCGAACACCACTGCACTGCCCTATATCCTAAAACACTACGCCCAGCACAACCCCCTACACTAGCCAAACACCACTGCACTGCCCTAAACCCTAAAACACTACCCCAGCATGACACCCTACACTACTCAAAGACGTCTGCACTACCCCAAACCCTAAAACACTATCCCCAGTATGACCCTACACTACCCAAAGACCACTGCACTACCCTAAACCCTAAAACACGACCCTCTTGACTACACAAACACCACTGCACTACTCAAAACCCTAAAACACTACCCCCAGCACGACCCCCTACACTACACAAACACCACTGCACTACCCTAAACCCTAAAACACTCTCCCCAACACCGCTCCCCACACAACCCAAACACCAATGCACTACCCTAAATCCTGAAACACTACCCCAGCACAACCCCCTACACTACCCGAACACCACTGCACCACCCTAAACTCTAAAACAATACCCCCAGCATGACCCCCTACATTACCCAAACACCACTGCACTACCCTAAACCCTAGAAATACTACCCTAGCACAAACCCCTACACTATCCAAAGACCTCTGCACTAACCTAAACCCTAAAACACTATCCCCAGCATGACCCCTTCACTACCCAAGGACCACTGCACTACCATAAAACCTAAAACACTACCCCCTACACTACACAAACACGACTGCACTACTCTAAACCCTAAAACACTACCCCCAGCACGACCCCATACACTACCCAAACAGCACTGCACTGCCCTAAACCCTAAAACACTACCCCTAGCATGACCCCATATACTACCCAAACACCGCTGCACTACCCTAAACCCTAAAACACTACCCCAGCACGACCCCCTACACTACCCTAACACCACTGCACTACTCTAAACCCTAAAACACTTTCCCAGCACGACCCCCTAAACAACCCAAACACCACTGCTCTACCCTCAACTCTAAAACACTACCCCCAGCACGACCCCTACACTACAGAAACAACACTGCACTGCCCTAAACCCTAAAACACTACCCCAGCACATCCCCCTACACTACATAAACACCACTGCACTGCCCTTAACCCTAAAACACTACCCTCAGCACGATGCCCTATACTACCCAAACACCACTGCACTACCCGAACCCTAAAACACTAAACCCAGCACGACTCGCTACACTACCCAATCACAACTGCACTACCCTAAACCCTAAAACATTACCCCCAGCATGACCCCCTACAATTCCCAAACACCACTGAACTACCCTAAAACACTACCCCCAGCACGACCCCCTACACTATACATACACCACTGCACTGCCCTAAACCCTAAAACACTACCCCAGCACGTACCCCTACACTACACAAACACCACTGCACTACCCTAAACCCTAAAACACTACTTCCAGCACAACCCCCTACACTACCCAAGCACCACTGCACTACCCTAAACCCTAAAACACTACCTCAGCATGACCCCCTACACTTCCCAAACACCACTGCACTACCCTAAACCCTAAAATACTACCCCAGCACGATCCCCTATACTACCCAAAGACCTCTGCACTACCCTAAACCCTAAAACTCTATCCCCAGCATGACCCCTACACTACCCAAGGACCACTGCACTACAATAAACCCTAAAACACTACCCCCTACACTACACAAACACCACTGCACTACTCTAAACCCTAAAACACTACCACCAGCATGACCCCATACACTACCCAAACACCACTGCACTACCCTAAACCCTAAAACACTACCCCCAGCACAACGCCATACACTATCCAAACACCACTGCACTACCCTAAACCCTAAAAAACTACCGCAGCATGACCCTGTACACTACCCTAACACCACTGCACTACCCTAAACCCTAAAACACTACCCCCCACATGACACCCTACACTACCCAAAGACCACTGCACTACCCTAAACCCTAAAACACAACCCCCTACACTACACAAACACCGCTGCACTACCCTAAACCCTAAAACACTACCCCCAGCATGACCCCCTGTACTACCCAAACACCACTGCACTACCCTAAACCCTAAATCTACCGCCAGGACGACCCCCTACACTACTTAAACACCACTGCACTACCCTAAACCCTAAAACACTACCCCAGCGCAACCCTGTACACTACCCTCACACCACTGCACTACTCTAAACCCTAAAAAACTACACCCAGCACAACCCCCTATACTATACAAACACCACTGCACTGACCTAAACCCTAAAACACTACCCCAGCACATCCCCATGCACTACATAAACACCACTGCACTACCCTAAACCAATAACACTACCCCCAGGACGACCTCCTGTCCTGCTCAAACACCACTGCACTACCCCAAACCCTAAAACACTACCCCCAGCACGACCCACTACACTACCCAAACACCACTGCACTACCCTAAACCCTAAAACACTACCCCCAGCATGACCCCCTTCACTACATAAACACCACTGCACTACCCTAAACCCTAAAACAGTGGTTCCCAAACTTTTGACTCCTGAGGACCCCCATTGAGTCACGACTGGAATCCGTAGACCCCCACGCAATTTGTATGATTTAAATTTCAAACATTATAACAGTAATTCAAAAACAATAAACACACGTGTGCACACAAAACAAATACTCAAATTACTAAGGATTTTAGTATTTTATATTGAAAGAATTTGCAAAAAACAGGAAGGTTAGTGCTGCTTCTCCATGACTAACTTTTAAATGGTTGGTTTTATTTCGCAGTACGAGGCTCCTGCCAGGGCCAGACTGAAAACCCAAAGCAGCCCTGGCAAATGTTTTCAGAGCAGTCCCCATACAGTGCACACCAAGTGCAGTGAGTGAGCCTGACCACTACAAAGGGGGCTTTGGGAGGCTCTCCCCCAATCAAAATTTAGGAAACAATGGTGCATTCTACATCAAATTTATCATTATATATTGAATTGTATCAGCTTTTAAAGAATAGTAAATGATGACCTTACTATGCACCAGGATACGACAATCTTTGTTGGGGTTCTTCAATGATTCCCTTATTATCACCCTCCAACAGTGCTTCTCATCTCTCTATAGCCCCTCTGTCACATGTATTTCATTTGTTATATAGCATCTCTCATACCTTTAAAGGATGTCAGAGCACTTTACATCACACAAATATAGGGGCAATTTTACTAGCCCCTTGCGCCACGGGAGCGTCACAAAAAGTGACCACCGGTGGCGCATTTTAGTGCCCCATATTTCCAAGGCAGGAAAAGCCACCCTGCATGACTTTTCCTGGTCTTGTAAATAAGGCCCATTTGCACACAGCACTTTGCGTGAAAGGGGCGTTCCATGGGTGTTGCTCTGGGTGTTCCAACGCAACACCCATGAAACCAGACACATTTCCAGATTTACGATTTCTAGAAAATGTGTCGGAATGCTATGCCTCCCCAGGGGAGGCGTAGGGAGGCACAACGAGGAGAAATGCATTAATTTCTCCTCGTTCTTTTCCTCTTTCTATGCGTGTTGCATTCTGCAGCATGCATAGAAAGAGGATATCACCTCTGGAGATTGATTATGTACAGGAAGGTGTCCCTTACTGCACATAAACAATCAGTAAATCAATGACGTTTTGCAAGTTCTGTGTGTGCTAATGCAGCACACTTAGAAGTTGAAAACGCAATTTCTGATTGTTTATGTGCAGGAAGGGAACCCTTCCTGCACATAAACAAATCCCCACGATGCAGGCATCCTTGGACCATGGTGCAAATGTGCCTGTGCAGGCACATGGCAGCAGTTTGAGCGCCAGCGCAGGGGAAAGCACGGAGATGCGACATATTGTTGTAAATATGTCGCATCCCTGTGCTTTGAAAGTGACTCAGTGCGGCGCAGCCAAATGGTTGGCGGCACACACTGAGTCACATTCCTTGTAAATCCGCCCCATAGAGACAATGATTCATATGTGTAAATAGGTGTATAGAAAATGTTACATAAGGCAAATGCGACTACAAGATGTAGGATTCACATGTCATTCATACTGGTAGGCATTTTTAAAGAGTGCTTGGTCTGAAGAAGCACAAACTCAGGATTCAGAACTTAACAGCTTTTTAGCAGCAACAGGATAATGAAAGACTTGGAAAAAACATGTTTCTAACTTGAACCATGCAGTTTGCAAGCAGCTCTTTGATGACAGTTTATAGGTCACTGTGGTATAATATGATTGTCACTTATGAACTGCACAGTAACAAAAGAATCTCTGTCACAAAAGCAGTAACCCAATAACCTATGCACATAAAAACTGTTTTTTAAAATGCATGATACACATTCTTTAGAGTAGGCATATTAACCCTCTGTGCTACATTAGATAAGTCAAAGCTGCCACATGACAAAACGCTCATCTCTTTCCAGCAGGTACATTAACCTTGACACTTTTATTGTTGCTGGAAAACTGCTAATTTTGCAAGGAACTTTGTTGTGCTTTTAAAATTACTGCCTGAGGACCCCCTGGGAATGTGTCACGTACCTCTGGGGGTCCGCGGACCACAAATTGGGAAAGACTGACCTAAAACACAACCCCCAGCACAACTGCCGACGCTACCCAAACACCACTGCACTACCCTAAACCCTAAAACACTACCCCAGCATGATCCCCTACACTTCCCAAACACCACTGCACTACCCTAAACCCTAAAACACTACCCCAGCATGACCCCCTACACTTCCCAAACACCACTGAACTACCCTAAACCCTAAACCACTACCCCCAGCACGACCCCCTACACTATACAAACACCACTGCACTGACCTAAACCCTAAAACACTACCCCAGCACGTCCCCCTACACTACATAAACACCATTGCACTGCCCTAAACCCTAAAACACTACCCCCAGCACGACCCCCTATACTACCCAAAGATCACTGCACTACTCTAAACCCTAAAACACTGCCCCCACACGACCCCCTACACTACCCAAACACCACTGCATTACCCTAAACCCTGAAACACTACCCCCAGCACGACCCCCTACACTACCTTAATAACACTGCACTACGCTTAAACCTAAAACACTACCCCCAGTATGACCCGCTACACTACCCAAATATCACTGCACAACCATAAACCCTAAAAAACTACCCCCAGCATGACCCCCTACACTACCCAAACACCACTGCACTACCCTAAACCCTAAAAGACTAACCGCAGACCGACCCCTTACACTACCCAAACACCACTGCACTACCCTAAACCCTAAAACACTACCCCAGAATGACCTCTACATTTCCCAAACACCACTGCACTACCCTAAACCCTAAAACACTACCCCCAGCACAACACCCTACACTACCCGAAGACCACTGTTCTACCCTAAACCTAAAAACACTACCCCCACATTACCCAAACACCACTGCACTACCCTAAACCCTAAAACACTATCTCCACTATCCTCAGCACTACGCAAACACCACTGCACCACCCTAAACCCTAAAACACTACCCCCAGCACGACCCCCTAGACTACACATACACCACTGTACTACCCAAAACCCTGAAACACTACCCCCAGCATGACCCCCTAGACTACACATACACCACTGTACTACCCTAAACCCTGAAAAACTACCCCCTACACTACACAAACACCACTGCACTACCCTAAACCCTAAAACACTACCCCCAACATGACCCCCTACACTACCCAAACACCATTGCACCACCTTAAACCCTACAACACTACCCCCAGCAGTACCCCCTACACTACCCAAACACCACTGCACAACCCTAAACCCTAAATCACTACCCCCATTAGTACCCCCCACACTACCCAAACACCACTGCAGTATCCTAAACCCTAAAACACTACCCCAAGCACAACCCCATACACTACCCAAAGACTACTGCTCTACCCTAAACCTAAAAACACTACCCCCACATGACCCCCTACACTACCCAAACACCACTACACTACCCTAAACCCTAAAACACTACCCCCAGCACAACCCCCTACACTACCCGAAGACCACTGCTCTACCATAAACCTAAAAACACTACCCCCACATGACCCCCTAAACTACCCAAACACCACTGCACTACCCTAAACCCTAAAACACTATCCCCAGAACGACCCCCTACACTACGCAAACACCACTGCACCACCCTAAACCCTAAGACACTACCCCCAGCACGACCCCCTAGACTACACATACACCACTGTACTACCCTAAACCCTGAAACACTACCCCCAGCATGACCCCCTAGACTACACATACACCACTGTACTACCCTAAACCCCGAACCACTACCCCCTACACAACACAAACACCACTGCACTACCCTAAACCCTAAAACACTATCCCCAGCAGTACCCCCTACACTGCCAAACACTACTGCACTACCCTAAACCCTAAATCACCACCCCATTAGTACCCCCTACACTACCCAAACACCACTGCAGTATCCTAAACCCTAAAACACTACCCTCAGCAGTACCCCCTACACTACCCAAACACCACTGCACTACCCTAAACCCTAAACCTCTTCCCCAGCACAACCCCCACACTACCCAAACACCACTGCACTACCCTAAACCCTAAAATACTACCCCCAGCAGAACCCCCTACATTACCCAAACACCACTGCACTACCCTAAATACTAAAACACTCGCCGCAGCACGACTCCCTACACTACCCAAACACAACTGCACTACCCTATAGCCTAAATCTACCCCAGCATAACCCCCTACACTACCCAAACACCACTGCACTACCCTAAACCCTAAATCTACCCCAGCACGACCCCCTACACTACCCAAACACCACTGCACTACCCTAAACCCTAAATCTACCCTCAGCACGACCCCCTACACTACCCAAACACCACTGCACTACCCTAAACCTTAAAACACTACCATCAGCATGAACCCCTACACTACACAAACACCACTGCACTGCCCTAAACCCTAAAATACTTCCCCACAGCACGACCCCCTACACTATACAAACACCACTGCACTACCCTACACCTTAAATCTACCCTAAGCACGGCCCCCTACACAAACACCACTGCACTACCCTAAAACCTAAAACACTAGCACCAGCATGACCCCCTACACTACACAAACACCACTGCACTACCCTAAACCCTAAAACACTACCCCCAGCATAACCCCCTACACTACACAAACACCACTGCACTACCCTAAACCCTAAATCTACATTCAGCATGACCCCCTATACTGCCCAAACACCACTGCACTACACTTACCCTTAAAACACTACCCCCAGCACGACTCCCTACACTACACAAACACCACTGCACTACCCTTAACCCTAGAAAGGTAACCACCACCCCATGCCCAATCTCCCTTACCTCTCACTCCTCGTGGTTCTTCTCTCCTCGTGGTTCCTACTTCATGTCGTCTCTGAGGGGCGGTGCACGTCGTTGTGAGGAAACGAAGCAGCCTCTATTTCCTTACAGCGATGTGGATCATCTACATTTTTTCAGAACTCATGGTCATTTACCATACATGCCTTTACAAAAAAATTTGTTGTAAAGGCATGCGTGGTAAATGACCATGCATTCTAAAAAAATGCGTAGTAATGACTTTGTGATGTACAACGCATGCATGGTAATGTATGCATTGTAATGGTATCACGAAGTTAAAAAGTCGTTGTAACGGCTGTTTACCGATCGAAGCTGGCCCCTGTTTTTCAGTGAGTCATTTATTTGATAAATTAGGAGGAAGGAATGTGTTTTTTTTTCCCGAAAAGTGCATTCCCAGCTGTTGTATTGTGAAAGTGTCCGTTTGGCCCGGTTTCACTTCCGGTGAGAGAGTGGAAGAGTCTGTTTGGATCTAAAGGAGTTCTGCTGTTGGACGGGGCCTGCGCAACACTTCATCAGAAAACACAGCTAATGGAAAGAGTTGTCCCCGAGGTGTGCAGCAGTGCCATGAGAGGTCAACGAGTGTGCGTCCCACCGCAGTATGACTGTACCGCGAGACCCATGTGCCGCCTCCGGTGTACGAAAGGCAGAAGAGGCATTCATCGCAGGTCCTCTTGAAGACGGTTGTAGCACTAATTCTACATTTTGGAACTAGGGCATTTCAACCTTGTTGTTCCTGCCAGATACAAAGAGAAGGTCCTGTGTTATTCATTGCCCTCGTTACCTTTTGTGTGGGTAGTGGTGCTTCTCACTTCCCTGCCCCGCTGGTGCACACGACTGGGCTCCCCACCTTGTGTGCCATCTGCAGGGCCTCTGCCCTCGGATCACTTGTTTTGGTTTCTGGAGTGGCAACATAATCAGTTGCTCCCAAAGGACTAGCCTGAACAATTAGGTGAATATCTCCTGCGCCAGCATGCCGCGGAAATTCTTTCCTAGCTCTCCCATGTCGATGATGATGTCATAATAGCATGGCTCCGCTCGCGACACCGTATGACGTCATAGGAGCCATAAGAGGACCTCGTCGGCGTGCGGACGTCAGTTCCACCCATTTTTTCCGTGCCACTGAGGTAAACAGGTGGACCGACAAATGTTCACATGGATACGTAGTATACTAAATATATATATATATATATATATATATTCACTGAAAAAACCATAGGTTTCACACATGTTATAGTTAGCTGGACATTTTACTGATAAAAAACCAATGAAATTCCCCCGTTATAGTTACTGTAGGCAACTATAACTCACGCGACCGCAATCCTCTGCTGATGCTAATACTGTATTTAGACACTTATTTGCCCATGTCTTCTTCCATTAAATTTTAGCTATACATATATTACAAATATTTTTTTTTCATAAAGACACATATGTCATCAGCAGAGGATTACGGTCGCGTGAGTTATAGTTGCCTAGCAGTTCGTTCCGTGCGCGCACGGTGCGCTTCGCGCACCGTGCGCGCACAGTAAGCACGCGGTGCGCTTCGCGCACTGCGCGCCCACTTTACGCAGTTAGTGCCGTGCACGCACGGTGGGCACGCGGTGCGCTACGCGCACCGCATGCCCACGTTACGGTAGATGGGCCATGTACGCACGATGCGCTTCGCGCACCGTGCGCACATGGAGGACATATGATGCACTTTGTTTTGAAAGGTAATATTTTAATTTTTCGTAATTTTTATAAGCCATGCACGAATGGTGCCCTTCGGGCACCATTTGCACACGGGGTGGAGAGAGTGTGGATAATTTTTTTTTTTATTATTATTTTTTTTAAATATTATAGTTTATCTCAGCAGTAATAAGCGATACACAATTGGTGGCCTTCGTCCACCAATTGCACACGGGGTGGGGAGAGTGTGGATAATTTTTTTTTTTTTTATAATTTTTTACCGTACGCGTACGGTAAGCATAATCGGCGAAATTAGCGAAAAAATAAAAATTCCGTTTTTGGCCTTGGGGGATCTTTGGGGACTACCTCAACATGGCTATGTGTGTGGGAGCTGTCTAAACAGCCCCTTTACATGTTTTTGGGCTTTATATTTTAAACATCACTCTCAGTGCGAGAGAGAAAATGGCGGCCGCCGCTTCCTGGTTTCGGCCGATTCGAATGTTTACTAGGATCTAAGAGCCAATCAGAATCGCGCTCGCGCACGCCACCGTACGCGTACGGTGAGCGTACCGTAAGCGCACCGTAAGCTGGCTCAGATATATATATTGATTTAAAGGCTATTTTCTAAGAATCTACTGAACAGATTTACACCAAACCTACAAAAGGCACTTCCTTGACCTGAGGACTACCTCTCTGCCAAATTTCTAGTAATTCTGTTCAGCCGTTCGGGCTGTAGCCCTGTCTAAAGGTCCTATGGAAAAATGCATGGGAAAAACGCGTTTTGGGACCCCCCTTTTATCTCAGCCCCCGCTTGACTAATCCCCCCGAGACTTTCAGGGTAGGAGCGGAGCGTAGCGCCCCACCTATTTTGAAAAATTCGCGAGGATTCGTCGACCGGCGCCAAAGTTATTCAAAATAGAATGTTGCGGATTTCCTATGGAAACGTGGTCCTAACTATAACTACCTACTGGCGACCGCCAGTAGGTAATATATATATATATATATATATATCACTGAAAAAACCATAGGTTTCAGGCACGTTATAGTTAGGAATTAGCATTTAAAAAACCTTTAGAAATTCACTGAAAAAACCATAGGTTTCAGGGGCGTTATAGTTAGCTGGACTTTTCACTCGTACAAAACCATTGAAATTCCCCCATTATAGTTAGTTCAGCTAACTATAACTTGCGCGCCCGCAATGCACTGCTGATGACGTGACATATTACATCACTCATGACATGGTCAGTGGCATCACTCATGAACTCACTGATGACATCTCAAATAACATCACTGATGACATCACTGATAACATCATCCAGTGAATGTCTGTTTTTCTGAAAATTACGTATGTTTTATATATGTATATCTCAAGGTCGATGGAAGAATAAATGGGTATATAAGTGTCTAAATGGATGATTTGATTTTGAAAAATTGATTGTATAACTGACTGATTAAGTGTATCTTAGTGAATACATGGCTTAGTGAGTAATGTTTAAATATGTAAATATCTGTATCAGTCTCTCACTTTGTGTATAAGTGGCTGCATGGGTTGGTGAGTAGCTACATGAGTGTCTATATAGGTTATTAGTTGTTTTTTTGAGTATCAGTATGAGTGTCTGAGTGTCTGTATGGTTCGGTGGGGGGTATTACGTAGTGCATAGGTGCATGAATGAGTGACTCACTGTTTGTATGTGTTGAAGACAGCAAGTGTGCAGGACTGTATGGGTGGATGAGTGTGTGCATGGGTGTGTTAGTGAGTGAATGACTGTCTCTATAGTGTCATTATGAGTAACTACATATGTTTTAAACTAGTATATGTGACTATTGGTGTATATAAGTGAGTATATGTGAGAGTGAGAGATTGGAAGAGTTCCTGTATGAATAAGTATGTGTTTCTATAAGTGATTGTTTAAAAGACTAAGTATGTGTAAGTTTATGTAGAAGTAAGTGTGGTGGTGTGTGTATAACTGTATATGCAAGTAAATGGATGTTTGATTCTTTATTAGCATGAGTGACTATGTGTGTGAGTAACTCTATGGATGAGTGGCATTGTGTAACAGGATGTATAGGTGTATGAGTACATATGATGAGTGAGTACATGACTGAGTGACTGTATAGGACTATTGGTGAATGAGTGGATGTGTATGTGGATCTTAGAATTACTGAATAGGCTGTTGTAACTGGTATTGGTATGTCTATTGTTTTGAAAATGTTAGTTTCTATTTTTGAATGTGTGTATCAAAGTGTTGGACCCGGCCTCGTAGCATGGCTCTACTTGTCCCCGCACCCCCGAACCTGGTACCTGCAGCCCCAAGCACACGGCCTAGCCGATCCTTCCCACCAGAACACACGCACCCGATCCGGACATCCTCGTCCATGGCCTCTCTCCTTTCGGCCACACCGGGCCCGCGTGCCCACTTCATGCACCAAGATGGCCGCCCGGCCCCAGCGCGACCCGGGCCTAAGAGGCGCCACTCCGGCTGGAGGACATCACGCTTCCAGGGGATGAGAGAGGGAGGAGCAGTTTCTATCGCACCTCTGAACTCCCCTGGGACGATGGGTTTCGATCGGCCCTCCGGCCTCCCTGAGGGCTGGCTCCACGCCTGCTGGGTGTCTGGGACTCCTCCCGACCCGGCCCTGAAAAGATCAAAAGACAATGGCAGGAAACCCCGACAAGCGACCCCCAGGTGACAAGACCCCTGCATGCACAGACTCCGGACATCAAAGAGGGGTCGACCTATAACAAGGGGTGCTCTGGGACTGTCCGAGAGATTCGACGCTGGAACAACGAGAGCCCTGCTGACGTGGTCGCGGCTCCTAGACCTTGGAACCACCTGAGCCCTGCTGAGTGACTCGCGGCTCCCTGAAGATCGTAAGACCTCCGAACTTGTACCTGAGCCTGCTGAGTGACTCGCGGCTCCCTGAAGATCGTAAGACCTCCGAACTTGTACCTAAGCCTGCTGAGTGACTCGCGGCTCCCTGAAGATCGTAAGACCTCCGAACTTGTACCTGAGCCCTGCTGAGTGACTCGCGGCTCCCTGAAGATCGTAAGACCTCCGAACTTGTCCCAGAGCCCTGCTGAGTGACTCGCGGCTCCCACAGACACTCAGGGTCCCGCCGGACCCCAACTACAACAAGCGTACCCACCAGCTCGAGGATTGTGAGCTGTGCGCCGGGTACGCCCCTGCCTTGAACCTTTGCCAGAGACTGTCCCGCTACCCCCTATCCCTTCCGAGACTCATTGAGCCCGCGCTCTCCTTGTACATATTTGCAGTGCTAATCTGATTGATAAAGATTGATTCCTAAGAACGCACGGTGTGGTGTCTCTGTGTCGTGTGGTGCCAGGGGTACGATCCTAGATACGAGATTCCTCCCCCTGAGGAGTCTCCCGCCAGTGCCCGGCTACGATACTTCGAGGGTGGGTCTCAGGGTAGTCAGGACCCCCTTTCCGGCTCCTCTGAGGTCGCCGTCTAACATTGGTGGCAGCGACGGGATTCGGGCCCATAACCTAGAGATCGTACCGTGAACGACGGACGCACTACCGACAAAGATGGCAGAAGGAAGCGCCATGAGCCCCGCAGAAACCAACGCCAACAGGGTGTTCCAGGTGGAACAACTAGAAGAATACACGCACAAAGAACTAAAGCAATTCTGCAAAGAACTTAAAATCGCTACCACCGGTCTCAACACCAAAGAAGATTTGCAGAAAGCACTGAAAGCTTGGGTGGATGCCGGGGCCTCCCGCCCAGAAGGCACGGGGGAGCGCCCTGACGAAGCCGGATCCCCCCAAGGCGAAAGCAGCAGCAATCAGGTGCGAGGCATCGTACCAGACGGGGGCCTATCCCCGGAAGAACTCGCGGACAGAGAGAGAAGTCGCAATCACGAACTCGAGTTAGCCAAACTCAAAATCGAAGGCGAATTGAAGTTAGCGGAAAAAAAGCTAGCAGTAGAGCAAATGCGCGTACAAGGCGAACTAGAAGAGAAGAAGCTCCAACGGGAGCACGAAGGAAGGAAGCTCCAACTAGAGCACGAACGCAGCTTGAAGGAAATTGAGCTCAAGGCCAGAAATGAGGAAGGGAGGCCCCCGGGAAACCGAGAGGCGGCCTCCTCAGCGGAGCAGAAGGTCCACATCCCCAAGGACGTGGTCAAAGAATATTATAAAAACGATGACATTCAACAATGGTTCAGGGCCTACGAGGTCGCCATGACCTCCCATCGGGTCCCGCAGAAGGACTGGGGGGCGGGGTTGTGGGGACGGTTTCTGAGCGAAGGAAGAGACACCCTGCTCGACCTACCCATCTCCCTGCAGACCTCCTACAGCCACATGAAAGAGGCTCTACTCACAAGGTACGGCCTCACCCCCGAGATGTACCGTCAGCGATTCCGGGACTGCAGGAAGATCCCGGGCACCACCTGGGTGGAGTATGTAAACTTTTTCAGTCGGGCCTTCGATGGGTGGATCAAGGGCAGCAAAGTCACCACCCTTGAGGAACTCACCGACCTCATGTTGTGGGAACACCTGGCTGCGAACTGCTTTGTGGAACTACGCCAGCATCTGCTCGACAGCAAACTCACCGATCCTAGGAAGCTGGCTGTGGAAGCAGACCGCTGGACCAACACCCGGGTCCCCCGGGGCATGGTAGGAGAATACCCCCGAGCCAGTCAGGGACCACCCCGCCAGAGAGGGGGAGGGAACCAGGGAGGGCAGAGAGAGTTCCAGCCTAGCCCCCCAAAGACCCAACCTCCACCTTTCCCAGCGCCCCCCCCACCAGTATCCGGACCCCCCGGGAGACGGGGACACCGGGTAACCGTCACTTGTTTCCGTTGCCAGAAGCCCGGGCACTACGCCAATGACCCGGAGTGCCCCATGGCCACCCAAGTCCCCCCTGCGGCAACCCCTGCGAGACAGATAGCCAACGTAGCCCTGGGGGAGGAGGTTGAGGAAACCGGGGAGTGGGAACCCGCAGCTATGGCACTAGTATCCCTGGGAGATAGAGAGATGGTCCCCGGTAGCCTCCTACCCTCCAACACGAAGAAATACGGGCAGCTCGTCAAGATCAATGGCCACCAAATAGAGGCCCTGCGGGACACCGGGGCCAGCATCACCGGTGTCCTCAGGCACTTAGTCCCCGAGGAGCAGATCCTCCCTAACGTCTTTTGCCCGGTAATTTCCGCAGATAATAGAGAGAGTATGTGTCAGGTAGCCCTGGTGCCGTTTGAGTGGGGAGGGGTGATAGGTAAACTAAGGGTTGCCGTAAGAACCTCCCAGCCGGTCGACTGCCTCTTAGGGAACGACCTGGAGAGTTCTCCCTGGAAGCACGTCGAGCGCAAGGCCCACCTAGGAATGATGGGACTCCCCGAGTGGGTGTGTGCCACCACCCGATCTATGTCAGCCCGACTCACCCCCCTGGGGGAAGTCGAAGACGCCCCGACCGAAGAAGTCAGAACAGTCCCCGCCGAGGGTCCTTCCGTCCCCCCATCGGGAGGGTCAGTCGCCAGCGACGAACCCTCACCGGCCGACACCGCCCCGGTCCCCGAGTTAGGCGAGATACCCGAATTGGCCCAATGGCGCCACGAGGGCGGGCCCTCCCGGGAGGAATTTTGCCGGGAGCAAGCCACCTGTCCTTCCCTGGTCGGACTGCGGCGCCAGGCCGAGGGCCAAGCCGCAGGCGACCAAACCGGAACGCACCGAGTTTATTGGGAGAATAACATTTTGTACAGTGAGCAGAAGTCGGTGGAGCTGGGATCCGGCCGGGTGCTGGTGGTACCCCTACGCTTCCGAGACTTCCTCCTGGGCTTAGCCCACGACGTCCCCCTCGCCGGCCACCTGGGTCAGGACAAGACCTACAGCCGTCTCGTGACCCACTTTCACTGGCCTAGAATGAGAGCAGCTGTAGAAGCCCACTGCAAGTCCTGTCCCACGTGCCAAGCTAGTGGGAAGAGTGGGGGGAAGCGCAAGGCTCCCCTCCAACCCTTCCCGGTCGTCAGTACCCCATTCGAACGAGTCGGGATCGACATCGTGGGGCCCCTGGATCCCCCCACCTCCCAAGGTCACCGTTTCATCCTGGTCCTAGTGGATCACGCCACCCGATACCCTGAGGCTATCCCCCTACGCACCGTCACGGCCCCCGTGGTGGGCCGGGCCCTGATGGGGATCTTTTCCCGGGTGGGTTTTCCCCGCGAGGTCGTGAGCGATCGCGGCACTAATTTTATCTCTAAATACATGACGTCCCTGTGGCAACAATGTGGAGTGTCCTATAAGTTCACCACCCCGTACCATCCCCAAGGGAACGGCCTAGTAGAGAGGTTTAACAGGACTCTGAAACGGATGATCACCGGCCTAGAAGAGCCCCCCCGGCGTAAGTGGGACGTCCTGCTCCCCTGCCTCTTGTTTGCTTACCGGGAAGTCCCCCAGAAGTCCCTAGGGTTCAGCCCGTTTGAGTTACTCTATGGACACCCCGTCCGAGGTCCCCTCGGTTTGGTTAAGGAAGGGTGGGAGGCGGCACCCCAGACCACCCCACGAGATGTGTTCCAGTACGTTCTGACCCTCCGGAACCAGACCAGGAAGTTCCGAGAACTGGCCGAGGCCAACCTGGAGGCAAGCCAAGAAGAGATGAAGCGCTGATACGACCAGAATGCCACTCTGGTCGAGTTCCAGCCGGGCCAGCAGGTATGGGTCATGGCCCCCGTGAAGCCTGGCGCCCTCCAGGACAGGTGGACCGGGCCCTACAAAGTGATTGAGCGGAAGAGTCAAGTCACATACTTGGTGGACGTCCAGTCGCCTCGGGATCCCCTTCGGGTCCTTCACGTGAACCGGCTCAAGCCTCACTTCGTGCGGACAGAACTGAGCCTCCTGCTGGCCACCGATGACGGGGCCGAAGATGAGTCCGATCCCCTCCCGGACCTCCTGTGTGTCAAGGAGCAGGATGGCTCCGTGGAAGGAGTGAACCTCTCCCCAGCCCTCACTGCCCAGCAACAAGAGGACTGCCGCCAGCTCCTAGGACAATTTTCCGACCTCTTCTCCCTGATCCCCCGAGTCACCGACTGGTGTGTCCATGACGTGGACACCGGGGACAGCCCGCCGGTGAGACACCGAGCATACCGAGTCCCTGACCGGGTCCGGTCCTGCATTCAAGCTGAAGTCTCGAAGATGTTGACCCTGGGGGTGATCTGCCCCCGTCCTCCAGGCTCCCGACTACTCCAAGGAGTTTGTAGTCCAAACCGATGCCTCCGAGCATGGCATTGGGGCCGTCCTGTCCCAGATGAATGACCAAGGCCTCGACCAGCCCATCGCCTTCCTCAGCCGGCGGCTGTTGCCCAGAGAACAGAGGTGGAGCACCATTGAGCGCGAAGCCTTTGCCGTGGTCTGGGCACTCAAGAAGCTGCGCCCCTACCTGTTCGGCACCCATTTCAAAGTCCAAACCGACCATCGGCCCTTGCGATGGCTCATGCAGATGCGAGGAGAAAACCCCAAGCTACTGCGGTGGTCAATCTCCCTCCAGGGGATGGATTTCACCGTAGAACATCGCCCTGGTACGGACCACGCCAACGCTGACGGCCTCTCCCGGTTCTTCCGCCTCAGCGAAGAGAACCCCCCAAGATGATGGGCAGTTCTCTCCGGCTTTCAGCTGGGGGGGACGCGTGTTGGACCCGGCCTCGTAGCATGGCTCTACTTGTCCCCGCACCCCCTAACCTGGTACCTGCAGCCCCAAGCACACGGCCTAGCCGATCCTTCCCACCAGAACACACGCACCCGACCCGGACATCCTCGTCCATGGCCTCTCTCCTTTCGGCCACACCGGGCACGCGTGCCCACTTCATGCACCAAGATGGCCGCCCGGCCCCAGCGCGACCCGGGCCTAAGAGGCGCCACTCCGGCTGGAGGACATCACGCTTCCAGGGGATGAGAGAGGGAGGAGCAGTTTCTATCGCACCTCTGAACTCCCCTGGGACGATGGGTTTCGATCGGCCCTCCGGCCTCCCTGAGGGCTGGCTCCACGCCTGCTGGGTGTCTGGGACTCCTCCCGACCCGGCCCTGAAAAGATCAAAAGACAATGGCAGGAAACCCCGACAAGCGACCCCCAGGTGACAAGACCCCTGCCTGCACAGACTCCGGACATCAAAGAGGGGTCGACCTATAACAAGGGGTGCTCTGGGACTGTCCGAGAGATTCGACGCTGGAACAACGAGAGCCCTGCTGACATGGTCGCGGCTCCTAGACCTTGGAACCACCTGAGCCCTGCTGAGTGACTCGCGGCTCCCTGAAGATCGTAAGACCTTCGAACTTGTACCTGAGCCTGCTGAGTGACTCGCGGCTCCCTGAAGATCGTAAGACCTCCGAACTTGTACCTGAGCCTGCTGAGTGACTCGCGGCTCCCTGAAGATTGTAAGACCTCCGAACTTGTACCTGAGCCCTGCTGAGTGACTCGCGGCTCCCTGAAGATCGTAAGACCTCCGAACTTGTCCCAGAGCCCTGCTGAGTGACTCGCGGCTCCCACAGACTCTCACGGTCCCGCCGGACCCCAACTACAACAAGCGTACCCCCCAGCTCGAGGATTGTGAGCTGTGCGCCGGGTACGCCCCTGCCTTGAACCTTTGCCAGAGACTGTCCCGCTACCCCCTATCCCTTCCGAGACTCATTGAGCCCGCGCTCTCCTTGTACATATTTGCAGTGCTAATCTGATTGATAAAGATTGATTCCTAAGAACGCACGGTGTGGTGTCTCTGTGTCGTGTGGTGCAAGGGGTACGATCCTAGATACGAGATTCCTCCCCCTGAGGAGTCTCCCGCCAGTGCCCGGCTACGATACTTCGAGGGTGGGTCTCAGGGTAGGCAGGACCCCCTTTCCGGCTCCTCTGAGGTCGCCGTCTAACACAAAGGTCATATTAGGGGGAGAGGAGGTCTGCCACTCTATTACAAGGATGATGTCATCAGTGATGTCATGAGTGATGTCATTTGAGATGTCATGAGTGATGTCATGAGTGATGTCACTGACCATGTCATGAGTGATGTAATATGTGACGTCATCAGCAGTGCATTGCGGGCGTGCGAGTTATAGTTAGCTGAACCAACTATAACGGGGGAATTTCAATGGTTTTGTACGAGTGAAAAGTCCAGCTAACTATAACGCCCCTGAAACCTATGGTTTTTTCAGTGAATTTCTAAGGTTTTTTAAATGCTAATTTCTAACTATGCCTACAGAGATAGGACATGTGAAGAAAGAAGAAAAAACGCACAGAAAGAAAAAAAAGAAATGCAGAAAGAAGCAACAGAAGTCCTCAAAGATGAAGAAAAGTGCAGGAAGAAGGATAATGTGCAGAAAGAACAAACAGCCTTGTTGCAAAATCATCCTGTACCCTCAACTTTTTCAGACGGAAACTGGTGGTAACTGAGTCTGACTAACCAGTCCTAGAGCAAGTGCTATGTTAAAAGATACTCAGAATACAGTGAAAACACCTACATACACTAGGGAACACTATGCGTTGGGGTCCCCCTGTGATTAGCATGACCTCCTCTGTAAGCCCCTAGTATATAACAGGGCAGAGGATTAAAACTACCTCTTAAAACGCGCCACAGGGCGTGTTTGCACACGTCACCTTAGGCCCCGTCCCCTTCCTTACCCACTGTATAAACATGCCCTGTGGTCGTTTTAAGTTGGGAGATTAAGTCCCCTTGAAACCCGAGGGTCCCTAGGGTCCAACTATACCACTAGGTACCTCCAGTAAGCGCCACAGAGCTGCGTTGCAGAGAGATGTAAAAAGGGGCACTGCCTAGACCACCTCTCTGCAACGCAGCGCAGTGGCGCTTACTGTAAGCACCTGGTGGGCCAGTTGGCCCCCAGGGTCCCTCAGGATTGAAGGGGAATTATTTCCCCAACTTAAAACACGCCACAGGGCGTGTTTGCACACGTTAACTCAGGCCCCGTCCCCTCCCTTCACCACAGTGTAAACACGCCCTGTGTCCATTTTTAGTTGGGAGATTAAGTTCATTTGAATCCTGAGGGTCCCTAGGGTCCAACTAGCCCACTAGGTACCTCCAGTAAGTGCCACAGAGCTGCGTTGCAGAGAGGTATAAAAAGTGGCACGGCCTGGACCATCTCTCTGCAACGCAGCTCAGTGGCGCTTACTGGAAGCACCTGGTGGGCTAGTTAGCCCCCAGGGGCCCTCAGGATTGAAGGGGAATTATTTTCCCAACTTAAAACGCGCCATAGGGCGTGTTTGCACACGTCACCTCAGGCCTCGCCCTCTCCCTTCCCCACTGTGTAAACACACCCTGTGGCCGTTTTAAGTTGGGAGATTAAGTCCCCTTGAATCCTGAGGGTCCCTAGGGGCAAAATAGCCCACTAGGTATGTCCAGTAAGCGCCATTGCAGAGAGGTGTAAAAAGGGGCACGGCCTGCACCACCTCTCTGCAACGCAGAGCAGTGGCGCTTACTGGAAGCACCTGGTGGGCTAGTTGGCCCCCAGGGTCCCTCAGGATTGAAAGGGAATTATTTCCCCAACTTAAAACGCGCCACAGGGCGTGTTTGCACACGTCACCTCAGGCCCCGTCCCCACCCTTCACCACTGTGTAAACGCGCCCTGTGGGTGTTCTAAGTTAAGAGATTAAGTCACCTTGAATCCTAAGGGTCCCTAGGGTCAAACTAGCCCACTAGGTACCTCCAGTAAGCGCCACAGAGCTGCGTTGCATAGAGGTGTAAAAGGGGCGTGGCCTCAGAACGAATATATAACTTTTCTTTGCATGCGTTTACTTTGCATGCCGTTTCTACGCAGTCGTTAGTACGACCGCGTTGTTAGTTAGCATACCTTTACTTCGCAATTCGGAACTACGAATTGCAGTAAGGGGGTGCTGGATGTTGGAATAGTATAATTTACTATTCCAACTCCAGTCTATGCGGACACTAGGGAAGGTGTTGGATTTTAAATCCAACACCTTCTCCCCCTTACTGCAATTCGTAGTTCCAAATTGCGTACTAAAGGTATGCTAACTAACAACGCGGTCGTACTAACGACCGCGTAGTAACGGCATGCGAAGAAACGCATGCGAAGAAAACGCCGCTTCCCCCTCAGAACACCTGTCTGCAACGCAGCTCCCTGGCGCATACTGGAGATACCTGTTGGGCTAGTTGGCCCTCAGGAACCCTCAGTATTGAAGGGGAATTGATTCCCCAACTAACAACTGGCCAGGGGGAGCGTTTGCAGAGTGCTGCAAGGAGGGGGCATGGCCTCCGGCGTGATGCCAGTCTTTATTTTATCTTTTTAAGAAGGAGGGCTGTGTGTTGAAAAAAATAAATTTGGCCCTCCCAAGGCCTTAATCGGCCCCGGGGACCCCAACCCCCGGGTCATGGCCTTTTTTAAAAAAATTCTTTAGGAGGGGGGCTGCGTTGCCCCCTTCCTCAGGCCACTTATGGCCCCGGGGACCCCATCCCCCGGGGCCGGCCTTTGTTTTTTATTATTTTAAAAAGATATATATTTATAGAAACACCTAGGACATGCTGGACAAACCGTATGTACCTATCACCATGACGATTTGCGTGATATTCATTAAAAGGCAACTATGCATACAATGAATCCACGTAGAATGTATTCACACCGCTAGTGAAGCTCTGACATGTCTGACACCCTACCGTGCCTAATCCCGGCGCCCCCGCTGCTGGGTACTCTCCAAGTAGACACCCTTGTCGTTTATTTATACAATCATGGGTAGCTATTGACGGGCACATTTAATACACATGCACACCAAGCCATTCAAAGGGGATTCAACAAAAATTCGACCAAACTATGCAAGAAACCCCCCTCACGGTTAATAAAACACACATCCACCGCCGGATGTGTAATACTTTTTATTTTACTCTCTGGAAAGGAGACGAACCTCACTTGAGAGTCACAGCGTGCTCCTGGCTGAGCCAAATGCTGTGTTGCACCCAACAGTGCCCGCCGAGTGCCACACACCTCTGTGTTGTATTCCACCAGCTAGTGCGTATGCTTTGACACTCTCTAGCCCATGTGCACTGTAACACTACCCCGTGAATATGTCATGCCACACTTGCCTTCGCACTGGTTATATTGCCCCATCTAACGTGCCTTCCTCGATGCCTATGTTATAACGCACAGCGCTATGCCATACATATTACAATCTGGGATCCATATCTTTGTCACAGTGCATTTGCAACGTTACACTCCCCAGCACATATTTTATATTACAACTTTAGAGACTAGGGGCCATATGTAGAAAGCAAAATTGCGATCGCAAACGTCGAAATTCGCCGAAATTCGCTGAATTTCGGCGTTTGCGATCGCAATTTTGCTAAGTGTGTAGGAATGCAAATCTGCGTGCAAAATAAGGAATCGCTAAATTTGCGATTCCTTATTTTGCAATTGCATTTAAGGAATCGCAAATTTTGCGATTCCTTAAATGCAATGTCAGAAGCACCAAAAACGTGCAATTTGGCCTTAAGGAATCGCAAATTACCACCAACTACAGGTTTCAAAGTGGCATGTGGTGCACACACATGTCCTTAGGGCATGTATGTGTGCCACATGTGCACCCATGCTCATTTCAGGGGTGCAATGGGTGTCCTTTTGACACCCTGGCACACTTGAAATTGCATTCTCAATTTGCGATTCTCTAATTGAGAATCGCTAATTGAAAATGTCTTCCCATTCATTCCTATGGGTCTCTAGGCCCATAGGAATGAATGGGGAGGTATTCAATAATTGCGAATTGCAATTTGCAATTCGCAATTAAGGAATATGTAGGATTCGCAAAATTATTTGCTAATCCTACCTACATTCCGTTTTGCAATTCTCTAATTGCGATTCCCTAAAAATTGCAATTAGAGAATCGCAAAACACGTTCTACCTACATATGGCCCTAGTTAGGTTACACAACACTGCCCTGTGCATATTACACTCCAAGGCGCATATCGCATAGCACGCGCTAGTGCCTGTGCTATCTCGTGCTCTCCGATGAATCTGTCATTGCGCACAATGTATTGCATATTATATTTCACGCCCCGGTTCATCTTATATCACACTTTTTGGTGCATAGTTTATACCTTATACTATCTAGTTTTCATTTTCAATCGTGCTCTCAGGACTATGTTCCATATAACACTGCGTCCACCTACCCTTTTCACAGGCACACAAAGAAACCCCGGCACTCTAATTAAATATAACCAAACACAATTGTGGAAATTAATCTCATGAACTGCGAGCACCAAGTAATGTAGAGAGATAACCTCTTGATATGGAAAATGTTACGAAACGTACACGTATATGATGTCAACACAGATTTAACAATTGTTAGACACAAAAAGATTTATCCAACATGTTACATCCCATGTCAGAAGATGTTAATATACACATTTCATTTTGTGCAATTCTTGTAGACACAGATCTTGACACGTAGAACGTCGTACCCTTTTCACAGGCATTACATTTTGCGATGGGGGTGGAGGGTCAGGGGGAATTTCTGCCAAGTGAGCCCGGAGTCACAGTCACAAACGTCCTCTTCTTCCTGAATAAAAGTGAGATTATGCTGCATACTTGTTCATATTTTAAGTAGTTCGCACAGACACACATTTTCAAAACAATAAAGTTCCTAATACCCACCTTCTCTGAACAGTTAGCTTGCTGCCCCATCCACCTCCTCCCTATCCTCTGTTGTCTGAATCCATGGACTAGCCTCCTCCCTCCTGCCATGCATGGTCTGATGTGCTGCCACTGCCCTCCATTTAGCATGATGTACCAGTCCACTCCTCCTGCCCTCCATTGCCCAATTCTATGGCCCATCATTGACCTCCTGCTTAGCCTCTGTGCTTAGCTTGCTGCCCCTATTCTCCTTCCCCCTGCCCTCCGATGTCTTTGTGCATGCCCCTGCTCCATCCTTTTTGCCCACCATGTTCCATGGACCTGCCTCTCCTATCTACTCTGAGTGTTCTGTTGAGTTGCCACTCCCCTCCCACCTGCCTAGCATTGTCAGATGACTGTAACCTGTAAGCCATGCCCCTATCCCCTTCCTCCTTTCCTCCATGGTCCATTTTACTGCCACACCCTTCTGCCCTCCCTGGTCTGTTGTGCTGCAACTGCTCCTCCTGCCTGCCCCATGCGGTCTGTTGTGAGGCCCCTTCCTCTGAACTCTCTTGTCTGTGCCCAGGTCCTGACCCTCCCTTCTATCCTCCATGGTCCTTTGTGCATGCCCCTGCATTTATTTATTTTATTTATGGATTTATATCGCGCTAGAATCGACTCTTGAAAGAGTATCTCTGCGCATAGAAAGAAAGGAAAAAAAGATCTTGGCAGCTACAGGAGGCGAATGGTACAATTCAACTCAACTTGACCATATACTACTAAAATGATTGATAGTTACTAGAACAAAAACTTTTTAAGCTTTTTCCTAAAAAACAGGAATTCTGAGCATTGCCTGAGCTCAAAAGGTAGATTGTTCCATAGTGTTGGACCTACCACTGATAGGGCTTTCCCGCCCTGTCTGCTCCTCTTAATGGTAGGTACTTTGAGTAAGAGTTGGTTACTGGACCTAAGAAATCGAATGGGGTTGTAAGGAATGAATTTGTCTCTCCAATGGGAGGGTCCGGATCCATGTATGGTTCTGTGAATAAGGCAGCATGTCTTAAAAGTAATCCTCTTATGGATTGGGAGCCAGTGTAGTCTGTCGAGGAGTGGTTTGGAAGGTGTTCTTGGGGGGGCATTCAGCACAAGTCTAGCCGCAGTGTTCTGAATCACCTGGAGTTTTTCTATGACTCCCTGGTTAGCTGACAATAGGAGCCCATTGCAGTAATCCAGGCGACTCAGCACTAAAGCCTGTACCAAGGTTTTCTTAGTGGAATCAGGTAATAGTGGGAACACTTTGCATAATAGTCCATGCGGTCTGTTGTGAGGCCCCTTCCTCTGAACTCTCTTGTCTGTGCCCAGGTCCTGACCCTCCCTTCTATCCTCCATGGTCCTTTGTGCATGCCCCTGCATCCTCCTTCTTGCCCATCATAGCCATTGTGCTGCCACTAACCCTCCCGCTTGCCATGCATGGTCTTCTGTGCTGCCATGGCCCCTCCCACCTTCCCTGTGTGGTCAGCTAGCTGCCCCTGACCCCCTCCCACCTTCCCTCCATGGTCTGTGTGTATGCCATCATAGTCTCACTGTTGCTCTCTATGGTGTGTCTTGTTTCTAGTGCCCATCCTGCCTGACCTCCATGGTCATCTTGCTGCTCCTGCCCTGCCCCCTTGCCCCCAGCCCTCAGTTTCCATGTGCGGATCCCTATTCCATCCCTCCTGGCTTGTCTGTTCCATTGTAATTCCCCTGATCAGTCCCTCCTGCCCTTTATGGTCTGTTATGCTGCAGCTTTCTCTCCTGTCTGTCCATTATGGTCAGCTAGCTACCATTGTGTCTTTCCCCTCTGTTCTCTGTTGTCCATGTGAATGGTCCTGTCCCCTCCCTATTGCTTTCTATGGATTGTTGTGCTGCCCTCCCGTCCCGCATGCCCTGTGTGGTGTATTGTGCTGCTACAAACCCTGATGCCTGCCCTGTAGGGTCAGTTTGGTGCACCTCTCCATGTCCCTCCTGTCCTCTGTTATCCGAGTCCATGTCCCTACCCCAATTCCTTCTGCCTACCATGATCCAATGTACCATACTTGCGAACATTTTGAACTTGGTAAGAGGGAGATTTTGAAAAAAAACTGTGGTATTGATTTTCCCCTTTGAGTTACATTGAAAAAGAGGAGATTGTAGACAGGAGACAGATCAAATAAAGCCCATATGAGCTTAAAAACGTTGGACGTTTCCTGGCTGAAACAGGTCTGTTGGCATGTATGGTTGTACTACCACTGGCTCTTCCTTCTGCCCACAATGGTCTATTATATTGCCACAGCCTCTCTTGCCAATCCTGTATTGTTGGTTTGTTGCCCCTGCCCCCCTTTCCACTGCCCTCCATAGTCTGTTGTGCTGCCACTACCACTGCCCTTCCTGCCTGCCCAGTGTGGTCAAATTGTTGCCTCTGCACTCTCCTACCTGCCTTCAATTTTCAGAGTCCGTGCCCCTGGCCTCTGCCTCTCAACAGTATCCCAATGAACAACTAGATTGCTAACATTCTATTTTTATTACAAAAGTGTGGAACGCCTGACATCATCTTGATGTAATCAAAACTGTAATACCTAGAGCATTTCCTTTAGAAATTACATATATGAGAGGGTCTTATTTGCATCAAAATTATGGATAGTGCTCTAAAAAACTAAAATGAGGACATATTTTCTGAGTTTTCAAATAGCGACAAAGGACTTTTAAATTATTTGTAATCTTTATGTTTTTTTTATCCAGTTGACAACTTGATTAAATGTTGCACTTAGGGGAGAGGATGTGGTGTTACTTCCAGAGCTGCAGACTTTGCAACTGGGGAACCAGGTTGGAGTTTCTGCTTCAGCTCAACATTCTGTGATTCTGGTCAAATCACTTAATCTCCCCATGTCTACAACCAAAATGAATTTGATCTTGTGTGATGTAACCAATGCTCATGTAAAGCACTCCAATACCTGACAAGTCTGCACTATATAAAACTGCAAATACACAAAAAATAAGTGTTTTGCACACTTCTGTCATTGCAAACCTCACCAGCTCAAATTAGGCTTGAATTTGGCATTGACCAACAGATCCTAGCAAGGCAGGGAGCCTACATGATAGCCTGGGATAAAGTGAGGAAATCGACACAAGGATCATTAAATGAATACTTGTGGATGGAGTTAGCCCAACACCCGTCCTCGGCGGCAGCCAAGTTCCTACGGGACAGCCTGAAGAATACTGGTTTAGAGCAGCTTTGGGATACCCCATCAAATCATACAACTTTCAAAAAACTGGTCAAAAAATCGATCAAACAGCTTTCATGGACTCACGACAAGGCCGCCCTTTCCAAAAGAACGCATGGATGGATGATCCTAAATTCGTATTTAAAGAAGGCACCACAGCACTATTTTGGCGAGGGATATCCTAAATCCACCAAAATGTGCTTTTTAAAGTACAGGTTAGGCCTGCTCCCCTGCATTCAAAATCTTCCAACCTGGATCAAAAAAAAAACCGAGCCTCTCTGTCGGCTATGTGGATCAGGGCAAGAGGATATGCTGCACCTGATCTGCTCCTGTGAGAAACTACGTGACGAACGAAAACTCCTGTTGAAACATCACTTCAACCAGCAAGGGATTCGTACACGTAGAAAGGCAATTCTGGCTTGCTTTTCTTCCCACGATCCTCGCATGAATTGCAGCTTTGTAAAATTTATGAAGGCAGTGGAAAGAAAGATGCCAAAAATTATCTTATAATGGTCCTTGTATCACTGACTCAACACTGCTTGTCGACTGACATTATTGACCATACGAACTCATGAGGGGAACAAAGAAAGAAGAAATTACCTTACTAACATGAAGCGTGCAAATTATATTCTGTTTTTATTTAGAATTGTCATTTTTGTATTTTTATCATACCTGTTCTTAATCAACTTTGTACAGCAATGGTTTTAAGTAACTATGCTAATAAAAATTACTTACTTACTTACTTACTTACTCACTTCTGTCATTGGGCTACATGTGGGCTACATCTGGGTGATATTTGTGCTGCATTTTGGCTCTTTTGTCTCTGGTGGCCATCTTGGGAGATTTGATTGTTATGAAGTTTCCTAATTTCCTCATTTACTGCAGTCTCCTCAGTAGGAAATGCTTTCAGATTTTTACTTTGATTCCATCAAGAAGGTATTCAGATATGTCACACATTTGCCATAAATTCTGAATGTGAGCACTCTAGTTGCTCATTAGATGACTGTAGTAAAGCTACTGCTCACCACGGAAGTCTGCTGCTGGTATTGAACGTGCATGTTTCAGTCAGAATTTTTTAATGAAATAGAAGAGGATTTGAGAAGTCACTCAAAATGTGCCCTATTTTTTCTTTCTGCAACACTAATCATACTTTCTATGGCAAAATGAACCCCCTCATTTTGTTCCTTTTTAAATTAAATGTTTTAAGAGTTACCACTTTATTCCAATTAAGATGGCTTCAGGTGGGCAATACGTTTGTCATAAGTAGGACTGTTAGCGCTCTAGTTGTTCTTTAGAACACTCTGGGAAGCTGCAGTAGAACACAAAGGAATAAACTGACAGTCTCTGCCCTTGTTGGATATACATGTTTTACTGAGAATGTCAGACTTCATTCTCACATGACTGGGAAAGATAATGTGAATTTACAGAAAATATACTCTCAGTTTAGCTTACAGATCACCTTCCAAACCTCTGTGGGAAAAGCATGAGAAAATAGTTTTCTCTAAAACATGATTCATGATATCAGAGCAGAAGGCTTTTTCACATGGTAAAATCACGTTAGAACACACCACAATTCCTAAAATGAGTATGCTACCATCAACAGATGATTTATAATGTAACTAAAGTCTTAAAACCTTCTATTAACTGCAATGCTTTTTAATGAGGTGCTATCATGTATATTGGTCCCAAGATGGCTGCCAACACTTCTTGGATGAAGTACTGACAGCCAATCAGATCTCACGATGAGATGTGTGGTTAGGCTCCGCCCAGATATATCTATCTTTTTAACTCTAATTTTCTCAGGAACTATTGAATGGATTTACACTATTTAAGCAAAAGGCACGAGTCTGAACTGAGGACTGCCTCTTTGCCAAATTTGGTGTAATTCCGTTCAGCAGTTCGGGCTGTAGCTGCGTCAACAGGTCCTATGGGAAAATGCATGGGGAAAACGCATTTTGAGACCCCCCTTTTTTCTCAGCCCCCGGTTGAGGAATCACCATGAAATTTTCAGGATAGGAGCGGACCGGAGCTGGCCAAACGTTTGGAAAATTTCGCAATGATTCGTCAATCGGCGCCAACGTTATTCCAAATCGAATGTTGCGGATTTCCTATGGAAAATAGGTCCGAACTATAACTACCTACTGGCGACTGCCAGTAGGTAATATATATATATATATGAAATGCGCCATATTGGTGCTCATTTTTAAAAGAAACATTCATTGACATTGAAAATGCACTACAATATGGCGCATTTCAGGTTGATAAAGGCAGCTTGACTGCCGAAACGTGTCCCTGCTATGTCCATGAATCTGATGTAACTTGCACAATAAACAAGAGAACCCCCACGATGAAGAGTGCTTGTTCCTTAATCTGAAACGATTGGGGATTATTTTTTCATATATATATATATATATATTATCTACTGGCGGTCGCCAGTAGATAGTTATAGTTAGGACCGAGTTTCCATAGGAAATCTGAAAATTCTATTTTGAATAACTTTGGCGCCGGTTGACGAATCCTCGCGAAATTTTCAAAACTAATGGGGCGCTCCGCTCAGCTCCTACCCTGAAAGTCTAGGGGTGATTCGTCAAGCGGGGGCTGACAAAAAAGGGGGGTCCCAAAACGCGTTTTCCCCATGCATTTTCCCATAGGACCTTTAGTCGAAGGTACAGCCCGAACGGCTGAACAGAATTACTTGAAATTTGGCAAAGAGGTAGTCCTCAGGTCAGGGATGTGCCTTTTGCATATATGGAGTCAATCTGTTCAGTAGTTCCTGAGAAAATTACAGTTAAAAGTACATAAATATCTATAGGCGCGCACCGTGCGCGCACCGTGCGCGCACCCAGCGTGCAACGTAACGTGCGCGAGCGTAATTCTGATTGGTGGTTACATGTCAGTCAACGTTCGAATCGGTCAAAATCAGGAAGTGTCGGCCGCCATTTTGTGTGTTTTGTGTGTGACCGTGAAAAAGAAAGGTGGAGAACGTGAAAAGGGGGCAGGGTAGAGAGCTCCTGACCGCCTAGTCTTTGTCAGGGGGTCCCTGAAGGACCCAGAAGGGTGAAAAAAACATTTAATTTTTTGTAAAAAAACCTTTAAAAAAATAAAATAATATAATAAAACATACATAACTTAGCATTTAAAAAACCTTACAAATTCACTTAAAAAACCATAGGTTTCACACACGTTATAGTTAGGAATTAGCATTTAAAAAACCTTGCAAATTCACTTAAAAAACCATAGGTTTCACACATGTTATAGTTAGCTGGACATTTCACTCGTAAAAAACCATTGAAATTCCCCCGTTATAGTTAGTTCAGATAACTATAACTCGAGCGACCGCCACTCTATCACAAGGATGATGTCATCAGTGATGTCATGAGTGATGCCACTGACCATGTCATGAGTGATCTAATATGTGACGTCATGAGCAGTTGATTGCGGGCGCGCGAGTTATAGTTATCTGAACTAACTATAACGGGGGAATTTCAATGGTTTTTTACGAGTGAAATGTCCAGCTAACTATAACATGTGTGAAACCTATGGTTTTTTAAGTGAATATATATATATATCATGTGATCAAGGCCGCTTTGACGGCTGAAATGCGTAATGGCAGGCAAGGAGGAATAAAATATCTTTGAACTACTCAACGAGGTCCACGTTCGTTCTTGTTTTCCCTGGAGAAACGTGTGAGCGAAGAGAGCTCATATATATATATATATATATATATATATAAAATAAAAACAATCATAGGATTGAGGTACATTAGACTTACACATTTTCATTTAAAAACCTTTGAAATTCACTGGAAAAACCATAGGTTTCAGGCACATTATAGTTAGAAATTAGCATTTAAAACACCATAGAAATTCACTGAAAAAACCATAGATTTCAGGCACGTTATAGTTAGAAATTAGCATTTAAAAAACCATAGAAATTCTCTGAAAAAAACCATAGATTTCAGGCACGTTATAGTTAGAAATTAGCATTTAAAAAACCATAGAAATTAACTGAAAAAACCATAGGCCTCAGGAACGTTATAGTTAGTTGGACATTTCACTCGTACAAAACTATAGAAATTCCCCTGTTATAGTTAGTTGAGCTAACTATAACTCGCGCCCCCGCAATGCACTGCTGATGACGTCACATATTACATCATTCATTACATGGTCAGTGACATCACTGATGACATCTCAAATGACATCACTGATGACATCATCCACGTGAAAATCTGATGCACCTCCTCACACCTGAATATAACCTTTGAAACACCCACTCTAAAATACAGACTACCATTTTCGAAAAAATAGACACATCAATACCAGTTACTAAATATGCACTGACTGATTCCTAGGTCTACACACACATCCACTCATTCACCCATACTGTCACTCATACATGCAGTCACTCATCAATACAACACTATCATAAGCATTCAAACACCTATACAGACACTCACACACTGCCTCATATCCAGAGTTACTCACACACGTAGTCAGTCATGCAAAGAATCAATCATACTTCCATTTACTCACCTATACAGTTATACAGACACCACCTCACTTATTCATACGGATACTAACACATAATTACTCTCTTATAGAGTCACTGATACAAATACACACTCATCCATGCAGCCACTCTCACGATTACTGACTCTCCCATATAGGTATTTATATACACCATCACTCACATATACTGCCTTTTACATATGTAGTTACTTGAACATATACCACTGAGACATCCATTCACTCACCAACACACCCATACACACACTCACCCACCCATACAGCTGTTTCCACATGCACTCTTGAACCCATACACTCAGTGAATTAACCACTCACACACCTATGCACAGAGTCACACACCTCCCACCCACCCACCCACACACACACTCAGGCAGCCATACAAATACTCAGGCAAGTATTCAATAACCCATATAGACTCTCATGCAGCTATTCACCAACAAATGCAGCACCTTACACAGCAATGGACAGACTGCTACAGACATTCACACAGTTTAGTCACTAACCCATGCATTTAGTAAGACACATTTAATCACTCACTTATACAGTCAGTCACGTACCTACTAAATCCTCCATACAGACACTTATACACCCACTTATTCCTGAATACAGATTGGCATATATATAAAATAAATTTAAACTTTACAGAAACACACAGTCACTGGATGATGTCATCAGTAATGTCATCAGTGATGTCATTTGAGATGTCATCAGTGATGTCATCAGTGATGTCACTGACCATGTCATGAATGATGTAATATGTGACGTCATCAGCAGTGCATTGCAGGGGCGCGAGTTATAATTAGCTGTACTAACTATAGCGCCGGAATTTCTATGGTTTTGTATGACTGAAATGTCCAACTAACTATAACGTTCCTGAAACCTATGTTTTTTTCAGTTAATATGTATATATATATATATATATACATATATATATATATATATATATATATATATATATATATATATATATATATACATATATATACACACCAATAACAACAAATTTGATTATATGATAAATTAGAACATTAAACTATTTAAAAGTCTTTGAACTTACATTTTCCACTTCAGTTAGTGCAACAGTAGGTACAGTGTTGGATAGCGGAGGGGTAAACATTACTATTCCCACTACAGTGAGTGCACCTGTTGGGAAAGTGTTTGATAGCGCAGGGGTAAAAAATACTATTCCCACTCCAATGAGTGCAACAGTAGGAAAAATGTTGGATAGCGGAGGAGTAAACATTACTATTCCCACTCCAGTGAGTGCAACAGTAGGGAAAGTGTTGGATAGCGGAGGGGTAAAAATGAATAGTCCCACTCCAGTTAGTGCAACAGTAGGGAAAGTGTTGGATAGCGGAGGAATATAAATGACTATTCCCACTCCAGTGAGTACAACATTAGGGAAAGAGTAGGATAGCAGAAGAGTAAAAATTACTATTCCCACTCCTGTGAGTGCAACAGTAGGGAAAGTGTTGGATAGCGGAGAGGTAAAAATTACTATTATCACTCCAGTGAGTGCAACAGTAGGGAAAGGGTTGGTAAGTGGAGGGGTAAAAATGACAAACAAAATATCACCAACACAAAATATTAAAATATAAAATATATAGAAATATTTAAGAAATAGAAAGATATTATAATGTTCAATATCTATGACAAATACCTAGAGATATTAAAAAAATAAAATTTAAAAATAATTTACAAACAAATAACTATTTTTAATTAGAAATTAATTATAAACAAAAACATGAATTATGACATAAATGTAATCTTTTTTATTTCCTACCATATAACACCGCACAATTCAAACCACACATCTACATTTTAAAAAAATGTACCTCCATAATTAACATAATTAACTATCAATTAAAGAAATATTATTAATTTAAAAAAACTATTAAAACAGAAAACAATTAAATTACTCCCCAAACATTGCCCCTAGAAACCAAAACTCACAAACTAAAAAATAAACAATTACCCTAATTCATTGTCAATTGATTAATTAATATTGATAATCAACTAATTATTAATTAATTAAACATAAATTACTTTTCGCCCTCTACCACTAAAAACCCGACAACCCACACCTAAATTTCATTACACAATTTCCATAATTAATTTAAAAATAATAAATTAATATCAATTAACAACTGCTTAATAATTAATTAAAAATAAATTACTTACCACCCTTTACTACTATAAGCTGAACAGCTCACATATAAAATGAATTAAACAATTACCATATTTAAATAATTAGTTATCATTAATTAACAAATAATGATTAATAATTAAAAATAAATTACTTCCCAACCTTTACCTCTGTAAACCTCACAACCCACTCCTAACAAAATGACACAATTAAAATAATTAATTACCAATGAATTAATAATAATTAACAACTAATTCATAATTACTTAATAATAAATTACTTCCTACAATCACCACGATAAACTCTAAATTAAACAAATAATAATACATTTTATAAAATCATTAATTTATGATAATTAAATTACTTCCCTCCCTTTACCCCCATAAACCCCCAACCCGCTCCTAAAAAATACCATAATTACCATAATTAATTACCAATTAATTAATATTAATTAACAACCAATTAATAATAAATTATTTCCCACAATTAACACTATAATATCTAAATTAAATAAATATTACTAAATAAAGAAAAAAACATTAATTTATTATAATTAAATTACTTCCCACCTTATTCCCCTATAAACCCACAACCTGCTACAGAACTAAAAAACACATTATTTAATAACAATAAAATTGATAACTACTAACAATTTAACACATATATTAAAAAAACAAAAACAATACTTATACAAAATAATAGATCACATGCATTTAAAATACATACTAAAATACATAACACTAATTAAAAAATCGATATTTTAAACAACTATAATTTTGCAAATGATATTAATGACTTCGATATTTTACAAAACAATATTTCTTACCTTAAAGTCAATATTTTTTACCACGATATTCTTGCTGTCGATATTTCTTCGTCACGATATTTCCAACTCGATGTTTGTGTAAGTCGACATTTCCAACTCAATATTTCGTCTGCATACAAATAGCTTCAATCTCTTGCAAATTCAAGACCAATTGCATTGCAATAAAAGGCCTTCACGACTGCTTGTTAGATTGTAAATATCAGAGGAAGAGACCGGCCTACGACGTCTTCAGAGTAGTGATAAATAGTGCAGTGAAGAAGATGTGTCAGTGTTGTAAATAATATAGACACAATGGGGGTGATTAGGATGGCGGGCGGACTTAAGTCCGCCCTCCATCCCAGTGGTGTTGGGACTGGCTGCCAGAATCAGGCCTGGCGGTCGCATTCCGCAGTTTGACATTGTGGCGGGTGCTGCTTACAGGCCTTTAAAACCCAGCACCCTTATATGGATGGTGGTGCCTGCTAGGCACCGCTACCATATTGAGGCCCAAGTCCGCCCGGTCGGCAATCGGAATGATTGCCGATCAGCGGAAAAGCAGAGGATGCACTTTGCGTCCGCCCCAATACCCCCTGCCATTATAATATGGCGGGAGGTAAATCAGGTTGCGATGGTGGGCGGATCGCCACTGCTGGGCTGGTAGTGGCGATCTGCCCGCCATCCTAATGACCCCCAAAAGGTGAAGTGAGAGTTAAATATGATCCAAGCTAAAAACACTGACAAAGCGCTCCAACACCTTTCGCTCTGTGATTACACTGTTGTGGCTCAGGAGGAAGAGCGGGAGGAGGGCTATTTCCTGCCCTCTCCATGATATGAGTGTGCGGTGTAGCATTGCGTAATGTCATTGCTATCTGTGGCCTAATAAAAAACACTCCATCTGTAGTAAGGCCCTGGCTTCACCTCCTGGTGTAGGGTGGGCTATGCGTTATGGCATGGAGGGAGGGAGGGAGGGAGGGATGGTCTCGGCTTCAGCTCTGGCCTCTTACAGTGCCCCTCCTATTACTAGTGAGCGAGAGGTGCTGAATTGGTGGTATTGGCACTGATGGTGGAGGTATTGGTGTTATTTGTGGTGGTGGTGGTATTGGTGGTGGTGGTGGTATTGGTGGTGGTGGTATTGGTGGTGGTGTTACTGGCATTGGTGGTGGTATTGATGGTGGTGGTATTGGTGTTGGCGGTAGTGGTATTGGTGGTGGTATTGGTATTGGTGGTTTAATTGCTGGTATTGGTGGTGCTATTGTTGGTATTGGTGGTGGTGGTATTGGTGGTGGTATTGGTGGTTGTTTAATTGCTGGTATTGGTGGTGCAATTGTTGGTATTGGTGGTGGTGGTATTGGTATTGGTGATGGGAGTACTGGTATTGGTGGTGGGTGTATTGGTGGTGGCTTTGGTGGTGGTGGTATTGGTGGTGATGGTATTGGTGGTATTGATAATGGTGGTGGTATTGGGAGTGGTGGTATTGGTGGAGCATTGGTGGTAGTGGTATAGGTGGGGGTGCAATATTTGTGGTATCAGGGTGAAGTGCCAGAATTCTATGATGACTATTGTCAAAATAATTTTGCTACCACAGGCCGCAACATTTTAACACCTATGTTTGACGAGAATTATCCTGTCTCTCACTCCAATATATACATTTAATGTGAGCTGAAAGGCCCAGATATTGCGGCAAATGCAATGAGAAGGAAAAGCAAAAACCTGAGAAATGAAGGGATGCAGAACAAAATCAATAGAGGTAGAGGAAATCAAAGGAAATGAGAAATCAAAAACAATAGAAACAAGAGGTTTTGAATGCTCGACCTGAAAACTAGACCGTGTCTTGGAAGACTAGTCTGACTCAATAGCGAAAAATATTGTCGTAATCAACAAATTATAGTTCAATAAATCATCATTGACCCAACTCTAGGTAGCAGGACCCAGTTTTGTGTGATGGCAATGCACACGAATCATGACCGAGTGTTAGAAATTGTTGGGCAGAAAAATAAATGTAAACTAGAAACTTCTCTAAATGTAGTAGGCAGTGGTGTAGCTAGGGGGGGGCGGTAGGGGCCCCAGGCGGCACTATTTTGGGGGCGGGCAAAGGCATTCAGATAAGGCTTGGCTTGCTTTCGTGGACGTTCGGGGACGGGCAGAGAAGGAATAGGACTTGGGCAATGTCCTCTTCTTTTTTGTGCTGGCAGCTGTCCCCCCCTCTCTTCCTATTATCCCTCTCTTTCTGTCTTGCTCCTTACTTACTGAAAACCGTGACTTAAAGAAACGGTTCACAACCTCTCTTTCTTTCTTTCATTTTGTTGCTTCCCTGTGAAATGGAGCCAAAAAAGAAAAACACTCTTGCAGGAAATGCCCTTTTTCTTACATTTTTCTAAAGTGCAGCGGGATGCATAGAAATAGAAGGTTTTAAATATGAAAAATAAATACATACCTAAATAAAGCAAGACAGTTGCAAAGTGGACAGATTGGTTTTATTCACATCCAAATACATCAGCCTCACTTTACAGAGTTTGCCAGTGAAGCGGTACTTTTGTTTTTTAGTCTTTCTTTGAACAGCATTGTTGTCCCCAGGTGGGAAAGTGCACCATTCCTGGAGGGACTGCAATACCTGGTTGATAGGTGGATTGGAAAACAAAATGTGTACCATGGCTCCGTGTTTATGGATGTGGTCTTTTTAAACCATACTGCTTACGTTTTGTAAGGATATAAGCAATGGAATTTGAAACGGTTCCCTTCAGGGCCCTGTAGTCATGTCCTTAACTTTTCAGGTAAAACCACTCGCTGATTTCTGAATAGTGAGTGAGAGATCGTTAAGGTAACCATGTTGTTTCTGCTTACATTTCACATGTTTTACTTAATCTTGCAATCCCTATGAGTGTTTGCTTTTTTTTTTTTTAGGCAGCATATTACTCTTATCAAGTGCATAATTTGAATTGAGCCACATCCAAGTGTTTATAGCGGGAACAATTAGGTTGTAGCTGAAGATAGTGCGAGTTTCTCTCAGTGGAGCAGTATGTTGTTCAGTGGGGGAGAGGATGTGGCACTATGGCCAGAGCTGTCGAATTTGGAACTGGGGAACTGGGTTCAGCCTTCATGACCAGTCCACCAGACCACTCTACTGAGAGAGCATATTCCCATGCTAGACCTTAGAAGGCCCCACTAGACCTTAGAAGGCTTGATGTCTTAGCACAAGCAGGTGTAGCCTAGTGGTGTCAATTGTGAGTTATCATCATCATCAAGAATCTTTATTTCGGCCGAAACGGCTATAAAAACACAAATAAAAACTACAGTACAAGCCATTAGATAAAAAGAGACAAACATTACAATGTGAAAAACGGGCACTTATCCTGGGCACTATGGATGAGATACAGGTAAGGTTCAATGCCCGGGCAAGATTTCGTCAGTATGTGGCTTCTCACTGTAGGTTTTGTTATCTCTTGGTCTTCCCTGATAGAACCCAGTAAATTCGAAAACTCCCCTTTAACAATGGTCTTATCCTTTGCCAAGATTTTGTTAGGGTGAGTTAAAAGTTCCAGGTGACCCGTGGCCTTAAGAGAATCTCTAACATATTTAAGCCATGGGATATTCATCCCTTTGTCCCGTAGCAGGCAGTCCTGAATGATATCTCTTGTCAGGGCCGCCTCTGGGTTAGACCAGATCTTAATCCAGCAGCTAACCGGTTTTAATTTTATCCTGTCCTCGATGTGGGCAACACCCAGCTCTTCATGTACAATAAAGCCCGGGGTACTTTGTGGCACTTTCAGCAGTCTTCTTAAAAGTTTATTCTCTTCGGTATGGAGCGACTTTGTATCCACAAAGCCCCAGACTTCACTGCCGTAGAGAACTTTGGCGGAACATATTGAATTGTAGAGAATCAGGATCTGGTCAGGAGCCCAACGGCCAACCTATGTGCGTGATTCATAATTGCCCCCATGCTACTGGTTAGTGAACGACATTTGTCCTCCAGCAATGGTTTAAAATTAAGCCTGGAGTCAACCAATATCCCTAGGTATGAGAAGGACTGAACTTTTTCAATACAGTGTGCCCCAATCGTGTATTTATATGTCTTTTGGAGCGCCTTCCCTACCTTCATTATGTAGGATTTGGCTAGGTTTGCTGACAAATCCAGGCTCTCCATGAAGTGGATAAAACCGTCTAACAAAGTTTGTTGGCCACGCGGGGTTCGGGCCAGAAGAACCGCATCATCTGTGTAGAGCAGAACCTGAAACTCCCTATGACCTATCCTAGGCGAGTCCACTCCCAGCCCCGCCAGTGCTTTCTCTAAGCCATTATTGTAGAGGGTGAATAAAAAAGGTGCTAAAATACAACCCTGTCTGACCCCCCCTCGTACAGGGGAACTGATCTGTCAGACTGCCCTCCTCATTGTAACTAACCTGGGCATGTGTTTTCATGTGTAGGGATCTCAAAATATTTACTAAGCCCTGATTCACTCCCAGTCCCTCCATAAGTTCCCACAGTTTGTTCCTGTTCACCCGATCGAATGCGGCTGTGAGGTCCATGAACGCCAGGTACACAGTTCCTTGTCTCGCTATCGTGTACTTGGCGGTCAGGAGATACAGGTTGAGAAATTGGTCCGTTGTAGACCGGCCGGCCCTGAAACCATATTGCGTGTCTGTTATGATCTTGTGTTCTTCTGACCAATCTAATAGACGGTTAAGTATAACCCTGCCGAGAACTTTCACAGACACATCTATCAGGGAAATGGGCCTGTAACAGGACGGACTCTCCCTGTTACCTTTTTTAAAGATTGGCACAATTATGGCTGTTGACCAAGATTCAGGCATGCCCGTGCAGACTGCAGCGTTTATAACCCTAGTTAAAATCGGGGCCCACAACGCTGTATACGCTAAGAACAAGTCCGGGGGGACGCCATCTGGACCCGGCGCTTTATTTCTGGTCAATCCTTCTATGCCGGCCTTAATCTCATTAAGAGAGAAAATTGTGGGTTCCCCCCTTCCTGGCCCTTCATTGGTCACAAGGCAATCTTCCTGGGTGCTAAGATTATATAGACCTTTAAAGTGCTCATGCCAGGTCTCCGCCAGGATGTGGTTTACAATCTTGGGTTTATCCCTGTCTTGGAAGCAAGGGTCATTTATGATTTTCCAAAATGCCGTCATATTTTTAGTATCTACTGCTTCCCTCAGGTTCTCCCACGCCTGCTGTTGCATCAAAGCTTTACAGCGCTTAACCGCATCTTTGTATAACCCTCGACACGCCTTAACCCTGGTTTTATCCCTCGGGCAGGATTTCAAAGCCATTTTCAGCTCTCTCAGAGCCTTAGAACAAGCCTGGTCGAACCACCCATGTTCCCTTGGTTCTTTTTTTCCGGACTTGACCCTGAGGAGTCTATCAATGTGCAGTGTTACCCCTTCGTAGGCCTTAACCAGCTCGACCCCTGTCACTTCAAGATTCAGGCACCTCCCTATATGATGGTCTTTGGCTGCCATTAGTGCTTCATAAAAGGCGTCAACGTCAATTTTGGACCATCTCAGCCTTCTACCCTGATCAGTCGCCATTAGCTCCCCTTTCGGACCTCTTTTATCGAGGGTATTAGTAGTGTTTGGGTCCCTCAGGACAATAACTAAGGGATTGTGGTCACTAAATGCACTAGATTGTATTTCGAACACCAAAAGCTCCTGCTTCATTATGTGAGATACAAAAATAAAATCAATGACTGAATCACAACCTCTTCCTTTAAAAGTTGGGTTTATCCGCCCTTCATCAACTCCATTTATTAAATCCATGGTGTGTTGGAGATCATGCCTTTCCAGCACCTTATTGAGCTCTTCTCCCTCTGCAGTGTGTTCTAAATGGGGGCCCTCTTCCAACAGACAGGAGTACAAGACACCCCGTGTATTTTTCGCATTTGGGCAAAGGTGACAATTAAAATCACCTGCGAGCACCCAGTCTTACTTGCATCCCTCTTGATCAGTCTCTCCCTCCAGCCTTTTGCCCAATTCTCTCAAATTTATGAGTGGTGACCCTTGAACTATAGCATTATAAAAGTTCACGAATAATATGTTCTGGCCCCTCATACGTAGTTTTAGCCCTTGTCCAACATCAGAGTTCCAGCTCAGGTCTACCCATGTCCCTTTCAGTTTTAAATCCGCATAGCTCATCAGCCTGCCCTTAGCTCTTCCTGACCGCCCTTTCCTTGCCGGGACAAAGAACATCTTAAAGCCTTCAAGAGCTAGCTGATCTCTGTTCCATTCCCATGTCTTTTGTAAACATATGACCTGGAACTTTTTTATATAAGCCACCCATTCATAATTTTTTAGTTTTGCTGACAGCCCCGCTACGTTCCATGATAAAACTTTTATAGTGCCTTGGGTCATGGTACTTGTGCTCGGCAATGTCTGACCGCCGCGGGTAGTCGAAAGGGCTCCTATAGTCTGGCCTTTGTCCTCTTTGGGACAGCTAACCATATCACTTTCCATGGGAACGGGTGTTTGTGTGCAATCTGGGGTTACTGGGAGGCCCCCGCTAGAATATATGCATGGAGCAATCGCTTCGACGAGGACGTCGGCGCGGCGAGAGCTCCGTTCATGTCAATCAATTTCTTCTAATCCCCGGCTATTTGCCAGAGGAGCAAAACGATTTTTTGTAAGAGACAAGGGCACATTTCCAATCACCCCACTATACGTTTGCCTATCAAACTCTCTTCGGGAACTTGTCCATGGGTCCCTATAAAAGAAACCCAGCGGTAACATTTGGATGAATGGGTCATTCTCCCCCCTGAGGCCACCTCGGGGATAGGCAAGGAGGTCCTGTACCAGCCCTGGTGATCTAAAATTTACGATCACTATGTCTCCTTCAAAACACTTTCTGCTCCGGCCTATCCAGGACACCCTTCTTGCCATTAAAATGTGGCTATAGTGCTCCAATTTAAAATGTGTGTTTTTACTTAACCAATGTGCTGCCTTGTTGATTAACATCTGGGGTGTTTCTTCACAGATTTCAGTAGAAGCAGGAACCCCTGTCAGAACTATGGTATAAGGGCTCGCGGCGGGAAGAAGATCCATAACAGGCAAATTCGTCGTGCCCTTGAAAAACTCGCTCCCTACTGGCTCATTCACTCCAACTGCACCAGTCCCATCCCCCCTGTCCCCCTGAGCCCTCTTTCCTGGTGTCCCACTTTGTTGTGGCATCATATGCCCTTCCTTCCTAGTGGGCAGAACGCTCTCCTTCCTTCTGGTGTCTTCGTTTCTGCCAATCCCCAGGTGTTCTACTTGCGCACTACCTGAGTGGGTACTATTCCTCTCTCTCTGCGATAGGTCCCCCTGTGGTACTCCTCCCATGCCCTCACTACCTCGGGTGTCCATATCCTGAGATGCTATGGGTCGGGGAGTGACTAATGTGAATGGGCCTGTCCACTTGCTGCCAATCTGGCCATATTTTCTTCGAGTGCGCTAATTTTTGTGTAGAGGGGTGCTAGTTGGTTAGTGATTAATAATTCCAATCTTAACCATAATAGTGAGTCCTCCCCATTGCCCAAATCCATCCCTCTGCATTTAGAACACTGCAAGAAGCCAGTGGCTTCTGGTGTCCCTTTGGGCCTATCCTCCTTTGACGGTTCTTTCTTGTTCACATTTCTGGTAGTCTTATTTCATCCTCCCCCTCGCCCTCCCCCTTGTGCGCTCTTGGCTGAGGCTGTGGGGACACTTACGGGCATGACATCTCTACTGGACATGTGTTGATCTAAGCGCGCCCTTTTGGATCGTGTTACAACCTCTGCGGGTTCCATAGGTGGCAACCAACAGGGCTCTGGTGCTTCTGCCCTCTCCCCCCCTCTTCCCCCGCTCCTTCCCCCGCTCCTTCCCCCCTTGATGATGACGTAGATGCCAACATGGATTGGCCCGATTCTCCCTCCTCCCCTCCATTTATTACAATTACAGATGTCATTTCCTTGGTAGGTGACATAATTACTCCTGCCTCAGCGCAGGCTTTCTCTGCCGATCTGTGGGAAGTAATAACAATGTCTGAATTTTTCGGGGTAACAGCCTTCGGATTCTCTGTCTTGGCTAAACCCCCCATGGACAGTCTTTTCTGGGCTGTGTTGGAGTCCAAGGAAAGTCTTCTTTTGGCAGAACGAATTTCTTGATCCAAGGCTGATTCTGCCCTGATAAAGAAAGCACCCAGTGTCCCTTTTAGGCTCCCTCCCACATTGTCTGGTTTGATTCTCTCTTTAGTCATCGCAATTCGGGGACCAAAATCCCCAACAGGATCGGCCTTAGACTGCACAATAATAGATAACCAAGTCAACAACCCTCTGGATGTATAAGTTCAACCGCAATGTACTGTTTTGAAAAGGTGGCAAGTTGCGAATCAAAATAACCCAACTGATTTGAGTCACCAATTTTACTTCCTTTTACGGGCATCCAGTTTTCCTCACCTGCCTTCTGTAGCGGTGTGTAGTCACCAAAACAGAGTAATCATAAATGTAGGTGGCGATGTTAGAGCCCTAGCCCAGCCCTGACTCCTCCTGGCTACGGGAGGCGCCGCAATGTTTTAAGCGCTTTATGGTGACGATAGAGGTGTGCGTTACCCAGGGGATGATGGTCAATGCAGTCCCTGATGACCGTATCAGCCGTCACCCTCGGCAATGGTACGGCGAGAGAACCGGGTGAGTTATGCTGCCTCCAGGGTCCAGCAGCGTTTAACACCCCAACAGCAGATTGGCAAAAGATCAGCCCGCCAAAAGTCAAACACCGCGCCCCATGGTGAACCCGGTGAACCCGGTGAACACTGCAAGGTGAGTGAGATAAAGACTTACTTTTCAATCAGTATTAAACTCACTGGTAATGCCGCCCTCCTATCTCTCTCCTACCGTAGTCCACACTTGATTTTCTTTGGTTTCAATACTTGAAAAATTGTCATGCAGCACTTTCCCGTATTTTCGCAGCCCAGCCTGCTTGCTAGAGCCACACCGCTGCACTTCTCTGTACTTCGCCGCACTTATCTGCCTCTCTGCCTGCGAAGCACAAAGCACCGGAACCTTCACTCTGCAACTGCCGTCAGGCTGTAAAGACGAGAAAAAACGAAACCTCTACACTCGGCGCAGTCCTCAGCGGTCAGCTGTGGGGATGAGGAACCGGAGCCAACTTTCAAACCCTGCACCCTCTCCAGTGCCAGAGAATACCGTTCCGTGAAAGACCGTGAAGGACTGTGTGGGTGCCGGAAAACAGCCGGGGCAGCGTGAAGTTAGATTTCAACCCGTAGCTCCTTAGCGTCTTCTCACATCGCACCCAAACCCGGGAAGCCACCATCAAACGAGGGGAAGGAGCTCCTTTGCCCAACTCAATCCAATTGTGAGTTAACCTTGAAGGCCTGTCCACCACAATCCATAATGAAGTTCATCTCCGGTCTTGCAGGCAGGCCTACCAAGCAGCACACCCTAGAGCAACAGTGATCCAGTCACTGTGACTCTGTCACTGAGGTCACATGAACCTTGAGCAGGTTAGGGCAGTGCGAACGGTGTGACCGCACTGGGTACCTATTTCGGGTGGGTGCGTAGTGTTTGCAAGTATATTATGGTTTTAAAAAACTTGTTGCCTCCTTCCTGGCCTCCAGCAATTTTCAGAAACAATAAAAATGTCATGGTAAGTTCGGTGATTAATGTTCTTCCTAGAGAGAGATCCCAGTTTTGTCTAGTGGATGGGTTGACTCCTGGAAAGGTAACACAGAGAGTTAATGTGCCTGCTGCAAAGAACATGTACCATGCAGATCACAAAGTGCACTGCTTTAAGGGGGGGACCATGATGAATGGTCATTTAATGTCAGCTGTAGATGATGGATCCCTGAACAGTGTCATGTATGTGCAGGTTTGCATTGTGCTGAGGGGATTACCAGGTAATTGTTCATGCAGCTCTCTGATGGATGTCACATGCGGTTTTTCTGAGTCCCCAGATAGATCATGCAGTCTATGTGTTCTCTTTTGTACTGCCAGTCACTGCCAGTCACCGGTGTATTCAACTGTGTAGCCTTGGACCGTGTCATGTATATGCATGTAACTTGCATGATCAAGGTAATTATTAGCGGCGATACTACGTGTCTCTCGGTCCTCTTTCAAGTGCTTGCCGTCCTTTTTCCCCAGCAACCCCCCCTCCCAGGGGCGGCAATCTGAGGGATAGCCCTGGGCGCCACAAGCTCTAGCTACGCCTCTGGTTCACGCAGCTCTCTGATGGATGTCACATGCGGTTTTTCTGAGTCCCCAGATAGATCATGCAGTCTATGTGTTCTCTTTTGTACTGCCAGTCACTGCCAGTCACCGGTGTATTCAACTGTGTAGCCTTGGAGCGTGTCATGTATGTGCATGTAATTGCATGATCAAGGTAACTATTAGCGGCGATACTACGTGTCTCTCGGTCCTCTTTCAAGTGCTTGCCGTCCTTTTTCCCCAGCAACCCCCCCTCCCAGGGGCGGAAATCTGAGGGATAGCCCCGGGCGCCACAAGCTCTAGCTACGCCTCTGGTTCACGCAGCTCTCTGATGGATGTCACATGCGGTTTTTCTGAGTCCCCAGATAGATCATGCAGTCTATGTGTTCTCTTTTGTACTGCCAGTCACTGCCAGTCACCGGTGTATTCAACTGTGTAGCCTTGGACCGTGTCATGTATGTGCATGTAACTTGCATGATCAAGGTAACTATTAGCGGCGATACTACGTGTCTCTCGGTCGTCTTTCAAGTGCTTGCCGTCCTTTTTCCCCAGCAACCCCCCCTCCCAGGTGCGGCAATCTGAGGGATAGCCCTGGGGGCCACAAGCTCTAGCTACGCCTCTGGTTCACGCAGCTCTCTGATGGATGTCACATGCGGTTTTTCTGAGTCCCCAGATAGATCATGCAGTCTATGTGTTCTCTTTTGTACTGCCAGTCACCGGTGTATTAACTGTGTAGCCTTGGACCGTCTCATGTATGTGCATGTAACTTGCATGATCAAGGTAACTATCAACCAGTGACACTTATAGAGCGCGCTACATACCCGTAGGGTCTCAAGGCGCTGGGGGAGGGGGGGTGCCGCTACTGCTCGAACAGCCAGGTCTTCAGCTTCTTCCTGAAGGAGAGGTGGTCTTGGGTCAGGCGCAGGTCGGCCGGGAGGGAGTTCCAGGTCTTGGCGGCCAGGTAGGAGAAGGACCTTCCTCCTGTAGTCGCTCTTCGGATGCGGGGGACGGCGGCGAGGGCGTGGTTGGCTGATCGGAGGTGGCGTTTGGGAGCGTAGAAGTTGATCCGGCTGTTGAGGTAGCTCGGGCCTTGGTCGTGTAGGGCTTTGTGTGCGTGGGTGAGGAGGCGGAAGGTGATTCTTTTGTTGACGGGGAGCCAGTGAAGGTCTCTCAGATGTCCGGAGATGTGGCTGGTTCGTGGGATGTCGAGGATGAGTCTGGCTGAGGCGTTCTGGATCCGCTGGAGTCTCTTCTGGAGCTTGGCGGTGGTACCGGCGTAGAGGGCGTTGCCGTAGTCCAGTCGGCTGGTGACGAGGGCCTGGGTGACGGTCTTCCTGGTCTCGGTGGGGATCCACCAGAAGATCTTCCGTAGCATGCGTAGGATGTTGAAGCACGCCGAGGAGACGTTGTTGACTTGCCTGGTCATGGAGAGGGAGGAGTCCAGGATGAAGCCCAGGTTGCGTGCATGGTCTGTCGGTTTGGGTGCGGTGCCCAGGGCGGGAGGCCACCAGGAGTCGTCCCAGGCGGAGGGTGAAGAGCCCAGGATGAGGACCTCCGTCTTGTCAGAGTTCAGTTTCAGGCGGCTGGTCGTCATCCACTCGGCTACCTCTTTCATCCCTTCGCGTAGGTTGGCTCTGGCGGTGGCGGGGTCGTTGGTCAGGGAGAGGATCAGCTGGGTGTCGTCGGCGTAGGAGATTATGCTGAGGTTGTGTTGGCGTGCGATGGCCGCGAGGGGGCTCATGTAGACGTTGAAGAGGGTGGGGCTCAGAGAGGATCCTTGAGGGACGCCGCAGATGACTTCGGAGGCCTCTGACTTCGGAGGCCTCTGACTTGTACGGTGGTAGGCGGACTCTCTGAGTTCTTCCGTCGAGGAAGGAGATGATCCATTCCAGCGCCTTGTCCTGGATTCCGATGTTGCTGAGGCGCTGTACTAGGGTGCGGTGGCAGACAGTGTCCAATGCCGCGGAGAGGTCTAGGAGGATGAGGGCCGCTGTTTCTCCGTTGTCCATCAGGGCTCGGATGTCATCGGTGGCGGCGATGAGGGCGGTCTCGGTGCTGTGATTGGCTCGGAAGCCGGACTGTGAGGGGTCGAGGGGTCCATTCGTCTCGAGGAAGGCGGCCATCTGCTTGTTGACGGTCTTCTCGATGACTTTGGCTGGAAACGGGAGGAGCGAGATGGGGCGGTAGTTCTTGAGTTCGGTGGGGTCTGCTGTTGGTTTTTTGAGTAGAGCGCTGAGTTCGGCGTGCTTCCAGCTCTCAGGGAAGGTGGCGGTGTCGAAGGATGTGTTGATGATGTCTCGCAGGTGGGGTGCGATGACAGCGTCGGCCTTGTTGAAGACGTGGTGAGGGCAGGGGTCGGTTGGTGATCCGGAGTGGATGGAGTTCATCGTGCGGATGGTGTCTTCGGTGCTGATCGGGGTCCAGGCGTGGAGGGTGGTGGTGGGGGGTGGTTGTTCGGTCATGGTGTGCGTTGGTTGGTTGTTGAAGCTGTTGTGTATGTCCGCGATCTTGTTGTGGAAGTATGAAGCGAGGGAGTTGCAGAGGTCTTGCGATGGGGTGATGTCGTTGTTTCCTGCGCTGGGGTTGGATAGCTCTTTCACGATGTTGAAGAGTTCCTTGCTGTTGTGTGCGTTGTTGTCCAGCCGGTCCTTGAATGCAGTTTTCTTGGCGGCGCGGATCAGCTGGTGGTGCTTCCGAGTGGCCCGCTTGAGGGTGGTCCTGTTGTCCGGTGTAGGTTCCCTTCTCCAGACTTTCTCGAGGGCTCGGCAGTTCTTCTTGGAGCTCTTGAGTTCGTCGGTGAACCACGGGGCTTTCTTGCTGCCGGGTCTGCTGGGCGGGGTCCTCAGCGGGGCGAGCTCGTCCGCGCAGTTGCTGATCCACTTCGTGAGGTTGTCGGCGGCCTGGCTGGGGTTCGCTGAGCTGGCAGGAGGGTGCTGGCTCAGGGAGGTGGCGAGCTGGTCTGCTGTGATCTTGTTCCAGCTTCTGCGGGCGGCCTGTTGCTGGTGGTGGTGGGTCGTCGTTCTCTTGAAGGTGAAGTGGACGCAGCTGTGGTCCGTCCATTGAAGCTCTGTGGCGTGGCTGAAGTTGATGTCTGTGCTGGAGGAGAAGACTGCGTCGAGTGTGTGTCCGGCGAGGTGGGTGGGGGTGGACACCAGCTGCTTGAGTCCAAGATTGGCGAGGTTGTCGAGCAGGGTGCTGGTGTTGCGGCCGTTGTTGTTCTCCAGATGGAAGTTGAGGTCTCCCAGGAGGATGTAGTCAGCGGAGGGGAGGGCATGCGGGCTGACGAAGTCGGCGATGTCCTCGCTGAATGGGGTGCGTGGTCCCGGGGGTCGGTAGATAAGGGTGCCTCTGAGGGTGGTGTTCGGGTTGGTGTGGATCTGGAAATGCAGGTGTTCGGCGCTGGTCAGGGTGTTGTCGGTGCTGGTCGTGAGACGGATGGTGTTCCTGTGGATGATGGTGATGCCTCCTCCCATCTGGTTGGCGTTGCGGTCCCTCCGGACGATCTTGTAGCCCTCTGGGATGGCGATGGCGATGTCGGGAGCTGAAGAGGCGTTCATCCAGGTCTCCGTGAGGAAGGCAACGTCAGGGGCTGTGGCGTCTAGGAGGTTCCAGAGTTCGATGGCGTGTCTGTGGACGGAGCGGGTGTTGAGCAGGATGCACTTGAGGTGGGTGCTGCTGGTGTTTGACTTGGCGGGTGCTGGTGCGAGGCAGGTCCGGATGCAGGTGAATTTGCAGGCGTAGCAGCTGAAAGGTCCGTGGGTGCGTCGTGGTGTGGCTTGGTGGCATTCTGGGAGTCGGCCGGTGTTGAGTGCGATGAGGGTGGCGGCGGAGTACGTCAGGCGGGTAGGTCGGGGTCTTCGTGGGCCAGGGGTCCTGGCGCTGGGCGCGGTCCGGTCGCGGACGGGCGCAGACGGGCTTACCTTTGGTGCGCCTTCGGCGCACAATCGGCGCGCCCGCTGCGCGTGACCGCTGCGCGTGACCGCTGCGCGTGACCGCTGCGCGTTCGCACGGTCGCCATTTAAGGCGAAGTGCGCGGGTGGGCGGAGCAGCTGGGAGGCGGGAGCGGGGAGGGAACAGAAGAGAAAAGGGGCGGGGCAAATGGCGGTGGCGGGAAGCGGGAAGCGGGGAGGGAGAGCGGAGGGCGGCGAGGTAGGCGGGCAAACAGGAAGGAAACTGAAACACGGTACAGAGATTACATTAAATGAAACAGGCACAAATGGAGGGCAAAATAAATGGCAAAAACAGGAAGGAAAACGATGTCACGGCACAAAAAATACAAGCACAAATGGAGGGCAAAACAGTGGCGAAAACAGCAAGAGAAACGATCACACGGCACAAAAAGTACAAGCACAAATGTAGGGCAAAACAAATGGCGAAAACCAATGGGGAGCGACCAAGGCGGCAGCGAGGCCGGCGGCGAGGCAGTAAGGCAGGCAATGGGGCACACGCAGCAGCTGGTGGCCGTGCGGCGCGGGGGTGTCCCACAAGTGGGTCACACTCACCTGCGTCGCACGGTCGCCATTTAAGGCCAAGTGCACGGGTGGGCGGAGCAGCTGGGAGGCGGGAGCGGGGAGGGAACAGAAGAGAAAAGGGGCGGGGCAAATGGCGGTGGCGGGAAGCGGGGAGGGAGAGCGGAGGGCGGCGAGGTAGGCGGGCAAACAGGAAGGAAACTGAAACACGGTACAGAGATTACATTAAATGAAACAGGCACAAATGGAGGGCAAAATAAATGGCAAAAACAGGAAGGAAAACGATGTCACGGCACAAAAAATACAAGCACAAATGGAGGGCAAAACAGTGGCGAAAACAGCAAGAGAAACGATCACACGGCACAAAAAATACAAGCACAAATGTAGGGCAAAACAAATGGCGAAAACCAATGGGGAGCGACCAAGGCGGCAGCGAGGCCGGCGGCGAGGCAGTAAGGCAGGCAATGGGGCACACGCAGCAGCTGGTGGCCGTGCGGCGCGGGGGTGTCCCACAAGTGGGTCACACTATTAGCGGCAATACTACGTGTCTCTCGGTCCTCTTTCAAGTGCTTGCCGTCCTCTTTCCCCAGCAACCCCCCCTCCAGGGGCGTAACAAAGGCCCCCGCAGCCCCCGCGGTGCGGGGTGGCCCCGAGCTCCAGGGGCCTCCTGCAGCACACAATACACTAATACTGTAAGTGTCCGTCTTTGGTAAAGTTTTAAAGTGATGCTTGCCACTTTTCACTGCAGTGTTGTTTTCAGCCTCAGGGTGGGGCAGAGCTGCGCAGTGTAAACTACACGTGCAGCAGGGGGGGCCGATGGGGCCCTGTCAGACCAAAGCAAAATGGAATAGGCAGCTGCTGTATTTTGCCGCCAGCACCGGCCTGTACCGTCCACCTTCTCGGGGGAGTCGGTAAGAGAGAGTGAGGCGATGGGTGGCATGACTGGCAGTATAGTCCAGTCGCCGCCTGCTGCCGCGCTCCACTCATAACAGATTGACATTAACTGCTTCTTTCCTCCGAGTGCAGGGAGCTCTGGAGGCCTCTGCTTGCCGCGCCCGGTGAGAGGTTGTAAATGTGCATGCCCTTTGATATGCCCGTGAGCTCGCAGTCACGTCTCTCTGGCACCGGAGACTGTTATCTGAGCTGGAGCGAGACTCTCGTAAATGGAGCAGGGCAGAGGAATCTCCTTATCGAGCCCCCCACGGGCGGGTGAGTCACCCCTTGATAAATGAATGATGAATGGTGACTTGTAGTTGTGTTTCTGTGCTCTTAGTTTCATTTTTAACTTCAGGCCCCTCTGATATAAGTTCGCTTAGAGCGGCCGAGTCCTCGGCTCACACTGGATCTGCATTAACACCGAGACGTGTTTAGGCATGGGCAGCGGGGGGTTCGGCCTAGGGACCGACCTTTAAGGGGGCTGTGGTGTTGGGCCTCAGGCCCCCATGGTGATGAAATGAGGGACACAGACACCTGCGTGCATGGTATAATCACTGGCCTCGAGCACGTGCACTCCGGCTCTTTTTATTGACCGGGCCACGTCACTCGTGACACCCGTGATGGATGGGTGTGGGGTGCAGTGTGTCCATCCCTCAGGGAGTGGCTGGGAGTACAGCTTCCTGTGAGACACTAGAACGTGTCTCGCAGGACACTACATTCCTCCCCAACTTTATTGAAGGACAAGCAAAGTGTCAGTCCAACCTGTGGGGAAGAAACAAACGGTTTACCACAGGGTCCATCAGTCTCTCGAGTCAGGTGGCAGGACGACCTCAGACATGGGCTGGTGAACTTGGCTAACAGCGGGACCTTCTTTCGCAGACACCCGTACTTTAACCTGAAGGACTCAGGACACGACTGCTGACTTGGAGACGTCCGCTGCCTACCATCCATTCACTGACAGTGACATGTCTGGCATGGCTTCCTCCTGGCTGACGTCGGTGACGGTCTGTGATGGGATCTAACAGTTCATTTCGGGGCTTGCGTCGCGCCCATGGATGGAGTCACTCGTGAGAGTTCACGGAGGAGTTGCTGGACCGACTGTCCCTTTTTGAACTGCTTGGCTGTGACCGGTACCCTGCCGGTGGGGCAAAGTCTCTCCTCGCTCTCCCGCCTGGGGAGGCCCGTCGTTGGGGTTGCTGCGGGACTGTAGGAAGGCTGCACTGGAGCCGCTGCTTGTGTGCCGTCTGGGGGCAGCTGCAGGATCGCCGAGGAGCCGTTGCTTGGTCGCACACACAACCCTCACGGGTGGATGAGTCTTGGTCAAGACTTGCACTCACTGCCGCGGTTCCGATGTAAGCCACGTTCACAGGTGGCTTCTGGTTTCTTTTAGTCGGCTTGTGTGGCAACAGTTTCGGACTCCAGTCCATCGGTACTCGGGGAGTGGTGTTTGATGCATGTGCTGACGGCTGGGGTGATGATGGTTGCCAGCCATGTGGTGAGTCGGAATGACAGGTGGTGTTGACTTGCTGGTAGAGTTTGGATGTCAGGGTGGACCTGGGCAGCCACGTGCCACCGCCTGGCTGATGTTGAGTGTCTGTGGCGGCTTAACACGTAGAGTGTGCGGATCCTCTCTTGCCTGGCTTGGGGCCACTGCCGAATCCGTCTTGAAGCGGTGTGAGGACGGATACTCAGGGCAGATCTTCACCCGTGGCGTCTGCGGACAGGAGCAGGGATGCCACTTGACTTGGACTCCTGACATTTGGGGAGTGGCCGTTCACCTGGGGAAGCGTTGTGGAGAGACGCGGTTCGCAACTGCTGCGGCTTACATTCGGTTCTCCCATGAGGCTGTGTCCAGGGACGGTGGTCCGCCTTGGTGGCTGTCGGATGTGTCAGGGTGAGCTCTTGGCTTGCTGTGGGTCCCTGGTCTACTCCTTTTCCTGGTCTGTTCAGTCTACCTGTGTCTTCCGGATTTCAGGGCTGTCACTCTTCTTTCTTCGAGGGCGTTGCGCTTGGACCTCGAGGCGGCGCTGCCAGGGCGCCGGCTTCTGCCTTTGCTCCAGTGCGCTCCTTGCTTGCTGGGCGACGTGACGTCCAGTCGCGTGTCGCTGGCGTTGGAGCACCTGTTGCTGTGGCGGTCGGCCACGTGGAGTGTGTGACTCCTCTCTTGCCTGTCGTGGGTCACCGCCGACGCCATATGGAGGCTGTGTTAAGGACACTGTGTCACGGACACTGTCGCCTTCGGGCCGCTGCGGGTGCGACTCCTTTCTTGCCTGTCGTGGGTCACCGCCGACTCCATCTTGAGGCTGTGTTGAGGAGGACACTGTGTCACGGACACTGTCGCCTTCGGGCCGCTGCGGGTGCAACTCATTTCTTGTCTGTCGTGGGTCACCGCCGACTCCATCTTGAGGCTGTGTTGAGGATGACACTGTGTCGTGGACACTGTGTCGCTTTCGGGCCGCTGCGGGTGCGACTCCTTTCTTGCCTGTCGTGGGTCACCGCCGACTCCATCTTGAGGCAGTGTTGAGGAGGACACTGTTGCTTTCGGCCCACTGCGAGGCTTCGCTGTGTCGGTGGAGATGGGGGTGCTCTCCTACCTGCATTTAGCAGTGCTTCTTTGTGGAGATGTCTCTATCTCCTGGGCGCCTGCCCATGCTGTTGGATTCACTGATGTGGTCTTCTGCACGCTTCGGACCATGTGCCCTCCGTCTTCGCCTTGGGGCGCTTCCTTCTGGCACTGGTGTGCCTGTGGTGTGGTTGGCGGTTGTGCCTGTTGACCAGAAGAGGCGGGTGATGCGACCTCTTCTCTGGTGGTGGCGTTGGGCAGCCACTGGTGGTGCATGCTCTGCACCAGTCTTTCTTGTGTTGTTAGTGGGGACTGTGACCTTGAGACGTTGGTGTCTGGCTGACGGTCGTGGGGCACAGCTGGCTAGCCGCTCTGGCCCGGCAAAATGTCTGTCCCTCATTGCGTTGTGCCTGGTGAGCCACCAGGTGGCGCTGTGGTCGTCTTGGTGGTCTGCCCTGGCTGCTGCAGGTTTTGGGCTTCCTGGGAGCCTTTGGTGATGTGCAGCTCGTTGGGGTGGCGCGCAATGCACCCTGACTTCGTGTGCTTCTCCTGAGGCTTGCCGTCTCGCTGGATTTTGCTGTCCTTTTCTCTTTGGCACTTTCCTGAACTGGGGCAGTCCTGGTCCCTTGGTATCCCTATTGCTCGGTGTGGATTTGGAGCTTCTCTTCTCTGAACTGTTGGGGGCGTCCTTCGGCTGATCTCTTCAGTGACGCAGGGAGTAGGGAGTAGGGCTCAGTCTCTTCAGCTTGCTGTGGCAGCAGGCGCTTGTGGTTACCATGCTTCCACCTCCTGTTCCTCTTGTGAGATGATGAGGGTGGTTGCAGCATTCAGCAAAGTCTCCTCTGGCAGCGGCTTGCTGCCGTTTGGCGTTGCTGCTGGGAGCTTGACTGGCTGTGTTCTCTTATTCGGACTGGGCTTCTCAGGCTATGCAGCTTTTGTGCAGCTATCTCTCTGTAGGGGCAATCAGTTTCTCCCCTTCCCAAGTATAGGCAGCCCACAGGGGGCGTGCGGCATTCTCTTGGTAACCTCTTTAGTGATTGTTGGTGGCACAGTACATTTCTCAGGGGGGGGCGTCTGCAGGTCACTTGCTTGTTTTGGTTGCAGTTCCCGGGCTGCCACTAGGTGGAGCTGTGGCCACTTCTACTCGTGTCAGGCAGTCGTTCCACAGGTGCATAGTGTCTCCAAACGGTGGTAAGGGAACTGCCCAATATTTGAGTGGCGGAGCTGCTTTGATTTGTGTAGGACTGTGTGTGCAGCATTTGCCTTATGTTACATGTGCTGCTTTGTCTAATAGTTCTTATGGAGTCCTTTACACTTGCGGCCGGGCACCACTAGGTGGCCCCAGTCGCTTCGTTGCAGGGCCGTGATCCTAGTGTGGTGATGGAGGGCCACTAGGTGGCGGTTCAACGTGTACTGCTGGTGTAGCGCTATTCTTGGCATGGGCCTCGGCAGCTTTCCACGCTGCAGGCCTCACACGGTTGGGTTGGTGGTGTTTGACACCGTCTTCTCTTCTCCCGGCGGCTGTTGCGATGTCCACCGCGCAGGACGGATGCAGGGCCGGGAACTACCTCTGTGTTTACCCCGGGCTGCAGCGCGATGGGCACCCTCTTCATTACACCGCGGGAGCTACAGGACGCGGACCGGGCCTCGCAGACAGCCGGGTCACACGGGGGCCGTGTCTCCTCTTCGCCGAGGGTGCAGGGTGAGTGCCTTCCGCCAGCTTCTCTTTCTGACGCGTGTCTTTTGCGGGGGGGGGGGACGTCAGCAAAGCGGGGGAGTCTGTGGCTGCTGTAGCGCTACTGGTCGGGCCGTGCTGGGCCACTGTGGGAGTGCTGGGGCACGCAAAGAGTTATACATTACTGGCGCATCTCGTGGTGCTTTTCAAACCCCGTGGGGTATAGGGTTCTCGCTACGCACTAAATGCATTGGGACACTCCTTACTTGTAAGAGTCCTCCGTGATCGAACAGCGGCAGCGGGCTCTACCCGTCGGAGTTGGGGCCCGATCAGGGAAGGTGCAGCCGCCATTCCTGCTTTGCTTTGGCAGCCCTTCCCACTTGGTGCTGGATGGCAGTGTGATTAGTGGTACAAGCCGCACTGTGGAGGCCACAGCACATCCTCCTGCAGGTAGGTGCCAGCAGAGTCGGGCGGCTGTGCGGGGCCGCACAGTCTTTGGTCAACCACCTCTGGGCCTCTCAGCGTTGCGGGCTACTGCTGGCATGGGCTGCCTCCTGTTCGAGCAGCAGTAGAGCAGCAGCCACCGTGCGCGTGGGGTCGGACCCCCTCGTCGCCAATGTGGTGTTGGGCCTCAGGCCCCCATGGTGATGAAATGAGGGACACAGACACCTGCGTGCATGGTATAATCACTGGCCTCGAACACGTGCACTCCGGCTCTTTTTATTGACCGGGCCACGTCACTCGTGACACCCGTGATGGATGGGTGTGGGGTGCAGTGTGTCCTGCCCTCAGAGAGTGGCTGAGAGTACAGCTTCCTGTGAGACACTAGAACGTGTCTCGCAGGACACTACAGGGGCCTTTCTTAGTTGGATGTAATAACTACTTTACTTCTTTTAAAAAAATGTTTTTTTTATTGTTTTGCGTTCCAATCAGCCTCTGCATCGAAATGTTGCTAATTTGAGCGAGAGTTAATAATGGCACGAGAGGAGCCATGTTCTGACTGGGCGTGGCTAAGCCACAGTTAAAGATTCATGCCCAGCCCACCCGCAAGGGCCTTTCATTCTGCCCCCAAAGTCAACTGAAGGGAGAATGTGCTGCCACCTGCTGTCTTGTGCCATCAGTGCCATCCACTGTAATTGTGCCCGGTGCCATGCATGTGTGGCCTTGCTGGGAGTAAAACAAAGGTATGCTTAAACAAGCATTTACAATGCAACGGTCTCGGCATTGTTAAAGTTAGAGCTATTGGCATTGGTCATGACAATGCCGTTTCTTTAAATGTTTTAAAAACAAAAACATAAATAAAAATAATGTCATGAGCAATGGCAATAGCTCTAACTTTACCAATGGCGAGACCATTGCATTGTAAATGCTTGTTTTCTATGGTGTATGACAAACTAGAGTCGCGGGCCCCCCCCCACCCCCGACAATTCTTTCTTTAAAAGAAAGACAATTTTAATGTTTACAACAATAAAAACATGTAAACGAAGTCGTCTCTGGCTTGAATGCGCGCACGATGAAACGACACGTTGAAGACTTGAAAATAAATTCACATTTATCAATTTCGCGCTTCTAGAGTTTTTACAGGGTTCGAGAGAGAAGAATGCTGAGTGAGATGCTGTCCTGAAAAAATATATTTTATGTTGGTTATATAGAGGGCAAAATGAAATCGAACAGTTTGTTATCCATAGTAGTGCTAAAATGTATATTTAAGTGGGAATATGAACTTGATTTTCAAACGACAGAGCATTTCATCGAATGATTCTTTTTATCTAAATTAATTGCAAGAGAGTGAAAACCTGCACCCTAAAAACAGGATTGAGTTTATAGGAATATCCCTTTCGCAGCGATTGTATTAATGTCTGAGTTTTTGGCCCGAATCTGTGCGAATTTGGAACTGTAAAAAAAAGAAGTCTGTCGCTCTTCATAAATTGACATGAATAATACAGACGGCTGCTGCCACTGGCCAGAGTCTGTTATGAATTTTATATGAAGGAGGCTTATATTTCACGCAGTAGTAACTTTGTCAGAATGAGGAAAAACCGAAGTTCACTGAGCGCCTCGAGAGCTTCCGTTTTTATCTGCGGGTCGACTATCTTTTATTATATTTATTTATGTTTTTACATCTCCTCGGGCCGAGAAGAAAGAGCGAAAAGGGAGACTGCTTGTATTTAAATACAAGTTGCCGCGCGTTTATTCAAGTATCCGCCAGTCTGTGTTTACAAACCTTGCTGAGGTCAAGTGGAGGGTTTCCCCTCTTTAACCGAAGCCGACGCCCCCGAGGGCAAAGGGTTGTATTATATCTAAGAGCGGCGCCTCTCCTTTACAAATGACTTAATTTACAAAGTGGACATACACCATGAAGATGTAAACAGATCGGTGCCCGTGCCTGAAGAATACTGGTAAAAAATGCACCTGCTTCTGGACAGGCTTCAAGGTGAACCGAGGGCGCACCCCCACCTACACATTAACGAAGACGCGACTTCCACGGGAGCCTCTCCCCTCAATTGCTTCAACTTTCTGGGCTAATCATCGAAGCACATTGTTCTGGTTTCCCTCCATTTCGAGTTTCCAAAAAGGAAAAGCGCTCAGTCATTTTTTTAAATGGGGGAACAGAAAAAATGTTTTTTTTTTAAAGATGAGTTTTTATTTTGGGGGAGGGGCGGCACTAAAAAGCCTTCCTGCAAGCTACAGAGAAAAGCGTTGTTTTGATCGCTAGAAATGCAGGGGTCATAGCGCTCCAAAAAAACCGAAATGTAGTGTTTGCAGCAGTTTCCCTTTCCAAAACGTTTCTGCTAAAAGCACCCTTCTCGAACTGTTCGAAATCCAGTGTGTTCCGAATACGCATTTCAGCGCGGCCGCCGGGTGATACTCAAACATACGCTGTTGCATGTACGTTAGTTTTTTCCCCAGACTATGGGACTCATTTAAAGTGCATCGAAGACGCCTTTAAAGGATGCTCATGTTGGATAAATGCACACATTATATTTATGCAAATGCGGGGTCCCGCTGAGACGTGGAATCAGCACGTGTGGAGAGAGCCAATATTGTTTAAACACTCTGCGGATAGACGCGTATTAAACCCATTACGGATATTCCCCTCGCTGCTGTGCGGCTGCTCCTTCCGGGCTGTTCCAACAAACCGGGCTTGTGATTATCGCCGCGTGTTCCTTTTTTAAATAAAACTCGACGTCGAAATTTGGAAGGTGCTCATATCTTGCCGTGTTCAGTGCTTGCATGTTTGTAACGTGGCCAGTGACCTGAGAGTCCCACCCCACGCTTTTCACCTAACAAGCCGAGGGCACCGGAAGACACCACCGCCTTTCTCCGAGGCAGAGCAGAAATGCCTCGGAGAAAGGCAGCGGCATTTTCGGATTCGGGGGCGTGTTTGTCTTTTCTCTCCTCCAGCCATTGGCTGGAGGAGAGAATGAGACTTCTTGCAAAAAAACACGCCCCGATCCGAAAAGGACGGGGCCTAATCTGAATGACTGACCTCTTCTCCAATGGCTGGCCAGCATTCAAGAGGCCAGCCAATGGAGAACAGGGGAGAAGAGGGGCGGGTTCAAGCCCCTCTTCTCCAAGTCATTAAATCTCTCGACTTCCGGTTCTGCCTTCGGCAGACCGGATGGTCCCGAGACCTAAAAAGAGAGGCAGCATCTTAAAAAGTGGAAGGCGAGCATGGTGTGTCAGCTACAGCTGTCCGCTGCCCCTGCCCTGCGCGCGGCGCTGGTTGTGGTCTGCTGTGGGGCGGGGCTGACGTCTGTCCAGTCAAGTCATTGGCAGTACTGGCAATCCCACAGGGTATGTTGTAGCTGGCAGTGCACAGTGGCATCCTTTCATCAGTGGCTGCCAAGCATCGCTCCCTGGCCGGAAGTGCCCATACTGAGAGCCCCCAGAGGTGAGACTCTGGCCTCGCGCTTACACTGTTCTTTCTGAACTCCTCACTGTGGGTTGAAAAGCCCGTGCAATTTAAGAAGTGGAATGCATAGAAGAACAAAGTCCTTCTAGTCATGGCATCCTCAGAATTATAATAAAGGTATATCTGATTAATTTATTTGTGAATATAAGTAAGGCTATCTGTGCAGCAATAAATGAAAGAACCCTGGAGATTATATGTTTTTAACGAATGCAGCTGTATTCAAAAAGTGTATAAAACAGTATTTAAAAGTGCAGACTGTCCCTTTAGGAATGTTCTTCATGTTATTTCTAAAGAGGAGGAAGTTGGGTGAGTCGCTCTCCAGTCGCTGCAAGGGGGAGAGGGGACACATACCTAAAAAACACGTGGCACGTGACTTCTGCAGCGGCTGCAGCCATTCTTAAGGATTATAAGAAGCAACTCCATTCCACCCTGGTGGGAACCACGAAAGAACGCGGACATTGGGCGTCGCATGTCTAAAGAGTCTTCTATGGTCACGTGCTTCGTCTGGGGTGCGGTGTCGTGTTCTGTTAATATGGCAATGTTCATTTTTTTATTTTGCTAAAAATATTCAATCATGCTTCGCATCCAGACATTCAAACTTGATTACGCATGCCCCCATTTCTGTTTTTATGTAACCGTGTGAATATTAGGCAATATTTGAAGTGATTATGTACTGCCAAGAGGATGTCTTGCAACCACTTGCTTTCTTTAACTTCAATTTGGGTGATATGTGAGTATCTATTACAGACATTTTGTAGCGAAATGTTGTGTTTGTTACATGTAACAGCCATAAAAAAAGGTTTCTTTAAAATCAAATCCGGGCCTCACATATGAGAAATGTCAGAGCGTCACAGAGATTATTTGCAGTTAATATGAGTGAGCTGCTGCTGCTGTGTTACAATATTGAAAACACACATTACTATCCCTGAATATTACATGTAAACATAATTTGAACTTGGACCAGTGTGCCTGTGCACTGTCTCTGACATGGCCAACGAGGACACGAGAGAGCTGGAACTGAATCATGAATGTAAGACTGTTCCTAACGGGGGCCCCCAAAATATGCTTGGCCAAGGGCCCCCAAAATCCTTAAAATGTCCCTGGGGCCATCTGTAAATATGATGGTCATAGTTACCACGTGTGCCGGCACGTCTAGGCCCATCATGGAAAAGACATTTCCATTTCTCTTTGTATTACAAGTGCGCTCACATCTCATTCCCCCAACATGACAAATGACCTTACTGAAAGATTATCATGCTGCAGAAACAAACACTACATTTACAGGTATATTTCATCCATACATCTCTGGGTAAATTAAGATGGGCAAATTCTGAATTGGCCAAAATTCACAGAATTCGGATCTGGTTGAACCCACAGCATTTTTCAAATGGAGCTTGTGGTTTGTGCGATGCATACTGAGTAGTCTGGCATTTATTTTAACTACACTACTCCAACATGTAAGAGAAATTAGTAGTAGTCAGAAGTACTACACATGATTGCACCTACTTCCTCTTCCGTAGACTCCCTAGTGTCATCAAGAATAGTACACCTAGATGAGCCGTGACAAAGCCTACATCTTAATCAAATGCATGTCATTTTTAAACATATTATTCATTCACATGGGAGGTAAAACTCATGAAAAATATGTTGTATGAACTGGGGCGTAAATAATGTCTCCCTAGCACAGTGGCCTGGAATCCTGAAGTCAATTGGGTGGTAACACTGCCTGGCTTCCTTGAATTTGAAATACACTCCAGGCATTTTTATCAACAGTTGGCATTAACGATGACAATCACTTCTGTTGGGCTGCTGGGGGGTGACCGTGATTTGTGGTTTTCAGAGCTGCCTCACTCATGGTACCCTCGAGATAAGAGAGGGTCAGCCTCAATCACGCTGGGTGCTTTTGTCCTCCACTCGCATTTATTTGAGCTTTTAATGAGACATTAAAGAGTTTCTAATTCTATCAACGTGTATCCTGCCTGCAAAGTAGTAAAGAGTGAAACTTATTTTCTGTTAGAAAGTCTGAGCCATCTTCATTTGTATTCTACAGTTTGTGAACCAAAACTTTTCTAGGAATACAGTCTTGAGAACAACTTGCACTTTGCAATACTTTGTTTCAAGGGGGTGTGCTATGGGTGGTCCTTGGGTAGTCCCATGCAACCAGTGCTTTAAAAGGGCAGGTGCTGTCTGGTACTGAGTGCCTGCACTTCTAAAATTTGACAGGGAGAGTACCTGCACTTCTCAGCACTGGTGAACTACATTTATTGGGGGGGTACCTGCACTTCTCAGCGCTGGTGAACTACATTTATTGGGAGGGCACCTGCACTTCTCAGCGCTGGTGAACTACATTTATTGGGAGGGTACCTGCACTTCTCAGCGCTGGTGAACTACATTTATTGGGAGGGCACCTGCACTTCTCAGCGCTGGTGAACTACATTTATTGGGAGGGTACCTGCACTTCTCAGCACTGGTGAACTACATTTATTGGGAGGGTACCTGCACTTCTCAGCACTGGTGAACTACATTTATTGGGAGGGTACCTGCACTTCTCAGCACTGGTGAACTACATTTATTGGGAGGGTACCTGCACTTCTCAGCACTGGTGAACTACATTTATTGGGAGGGTACCTGCACTTCTCAGCACTGGTGAACTACATTTATTGGGAGGGTACCTGCACTTCTCAGCACTGGTGAACTACTTTGTTATTCAGCGATAGGTAGTTTCTAAGCGAATAGGATCGCTCCTTGGCATTGTTCTGATTGTTGTCTCAGTTAAATAATCTGCTCTTGACAATAATGTTACAAATGGTGCAGTTTATATATTAAGAGTGTTTCTCACTTTCCTATTAAAACTTTGAACGAGAGTCATTTCATTAAATGTTGGCGGATTCAAATAAAAATATACCAGATTTGTGGGTGGTGGGGAAAAGAGGTGGGTGGAGGGCTGGGCCGCTGGGAGGGGGCCCCCCTCCATGCTCTTTGCAGGGGGGCCCCCTCAAGTTTCGTTACGCCACTGCCCCCCTCCCAGGGGCGGCAATCTGAGGGATAGCCCCGGGCGCCACAAGCTCTAGCTACGCCTCTGGTTCACCCAGCTCTCTGATGGATGTCACATGCGTTTTTTCTGAGTCCCCAGATAGATCATGCAGTCTATGTGTTCTCTTTTGTACTGCCAGTCACTGCCAGTCACCGGTGTATTCAACTGTGTAGCCTTGGACCGTGTCATGTATGTGCATGTAACTTGCATGATCAAGGTAACTATTAGCGGCGATACTACGTGTCTCTCGGTCCTCTTTCAAGTGCTTGCCGTCCTTTTTCCCCAGCAACCCCCCCTCCCAGGGGCGGCAATCTGAGGGATAGCCCCGGGCGCCACAAGCTCTAGCTACGCCTCTGGTAGTAGGAACTAAAGTAGCTCAAATTCGACAATGCATGTATTGTTAGCTAACATACATACATTCGGGAAATAGTGCAAAAGCACGCTGACAGCCTTCTCTTAGATAGCATTTCCATAACTTAACATAGAATTAAAAGTTAGTATGGACACATGAATGATACCCAGACAAGCCTTCTTTGAGATCACAAGAAAAGCGAACAATCTTTGTAGGTAGTACAAAGAGGGCGTTGATAAATAAAAATAAACACGGAAAGTAATGTACCTGCTTCTAATCCCCGGCTGGGTAAGGAAATGGCTCTCGCAGTGAGTCCTAGATAAGCAATCTCCCACATCAGCCCAACTCTTGTCACTTACCTCAGGTGAATGGCACAAGAGAGCTAAGCAGACTGCCCCCGGAGCCGTCCCAGGAAATGTACCGCTAAAAACCAGAGCCTGGCACTGAAGTGTGTCTAAACTTCCAGCTCAGCGCACTTCAAGGGATGTGTCTGTCCCTGGCGCTTGTGCCACGCCAGCTCTGATGAGACTGTGGGGGATGCCGTGTGTAACCCCCGCAACACAAGCGTCCACTCATTCATCCAGACTGCAAATACACAGTGCGAGATTCCACGGTCGGCGAGAGGCGAGGCAGTCGGAGCCCCTGACTCGTGTGGGAGACATTCACTTGCTGCCTTGGAAACCTTTCCACAGCGCAGGGTTAGGAAACCGAGAGCCATGCAGCTGTACTTCGCATGTACTCAGCCCCTTGCCAAGTCAAATACCAACAGGCACTTCAAAATGACATTTCACTGGGCCTGACTGTTTATGCGCAAATCATCGCCTTTGCTCATCCGAAGTGCTTCGCGTTTTACTTGTGTTTGTTTTTACATTGAAATTAAATGGGAGATTAAAATGGCATTCCTCTTCGATATCAGCATCTTGCAAACAAAACTTCACAGTTCTGTTCGTAAGTGTTAAAATGACAGTACCTTTACCATAACTGATACTATTTTATTATGTTTTCCATGCAGAAAATAGTGCAAGCACCATGTAACAACAAAGTAAGGGGGACAGTAGCCATGGGAGAACACAAATGATGACATGGCCGTACGAAGGAGAGACTAATAAGCCTCATAATGAATCAGACGCCAGCATTTAGGAAGGACAAAGACACAAGCCAATCAAAAATAAGGGTGGGGGAAGTGGGCGAAGCTTCTCTCCGTATTGAACTACCACAGATCTTCGCAGTGCAGCGCTTGCGCGCTGGCTCAGGCTCAACCTGAAAAGACCCCACACCAAGTTACAAAAATAGGACTTCTGTTAATAAAGACAAAAACAGCAAAAGCCCAATCACAAGAACTGGAGATATTCAAGTTTAAAGATTTTAGTGAAAATAGTGCCAAAATGCATGAAGCGTCAACATCGGATATCTGGTCGTGCTGGACCGGAACAACATCACAAGTTCAGGCTAACCACAATGGAGGACCTGGCCGGCTACAGGGACTCAGTTAGACCCGCTGAACACAATACCCTAAATCCTGGTATGCGGAGGGTTGCAAAGATCCGTATGGAAGACGCATTGCACAGCTGAAGTGGTGCATTGGTTCTGTGATGGGGTAGGGCTGCGATGAGAGAACCTGAATTGCAATCGAGGATGCAGTCGATGGGGGGCTTGCAGAGTGTCAGTCCCGAACAGCTTTGAAATTGCAATGTGGAGTCTGTCGTCGAGGCTGCCGTCGATGAGGGATGTGAGAGCCTGAGCTGAGAATGCATTGCACTGTGGCAGAGCACTTTAAAAACACTCCGTGGGTGCAGGATTGGGGCAGCACAATTTGGCGAAGTAGACTCATAAATGGTAGAGTTCTGGTGGAAGGTTGTTGGATGCCTGATTTGTCCCTGAGGCAATCGATCAGATGCCCAACCAACTATCCCTTGGAGTTACTCTGGGTTCTGGGAAGAGATGCAGATCCGGTCCTTCTCACACAGGCAAGAGGGCAGCAGGTCAGCACAGCATGGCAACAGTCCTTCAGAGTAACATGCCAGCAGAGTGGCAGTCTTTTCAGCAGCACATTAGTCCTTCTTCCTGGCAAAGTATTCACAAGTCAGAAGTGTACTAAAGTGGTGGTCTCGGAGGCCCAGAATATATACCCAGTTGTTACTTTGAAGTAGGGAGAAGTGTCTAGAGGCAGGCCTTTAAAGTGCACAGATGCCCTGGCTTCCTGGCCCTGTTTACAGACTAACTACAGGAGGTATGCAGCCCTTAGGGCCTCATGTAGGTAGCCAAATACCGGTCGGTAACGGCCGATTTTCGGTAAATATGCCGTTACCGACCGGTATTCAGACAAGTGAGATGTAGGAGTCCAAAAACGACTTTTCGGTAAATATGAGGCGGTAAATACCGAATCATATTTACCGAATTCTAAAATACCGAATCAGATTTACCGAATACATACTTAACGAATCGGTAAATATGAAGTGGTAAATATGAAGTGGTAAAAATTAAAATGACATGTAGGAGCACTCGGTAATTAAGAAATCCAAGAAAATCGGTAAATAAGAGTCGGTAATTAACACGGATTGAAAGCAGGTGGTAACCATCAACAGTGCATATAAGCAATCCCAAAATGCAACAGCGTGGACAACATGGCCGCTATGTATGTCATTGCAAGGCGCCTACGTCTACAGGCAGCAGGACTGAGGGTTTGGCGACGGGAGGAACGCATCTACAGACAGCGCATCACACTATTCCACCTGACTGATGCAGAGATACATGAGAGGTACAGGCTACACCCCGAAACCATCATGGACTTAATCAGGGACCTTCACCCACTCCTGGACCAGCCAATAAGAAGGGCGCACGCCATACCCCCACATGTGCAGGTGCTCTGCAGCCTACATCTGCTGGCATCCGGCAGTTATCAGGTGGTGATAGCTGCGGTGGGTGGTGTATCCCAGAGTTGCCTGTCACGTTTCTTCAGGAAGTTCCTGGATGCCATGATGCAGAGAATGCACCACTACATCAGCTTCCCCAACACACAGGCTGCACTGCAGAAAACAAAAACAGACTTTTATCACATGGCACAGTTCCCCCATGTCATCGGCTGTATTGATGGTACACACATCCCAATCTGTCCACCAGCTGACACAGAGCACATCTACAGGAACAGGAAGTCCACCCACTCCATCAATGTGCAGGTGATCTGTGATGCAGGGAACATCATCACAGATATTGTTGCAAAGTTTCCTGGGAGCACCCACGACTCGTACATCTTCCAGAATAGTGGGATCTACACACGACTGAGTGCCGGAGAATTTGGAGAGGGATACCTGCTAGGTGAGTAACAGTGACGCCCCTTGCAACCTGCAAATCATAGTGTAAAGAGGCATGTGACTGATGTTTCCCTTTAACTCATCTAGGCGACAGTGCATATGCATGCCGGTCATTCATCCTCACTCCCTACCTACACCCAGCAACCCAGAGTGAGAGACGATACAACGTGGCACACAAAACAACACGCAATGTGGTGGAGCGCACGTTTGGACTACTGAAGAGCAGGTTCCGCTGCCTCCACAAGAGCGGAGGCGCACGCCAGTACACACCCATCACCTGCTGCAAGATTATTGCCACTTGTGCAATGCTGCACAACCTTGCCACGAAAAAAGGTACAGATGTGGAACTAACATATTTTGAGGACAACGAGGATGAGTCAGGCCAGCCACAGGGCAACGCAGCAAGAGTGCCAACTGCAATCGATGGGAGAGAGAGACGGACAGAGATCACATGCAACTATTTCTGAGTAAGTAAGGGGACACAGCCAGTTGTGATTAGTCATGACGTAGTTTTAATGTGGCACCACGCCATGAACACATGAACAAGCCAATCTGGCAATATACCATCTATACAAGGAGTATGTCCAGGGTTACGTCACCCATTGGGAAGTGGCTAAGCAGGGCCACATCAATGTTTGCGCATACGCGCTGCAGTGGTGGATGGCACGGCCTGTGCATCCTCACTAGAGCCAACCCCAAGCCGCCTGCTGCTCCTGCGTCCTTCTGGGACGGGGGGTGTGATGCTGCTCCTGCTACTGGTGTCGATGCTCTCCGCAGCATCCCCTGCAGCAGTTGTCGACGCCTGACTAGTAAATAGCACCCCTAGTGCACTTGTCACCTGCACCATCCCCCGAGACAGGTCGCTGCAGCAGTGTGTTAGGCCCTCCTGCATCGTCACAGAGCGCCGGCACAGTAGAGAAGTCGCAGTTGCCAGACGGTTGAGTGCCCTGTTGGTAGTGTCCCTTCTCTGCCGTTCCCGGCGCCGTGCCTCGATGTCAGCATCTAATTTGCTGCACAACTGCTGGATTGACTGGGACATGTCCCGAATGCCCGCAGCCATGCCGCTGATGTTATTGTCCATGTTGACTAATGTAGTTTTCATCACCCGCATGTGCCTCTGGACTGTCATGACTGCCTTTGTTTGCAGGCGCTGTTGTTTCAACATTTGGCCCTCGAGACCCAAGAAGACACCATGGCCGTCAATGGGTGCTGGTGGACTCTGGACACGCGACCTGCGGCGCCCTCTTGCTCCCGTCTGTGCTGCCTGTGAGGTGTGGGGCACAGTGGCATGGCTCCCTTCCTGGGGCCTGGTGAGTTCTTCAGGGCCCATGCTGTCATCTGACGAGGTGTCTAAGGCTCGTAGCCTGGCTGCTGGACGCCTCCTCATTCCCACACCTGCAAGCGGAGATGTGGCCGGTGATTCAAACATGAGTGGCGATGCTGGCTCTGGGTGAGGTGATGCTGGCTCTGGGTGAGGTGATGCTGGCTCTGGGTGAGGTGATGCTGGCTCTGGCTGCGGCGAGGCTGCCTGTGTTGGTGGTGCGGCTGCCAGTGGGCCTGCTCCCTGGTCTGAACTTGTGCTGGCTAGAGGTGATATTTGTGGCCGGTGTGCCGTCTCTCCTGCAGCATGCCCTGTCCTGCATGATGTCACATCTGTGGACAGAAATACAACATTGGCTCAGTGTCCCCGAAGGGCTGCATTGAAAGCGTCACAATAAATAATTTCACATTCCAAAATGTCCTCTGTCTCCTTGTGCCTCGAGTGCGTGACATGCCTTGTTGCCCTGTAACATTTACGTCATGGTTGGTGTTTCCCTGACTACATCTCCCGGAATGCATTGCCTGTCTGCACTGACACGTGTGGACTGCAGTGTGATTCTCGTTTCACAATGGGGGATGTGGGATAGGGATAGGGGGTGCTACATTGCTGTGCTTTCGTCTTACCTTGTTGTGTGGCGGCTCTGGCAGAGCTGTCGGCGTCCCCAAGACCCACGACGCTCTCTTGCTCGATTGTGGCCCCCACCAGCTCCTCCAGTTCGGTGAGGGCAGGTGCCCTGTTGGTTCCACCTCCAGTCTGGCTGGCCTCCTTCTGGATGTCGCCCATCTTCCTCTTGGTTACAATCCTCAGGTCATACCAGCGCTTCTTTAGGACCTCTATGTCCCTGTGGGTCACTCCCACAGCATTCACATGGGCCTGGATGGCCAGCCATATGTTGCGCTTTTCAGCCTCAGGCACTTGCAGGGATTGCCTTCCAAACAGCTTCTGGTGCTGCTTCACCACCTCCTCCACCAGCACCTGGAGTTCCTTGGGGCTAAATTTCAGCTTCCTCCTCCTTTCCCCTCCGTCTCTCTGTGTTCTCTGGCTGGACATGATGTTCGTTTTCCCGCTCGCACAGGCACCGGCTCCCTGCCTCTCCTCTGCACTCCAAGCCTCTCCAGGGTCGGCTAATTATGTACACCTGCCTGGGTGTGGCCACTTCCTGGTTGGGTGGGCTGTGGTTGCACAGGATTAGCTGTTTCGTCAAGTCATGTGATTTTATTTACCGATTCCGTACATACCGATTCGGTATTTTCCGATTCGGTAAATACCACCTCGGTATTTTCCGATTCGGTAAATACCACCTCGGTATTTTCCGATTCGGTAAATACCACCTCGGTATTTTCCGATTCGGTAAATACCACCTCGGTATTTACCGATTCGGTGAATTCCGATTCGTGATTACCGAATGTTACCGAATCGGTAACTGTTACCGAATTTTTACCTACATATAACTTACCGATTCTAATTTACCGATTCGGTACGGGTCAGTATTTAAGAAACGGTAAAATTTATTTACCTACATGAGGCCCTTAGTGTGGAGACAGGACGCAGCCTATTCAAGTGTATAAGAGGGGTTTCCAAGGATGGCACATTTAGACACACACCAAGCTCCCCATTGTGTGTGGCTGTCTAGGAAGAATACACAAAGCCCAACTATCAACTATCAACTACATCCAGTCCTGAGACCCAGAGATAGGCTGTAGGTACCAAATGGCTAAGAAAGAAAAATGACAGCTTTCTAAAAGTGACATTTTCAAATTGTAATTTAGCTTCACCATAAGTTAGGATTTTTCATTACAATTCCAAAGACACCAAACCTATAAATGTAATCAGGTAACTCCAATGTTATCCTATGGGAGAGACCTGGCAGTGGTAAAAAACAAATGTAAGAGTATTTCTCTACCAGTACATGAAAAACTAAATAGTACATATCCAAATTTTTAAATACACTGCCCCCTGCTTTTTGGGCTGACCAGGGCCTAGAGGTGATGTATCTGCATTAAAAAGAAAGGTTTATGCCTCACAAAAGGTTTATTATGCCAGGTCGAAATGGCAGTTTAACAACTCACCATTACGTGCTGCAATGACAGACCTGGGACATGTTTGAGTGGGTGGCACAATCGGTGCTGCAGGTCCACTATTAGCATTTAATATGCAGGCCCTGGAACTTATAAATAATTAAATATGCAATTTGGGTATAAGTCAATTCTTCTATTTTTAAGGCTCAAGCACTTAAGCATTGGTTAGCAGTGGTAAAGTGCACAGAGTCCTTAAAGCCAACAAAAAACGGCTCAGAAAACAGGTTTGTGAAGGCAAAAGGTCTGGTGATGACTTATAATGAAATGAAATATGCCAATCAGGTGTAGGCTAATATTACCATGTTTTAGGGAGTGAACACAAGCACTTTAGCATTAGTAAGCAGTGGTAAAGTATACAGAATTCTAAGGCCAACAAAAACGAATTCAGAAAAACAGGAGGTGACAAGGCAAAATGTTTGGAGGTGCCCCAGGCAGAGAAGGCCGAGTCCAACAGTAGGTCATCTATTTGGTGAACTTTGGGACTCCCAGGAACTCCTTCAGAGTCCACCATGTCACCACTTCTAGATACCATGCTCCTATTGACAGGGGTTGAAGTGGAGGGAGAGAGTGAACCTCTCCCCGACCTCCAATCTTATAAGAAGCAGGTTGGATCAGTGCAAGGTGTCGACATCTCCCTTATCCTGACCCCGGAACAGCAGATGGACTGTTTCCAATTGCTTGGACAGTTTGCCTCTTTATTTTCACTAACCCCTGGGCTCACTCATTTATGAAAACATAACATTGACACTCAGACAACATGTCTGTGAAAAACAAAACTTATAGGCTGTCTGAAAAAGTGAGAGCCAGCATCAAGGAGGAGATGTTAAAATGCTGTAATTAGTAGTGATTGAACTCATCAATAGCCCTTGGTCCAGCCAGGTAGAGCTGATACCCAAAGCCATCAACAGGATGCCACCCCAGAACTCAGGTTCTGTGTGGGCTATAGAGGGCTCACCTCCATCACAAAGACTGATGATCATTCCATGCCCAAGCATGTCAAGGGTATATGGCACCATTGTTGCCCACTTGACTGACCTGGCTTCTAACAAGCAGCCCAAAAAGATGATCTGGACAAAGGGCTCCCTGAGAGCCTTTGACACCCTGAGGGAGACCTTATGTACAACACCAGCACTCAAGGCCCCTGACTTCTCCTAACAGTTTATAGTACAAACAGACATCTCATAGCATGGCATAGGGGCTCTGTTCTGACAGTTGAGAGGGCCTAATTCAACCTGTTGTCTTTATCAGTAAGAGGTTACTCCTCATGGAACAGAGGTGGTTTGCAATTGACAGGGAGGCTTTGTGCTGTGGTCTGGGCACTGAAGAAGCTGATATCATACCTGTTTGGGACTCATTGCCAGGTTCAGACAGACCACAGGCCCCTGAGTTTGCTAATGCTTATGAGGGGTGAGAATCCCAAACTGTTGAGGTGGTCCATTGCCCTACAAGGAATGGACTTTACGGTAGGACTGACTACTACAATTCTGATGGTCTTTGCAGGTTCTTCTGCATTAGTGATGAAAGTTCTCCCTACTTTCATCCTCTTTGTGGTCTTCCCTCAAACCTTTTGCCTTCACCCCTTATGTTTTCTGATTGTAATTTTTGTTGGCATTAGGATTCTGTGAACTTCACCAATTCTAAACAGTGCTAAAGTTTTGCGTATCCTAGTAGTGAAAAACGTCTACATTTATTTTTCGCCACTGTAAAGCCTATCTCTCCGTTTTGTTATTACATTTTACAAGTGCTAACCTTTGATTGGTAACAGATCGGTATGTCAAGATTGTACTCAAAAGAATTGAAATTTAAAGACCTCTTTAATGGTAAAGATGGATTTTAAGTCAAAATTCTAAAAATGTCACTTTTAGAAAGGTGGCACGTTTTTGGGCTAACCAATTGGTGCCTGCTGCCTGTGCCCTGGGACTGGTAACAGATAGGGATGCCAATTTTGAACTCAAATGAATTGAGAATTAAAATCCTATTTCATGGTAAAGTTGGATTTTAAGTCTGAAAATGTCACATTTAGAAGGTCGCCATATTCATGGCCTAACCATTTGGTGCCTGCTGCTTGTGTCCTGGGTCACATGACTGTGCTTGGCAGGTTGCCTTTGTGTATTCCTCCCAGACAGTGAGGCAAAAGGGTCTACACCCTGAGGGAAGGGTGAGCCATCCTAACAGTCTGTGAGGAGGCTGGGCTGCTCAATGTCCGACTTGCATTTCAAAAGTGGCTGCATCCAGCATACACAAATAAATATTACACTAGTTTTTGTCACCCTACATGTCTTGGAGCCTTGGCAAGGTAAGAAAGGAACCAGATGTGGGGGTAGCTTAGAAGGTTCCTCCCTTTCAAAGGCTGGCACGAGTTATAAATATTGGACCCTCAGAGCAACTTTTCAGTACACTTCTGGATCTGTGGAGGACTTCAGAAGGACTGGCATGGACCCTCAGAGGACTGCCATGCTGCTTGAGGCTAGCCTTGCTTCCCAAAGAACAAGCCTACTGTTTAAGGACTGCCTAGCTACTTAAATTCAGAACTACCAGAGGGACTCCAAGGGCTAGTTAGCTGGCCTGCTGTCTGCGCTGCAGGGACATACCAAGCTCCAGAGACCTTGAACTCTGCACCTGGCTTCTGCAGAAGTGACACCTTACTTCCCAAGTGGTGCCCCTTGAGCCTTCGACACTTGGAAGTAGTGGGGAAGAAGCTGCCCCTAACTGACTCTAAAGGTAGGTACTTGGAAAATGCTCTTCACCAAAAGTTGCCTGAGAAAAGACAGAAGACCGAGACCTACCTGCCAGCCTATCCTCCTGAGGTGCATCACTGGTTGGCCCGACTCTACGGAAAACAGAAATCTGGCTACAATTAGTAGAAGCCAGCAAATCCAATAACAACAGGAAATTTTGGGCAGAAATTAACAAAGTAGCCAATGGAGCAGGCCTCGATTTTAACGTAAATATACTACAGGAAGACTGGATTCACCATCTAGAGCAAACCCAAATGACTTATGCGCATGAAAGGAATCAATTTCCCTTTAACCATTTGTTGAATGAAAAGCATGAAGATTATCAAATCTTTGTTGTAAACTGGATTACACAATGCCAAGTCCAAATGATCTTGAAAAAACTAAGGTCAAAAGGCGCGCCAGGTCCGAACGGCTTGCCAAATGGGCTTTTTAAATACGACCAATCATTTTGGGCAGAATATCTTACCCCTTTGTACAACCATGCATTCCAATCAGGAAGTATTCCCTCTTCATGGAGAGGGAGCATTTTGCACCCAATTTTCAAAACAGGTGCGCGGTCAGATCCAGCGAATTACAGACTGATTGCGCTTACAGACGTAGAGGCCAAGGCATATGCATCTAATCTCCTGAAAGCATTGGTAGACTGGGTTAGTAGTAACAACATCCTCCCAATCACCCAGACAGGGTTCAGGCCTGGAACCAACACGTCAGGTAACCTGACAGCGCTGAATCTTCTTGTAGATAAAGCAAAGGCCAAATCTACAAAACTGTACACTTGTTTTGTCGATCTAAAAGCGGCATTCGACACAGTACCAAGGGAGATCTTATGGGAAAAGATGGCCAGCTGGGGCACACCTCCGAAGTTGTTATGGGCCATTATAAATGTGTACACTTCGACGTGGGTTAAGATAAAACTTGGCAACGGGGACAGAACAACACCAAAAATCCCCACCTACATTGGCCTTAAGCAGGGATGTGTATTGGCCCCCACCCTTTTCAATATCTTTACTGCGGACCTTGATAAAAGCATCTCAGAGATCCAAACAGACCCTCCAAATTTAGCCCAACACAAAATAAGAAGTATGCAGTATGCTGATGACATAGTCCTTTGCAACCAAAGAGGGTTATTGTCAGATCTCAAAGAGATTTCGTCAAAAGACGACGTTATACCCATAGATTAGTGAAGGGGATCCTAAGGTCAGCAGTACTAAATAATAAAAGTGTAAGTAAAAATGGCTAGAAGCACTCAAATGTTCTTTATTCGGTAGAATGCCCCTGTCATGTTTAAAAAGCAATATGGCAATCTAATTTGAGTGCTTCTAGCCATTTTTACTTTTGACTCAGCTTGAGACCCGGGTTGTTATAGTGTTTATTATATTGAGTATTAGGGGAAACACAACCTGCAGGTCTATAAAAAGTGATTTTCCCTTGGACCTCCCCCCACATTGATTTGTGTTACCATAGTCCTTTGCAGCCAGACCCCGTTGGGTCTCCAACGTGCTATAACAAGGCTGCACAAATACATCTGTACGCATGGGCTGCAATTCAACTATAAAAAAACGAAAGTGGTCTGTTTTGCGTCTCACCCAGGGCAGCAAACATCCAGATGGTACATCGCTGGACATAACATAGAGCAAAGTTCCACCTACAAGTATTTGGGAGTACTCGTTGACTCAAGATGGTCATTAAGAGAACACACCCTGCACAGAAAAGCCCAGGCAAACAAACTGTGGTTCGCCTTAAACATATTACAAACTAAATTAAAACGTCCATCTAATGAATATCTGCTGAAAGTGATTGCTGCCAAATTTTTACCCTCCCTCACGTATGGCTCCGACCTATATAGAGGCAAAGGCGCTAATTTCCTGAACCTCCAACAGTCAGTGTTGTTTAAACATATTTTTCAAATTCCCCAGTTTGCATCTCAGGCGCAGGTACGCCTTGAATTTGGGCTATTAAATCAGCACCAAGCCAGACAAGCCGCCACAATAAAAACATGCTGGAAACTAAGAGCAGCTCAAGAAGACTCATTGATGGGTCACTGTTGGTCTGAAATTAACAATCAAACAAAAGGAAAAAAGGCTTGGATAACAACACTGGAATAAGCATTGAAAAGTTTAGACATGCAAGAGACGTGGAACTCCAAACATACCTTCGCGGCCTTTAAAAAAATTGCCAATGGAGCTGCAAAACAGAAATCCTGGATGGCTGATAAAGCAGCTCCGACAAAGAAAAAATACGGCTGGATGGTATTGGCCTCGTATGAGAGATGCGCCCCGCAACCGTATCTAGTCAATCACATAACATCATCCATGCAACAAATGTTACTACGACTACGGCTGGGGACCTACACCACAAAAGATCAGACCCCGGCATGGCTGCAAACATGGCCAACAGTACTGTGCAGGCTTTGTGGTCTCTCCGAAGAAACCTTGATTTATGTCCTGTGCATTTGTCCCCTTTTGAGTAAATTGAGACGGTATTATCTCTTACAGATATTCCGCCTTTTCCAAATTAGAACATGTCGGTCGGCAGTACTGTTAGTACTGAACAGCCAACAGCTGCAGACAGCCTGTAGGGCCACCAGATTTTTTCAGAAAGTGATTCTCCTTCTGCTGAAAAACGAAAAAGAGGTGACCTATTGGGCAAAACCTAAAGCCTTATTGGAATAAATGACTTTGAAGATAGTCAATGAAAGTTGGACTTTATTTCTCCAAATGTTTTCTTAATTATTTATTTAAATGAAATAAGATCTTTTGAATTTTATTGTTTTGTAAAGGTTTTAATTAACCATACACAATAAAATTTTACTTACTTACTTATGTGGTTGGCCCGACTCTACGGTAGCTACAGTCTTCTTAGCAGCAAACCCTGTTCAGCAGCACCTCTCAGAGATGGTAGCCTGCCACATGTAGCCCTCATGGGCTACCACCTACAACTCATCCCACTGGGAATTATTGACTTCCAAAAAAGTGAACTGTCTGAAAGTAAAAACTCCATCCAGAGGCTCCCTGTCGTCGAAGCCTCCTCCTCGGGCACAGCCAGCTGCCTTGCCCTTCTGAACTTTATCTTCTCTGGAACATTTCTTGGAAAATGATTCTAAGTCGGAAGGCAAGACGAGACCAAGCCCAATCCACCTTGTGTGTCTGACCCACTTTCCATTGCAGTCAGACTAAACCTTTGACTTTGTCCTGGTCTCCTATGAACAAAGACCAGGGGTTGGCACCTCGATCTAATAGGCACTTCATTTCACAGTTTATTTTAATTCATAACTCTGGTTCTACTCATTGGTTTTAATTAGTTTTGGAGTCATTTTATTTATTTATTAAAATGCATTCTATTTTTCTAAATTGTTGTGTTTCTGTGCTAAATAAATACTTTAAATAGTGCCTCTAAGTTAAGCCTGACTACTTTTGTGCCAAGCTACCAGAGGGTTAAGGACAGGTTAATTTTGTGATGTTAAATGTGAAGGACGTCTAACCAGAGCTTCAACTGGAATTCCATAGAGCATATTATCAAGCCCATTATCGCTGCTTTAGTGGCAGTTTTTTGCCGCTAAAGCGGCGATAATGTTATCACCTGGCTTGCTAATATATGCCCCGATGTTCTTTAGCAACAACTACCAAGGATGACCATGCATTATCAGTCGGTTTCTTATCCTGCCTTCCATTTTAATGTTCAGCCAGGGGTCTTGGCTCTTCCCATCTACGTACCTGCTATTCTGATTTCCATTGGCGCTTCTGCCAGCCTCTCTGCGTGTGGCAAACACACGACACTTCTAAGAGCTATACATGACATGATTTTAGGTATAGGTTTTTCCTCACTTCTTGCATATTGGTACTGCGGGTGCTAGGGGTCATCACTAAATGAGCCAAATGATATTAACGATGACAGATTGGTTTCAGAATAAAATGAAATCAAAATATACAAACAGAAACATTCAAACTTTTCATTGTGCTTTTGTAGAAATGTTACCTTTCGATGCTATGTGTCTACAAAACGTGTGATATGTTGTGCAGCAGCTAAACCATGTTCAAGGATCTAATTGTTGTGCTTCCACTGTGACGACTGTGGGCATCTACTAATCCTTGATGGAATGTTGATGTCGATTTGAGTTCAAATTAAGGTAGTATATTTATTGTCACTTCTAAAAACCCTTACAAGAAACTAAAGGGACTTCCTCTGGGAAAAAAGCCTCTTCAGGGTGTCTGAACTTAAATAAAACATCAGTGACCAGCACAAAATACCTGTCCCTATTAGATTTAGTGACTCCACTCACTTTTTTCTGTTATACTCAGTCCTTCTGTGGTTGTGACTTAACTTACCACAGGATGGCCCTCTCCTCATTTATTCCTGTTTAAGTGAAGCATGTGAAATGAACATGGTGCTGCTCCCCAGATGAACCAGTGAGAGTCAGGTCTATTTGAAGAAATAATGCCCCTGGCCCCTGATTGGTTCGTGCTAAACAGACAGCTGGTAGATGTGACTGAACCAACTGAGGGCCTCATACTCCTGGGCCACAGTGCCACTGCACCTGCTGCACTAGTGGTAACTAAGTCTGTCTGCCTCTTTAAAAAAACACCTCAGAAACCTTGCCGTTGTTTCTGTGCTAATGTCCTAGTTTGGCCCTACAGATTAATCATCCAAACATTCAAACAACACCAAATGCAGTGCTCCCTTCAGCTGGGATGCATCTCCCCGCTCTAAAGCCGACCCTCATGCCTCTCAGTTGAACTCATTCATTCTCTAGGACCTGGAACGGGTGCAGTGAATGAGCCCAGGGGCGGCACTATGATGGGCTCTGCTGTCTTAGCAGAACCCCTGCTTTTATGTGTCTCCAATGCGAAAGGGTAGGAATGCACTATGTTTATGGAATACGTTGCATTCATGTCCTTTGCCCCTGCTCTGGTGCACAATTTGCAGCCTAGTGCCAATGTAGGCACCGTTGCACCATGGTGCCATGGTGTCTCTGTTGCAGGCAGGACTGTTATTGTGCAGGAAGGGGCACCTTCCTATACAACCGCAATCTCGAGACGTGTTTTACTCTTTCTATGTGTGCTCTAGAATGCAGCACACATGGAAAGAGGAACAAACAAGGAGAAATAACAATATTTCTCCTCATTACGCCTGCTCTGGGGTGGTGTAAGGCTCTGGTGTTTCCCCAGGTTTACATGATTAAGTATACCTGGGGCAGCGTCACAATCCATGGGTGCGGCATGGGAAAACTCACTGCAACAGCCATGGAATCCTTCCTTGGTGCAGAGTAAGGCTATGCAGTGACCGGTGCTGCTTCGTCGTACTCCATATCTACGAGGCCATACAAAGCCCATGCAGAGTGGCTCTGTGTCGCCGTAAAGATATGATTGAGAGGCTTGTGCCACCGGAGCATAAAAGAAAGTGACACTCTGAGGGTGCAAACCTCTCATAAATAAGCCCCAGGTGCATAAAAACAGGCACTGTGCTCTACGCCAGCAGAGCACACCAAGTTAGGCCCCAGATTCAGAGAACAAGGAACAAACGTTGCTCCTCCTCTTGCCTGAGTAGGCAGTCTACATACCCACCGAAGCTGACAGTAACCTTTCAACGCTTTCCTCCCTGTTCAAGACTCAGGGCCCCGCAAACATGCTTTCTTTTATCACACACAAGACAAGGCCCCCACAGACCATGATGTATTCGTATAAAAAACAGGGGTGTATATGTAAAATGTGCTCCCCTTTTACAAAATTGTAACACAAAATGATTGCTCACATTCAAGTTCCACTCAACGCTTACCAGTTCAAACCAGAGTGAAGGGAGGGGGAAGGTGATTGTAGAATCACTACACATGCAGCACTCAGGAACATCCAGGGAGACACCAGAAGATTTCAGACTTCATTCTGAACTTGTGGTTGAAGATTTGCTGTGAAGATCTGTTTGGCTTGCAACCTAGGCGCTGTGGCTTCCCCATAGCCATCCACTTCCCAGCCTGTTAGCTGTGTCTGTTTGCGTCCATTTGAATTACATTGTTTTCCACCAGCCCATAGAGTTTAACTCGGTTACCCATTCATTTATGTAAAAATGACTTATCTAACTACCAATAAACACAATAGCAATGCAATCAGACATCTCAATTTTCTACATCTTTTAATAGCAGAAAAGAGAGAAAAAAAACTATATATTTTTATAAGACAATATGAATAAATAATCTGCCATTCGGATTCACTTCACTTCTCTCACCGCTCCTTGCTGTCAACGGAGCAGCCCTGCTTTAATATCCTTGCAATGGCTCAGAATGCCCCAAGGAAACAGTAAAATCCCAGGCATGATAGAGTTGGGATCTGGGGACTGTATTTCTTGTTTAAGTTTGAATTTATTAGGAACAGCAAAAAAACAGCAAGTCAATAATTAGTATAATTCATAATAACAAAAATATCAAACAGGAAAAGTGAGCATAAAATACAATGCATGGAGGAAAAAATGGTTAAAATATATATAAATATAAGAAGATATAGATTCTATGCAGTAAGAAACTGTGTAAATACACAAAGAATATGGGGGGCAGGGGAAAAGAAAACAATATGTAACTATACTGTATGAATTAAAATAACAATTATGGTGAAAAATCACAGACATGAAAAGAAAGGAAAAGTAAACATCATACATGTCATATAGCTTATGACATCGTATAAATCCACGCTTAATATAAAGAGCCAGTTGGGTGAAATTCAAGGTGGCTTCTTTACTCCATCGAACAAGGTAATAATTTAATTAAAAGGTGAGATGGAATGAGATAAATACGTAGTTAGTGGAAGCCATAAAAGATCTCTTTTTATGGCTAAAAATATTGGAGAGACATAGTTGGTGTCTAGTCTATGATGAACGGCAAGCCAGAGTGTGACAGCGATTAATCATCCACTCTCTCTGTCATTCTATGAGAAAGAAAAATTTGGTAAATATCAGCTCTTCTAAGTTGCGGCCACGTTCACAAGTGCTGCTCACCGCAATAACGGCTCCAGCTAACATGCACGTATCTCGCCCTCGAACGCGGGAAATGTGTTTAATTCCACCCTTGTCCTGCTCGCAGTTATAAGCGGCTTCGCGAGCATCAGGACCTCATCCAATTTTCGCATCGATACACATTTATTGTGTGAAAGTCTAAAGGTATGTTATTGATCCCCTTTCCCTGCATCCCTCAAATAAGGTAACTCACTCGCTTCAACTTAGAAGGGCTGCTATTTACCAAATTCTTATTTCTCATAGAACGACAGAGAGAGTGGATGATTAATCGGCATGACTTTCTGGCTTACATAGAACCAAAGGGAGAGCATAAATTGCAAGATCATTACCATGACTTAAACCATGACAGGCCCTTTCACCTGATAGATGGTAAATGCATAATTCCTTTCATGTTTTTAAACTTTCTCTCTCTCCCTCCATTTTAATTTTACTAGGTGAACATCCTTCTCACTTTAGCATATTTTAACCCCACAGCTGTAGGACACAAGCCTATGTCCCTTCTACTCACATGAGGTGGGAATATAATGATCTTTATACCTAGTTGAGTCTTACAATTTTGATGACCACTAAATCACAGTATTATTGCCTATGGATCACACAAGCCTGATATTCAAATCCTTTACCCACTAGGCTGTCTACTGCACTTTGTCCTGAGGAAGAACCTTTGTGACACATTTCCTCTGCGCAAACCATAGGGTCGAAACGTCAACAGTTATCCCGATGCCCCACAACCCACTCAGCCTTATGAAAAAATGAAACAGAAATGACTGAGTGTATTTGTAAAAATTGTTTAGGGAAAGATCCTTCATTTTAAGTCCTGCATTCTGTACATTACTTGTACACTTTATGTAATATATCACATGGTCACTGATATGACCTTGTTCACATACTTCACCTTTAATTACATGTCACCTTTTTGAAAATGTGAACTGTTTATATTTGACAGCATGTAAATGAATTTGTAAATATTAAGCATTGAAATAACTCTTGCTTTTGTGTTCCATTTTTCAAAAAGTCCTAAAAACATTTACTAGACTTCTATCTTCACGGCCATTGCCTTACATGTATCAAAGTAATTTGTTTGTGTTCTCCGACAGAATCCCTTGTAGTCCTTGTTGATAAATCCCAGCTTCTGAGGGTTACCCCATTGGCTGTAATAGTCTATGATGAAAGCAAATGCCATTTCACCAGGACCTGAAAGTGACATTCTGAGCTTGTTTCCAATTTGATGTTATTAGGTGAAAAAAAAACAACCAGCAATAAATCTATCAACTTATAACTCGGGTGGGACACTGAGGAGCCAAGTTACCTAGGAAGATATGAGTTAAGGAGAAAGAAATAGTAACATTAAAAATCTTGATGATTTGAAGCCAGACCAGTTTCCAAAAATCAGCAGGTGAGCATGAACAGGACCAGCAAGATGAGGTTGCAATTGGAGAAAAAGATTTTAAGGTTACAGGGGTAAATAGCAAATGGTAATAAACACAGTAAACGGTTTGCATAGTATTCACACCCCACCTAGTTTTATGAAGCTTAAGCCACATCTTATCTCATAAGGCAGTAGGCCAACACCCCATTAAATCCTTTCCCCAAGCTAACCCAATCTTTGTCTTTGTTCCATCCAAAGTCACATGTAATGATTTACAAATAGCTGATGTTGATGGGTTAGTGCTTATAAATGGGAAAGTGCAGCAGATATGGAGGGAGGGAAAGATGTAGATCGTAATATGTAAATATATTGATTGAGGGAGGTACATAAACATTCATATTGTGGCCTATATGTAGATGGTAGAGAGAATTTTGTTTGGTGATCAGAAAAGGATGAAAGTTGATCATCAGTAAAAAGTTGCAATAACCAACATAAACCCATGATTCACCAAGTTTTCCAATAGATATAACAATTCCTAATTCTTAGTAAACTATTATGCCAAATGAGTTGATGTTGACAGGCACCAACCAAGGCGTATTTTGAACGTAGAAAAAGTGTCAACATTTTACAGGAATTGGAAATCACCGGAGCGCATGACTGAGAAATATTTGTTATGAAAGGAAGAATTGCTTTACCATCAAAAGGGGTGATTAGAGATTTATTTCACTATAGCCACAAAGGAGAGTGTAAGGGGAGATCTGAGGAGAGCCATCAGGCAGCTTGTTTTAAAGAGAAAACATAATGATACTTTTAAAAGTCTGGGAATTTGAGGCCTCCGTTAGATTTATCCTTTTTTAAACAGGATAAAGCAATACAAGGAGACTTTCCTTTCCAATAAAAACTTGATAAAAGGGAGTCTATTTTCTTAAAATCATAACCAGGAATTTTAATAGAAACCACAACAATAACATATAATTCACATGAGTCAACATCATTTTAAAAGAGTCAATCCTGCCCCATCAAGAAAGCAAAAGTGAATCCCACAGGGCAATATTGTCATTTAGAGTCTTGTTAACGTATTCAAAATTAAGGGGCCGACTCCGACCCTGGAAAAACGCTGTACAAATCATGGTATGGAGCGTTTTCCCCATACAACTCGTACTTGAAAGGATTCCCCTACAACCTAGGAAGTACGATCCGTACAAATAGACGCTCTCCATACATATTGTAAAAAAGACCATACAACTCGTATATACAAGCGATTCCGATTCGGATTGCCCTGTACGCGACGTTCACATGTATTCCCGGCAGCAGTTTACAACCCGTCAAGTACGATTCGTACAAACGGCACTCCGTACGGCTCTTTTTTTACAGGAGCCAAAAAGTGCCGGGAAAACATTGTACGCCCCGAAAACAGTACAATACGGACCCCCCATGTACGCATCATACACCCCATGAATACAGGGGTACGGTGCGTATGTATGGAGTGTACCGATGACACGGAAAGTGGGGTACAAATCGCTTGTGTACGCACCGTACCCCAAAAGTGCGTATGTACGTTGCGGACCCCAAAATTGCGTATGTACGGTGCGTACATGCGCGATGTTGGGGTACGCTCCATACACACGCCTCACATGTGGGGGGACCCCTGTACGCCTCATACCCCTATACGACCCGTACCCCGGTACGAGTCGTACCCCCAGAACGAGTCATACCAGGGTACGAGACGTATAGGGGTTCGCTTCGTAGCCCGGTACGAGTCGTTCCCCGTATACAGGCCATTTTCCATACAAATCGCATGCTGACAACCCGGTACGAATCGTACTTGACGGGCTGTACAGCCTTTTTACAAATTGTATGGTCTTTTTTACAAGTCCGTGTCGTACAGCTTTTCCCGATCCAATTTGTAAGGATCGGGCCGATCTGTATGTATTTGTCCCGTACGAATCGTACTACACGGGTTGGAAGGGACTTGTACGATTTGTAAGGAAAAAAATACGGATCCGATTTGTATGTAAAATAAAAGTCCAGGATCAGAATCGGCCCCTAAATGTTTTAATTTCTTTAATAGTTTGGAAGAACCACAGTGCCAGATACTTCATTTTGGAGATGTGTCAAGTAAATCCTGTTTGGGCAAAATTTTGCTAAATACACTGGACATTTAAAGGTAAAACCTCACATTTATCAGTGTTAAGCCGATATCATAAGTGAAAAAAAGTGATAACTTGCTAAAGGAAGGCAGGAAGGGAAACTGTAGGTTTAGAACAATACAGAAGAATGTAATTGGCACAAGTTGACATCTTAATTTGTTGAGACCTGATTTGAAATTCCTGAAATGTGTGCATTTTGTTAGATGTTGGTTAAAAAGGGTTCAAGTGCAATAATAACCAAAAGAGGTGATAGTGGACAACCTTGGTGTACACTGTCGGGCGTAGACTGGCTTTCCAGGCAGAAACCTTTTCCCCAGGAGCGATGAGAATGCCTCACCCTTTCTCACAGACACCTTCCACCCAGTGTCGCAAGTAACACACACTAGAGTAGGAACCGTGTCCGCAAAAAATGGAGAGACAAACGAGACCCCTCAGAATAGTCTCCCAACTGCCAACAGAAGTAGGTCCGGGGCAAATAGACGTAGAATCTATATACAGGACAAAAGACATAAGAGGGAAAATTATCATGCATAAACAAGATTGGAACATATACCCAGTTTAATTACTGAAACTATACCCTCTAGGTTGTGTACTGCTCCATACTTACTTGCATTACCAAAGAGGCAGAAGTGTGCGGATATTGCAGGAGTCTCTTCAAATCATATACACCGACTGTTATCTTGACAGTAAGTGCGTAAACAAAACACTGGCCGATGCAGAGTGTACAGAATGCTGCAGCGACAGAGAACACGTTCTGGCGTTCTATAATTAAGTTGGTGTCCGTTAAGTGAAACGCGTCCTCGCGTTTTCCGAATAATGACAAAGGGGAAGGCTGGGGCCCGGTAACGTAAGGTTGGCAGTGTCCAAACAAAGGAAACGCGTCCTCGCGTTTTACTAATACTTCCAAAGGAAATGACGGGCACCCGATAGGGAAGTGCGGAAGTGTTCAAATGAAAAAAAACGCGTCCTCGCGTTCTGATTGGATGCCGGTCATGGGGTGGAACAGTATGGGATCAGCCAAGGGACAAACTTTCACGTAATACACAAAGTGCAACTGCGGACAATTTGAGCTATGAGGCAAACAAGGAAAGTAGCAGTAATGCCTCAGTAGCGTGTCCCTGCGTCGTTCACGCGTGTCAGAAGAGTGGGAAAGGGAAGACACACAATGTTGCCGGGCAGCTTGTGGGCGAACTCCCAACGGGCACATGAACAAGGAGTACGAGTGGTGGAGGATATCCAAGGTATCGAGGCCAGCTTCTGCAGGAATTTCCACGATGAGGAGGAGGAATTCACATACCAGGTACACGTCAGGATGAAAACAGGAAAGCCAAGCACTGAGGCACCGGAAAGGACGGCTTAAAAACCCTCCCAATCACGTGACCTGTTCAGGGGCAGTATGGGACAGTACAGTACACATCTTAGCAAAGGAAAGAAGTGTGAGACCATAGCATCACCAAAACTTCAGCTTTAGGGCCCTTTTACAAAACGAAAATTGAACCAGTCAATTTGGGTGGAAAACCAATCCATTTTAATACCTGAAACATAAAATCCCAACCGATCCTATTGAAAGCTTTTCCTTTGTCAAAAGCAATAGCAGCAGTAGGATGATTTAAAGTATAGACCTTGCTTAGGACATTGAAAAAAACTTGAACATTGTCAGAAGCCAATCGACCCTTATTAAACCGGAATGCTCAGGGCCTATGCGATCAGGCAAAATAGGGTCAATGCCCAATGCTAACATTTTTGTGAACATTTTATAATCCATTTTAGCTAAAGAAATGGGAAGTAATTCTTACATTGCGAAAGATCTTTATTATCTTTTGGAATTAGGCAAATCATTTCGCCCTGGAATGATCTTTGAGAGGCACCCTTAGAGATGAATGAGTTAAATAAATGTAAATGTTTCAGAAGGAGAAGCTGTACAAAAAAGCTATAGAATAGCTATAGCTTTGGTAAAGCCATCAGTCCCAGGAGCTTACCTAGTGCGTAGCAGAGAGTCTGCATGGATGATTTCTGAGATTGAAATATCTGCCACTAGTGAATTGAAATCAATATGATGTGAGGGAGGGAGGGAGGTGGGAAGCAATGGATTGAATGTATTTTGTCAAATCTAATTGTAATGGATGTGTTTCTGGTGAATATAAATTTTGTATGAAAGTTAACAAATTCCTTATCCTTAAAAAGAGTAGTACCTGTGCTAGTTTACAAGGATTCTATTCTGGTTATATATCTTCTGATTTTCAAATAAGTTTCCCATTTTATTTTGACCCCCATAGTAATATGCACTGCTCTTCAAAAGGTAAGAAGTAGCAGTGTTTGTAGTTATTCTGTTAAAGGTGAGTTTGGCGTCAATATGATGTTGTAGGGAAGTCTCATTTTCAAAATGATAGTGGGTATGTTCCAATTCTTTAATTTTATCATGTAATTGATTTGATTGGGCTTCCATAGATTTTTACTTTTTTGAGACAAAATGTATTATAAAACCCCTGGCTGCTTATTTAAAAGAATCCCAAATTATTGCAAAAGATTAATCAGGTATAGTGTTAATAACAACATTTTCAGAAGCAAATGCTTCAAATTGGAATGTGAATTTGGGGGCAGATTCCCAAGCCCCCCTGCGCCGCCGGTGCACCAAGTTGCGTGACGCACCGGCAGAACAACCTGCTGAGTGATATTTACAAGCACCCTGCGTGCCTTTACCTGTGCTTGTAAATAGACCCCCTTTCCCGCAACACTTTTGAGTGAGGGCTGTGACATGGGTGTTGCTGTGGGTGTTCCCACGCACACACATGTCCAGTGATGCATTTCCAGATTTACGAGAAATCGTAAATCTGGAAATGTGTCAGAATGCTACGCCACCCTTGGGGTGGTGCAGCGAGGTGCAACAAGGAGAAATGTATTCATTTCTCCTCGTTTTTTTCCTCTTTCAATGTGTGCTGCATTCTACAGCACACATTGGAAGAGGAAATCACCTCAAAATATTGTTTTTGTGTAGGAAGGTAACCCTTCCTGCACAAAAACAATCTCCCCACGACGCAGGCATCCTTGCACCATGGTTCAAGGGTCCCTGCACCGGCACATCGCAGCAGTTTGTGCGCCAGCGCAGGGGGAAGCACAGAGATGCGACATATTGTTGTAAATATGTTGCATGCCTGTGCCTCGAAACTAACGCAGCATGGCGCAGCAAAATGACTTGCAGCACCATGCTGCGTTAGTTTCTTGTAAATCTGCCCCAAGGTATCTAAAAGTAATGATTTGTAATACCGCCATCTACCTGCATGTGGGGATAAGGGTATATGGTCAAGGTCCATGTATACTAGTGCATGATCTGATATCAAAATTTACTCTATAGCAGACTGAAGGAAATGGTGGGCCAGTGATTTATTCAGAAAACATGGTCTAGGCAAGATTGTGAATTGTGCATGGCTGAATAAAAAGTATATTCCAGGAGATCCAGGTGGCATAACCTCTAAATATCAACTAATGACTTACGCTGGATTATAGATTTGAATTGTAAGTGCATTTTAGTGTAGACAAACTTGACTGTTGGATTTCTAGCCAGTATAGGATCATGAAATTGATTGCAGTCATCACCAAACATGAGATAGTCATCATCAAGAGCAATTCGTCAGAAATGTTGGTCCAAAAAGAACTATAAACAGGAACTGGACCGTACACTTTAAAAATAGTTAATGGTACGTTATCAACAAGAAGTTTATGAATGAACCATTGACATTCAGAATCGGACTCTTGGTTAACAACTGTAACATGTAACTTTTTGTGGCAAAGAATCTGCACTCCGTTTTTCTTTCCCTGAGCAGGGGAAGCAAACACAATATCTACCCAGCATCTTTTTAACTTGGCAACCTCTAGTTCGGAAAGGTGTAATGCAACATATGTTTTTAGTTTAGCTAAATGGGATAACACCCTCTGCCGCTTAATAGGGTTACCTAACCCTTCATATATATTATGTGGTAAACTGAAATGAATTACTGAAACAATAGTATGCACAATTATTATGTCTACAGTAGCAAGATTAGCAAAGAGAAGAATCACATATTAGGGAGAAGTTTGCTCCACAAGAAAAGGATGAGGGATAAATGTATTAGGATGGGAGACAGGAAAGAAGAAAGAACAGAGCGAAACCATAGAAAGAAACCTCAGAAAAAAAACAGGGGGAAAAAAAGACAGTACAAGTCATGCAAAGGACGTCTGAAAAACATAACTACAAAAACACATAAAAGAAAGGGAGAGTGGGAAAACCAGAAGACAACGGTGACAGCACTCGAAATCCATAGAATGGCAAGGCAGTCTTGACTTGAATGAAGACATCACAAAAAAGTGAGACCTTACAAGATATGAAGACATCTACCTGTGTCATAAGAAAAGAGACATTACAGATTTAAACTTTGTAAGGAAAAAATCATAACAATTAGGCATAAAAGAAACCAATACTTTATTGTTATTAAAAAGGAAACAAGCAAGATAAAAAAATGACATTCAAGTAATTCTTTAAGTGTCCATATCTTCTCCTTGGTGTTGTTGAAGAAATCTCTTAAGTGCAACAGGCTCCTCATAAGTGGTTGTTTTTTCCTTACATGTCACCTAAACCAGTCAAGGATTAATTAGACCATATCTAGTGTTCTTGGCACTCAACTGAGGATCAATATCCTGGTATTGTTTACTGCGATCTTCAGTAACTTTAGCAACAACATGAGAAAAAAACAGTCTGGGACCGGCCCTGATAATTTATTTTTTAGCTTTGACAGCAGACATAACTTGTAACAGGTCTGTATATTGACGGAACAGAATAACTTCTCATGGTTTTGTAGAAACTCTGGAACCAAGCCTAAGTGCCCCTTGTATTTTGAGAGGGGTCTTCATAGACATTTCAAGAAATTCTGAAAGAAGAGACTGAAAGTATAATGTCTGATCACAATCCTTAGTGTTTTCAGGAAGTCCATATATGTGCAGGTTTGTTCCTGAGATTTTGATTTTCAAGATACTCGGTGTGCTTTTTAAGTAGAGAGATTTCCCACTCTTGATGAGAAATATGTGAAGCTACAAGTTGAAGACTTTCTGTTTTTTGTTGTACCATTAAAACTCGTGATTCTAGTGAAGGCCATTTATCATCTAAACGATGAAACATTTTAGTAGTCTCTTCCATGATGATTTTTAACACACAAATTCTTCAAGAATCACATCCATTTCTTCTATGGATTTCCATTTCAAGACATTTCTTTCACTCTTAGGCCCACAATTTAGAACAGACACCCATATCATTTGAAAATGAGAAACAGAACAAGTGCACAAATCAATACAATAAGTACAGGAGTTAGGATTGGTCTCAAGGTTCCCCCTTCTCAAATTAATAATGAATTCAACGGGGGCGTGGCTTGGACGCCGAGGGAAGATGGCGGATCTCCGTTAGCTCCGCTTCGACGCGGTGCTATGTAGCTGTGTGGAAGGCTTCCCAGCGAGCTGCGGGTGCTGTCTCCAGAAGAATTTACCAGCGGAACATGGCGTGACTCAGAATTGCCCTTCGTCGGCTGTTTTTATCACTCCTATCCCTCGGAGACGTGGCGGTCTGACTTCCTGAGGTAATTCTCGACGGCGGCCATTTTGTATCGAGGCGCCTGTATCCTATTCCTGAAGCACCGCGCACGCATTTCCTGGATCCAGTCATGCTTTGATGCTTTACTGCTTCATCCCGTTCCGAGAGGGAGCCTGTTCCAAGTTCAACAGTTGCCAGTAGCCCCTGGCCATGCTTTCTTCAGAGGAGCCGTGATTAACCCCTATGTTCCGGTATTTCCGGAGCTACAGGCTGGATGCAATACAGCTTTGTGTATCTTTTTCTTTTTGTTTTCTTGTTCTAAGGTGATGCTGTAGTGGCTTTATGAGTATCTTCGTCAAACCTTACAGCGTATGAGAGAATTCCGTATACTTCTTCCCGCCAAGAAAGCGTCTAGTCAAATTGCCAAGATGTCTAGTGACTCCCATCCTCCAAGTAAACCGTCTTCTTCTGGCGCAAAACCTAAAAGGCTGAAGAATGACCCGCCCTCGCCTATTCTTTCGTCGCAAAGTCCAGTTCTAGATAATATACTAGAGGAAGTGCGTGGTCTTCAGCCCTTTATGGCCGCCATAAACGAAAAATTGCAACAAATAGAGGACCGATGGATTGTCATGGAAGGTAGGGTGACCGAGTTAGAACAGCGCGTCAGTGACGTTCAAGATGTTGCCACAAAAATACCGTTATTGGAACAAGAGATTCACAAATTAAAGCTCCATACTGAGGACTTGGAGAATCGTAATCGAAGGAATAATCTCCGTCTTTTTGGCTTGCCAGAGAATGTTGAGGGTCCTGATATGTTGCTTTTTCTTCGAAAATTCCTTCATGACCTCTTGGGCCTTCAGTCATCTACACCTTTGAACATACAGAGAGCTCACCGCTTAGGTCGCCTTCAACCGAATTCCACCAAACCTCGTGGTATTATCATGCTTTTTCTGGAGTTCACAGAACTCATGACTGTACTTAAAGCAGCTAAACTTAAACGTCACCTATCGTGGTCTGGTCACAATATCTTTATCTCACAAGATGTCTCCAATGCGACCAATGCTCGTCGCAAAGAATTTCTTGCACTGCGTCCACAAATGAGACACTTGAACGTCCAGTATGGCATACTTCATCCCTCCATCTGTAAGATCACCCACGACGGCCAGACAAGATCCTTTGATGACCCGGGAAAACTGAAACTGTTTCTCAATAGCATCTCCTCTCGGAATATGGACACAAATCATTGAGCGCTTCTTCTTTTTTGCCGCTTCAGTGTGGTGCTCTTAACAGCTTTTAACAGCTTTTTTCTGGTTACCTTAGATACATAGCTTTCCATATGCTTTATTGCTTATTGCTTATTGTATGTTTGTTAATCACGTTTCTTCTTCTTTGTTATTGGTTATCCCTGTTCAAATTCTTTCTTCTCCCCCTCATTCCTTTGCTCCTTTCTTATAATTACCTAGGTTATGTCCTGCTTCCAATTGTATCCATGTGGTTTACACCGCTGTCTTCTCTCCGGTCTCATCACGCTCCAACTTTACTTTTTTATTGATGTCTTTCAGGTCTGGACTCTTTTCCTTGACCTGTTTTCTTTCTCTGCTTTCCTATGCTTTTTACGTCTGCTCACCTTCTTTCCCCCCCCTGCTCTTTCGCGCACTTTCTTATTTCAGTCTTCCTCTGGTCGGTGCGTCACTCTCTTCCTCTTTCGAGATTTTCCATGTCTTCTCTTTGCTCTTTTCCCTTCATTTCTTCATGATCATGGTGCTTTTGGACTTCTCTTTATTTATTACATTGTCAAAGGCTTGTTGATTCTTCTTAGTAATGTGGTTTTATGTTTTGTTGTTCCCTTTTGTAACCCTTATGCGCATTTTGTCTTCCAGTGTCGTTTTGTTTCTGAAGTATTTCCACACCATGTGTATCACATTCCCCTGACCCTCGCGTATGTGTAATTTTGTTACGTGGAACGTCCGTGGTCTTGGAAATCCTGTTAAAAGACAAAAGGTAATTTCTCATTTATCTAAACTCAATTCCCAAATTTCCTTTCTTCAAGAAACTCACTGTAATGACGTAGAGTCGCTGAAATTAAAAAGGCAATGGGTAGGCCAAGTTGTTTTTTCCCCTGCTGTTGACAAGAAGGGGGGGTTGCCATATTATTTCACAAAACTTTATCTGTGCAAATTATTTCCTCTCAAAATGATGACGCAGGTCGATGGGTAATGGCCAAGATTGTTGTATACAATAAAACGTTAATCTTGTTAAACATTTATGGCCCTGTGAAACCGGATCCAAAATTTTGGAATGATATCAAAATTCTCCTCTCCACCGCTGATTGTCCTAATATTATTGTAGCAGGCGACTTCAATCAATGGTTGGATCCCTTCTCGGATCGCTTATCAAAGTACAAATTTCAACCGGATAAGACCCATAAATCCTTTCAATCGGCCATTGCCTCTCGCCCATTGTATGATGTTTGGAGAACCTGTAACCCTGATTTGTTGGAATATACGTTCTTTTCTAATGTACACCAAACCCGATCCAGAATTGATTATATCTTGGTTAGCAAATCCCTTCTTCCATGTATCCAAAAATCTGAAATTGGCTCTATCTTTATCTCAGATCATGCCCCTGTCTATGCTGTTTTTGACCTTTCACTCACCTCCACCAAATATAATCGCTGGAAGTTTAACACTCACCTGCTATCTGACACAGCTTATCTTACAGAAGCCACCTCCTTTATTAATGAATTTTTCACCTTTAACAACCCATCAGACACTTCCACTTCTAACAACTGGGATGCTTTTAAGGCGGCGCTCCGTGCTTTTACTATTTCCTTTGTGTCCCGGAAGAAAAAGGCCAATGTGAAAAAGTATAAGGACCAATTACAACAGTTGAAAAAATTAGAGCATGACTATTTTTCCTCCAAAAATGCTGACTCACTTAGGAATTTAATTACAGCCAAAACCAATCTTAACAAAATTGCTACTGTTGATGCCTGCAATGTTTTACTTAGAATTAAGTCTAAATTCCACGGAGGGCAAAATAAAGCAGGTAAAATGCTAGCGAATTATTTAAAAATTCGCTCTGAACGTAAGACCATTGGTCCTATCATGGATGAATCCACCAATAATCTGGTGTCCTCTGATGAAGAAATTGCAGCGGTCTTTCATGACTACTACCGATCTCTTTATTCAGATGATACATTCCCCTCCTCTCATAATCTTGATAAGTTTTTTTCTGGACTCCCTGCTCCCCCATCTCTGAATGCTGAGTTTTCCGCTTTAGAGGCGGATATTACCCTTCAAGAGATTCTTACTGCCCTACAAGCTTTAAAGAAATCAAAAGCCCCTGGCCCGGACGGTTTACCGGTGGAGTTTTATTGTACTTTCAAATCTTTGTTTGCCCCTAAATTATTGCAGCTGTTTAATTCCTTCATTTCTGATGCGAAAGCATCTGGCTCCTTTATGGATGCCCTGATCGTCATTATCCCTAAGCCTGACAAGGACCATTCTTTTTGTAAAAATTTCCGCCCAATCTCCCTAATCAATTACGACTGCAAGATCTTTGCTAAGATTATTGCATCTCGACTTGATTCTATCATACCCCTTCTGATCAAGACTGACCAGGTGGGTTTTGTCAAAGGTAGATTGGCTTCCGATAATGCTAGAATGTTCATGAATATCCTATCCCATGGTAAAAATTATAAAGATCCTCTGGCTGCTTTATCTCTGGACGCTGAAAAAGCATTTGATCGTATAAATTGGCAATTTATGTTTCATACATTACAATGGTTTGGTTTTGGCCCTAATTTTATTTCTTTTGTCAAATTGTTATACTCATGTCCGAGGGCTAGTATTTTTGTTAATAACCAATTTTCTCAATTTTTTCCCCTATCTAGAGGCACCAGGCAAGGTTGTCCTCTCTCCCCATTACTTTTTATCTTGTGTTTGGAACCCTTCCTTGAGCGTATTCGAACCAATCCCAAAGTTAAAGGTTTTGTCTCTGCTTCTGTTGAAACTAAAATATCTGCCTACGCGGACGATATATTGGTATACATGTCCAATCCCAGTGACTCCCTTCCCCCCTTTTTAGAAGAAGTCCGTCTTTATTCTTCCATTTCTGGGTACAAACTCAACCTATCCAAAACGGAGGTTCTTCCTTTAAATTCGATTTGTTATCAATTCATGTTTGCGGATACTGCCTTTACATGGTGTCCTTCCAAAATTAAATACCTTGGCATTTGGTTTGCCTCCAATATTGCGGACACTATTAAATTCACTTTTAACGCACTAATGACTAAATTGAAATCTCTTCTCCTCGTGTGGTCCCCCTTATTTTTGTCATGGTGGGGTCGACTAGATACTATTAAGATGATGGTCACTCCTCATATCCTTTACACGGTTTCTATGCTCCCTGTCAAAATCCCTAACACGTTTTTTTCCCAATTAAACTCTCTATGTATTAAATTTTTATGGAACAATAAACGCTCCCGCATTGCCTTAAACAAACTTATTCGCCCCAAGGAAGAGGGGGGGGTGCGCTTCCCTAATTTTAAAATATACCACTCTGCTTTTCTGATTAAACAATCTTTCTCATTGGCCTTCGATTTCGGGGATACGCCTATTCCTCGTTGGATTATCTTTGAGCGGTCGCTCCTAAAAGAGTTTCAGTTTCAGCATGTTACATTTATGTCCAACTGCACCTTTTTGTCTAAAAGCCCTGTATTAAAATACTCCCGTGAATTGCTGTGCAATACATTTCTTAAGGACCTATCCCCTATCCAATGTTTTTTAACCTCTACCCTATGGTATAACAAATTTCTCAAATACAAAGGTAGATCTTTCTATTACAAATACTGGAAGGAAAAGGAGATCTTTTTTGTCCATCAGTTTTTGAATGGGTTTTCTATCATCTCCTTCCAAGAATTACAAACACGATATCAGCTACCTGACTCCTTTTACAAGGAATATATTATTATCTCTAATGCTATACAAACCCAATTAGCTACCTACTCTCTCCCATCAGTCTCACCTCCTTTAACACCCTCTTCACCTTTGTATCCTCTATTCCCTGCGCATAAACTTAAAGCTGCCACTGTTTATAAGTTATTGTTATCTAATGCCAATGTTCGTTCTAAATCCACCATTGAAAGTGCATGGGAAATGGACCTATCCATTTCTCTTCCTATTGACAGTTGGGACAAATTATGGTCGAAATTATTTAAAGTTTCGGCTGCAGCCAGGATAACCCAATCTCTGTTTTTTCTGTATCATAGAGCCATTATTACTCCTGTCACTATTTGTAAGTTTTCCCCCACATCTTCTCCCCTTTGCTGGTCCTGCTCTACCGAAACTGGTACATTAGTCCATCAGTTATATGAATGTGCATCTGTTCTATCTTTTTGGAATTCAATTTGGAATGTATGCATGTCAGTTTTCAACTTTAATGCAACCTTATCTTTTGTAAATATCTTTTTAGGTTCGTTAGCTCCTGATATGGAAACTGTTTTACCTAGTTCTAGGTTATTTGATCTTTTTATTGCATTAGCTTTTAAAGTGATCCTGTCTGCATGGAAAGATAATTCTAAACTGTCGTCAATTACTTGGTGGAATTTTATTTGTGACGAACATAGGATTGCTTCCGTTTCCTCCTCTTCTGTCTCCCAAAAAATCAAAGCTGATCTTCTTTGGCTTCCTTTTACTACTTATCTCTCCTCGCACCCTCCCATGTGATAACTCATTTTCTTTTTATTCTCTTCTCTCTCTGGCTTTCTCTCTTCTCTTTCCCTCTCACCTCTTTGGTCTTTCCTCTTTTCTTCCCTCCTTTCCCTCCTATCCCACTCACCAGTGCCTTTTTCCTCAAATTACCCTATTATTGATCCTTTTTTTTCTTTTTGTCGACCTAGTCATTGTAAACCAACTTCGTTTATATAATATCTCTTACGGCGCTATATTGAAATAATTGTTTTATTGTATCATTGTTTTTTTTCTTTTTCTTTCTCTCTGAAAATTCAATAAAAACTTCTCAAACAAAAAAAAAATAATGAATTCAACAACCTTGCCAATACCCTTCCCTAACTCATAACCCATGTATTAGTTAGTAACCCTGCTGTCAGCAGCTATGAAGGTGTACATTCTTTGATATTTAGGGGCATATCAACAAGGGCTTTATCTCTGCTTTTTTGGCTTTAAAAGCCAAAAAAGCAGAGGTAAAACTAGCACCCTATCAACAACAGGGTGCTAACATGCAAATTGGCATGTTAGCACCCTTTTACTCTACACTTCCCCTTGCATCTCTAATGAGATGCAAAGGAGGCGTTCCAGAGAAAAATAATAGGAGAAATGTCGCTAAGCGCCATTTCTCCTATTATCAAGAATATCGCTAACCCTGTTAGAGACAAAAAAAGCAGCGCTAACCTCGGTTAACGCTGCTTTTTTACGTCTGGTATTTTTCTGACTTAGCCATGATATCCTATGTAAGGAGGATATCATGGCTAAGTTTTTGTCTGTCCCTATCAACAATCTAAAGTGAGATTATTGCTGGGTTTCCAGCGATAATCTCACTTTAGCCACTTAGCGTGAGGATTTTTATCGCTATTGAGATAAGCGTTGCTAATAGCACGCTATCTCAGCGATAAAAATCCACGCTAGCCGGCGATAATTATCCTAGCGCTAAGTGCGCTTAGCGATAATCATCGCCGGTTGTTGCTGATATGCCCCTTAGTACCTACCAAACACGGCCTTCCTTCATAAGAAGGATATTAGCACTAAATAATTTTTCATTCCCATTGCTCTCATCTCGATTAGTTCCAAATAAATTTGTGTTACTGCCCCAGCAGTACTCAAAGCAAGTTTGTCCAACTGTATAGACAAGCATTTAGTTTCACATCATTTATAGCCACACCTCTATGGAAAATAATAGCATCTAATATATATAATTCCATCTGTCCAAAGTCATATTCTACTCTCTTCAAACCAACTTCATCTCCCATTCCACTCATGTGGTAAACTATAGGAAACACCAAGTCAAGATAACATGATTCAGCTCAATTTCATGGTAAATATGTAGTCTAACCACACACCTAACACATTCATAATAAATTCATATCATAATCCGTTCTTCACCAATCAGAAAATCACCATTTCTAACATAACTTCTTTCAAACTCACTTTCTCCCACATATTCAAGATTCCTAATGTTTAAAGGTTCATGACGAACCATCCACATCTCACCCTTTCTCTCATGCTTCACTCTCAATCCAGGACGTAGATTTGACAATCTCTGGGGCATATTATCAATGATGGCGTTAACATTATCGCCGGTTTAGCGGCAGAAATCTGCCACTAAAGTGGCGATAATGGGCTTGATAATATGCCCTAGAGAATTCCAATAGAAGCCCATGTTCACACCAGAACATGGACTTCTATTGGAATTCTCCAGGGCATATTATCAAGCCCATTATCGTCGCTTTAGCGGCAGTTTTCTGCCCATAAACCGGCGAAAATTGTTAACGCCGTCCTTGATAATATGCCCCTAAATTCTTCTACTTTCCTCTGTTCTCTTATCTTTCTCTCATTTTTCTAGTCTCACACAATCTTTAACCTCTCATCGCATTCTTTAATGAATTCATGCTCTTCTTTACTTAAATCACACACAAATCCCCATTTAGTATTTTTAATTCAATGCATAATTTGTGGAAATGTTTAAAGTAATTTACCATACTTCAGAATCTTTTTAATAATTCATTCTTTTTTTCAAAATTATCTTTATATTTGTAAGCAACTTGTTCAATTGGATACAAACATTCTCAATGCAGCCGTCACACATTTCCCATTCAATTCGCAATACAGTGCAAAACAAATCCTCATCCTGTCAATCCATCTCCAGGACATCCTCCTTCAAATTTCCCCTATTGCTATACATCATGGATGTCCCACTCTGCCTCTCAGAGGGGTTGGTACATATTCGCTCCCCCTTCCTCTGGGTGTTCCACTTTTCCCAAATCTGGTCTAACTTTCTACCTCAATATCTGATACTGTATCCCGCCCTTTCTGTGATCATGCATGAGTCCATGTCTTTGCCACATTCTCAGGGTGATAGGGTGACTTGGGCTCCCCAGTGCCTAGCGATTATCATTCCCAGTGTACTCATATTTGGTCTTTCTAGCTTAGATCAGTCCCGACCCAGTTATTGAGGAGACACTGTTTCAGCTCTAATTCTAAGTCTCCCCTGCAGACACTGGCCATTGTGTGCACCACTTCTCCCTAATATTGCCTGATCATTGGACATTCCCATAATAAATGATAGAATGTACCTTCCTGTCTCCATGATCCCTGGCAATATGTAGTGGTTTCTCTACCCACTTTGACCATTGCAGCCCTAGGGAAGTAGGCTCAGTGTAGGATTTTAAGTTGAATGAGCCGTAGTTTCGGGGAAATGGCTACTTCCCTAGGGGATCCGAGGGCTTCCTGACAGTCCTTGTTGTCCAGATCACCTAAATCACTGTGCCAGTACCCATGGAGTGTCCGTAGAGGGTCAGAGGAGTTATGTATTAGCTTTTGTCTGTAAGATGCCTGTCTTCTAGCAGTGAGACTTCCGAGAGACTAATTCCAATGTGGGTGGCTGCCATTAAGGCATGTTTGGGGCCAGTGTAAACTTTGTCTGTAGATCCGCAATTGGAACCACCCCCCTATTCTCCACAAGTCTCCCACTGTTGAGATACCAATAAGGTCCCACTTGCTGAATCGTTTGCATGTGTGAAGCCTGCCTAGCTTCTCACTGTCCCAGAGGGGAGTGCTTTGAGTTAGAATGCCAAGCCACCATATCCTTTTATTAACCTTATGACATAGGGTGATCATGTGTGCAGTGGGTCCTGTAAGTACATTCCCCCTAGGTTTGGTACATAAGGCTCTCATGTACCCTCCATTGCATATGAGAAACCTATCCATCCTGTGGGCTGGTTTGTCATGGGGTCGACACACCCATTGATTAATTATTGCCAGCTGAGCTGCCCAATAATATCTTTCAATACGCGGCAGTGCTATGCCCCCATCAAACCAACCTGAATCAACTTCTGCATGGCTAGTTGTCGGGGCTTCTCATCCCATAATAGATCCCGTACCTCACTCTTAACAGCCCGGAAATTAGGGATTATAAATGGGGTATTTTGTAGGACGTATAAAAAACCACGGCAGCGCCATCATTTTGTAAACTGTAGCACATCCCAGTAATCCTCCAATGCTGGATATCACTGCGGAGATAAGTCAGTGGGGCCTGTCTGTTTTAGATATAGAACAGATCTGGGTCTGCCATCACAAATATTCAGAGATCACAGAAGCCCTCGATTACTACCGTTGCCTCACAGACTGAGGGTAGGACTGGGGTTGGGCAACATAGTACACAAATTGTGGGTTTGGACCGTTGATGGAGTAGCCAGATTGGTTGCCCAGGTTTGCATGAATAATCATGATGATGACTATCGAGTAGCAGGGGAGGCAACATATAGCAGGATGTCATAGTGATATACGATCTTCCCATTCTTCTGTCCAATGAACACCTCTTATCAGCTGGGGAGACCACATCACCAGTGGTTCAAGAACCAGTGCAAACAGAAATGGCAACAGGGGACAACCCTGACGCGTTCCTCTCCGCTGTGAAAAAGCGACAGAGAATTGCGCGGTCACTAGAACCTGCGCTGTGGGCCCCACGTATATGAGCCAGATCGATGCCCAAAATTTGGGTCCCAACCCCATTTACTCCAGGCCTGCGAATAATTATATGCCCATTCCACCATGTCCAACGCCTTGCATGCTTCCAGAGACATCACTACTGCATCTTCTCATATGGTATCTTTCCTGCCCATTACCCCATGGAGGAGACGCAGATTGAGTGCTGTATTTCTCCCTGGCATAAAACTGATTGGTCTGGGTGTATTAAGTAAGAGACGTGGTGCACAAGTCTGGAGGTGAGGAACTTAGCCAGTATTTTAATTTCAGTGCTAAGTAGTGAAATAGGACAGGAGGAGGTCCATTAATTTGCCAGTTTAACAGGTTTATGGATAACTACTATCGAAGCCAGGCATTGGTCTACTGGCAGCTTCCCTCCCCTTACACTCTCTGAATATATTTGAAGAAAATGTGGTGTCACTTTGTGTTCCTGCTAAATAGCAAGCCTACAACGGGGAGTGATCCAAGATGCCCCACACCAGTTGGTGCACATCCCTGAAATTAGGGGCCCTATCTGCATGTGTCAAAATAAAGTCTATTCACGAGTGACTGCTGTGCACACCCGAGTAATAAGTGAATTGTTGTGTCTGTGAATTTTGGGTGTGCTAGACATCTGCCAGACCTATCGCTCCCATGAAACCAAACAAGGCAACGGGGTGGCGAGGCTACATCTTTGGGGGGTGCCGATTCTGGAGGTCATTCAGCATCATATTAAAGTCACCCCCGATTAGGAGTTCTCCCTCGCGTAACCTCAGTAGAAATGCACTTAGATCTGGAATGGCTATGCAGTGCAGCGCCGGCAGCACCGGCAGCATGTATACAGAAACAATATTGATCTTTTTCCCCTCCCACTTGCTGGTCAGGGTGGCACACCTGCCTTGTTTATCCACCCAGGTCCTCACCAGAACCCCCACCCCTCCCGACCCCGAAGTGACATCAGAGGGTGTAACTAAAGTATATCCCCACCTGCCTAGAGCCTCACAGGTATTGCCCACCCAGTGTGTTTCCTGCAAGACGGCCACGTCTGGTAAGTGATGTTTGATATACTGCTGTACCAGCCCCCTTTTCAACTTATCCCCAATCCATTAACATTCCACAAAAGCAGCCGCAGTTGGGGATTGTTGATAATGTCACTCATCCCTGATCCATGATAGCAAGCTGTGCCTTTCTGTTCTGGATGGTGAGAGTGGGTGGTGGATTATCGCAGAGATTTTAACCTTGCTCTGTTTCTTAAAAAGGAATAGCTCTGCATGTGTACCTGACTGATGCATACCAAAATATAGGGTCTGTTCACCAAGTCAAACTCTTCATAACTTTAATTACTATTAAAACTACAGAACTATTCCTATGGGTTATGACAAAACCACCACACTCCGTGCCTCCCTGCATCTCCGGCCTTAAACTGCCCACCTCCCCAACTCTGCAGGGTGCCTGTCATCCCTTCCCAACCCTAACTTCGGAGACAGTGTCGCAGCATCCCCCCCTGAACCCTTCCCCATTTGTGCTTCAATGCATGCAAGGTACAATATTACTTGAGTTTTCCAAAACGTCTCTCGAAACCACTGTGGCTCCCAGTGTTACGGGCCCCCACCAAATAGTGCAAGGGTTTCATAAGTTCTGTGTTCCATTTTCTCTGGTGCGTCACACCTACTGTGTCACTTTCTCATAGTGGTTCATTATATACATCAACCTTCCATAGGGATGTCTAGGAGCACCCTCAGGGGTGGTCCATTGCTGCCAGTGTTTCCTCAAGTGAATCTCTCCTGTTATGGTCAGTGTTAGTCCTGTTAGTATCACCAGCTCCCTGAACTTTCTCGGACATTGGTCTCTTTTTACCTTGGAACTGGAATCTCTGACTGGCCGCCATCTGTCGAGCCATTCCCATGCATCATCTGGCCTAGCGGAAAACCAGCCCCTCTGGCCCCACTCTGAGCTTACCTGGTAAGAGCATAGCATATTTGAGTCCCTTCTCTCTCAGAGCCTTTTTTACCTCCAAACAACTGTGCTTTTGGACTTTGATTGTGAAGTCTGGGAAGAATGTGATTTTGTTGTTTTCGTAGCGCACAGGAGGTGCACTTCATAAGGTTTGAAGTATTATGTCCCGATCTCGGAAGTTGAAGATGTGAGCTAATATCGGTCCTGGTGGTGCTCCCAGTCTTGGCAATCCCCCTGGTACTCGATGAACGTGCTCCACTCAAAAATATGTGGCAAGGCCACGGACTGGAGGAATTTGAGGATCAGATCCTTGACAAATAGGTCTGCTGCCAGTCCTTCTGACCATTCAGACACTCTCATAATTCTTATGTTATTGTGCCTTGACCTCCCTTCATAGTCGTTGAGCTTGGCCTCCATAAATGTAATTGTCTCATACAGTTCACTAACCTGTCATCTGTCCTTCTCTAGGTCTGCTGTTTTCTCTTGCACCTCTGTGACTCTTGAGCCATTTTCCTAAGCTCCGCCCTGACAAGGGAGACCTCCGTAGTCACAGAGTAAATTCTGGATTCCAGTGAAGCCTGTACCCTATTTAGCGCCGCCATTATATCCTGCAGTGTTAGGTCTTCCTTGGTTGGGCTCTCCTTGGCTTCCGGCTGTCTTTCCAGGCATATTTGTTGAGTTTAGATTGTAAGGAGCCATGCATGCCTTTGTCTCCCATCATACTTAGCGACGTTCATCCAAGCCCCAATCCGAGCAGTTGGAGTTATAACCCCGCTCAGGTCAATCTGTTGAATGCCCTAAGGTGTGATTAAATACTATGAGGCCTGTATGGTGTCTCCCGGTATCTAGGGAGTAGATCTTAACTAAGGCTTCTTCGTACCACTGATAATCTCTTGGTTACAGTGGGGTGTGGAGTATCTCTCCGCCTCTGAGTGTACACGTACTGCCTACACTATCCTCTTTACTTTATGCAGTCTGGGGTAACTACAAAACAAGGCTCCTGTTTCTGCCAAAGTCTGAGTGGGGGAGATCAAATTCCCAGTCTGCCTTGTCTGAGGCTCTCCTAGACAGTCTCTTGAGCGGGAGGGTAGTGAGGAGCTGCCTCCTAACCCAGCACCCCAAGCCAGGATCATTGTAGTATCTCCAGTGGACTAGCTGCATTCTGCTCCACGGTACGTCTGATCTTCCCTTATGCCTCTCCCTCTACACCGCAGCCCGGGCCATACCCTTCTCAGCTCCGCTGCACACCTTCACATACACCCCTGGCATATCAGTTCTTGAACTCTGTGCTCTACATGCTCTCAATTCAACCCTACGGATCGCCTCAGCAGGAGGGTGAATCACCGAGCACCTTTTCCCCTTTCTGGGTCTATACAAATCTCATCCAGTTGAAATGGGCGCCTTCTCTGACTCATTCCACCTGCGGCAATCAAGATCTGTCTTCTCTTTTATTAGCAGCCGGATCGCAACTCCACAGGTGTGTCAGGCCTCCCAGGTACTCCGTTGGCATCGCCTCCTGCCTTGGTTGTACAGCAGCCTAAGGTCAAGCCTGTGATACAGTTACCACTTCGGTCACTATCCGGCTGTGTCCAGAGCAATGATGCCGGGCCGCCATGCTCACTCGTGTAGTGTCCAGGACACAACTTTAATTAATTTTCTGACTGCTCAGGGGCGACAACTGCTAGGCCTCCGCTCTACTCCAGAACTGTCTGGACTTGGGAAAGCCGCAACTGCAGCCCCCGGCTTCTGCCTGCTTTTAGGCCTATTAGACCTGGCACCATTGGCGTGGGTCTCCCTTCCATTTTTTTGCTGTTGCCTCATCTGTTTTTTCTGGTCTAGATGCTTTGTACACTTTGCCACTGCTGTTCAGTGCCAAAGTGCAAGTGCTCCCTTTGTAAATTGTGTGATGGATTAGTGATTCCATGATTGGCTGATTTGATTTACTTGTCAGACCATAGTGCAATGCACCATGTGTGCCCAGGGCCTGCAAATCAAATGCTGCTGGTGGGCTTGCAGCACTGATTGTGCCACCCACAGAAGCAGCCTGTAAAATGTGATCTAGGCCTGCCATTGCAGAGCGTGTGTGCAGTCTGGGACTGCCATGTCGACTTGGCAGGTGCACACACTTGCCAGTCCCCAAACCTTCCTTTTTCTACATGTTAGCCACCCCTAAGGTAGGCCCAAGGTACCCCTGGGGGCAGGGTGCATTGTATGTGAAAGGTAGGACATGCCCTGATGAGTGTGGCATGTCCTGATAGTGAAATACTGCCAATTTCGTTTTTCACTTTTGCGAGGCTATCTGTTCCCATAGGCTAGAATGGGCAGTTTGTTTATAACATCTTATAAACGTAACTGGCCCTAGGAACAAGATGGGAAAATAAAGTTTAGTATGCCTGAACTGGGGATTTTTACATTCTGTGTTTGAAAATACCACTTTTAGAAAGTGGGTATTTTCTTGCCTAACCATCCATTGTGCCTCTGCTAGGTCTGTGTATTACATGTCTGGCTTGTGAGTGACAGGAGCTGGAAGAGGGCAGCGGCTTAGGCAGTCTGATGAGTCAGGGCTGGGCTGAATGGGACCTGGGTTGAATTTAGAGTAGGGGGAGGAGATTTCCTTTTACCTGCCTGGGCCAGGTCTGATTTCAACAATGCTGTCTCCACCTCCTGCCAGGAAGCTGCAACAGCGAGGACACTACAAATTTTTACTTGGTACAGACACTCTCTGCCATCAGAGAATAAAGGATGTGTGTGTGTAATAAGAGGGGCCCAGACCCCAGACTTCTGGGAATCAAAAGGAACCTTTGCCAAGGAGAAGAGCCAGAGAAGTTGAGAAGGAATACTGCCCTTGTGCTGTTTGGGGTTGGGCTGCAGTGGCTGCTTGCTGCCAAGGAAAGAAGAAGAAGGACTTTGATATTTGCTTTGTTACCTGCTTGGAGAAAATATCTCCAGGGGCTTGAAACTGAGCTTGACTCCTGTTCTGAAGACTCAGGGACACAAAGACTTTACCCCCAGTTTCCCTAAATTTCCTTGCTGGGATTTCTAACCTCAAAGAGTTGCCTGCTGCTGTTTAGGATCGCTAGAGACTGTTGGTCCCTAGGAGCTGGAAAATCAACGCAACGAGTAAGAAGCGTGTAGCATCTGCACCAATTCCTGATGCATCATCGATCCACAGGAAGAAGCGTGCCGCATCCGCACTTGGTTCCAACACCTCACCGAGCAACCAGGAAGAAGCGTTCCGCATCCACACGGGATCCCAACACATCAGCGAGAAATCCGTCTCAGCACCTGTCGTGCGACTGCAAACGTGCACACATCATACCGTATTGTCGCATCGCATCTAGCTTCCATTTTGTCGCATTGCACTAGATCGCAGTCACACATCAAGGCGCCATCTTGTCGCATCGTAACCGGAATGCAGTAAGAAACAGACGCATTCTCTCCTCTCCGGTTAGGAACAGACGCATCACCTCCCCGGCTCTGTAGTAAGAAACCGACATATCACCTCTCCCGAAGCAAAGAACTGACGCATCACCTTCCTTGTGACTCTTTGGTTTGTTTTGCCTGACGCATCTAAGGTACTTTGTATGAAAAGTGTTGCATTTACAACTTGCTTTGAACTGAACTACTTCTACCATTTGAAAGCCTTATTTTTTAATACTGTATTGTGGATTTCTGGCATTTGGACTTGTTTATATAAAGATTACTCATTTTTCTAAACTATTGTGGTGTCCATTTTTAGTATTTTCACTGTGTTACTGTATGTATTCACAAATGCTTTACATACTGCCTCTGAGATAAGCCTGTCTGCTCGTGTCAAGCTACCAAGGGGGTGAGCAGGAGTTATTTTAGGAGTTTATCACCCTTACCCTGACTAGAAGCAAGGGTCCCTATTTGGACAAAGGTGCAAACCATTGCCAACTAGAGACCCCCATTTCTAACAAGGCCCCATCTCATATCTTGTTCCTCTGACCTCCACGGGACCCCAAACTCCAACCAGTCACTCCAGTGGCATCCCCGCCTTCATTGCCGCGTTATCTTGGTACCTTACTTGGATTCTATGCTGGATTTATGGGGGTTTTGGGTTTCAGGAGCTTCTTTAGGTGTTAACCATCTTACATCGCTGGTGGCCACCCCCCCAATAACTCATTCTAATTAAATATACGAAGCATACATGTACGTGAAAGTCTGAGAGAAATAGGAAGCTGGAAGTATGTTGTGCCTTCACCTATGGAAAAGGAAAAAGAAAGTGCAGACACAACTGTTTTAATATTGAAGAATTCCAAGTATTCTCTCAACATTTTAGCATCAATATTTTCTTGAAATCCACCAATTAAAAGTCCCTACATGGCAGTGTGTTCTGTTTCACTTTATATTGTTTCATATTGATTCACTTTATTTCATTTATTTATTAATTTATTTCATTTATTCATAATATTTATGTTGTTTAACTTCATAGTGTCAATTCAAGCTTTGTTGAGACATATCCTACACGAGAAAATAGGCAGAGCAACAAGCCAGCTAAGACTGTAAATATTATTGTTATTGTAACCAAACTAATACTTTTACAGCATTTCCTATATTCCATTTTCCATTGAGACTTAAGACAAAAGTATTGTGAAGCTCCACAAATGGAAGTTAACAAGAATTTTCCTTGAAAAATAATCAAACTATTATTTTTTCTTATTTCTTTGAAATTAATAATCAAATCAAAACCTACAAAAATCGTTTTTTTCTCCAAAGTTTATTTCAGTTTATGCTCCCAAAACATTATTTATCTTCTCTTAGATTAGGATAAGAAAATTAACTTTAATCCTTGTTTTTAATGGTCTTTTCAAGTTTGAGTCACTTTTTGATTGTGTATTGGCAATGTTTTATTCGATTGTAGATTTCTTCCTCAGGCACTGTTGATAAATATACCCATTCAGGTAAGGAATACTTTCTATTTGGAGTTCTCTTTCTAGCTGGTCTTTCAGCACCTAGTGACACGTTTTCACTTTATTCTGTATCTAATTTTGTTACTTAAGCTTCTTCATTAATTGACTTCAGTTTCTCTTGTTGCCTGTGCTTTCTCTTAAAGGTTCTTTTCCATGCCTTGTTTCTTCTCCAGTAACTACTGGCGAACCTTCTCCACCCACTGATAAACTTGAAGAACCTTCTCCACCCACTGATAAACTTGAACTGTGATCAACTTCAGCAGCACGTATTACTGTGCTCTGCTTTCTTCCTCGATGGGCTCTTGTGATGTAGATTTTTAACTGGAGTATTTCGTTGTTTGGATCAGAGACAACTGCTTCTTGCTGCTATTCATGCTTTGAGTTTGCCATTGCAACAGCTCTTCACTTTGATCTTCACCTTAAAGTAGAACAGCACTATTGGTACCTTCACCTGGGTCCTTCTCTTCTCTTTCATTGAGCAGGACTTCTATGACTTTGAAGCTGTCTTCAGTTTCACCAGTTTCACAATTGTCATCATGTTAACCCCCCCTGTGGATCCACGCTGCACACTTGAGTTTGACTCTGGGAAACATCCACCACCGATACTCTGTTTAAGTGGGTGGCATGGATCCACTGTCTCCATGGCACACTTTACCGCAGTGTTAATTACTGTGACAACTTCATATGTAAGTAAATTTTTTTAAAATTTTGCTTAATTAAAACCATTACAAAAATACATTCTGATAAAACATTTTTGGTTATATAGCCTTTTCAGTCAGTACTCTTTTAAAAATCTTATATATTAAAAAGTACAGGAATGTTCGAAAGGAGAAGAATTCCCAATGTGTCCATTTGGCTCTAAGCCTCTGGAGTCTGTGCACAGATTACAATTCAGAAGAATTTATGTTTTTTGTTGTTTTTGTACTCACGCAGGGTGCCACCGGGCCTTGCCTAGAAGCTGCTTATGTAAAGAAATTGACTAGCTTCCCATTTAAATGCAGGTCACTTGGGTTAAAGCAGGCAAGAACTGCTTGTCTCCGGGTACGTATGCCTCATTTGTTAAAGTTATATCAAACAACGGTGTCTCAATGCAGATTTCATTGTAAGGACCAATTATGCAAAAGCAAAATATTAAATAGAGAACTTGTTGGAGGAATAAATCCACATAGGGAAAAACACAGGGAGACGGAAGGTGTAGAATTCTATGTATTAAGAATGCTCAGCACATGATGGACATATTAAACATCATATGTACAAATCACATGGACAAGAAGCACTGCGTAACATTTACTGGCAATGTAACCAACAAAATACTGTGCACAAGTGCTCGTGAAATTTGTGACGGCGCAAGTGACACATGAATTGGTATATACAGCGGTGAACAACGGGGCGCAACAGGGAGAACAATGGTACAATAAGTCTGACACACTTAGGGCATCCAAACAATTAATGCTGGAAATTTACAAAGAACAATAGATTGAATGCCCGTGGCAAAAGGGCGCCAGAATTAACGCTGTTGAAGTCGACGACGTTTCGGCCTGTAGAAATCTAGGCCATCATCAGGACTGGTTACATATACTTTGGGGCAGTGCTAGGGGTAAGAGAGAGACATATCTCAGGGAGAAACTCTATTAAAAAGGACCAGTAGAAGGAAGACGAAAAGGTCGAAGACGTACAAGGACGTGGTCGCTAGTGACTGTGAGCAGCGGGTGGCGACCGAGGGTAAAGAGTAACCGGCAGGGTACCCCGAGTAACGTAGGTAGTGCAGGAGAAAGGGAGGGGCTTCCTTTACTTCAAAACACTGCCTGACTCACTTCCGGCTTTGCACTGGATGCGCTCTAGTTGCCTAGTCTAATCTCCTGACGTGATTCGCCCCTTCTCCCCCACGTGACATGCTCGCGCCGTTCATTGCCTCGCCCCCGGGCTTCCTTCACTTCAAACACTGCCTGACTCACGCCGGCTCTTGACTCGCCACGGATTTCCTACGGCCGATTTATTCGCCCTCTAATCGTAAGTACCCCCGGCTCCTTTAGCCCTTACCACTACCGGGTCACTACAGCACCAGGATTTTGATCTCCTTTTCCCTCCTTTCTCCCTCAGATTACGGATTGACTGGGTTGCGTTCCGCCCTCCCATCTCAGTAAGTCTCGCTCCCTCTCTGTCCCCTGTTTTCCTTTTTGTTTCTTGCGGTTTTATAACACACTCTTTTTCTCCACCCCCCCCCCCTTTTTTCGTCTCTTTAGCTATTGAATTTACTTACGGACCTCTCGAACTACCTCGAGGCCGTGTCTTATTGGTTGACCCTTTCCTCCGGTTGGCTCCAAATAAGTTCAGCCCTCCCTCCCTTGCCCGGTCATGTTGCGCTTTCCTTCCTTTCCTTACCTGTCCCTTTCCTCTACACCCGGGCTTCCTCTCCCCTCCACTCACACCATTCCAATTGTTTGTGCAATTCGTTCCTCCCCCGCGCACCTGCCTATCCTTCTGATTCAATTGGCCTCAAGTTTCGTTCTTTTTCTGTTTTTCCCATACTACTCACCGCTTCACGCCGATTGCCTGTCTGATTCTCTCGGCTTCTTCGTCTCTCCACAGGCGCCTCCGCCTTGGCCCTTGTTGTGTCCTCTGGCACATCACCTATCCTACGCCGATTGCTTGTCTGATTCACTCGGCTTTTTTCGTCTCTCCACAGGTGCCTCCGCCTTGTCTCTTGTTGTGTCCTCTGGAACATCACCTATCCCCCACCTTCCCTCCTCCCTCTACGCGACACACCCCCACCCAACCCCCCCTTCCCCCCTCTCTCTCGCCCTCCCTTTTTTCTCCCCTTCGGTCGTGTTCACTCACGCGCTTTCTCCTGCACTACCTACGTTACTCGGGGTACCCTGCCGGTTACTCTTTACCTTCGGTCGCCACCCGCTGCTCACAGTCACTAGCGACCACGTCCTTGTACATCTTCGACCTTTTCTTCTTCCTTCCACTGGTCCTTTTTAATAGAGTTTGTCCCTGAGATATGTCTCTCTCTTACCCCTAGCACTGCCCCAAAGTATATGTAACCAGTCCTGATGATGGCCTAGATTTCTACAGGCCGAAACGCCGTCGACTTCAACAGCGTTAATTCTGGCGCCCTATTGCCACGGGCATTCGATCTATTGTTCTTTGTAAATTTCCAGCATTAATTGTTTGGATGCCCTAAGTGTGTCAGACTTATTGTACCATTGTTCTCCCTGTTGCGCACCGTTGTTCACCGCTGTATATACCACTTCATGTGTCACTTGCGCCGTCACAAATTTCACAAGCACTTGTGCACAGTATTTTGTTGGTTACATTGCCAGTAAATGTTTCGCAGTACTTCTTGTCCATGTGATTTGTACATATGATGTTTAATATGTCCATCATGTGCTGAGCATTCTTAATACATGTAATTCTACACCTTCCGTCTCCCTGTGTTTTTCCCTATGTGGATTTATTCCTCCAACAAGTTCTCTATTTAATATTTTGCTTTTGCATAATTGGTCCTTACAATGAAATCCGCATTGAGACACTGTTGTTTGATATAATGTACATCCCCAGTCTCACTGTGGTTTACGGGCTACCTCCTGTGGTCTGATATTGTCTCATTTGTTAAAGTGGCTTTTTAGGAGGTCTGTCCTTTCCTCAACGGGTTAGCCTGGTTGACATTGTCGAACGCCGCCTTGAAATCCACAAAGCAGAAATGTAGTTTTTTTTTGGTTAATTTTTCCTTGTTAATAAGTAGTGACATTGCTAATAGGTTTAATGTTGTACCGGTCTCTCTGGAAAACCCTGTCTGACAAGGCAGAATTATGTTATGCTCTGATGCCCATTCATGCAGCCCTGTTAGTTGAATACCCGCAAAATATTTTGCCTCGACATCTAGCAGAGCGATTAGGCGGTAATTTTTTGGTTGAGTTTTGTCTCCAGCTTTATAAATTGGTGAAATAATGGAGCCCTTCCATGATGCGGGCAGGCACCCAAACTGTCTAACAGAGTTGAAGAGAGGAGTCAGAGTTTCTGACCAGTATTCTGGATCTTGTTTAAAAAGAGCTGGTGGAATCCCGTTTTACCCGGATGCTCCTTCTTTCCTCCCTTTAGAGATTTGTTCCCTAATCGTGGTGGCATCGATTTCATTAGCATCGACCACATCAGTCATCAAAGTTTGATTTAAAAAGGCTGGCTGGTTGTCCTTGAGAGAAAGTGATCCGTATACCTGTTGGTTAAAATGAGATTCTAAAAAAGATGTCCATGTGTTTTCTGTGATATATGATATTAGACCGCCATGTGCTAGTTGTAAAAATGTATTTATCGTTGACCGTTAAATCGGGCACTATTATTTCCTTTAGAGTAGTAATAGAGTGTGGCCCAGAATTCATTTTCATTTTGTCTGTTTGTGTCCCACTTAAGATCCCCAAATTCGGCCTTGCTGTTGCAGAGCTGTTGGAGTAAGTCCTTGTCCCCCGGGTGTAGCCTCAGTAACCTCAGTAATTTATTCACTGAGTTTTTGAGGCATTTCAAGATGGATCTCTGTACACTTGTAGCCTTCCTAGCAGCCATAGGATCCTTGAACTGAAAGTATTGGACTACAGATGAGTGGGTGTTCCCAAACAAGGCCGTGAAGGTTTCCCATATACAGGTGGGATTTCCAGTTGGATAGTCAAGCTCATTTAGCTGTTGTTTTGCTGCCAAGGGCACCTCCCTAGAGTTTGCTGCAGATGACTTGATTTTTTTTTAAATTTATGGTATGGTATGCGTGCATACCTGCTGGGTTTGGAATTGATTTGTCTGGGAGTGCTTGAATTAGAACTTCTTGGGGTCAATGATCACTGTCCCCTTTATCTCCTAGGCATTAGCCTATTATATGTTGAAAAAAATGGAAGAGACACTAGGGTGTAATCAATTGTGGAAGTCACGTGTCCCATGTGAAATGAGGCGGCCGGCGGTGAGTCATCGGCAAATCTTCCATTTAGGCCAATATGCTTGAATTCTTCTAGCAGCACTAAACGTCTCTTAGAGGTTCTTCCATACTCACTATGGGTTTGAGTTGGAATGTTCCAATGAAAAGACTGGACCTGGGTATCTTCATTTTTAATGGTGCCTAGGAGGTGTTGATTGAAGTTGCCGGACAGAATAAGGTTCAGTGTGGTATGTGAACTCATTATTTGAAGCAGATGTTCGATTAGAATTTTTGATTCCTGTATTTTCCGTTTTGGATTTAAATATATGTTGAGCAGCAGCACCTCCTCCTTTTTTCCTCTGAGATTGAGTTGAGCCTTTATAGAGTTTACAGCTGGGAGGAGAGAGGGCAGTTCCTGCACACTGTGAAGTTTTGTTATTTAAATGTAGGCAGCTAGGCCGCCAGATAGACGGCCATATTTTCATAGCCTTAAAGCAGGAGTGTGGAAGCAAATATATCCCTCTATTTGCAATGGCTCCTCTAGCCATGTTTCTTGCAGAAAAAGGATGTAAAAAGATTTTAAGTAAGTAAGGAACTCAGCATCTCCAGCCTTGTTAGTCAGCCAATTAATGTTCCATGAACAGAACCTCAGAGGTGATTCATCGATTCCTCTTTAAGTTGCTCTGTTATTGTCGATGGCTAGATGTGTTGACGGTTCTAGTAATCCGAAGATGGTCAGGATCAGCAGGGTTGTTAAATGAAGTGCTCATTTGTGAGTTTGACGCCTGTTCAATGTGAGGTGACCATCCTCGGGCTCCCCTCAGTACCGAGGATGTTTTGACTCTGTAGCAGGGCATTCCTTCTCATGATCTAACAAGCAAAGGGAGTGGATATCCTAGGTTATGATACATGGAGGATTGTACCCCCCAAGCTTTAAAGGTTTCTTGTTCATCCAGAACTTTGTTTGCAATGTCTGTGGACCTCCATGTCACTTTAGTGGATTCCCTGCCTTATGCTTTGTCCAACTTTATAAATTCTATTGAGAAAAGATCCGTTGAGCTAATGCCTTTTAGTGTTGGTATTGCACCCAGGAGTTGGAGGATATTCCCTCTATTCAGTATGTCGAAGGGGCCTTTCAAGTCATATTCTAGTGTAAAGAGTGTAATAGCGGAGTTCCTAGCTTGGTTGGCTAAAGAGGCTGTTGCAGAGTTTAACCCCAAGTGATTTTCTCTGACGATGTTGATGGGCTGCTGAGTTTACCCACTAAGATTATCCAGAGTTAGTCTGTACACCTGGGGCCTGTGGATGCTTCTGAACCGCGATCGAGGTTTTTATTTGGATTTTGCATTGCAGAGGGGCCCAGGTGCCCAGTTGTTGTTGTTGACTCATACAGAACTCCCTGCGCCTCATTTTTGACTTTACTGGTGTCATCGTTTTTTTGATTTACTGCCCCTGGTGCCTGGGTTGAGGCCTGAATGATCCTATGCATTGGAGGATCAATTGGCATGGTTGATGTTTTGAGGTTGGTGTCCTGTGGGAGCGGCAGAAGTAAGTTTGAGGTTGCAGCCAATGCCTGGTTTGGACCATGCATGAGACTTTGTTCCCTTTCCTCAGTTGATTGTGGTGGTCGGCTGGTTGTACTATCGTTCTTTTTCTGTCCGTCGTTTGTTTTCCTATTGCCTTGGATGTCCATTTGGCTGCTAGGTGGTGACAAGGCTACCCCAGGAGATATCATTTGTGCTTGTACCGCGTCCTTTTTTCCTTATTTTCCTTAAAGTGGGTTTCCTGTAGCTGGTTAGATCTTCTGTTGGCTACAAGGGCGTGTGCTGGCGTTGCATGCGCTGGCACTAAGTTCTGTGGAGTTTTTGTTTCGAAATGAGGGTAGTATTTTGTAAGGCTTGAGGAAGATGTTTTGTTATGACCTTTTCTCCTAAGTTGATGACCTTATGTTATGTTATGTTATAGGGTATTTCTTAAGCGTGCGGCTAAACCACAGAGTGTCCCGGCGATAGCCTGACCCCAGAACAGAAAAGCAAAATGTAGATACAGCCACACTATTTCTTGAAAAGCCAGGTCTTTAAGCCTCTTCTAAAATTGAGGAGGTCACATTCTTGCCGCAGGATAAGAGGGAGGCTATTCCATAATCTGGCTGCGACCACTTGAAAAGAGCGGCCGCCTTTATGAGAGCAGTGGAATTTGGGCACAATTATTAGTTGTTGGGATGATGAGCGCAGTGTTCTGGAGGGTTTTTAGGGTTGGATTTTATTTCTGATATATGGGGCTCCAATGTTATTTAAGGCCTTGAAAGTTAAAACCAGGGATTTGAAACAAATCCTCTGTCTTACTGGTAGCCAATGCAAGGTATTCAGATGGGAGGACATATGGGCTCTGGGTCCAACAGCAAGAACTGCCATCGCCGCTGCATTTTGAACCACCTTACAGACGATTTATTAGGTAGTTCGGGAGGCCCAGATACAACACGTTAACGTAGTCCAGCCTGGACATGATCAGAGCCTGGACCACAGTTCTCCTATGCGCGATCGGGAGAAGGGGGAGAAAATTTCTCATCATTTTTAATAGTCCAAAACAGGTGCCTGCCGTTGATTGAACCTGGGACTTCATGGCCATATCAGAATCAATTTTTACTCCTAAATTTTTCACGGTGAAGGCAGGCTTCTCCGGGGGAGAATGATTTTTAGGTCACCATTTGCGCCACTCATTGTCCGGGGTATGCCCGAAAAAGATAATTTCTGATTTATCAGAATTACAGAGTAGCTGGTTTTGGTTAAACCAATTGAACACCTCGGTTAGACAGACGTTAACTTCATTTCCATCAAACACCTCATCCTTCCCACAGGTGAAAAGCAATTGTGTATCATCTGCGTAAGATATGATTTTTGCCCCATATTTTTCGGCAAGAGGACCAAGAGGGGCCATATATATATTAAAAAAGGGTTGGGCTTAGCACCGAACCCTGTGGGACCCCTATATTCAAAGATTGAATGGGGCTAGAAAAAGGAGGGAACCAAACTGTTTGTTGATGATTTTCCAGGAAGGAAGTGAACCATCTGAGCACCGTGCCCCCTATGCTGCTCTCCCTCAATCTATGAAGAAGCCGGTCATGGGGCACGGTGCCAAAAGCCGCTGATAGATCTAGTAATATCAGCACCGCCTTTCCTCCGGTGTCTAGGGTGCTTTTAATCATCTCAACAATTTCTAGTAGAGCGGTTTCCGTACTATATTTCGCTCTAAAACCCGATTGATTCGGTGGAGTGTCTGATTTCCTTCAATAAAATCTGTCATGATTGTGTTCACATATTTCTCTGCCACCTTAGAGAAAAAAGGTAGGATAAATATGGGCCGATAGTTACTAACTACCAGTGGATCTGCTGATGGTTTTTTTAAGGTTTTTTTAAAAGTGGGAGAATTTTTCCATGCTTCCATATTGTGTAGAACAAGCACAGGAGTAATACCCGTAAACCCAACTGAGATTTGGGTGAATACTGTAAATGCAAAAATATCTCAGCAGTATATATTGAAATTATTTAGATTGGTATGTACAAGACATTACAATGGCAAACAAAAGAGAGGAGGCTTAAAGTAGTTCTTTTAAAGCGCCAATAGTCGTCATATATTTACAAAATCAAAAGATTGTCATAGTGTAGAAGGTGTACAAAAGTGCTCGTGCTTGTGAAACAACGGCGCAAGTGACAACGTGAACAAACCACAGCAGGCGGCGCAAAAGAATATGCAATATGTACAAATAAAAGGTTCATATAACAATTTACTCAGTAGTATAATTGGTATTTTTTCATTATTTTAATGAACCAGTTTAGCATGCGCCAAGGACGTTTGAGCTGGTGGGTAATGGTCGACGGCGTTTCGATCCTGTCAATTTAGGATCATCTTCAGGACCGGGGTCGCCTATTTCGGGAATGCTCTGTGAAGAATAAATTGCGTGTCAGAGCGGCCTAAAAACAGAGGGAGAGAGAGAAAAGGGAAAAGCATGAAAGGGATAGGGCGAAAGGGGGGTGGGGGGGTGGATAAGTTGGGCAGGAAAACGAGTTAGAGGAAAAGAAGGAAAGGGGGAGGGTAAGGGGGGTCATGGTAGGACTGGATGCCTACCTGGCGCACGTGGAGTAGGCGCAGATGTGAGAGAGGAGTGTTCAGCTCTAACCGAATTCAACAGTGACAGGCGGGATGCGATTATTCTTGCTCTAGAATTGTGATAAAACCGGGGAAGGGGGGTGAGAAGCGGTGTCGAGGGAGAAAAGGAAGAAAAGAAAATTGGGTAGGGGAAACTCATGTCCATGTGCGGTAGCTTCCCAACCCCTCTTTAACTCTGCCGGTAACCTCCTGCCATCGATTTTCTTTAGGCGGTTCACCGTATCTCCCTCTCCCCGGACCCCGGGAATTGCTGCCCGTCCTGCGAACCCTCTGCAATTAACCTTCCTTGGTGAGTTTCCCCTACCCAATTTTCTTTTCTTCCTTTTCTCGAGCACTTTTGTACACCTTCTACACTATGGTTGCCTAAGGATTTATACCCTGTTGTGCTCTTACCATCACTGTTCAAAATCTTTTGATTTTGTAAATATATGACGCCTATTGGCGCTTTAAAAGAACTACTTTAAGCCTCCTCTCTTTTGTTTGCCATTGTAATGTCTTGTACATACCAATCTAAATAATTTCAATATATCCTGCTGAGATATTGTTGCATCCATATTGTGGGCATCCTTCCTTCGGACAAAGAAAGATTGAGTGTTCTATTTACTACAGGATTTATTGCTTCAGCAATTGAAGCCAATATTTTTGCCAGACACGGATCAGATGGCGATCCAGATTTTAGGGCTCTCAAAATCTTAAGAGAGATCGCCATGGGCATAGGCACGAACTCCATTAAAGGGTTCTCACTGGGAAGATTTATGAGTGAGGGACTATGCAAACTGCTAGTCACATCCTGACGTCCTGAATTTTTTGCATTTTTTTGTGAAAATATTGTGCAATTTCATTTGTCCAGGTGTCCATGGGAGAAAAGGAGCTCTTTGAGGCTAAAGGAACAGTAAAGTCCTTAACAATCTTAAACAATTCCTTCGCACAGTTGTCTGCTTGTTCAATTTTTCTGGCCAAGAATTGTTTCTTTTCATCGCGGACCTTTACATAATGTGCTTTCAAAGCTGTTTTGTATGTTAATTTTTCAGCAGGGTCAAAGTTCTTTCTCCAACGGCGTTCTAAATTTTTACAAGCACTTTTGCTTTTCCTAAGGGACTCATTAAACCATTGTGCCGAATTTCGGCCTTTTTTGGCTACTCGTGTTTTAATGGGGGCTAACTGCATGCTACACTCGTGAGGCCAGTTTTCCAGGGTGTACACATCTTGCTCCAGATTGTTACTGACTGATAAGGGATGTTGACTAAACATATGAGTTATGGCTTCAGGTGTCATTTGATTAAAAGATCTAAAAATTTCAGGCCGAGATTTATAATGAAACTCAGACTTGGCTGGCGTCTTATTGATTATAAAATTTACCAGAAAATGGTCCGACCAAACAATAAGCACAGGAACAATTGGTTCCAATTCCGTGGTTGAAAAGATCTGGTCTAAAATATGACCTTTTTCGTGTGTAGGGAGTGTTACATATGGAGCCAACTTAAAAATGTTAAACAATTCACAGAGTTTTGTTGTGTCTGAGTCTGTTGCTTGGTCGAAATGAATATTAAAGTCCCCTAAAACCAGACATTGTCCAAATTTGGACATGATGGGCGTAATGGCAAGGCCTATCGATTCCAAGAACCTTCCGGCCAGCCCAGGTGGGCGGTAGATCAGGACCGCAGCAATAGATTGGTGGGCTGAAACTGTTAGACAAAAACCCTATCCCTCAGCTCCTTCTGGTTCTGTCATTGGTATCTGTTGGCAGACCAGAGGATGTTTGTAAATGATCGCAACCCCCCCTCCTCTGCCCCCCGCTCTGTCCTTCCTGAGTATACTATAGTCTACCGGGAGAGCACCGGCGATGGGAGGGTTGGACCCTTCATTTAGCCATGTTTCTGTAAGAAACATTACATCGAGCTGAGTCTCCGAGAGGAGGTCAAAAAGCTGAAGTTCATGCTTCTTCATAGACCTCGTATTTAAAAGGATAGCTTTCAGCTTTCCTCTCATTGTCCCGGCCTCTGTCCTCTCCCCTACAAACTCTGTCCTACCTTGATGGTCACTGCCATCGGACTGAGATGCGAAATTTCGATTACATATTTTACACACCAATAAACTGGTGTCAACCGATAAAAAGTGACGGAGACATTGGAATACGTCACTATCCAGCATCAGCAATTGATTCCTGCTGTAAGCTAATGTACGGTGACAGTTCTCGGAATTACCTCGATGTAGATCGGCATCTAGGCTGGCACTGGTCGTTTCTGGGTCGTGGACGGGCGTAGACGGGCTTGCCTTGGGCGCGCCAGCGGCACGCCCGCTGCGCGCATCCGCTGCGCGCTCGCACAGCGTCCCTCTTTATACGTTCCAGTCTTGGAACACTAGACCGCGCCCCGCTCCAAAATGGCGACCGGGGGTGTCGAGTCTCAGCACAAAAAAGTTCCCACACGTTTCCTTCACTTCCCACTTTCAATTTCAAACCCCCGGCACAGGTAACGAAAATATTTCTACAAATTCACAGGTCTAGAGTCAGTGTTTGAAATTTAAATGGTAGCAGCAACGGTTTAGATCTAAAGTCAGCGTTTAAAAATTAAAGGGTAGCAGCAACAATTTCCACTTAAAATCAATGTTTAAAAAATTAAAGATTAGCAGCAGCAATGTGCACCGAGTAGAAAATGTGCAAAAGACGCAGTTTTTCAAGCTAAAAACGGTGGCAGAGAGCAGCCGCCACTCTTTCCAGGGTCGGGTGCTCTCGCGCAGTGTCTCTCTTTATCCGTTCCAGTCTTGGAACACTAGACCACACCCCGCTCCAAAATGGCAACCGGGGGTGTCGAGTCTCAGCACAAAAAAGTTCCCACACGTTCCCTAAACTTCCCACTTCCAATTTCAAACCCCCGGCACAGGTAGCGAAAATATTTCTACAAGTTCACAGGTCTAGAGTCTGTGTTTGAAATTTAAAGGGTAGCAGCAACAGTTTACATCTAAAGTCAGCGTTTAAAAATTAAAGGGTAGCAGCAACAATTTCCACTTAAAATCAATGTTTAAAAAATTAAAGATTAGCAGCAGCAATGTGCACCGAGTAGAAAATGTGCAAAAGATGCAGTTTTTCAAGCTAAAAAACAGTGGCAGAGAGCAGCCGCCACTCTGTCCAGGGTCGGGTGCGCTCGCGCAGCGTCCCTCTTTATACAATCCAGTCTTGGAACACTAGACCGCACCCTGCTCCAAAATGGCAACCGCGGGTGTCGAGTCTCAGCACAAAAACGTTCCCACACGTTCCCTAAACTTCCCACTTTCAATTTCAAACCCCCGGCACAGGTAACGAAAATATTTCTACAAATTCACAGGTCTAGAGTCTGTTTTTGAAATTTAAAGGGTAGCAGCAACAGTTTACATCTAAAGTCAGCGTTTAAAAATTAAAGGGTAGCAGCAACAATTTCCACTTAAAATCAGTGTTTAAAAAATTAAAGATTAGCAGCAGCAATGTGCACCGAGTAGAAAATGTGCAAAAGACACAGTTTTTCAAGCTAAAAACGGTGGCAGAGAGCAGCTTGGGTCAGGGTTTGCTCCTTGGGTGATGAAGTTGTCCCAAGGGCCGAGCTGCCCTCTTGACGACTCGTAAAACTTGTGCCAGTGGCGTTCTGAACAGCAGGATCCATTTTCGATGACTCATTGGGCCCTACTCCATGTGGATTTACCTTTAATATCTCTTGGTTTGGGCCCTTTGGCAGGCCCTGTATGAGTGTGGATACAAAGTGACAATAGTTTGTAAATGATAGAACCACAACTACAGTTCAGTTTGGCTTCCTGCTGGGTTCTGCTAATTAGAAGGTTTAGTTTATCGAGTTTCATATCTATCCCCCCCCACAAAAAGAGCCAGTGTGTTGTAGTATACTTGTGCTCCACACAAGATGGCCACCTGTGGTCTTTAGACCTTCCTTTGTGTTCCCACCTCCCCAGCCTCCCAGACTACCTGTGTGCATTCTACCTGGTACCGTTGGAGAGTTCCACTCTTGTCAGTTGATGGTCTGGTCAGCTGGCGAGGTGTGCGCTGTGCTGTGTTTTTAATAAATCTATCTTGTAACTTAGAGGAAGTATCCTGCTGCCTGCTTTACCATTTACAACATTTTTGCGACGAGGATGGGATACGAACCCACGCGTGCAAAGCACAATGGATTGTGGATGAAGGCGTCAAAGAAAAATTGTACAGGACCCCATCCAGTGCCGCCCATCTTATCAAACAATTACTAATGTTTGGCAGGACAATGATCTATCTCCCAAAGCCAACATCTTCAGCACACACAAAGGAAGTCAATGAACACACCACCGAAGCTGAGGGAAATTTTGGGGAAAAGGGAACTTGCATTTAAAAGCACAGAGAAAAGATGTGGGTACTAATTGGGTATTAAAAAAATAAAATAAAGGTGCCCCCGCAATGAGGACATGTCTGTGAATGATTTGTGTTTAGACATTCAAACCAGCTCTGTAGCACTGAGACAAAGAGCCAGGAAGAAAAAAAAAAGTGTGACACAGATTTAAGAACCAGAGAAAGAGAACCAGAATCGGGACTAAGGGACTCACAAATAACGGGATAAAGATGAAGCATGCTGGATCAACGATTAATTTGTGTGACCTCTGCAAACATCTATAGCGGTTTTGCACCTAGAAATCTTGAAGAGTACACACGATTACAGTGTCTGTAATTGAAATTTCTAATTTAAAGCATGGAGGCATCTGTTCAGCAAGTTTTCTATGATTGCCAGCAGAAGGCAGTGGTGGACTAAGTCAGATTGACTGTGTCTGTCTCTCCTTGTTTGATCAGTTGAAGGGGAGTAGGTGATGGTGATCGTTGACTTAGTGACCTGAAAGTCCAAGAGGTCGCCGTCCAAGAGGTCGCCGACCTCCTACATGTCTTAATGATTTTTGTGTTGTTCTTTACCATGCTTTAAGCTTTCTTTTTGTATTTTGTTTCCTCATTTTCTTTTCCCTGTAAAGGAGGAAGATGTGTAGTATACTTGTGCTCCACACAAGATGGCCACCTGTGGTCTTTAGACCTTCCTTTGTGTTCCCACCTCCCCAGCCTCCCAGACTACCTGTGTGCATTCTACCTGGTACCGTTGGAGAGTTCCACTCTTGTCAGTTGATGGTCTAGTCAGCTGGCGAGGTGTGCACTCTGCTGTGTTCTTAATAAATCTATCTTGTAACTTAGAGGAAGTATCCTGCTGCCTGCTTTACCATTTACAACATGTGTCTAATAAAGTCAGCTGCAAATTCATTTTGTTTGACTGATAGTGTAACACATCGACAGTTTGTTGCATTGTGTTTAGTAGGATGGCCCATGTAATCGATGCTGGCTTCCCGGTTTAACATGGTGAGCCTAAAGTAGAAATGGGGATGGGAGGGCTTTGGCGTAAGATTAAGTTGTTGTTTGCCTCCTTGAATGGTGCCAGTTCCACGAGTAGGCAGAGGCTGTTTTTCCAGAGAATCCAAGGCATAGGAGGCAACTAGATCCGCCTACTCCTGTGATCCCAGGTAGGAGAGGGCATGAGTGGCGACTGGATCCTGCCCACCTCCCCTGGAATCCAGTGAGATTTCAACGGTTTCAACTGTTTCAACTGACTCTTTGGAGGTTACAGCCCTCCCCCTTATTTCCCCTTCTGGACTCAAGTGTGCGGTTGCAGGCGTGATGGCCTCTGGCTGTATTGACAAGTTATAAGTACGTTTTTAGGAGTCTCGTCATGCCCTGAGTTTGTGCCCTTAACACGTTGTAGCTTTTGATAGTTGCACTTCGTTCTGTTTAAAGTAGTCAATTGTTGCAGTTGTTGTGGTTTTGGCGGTACAGGTGAGAGTGCAAGTGGGTGAAGATTGGCAGGTGGAATACTCCTCTACTCTCCATAAGGCTTACCCCACTTGTAATTCAGTTGAGCTGCTTTTTTTGCATTCCGGCCGCCTCATTTCACATGGGACACGTGACTTGCACAATTAATTACACCCTAGAGGTTTTTTTTCTCCCTTTTTTCAACATATAATAGGCTAAGGCCTAGGATATAAAGCGTACAGTGATCATCGACCACTCGTTATTTTCCATTTGCCCTATTTGAACTGGGACATCTGCTCTAACCTGATTAACAATGCCTCTATTACTGATTCCTACAGCTTGGACGTCTCTTCCTGAGAGAGTTAGGTTTGGGACTTTCACAGAATGAACTGTACAATCAGTAGCTCCCATGTCTATTAAAAAAGAAATGGGGCGGCCACTGACTTTACCATCAATGTATGCGCCACTTTGATATACAGACTGTTCCAATTAGGTGATCCTCCTCCCCCTCAGGCACCACCATTGTGAATTATTTTCTGGAGAAAACTGCAGAAAATCATTGATTAGAGTCAATTATTGTCTTGTAACCCGGGCACCATATGACATCCTGTTTTCAATATTTTGCTGCAACACTGAGGCTGTAAGAATACTCATGCAAAACAATTTTTGATCATGCATACCTGCACAGAAGTTAGTTGGGATGTGATCCATCGATGGTATGTCTCTCTGCATTTGAGGAAAGATTCATTCAGGATTCTATCTGGATTTACTCACCGTTCTCATTTCTATTGCTTGACTTTGCCACAGAAATGACATGCAGTCATTTATCAGTTATCACATCAATGTTTGCATTGATTGTAGGATTATTCACCATTCCTCTTCCATGGCGGTACATCTACATTGCTCCTTTCCTATTCTCATGCCTTGCATCAAAGGTATCTCATTCATTCCTGCATTCCCAGATTGAACATAACCCAAATCCAAACCCATCAAATGATTCCAGGCAATCCTTTAAAATTGCTTAATCTGGGCAACCATCAGCATCACTTTTCTTCTGCCTCACATCAAACCAATCACTACTGTATTTGCAAAGCACCAATATCTTCTCTATATTCTTTGTCTGCCAGCACATTTCACTTTGCTTGATATGATTCTTAAGCTCCTGGGTGCAAACCAGTGATAAAGGGAGAGATGAAACCACTATAACCATCTTTCTCAGGGGCTTTGGATCCACAGTGCTTTTTGGAAAAAAAACTGCATAAGGCTCTCTTAAGAAGCGAGCCCTGGCTCTCTAGGGTCCCGTAAAGACCTTGGGGCAGATTTATGTTTGACTTGCGCTTCATTTACGCCGCCGTTGCGTCACTTTTGTGACGCAGCAGCGGCGCAAATCCTGCGCCATGGTGCGGGGTATTTACAATGTGACGCATCTGGGTGATGCGTCACGTTGTATAGCCCTGCGCCACATGTTGCCGTTCCAGGGCAGGTGGGGGCGTTCCGGCGCAGGAACACCTCCTAAAAGTGGCTGAGTGAAATCTACAAGATTTAACTCAGTCACTTTTGAGCCCATGCTGCGTCAAAACCCTGCGCCTGCTTGAAGCAGGCATAAGGATTGACGCAGCATTGTGAAGATAGGGCCCCCCAGAGCATTGCTGGAGCTGCGTCGCGCTTGCTACGCAACTCCAGCAATGCGTCACTTTTACGGCACAGATGCGTGATGCATCTGTGCCGTTTTTGCCCCATGGTGCGCCGCATTATAAATGCGGCGCATCCATGGTGGGGGAGCTGGGGCGCACAATAACTGGCGCATCCCTGCTGATATGCAGGGATGCGTCAGTTAGTATAAATATGCCCCCTTATATTCTTTGCACAATTCATATCTCTCTCATACACCTGCTTTTTCAAATGCTTAATTATATCGTAGTATTTATTAGCTAACTAATCAAAAGGAGACATTTTAGGTGGAACCCTACCTAGTTCTCCAGTCAGCCAAGCAACAGCATTGTTACCATCGGACCTCAAATAACAGGAACCACAATCTCATCTCAAACAACAAATTCAAATCAGTCCACAGCATTGTTGCTGTTTGTAACAACTCTCAGAGTGCTCTTGCAATTTTGGAAAATTCGTCATAAAAATATAAAGATCAACTCTCAATCAGGGCACATGCGCATAAATTCTTTAGGAGAAACTTTGCAACTGTTCCTTATTTCTGAATCTTCTGTGTTCCATCTTTCTTTGTGTTTTGTGCTTAGTAACTGCATTCTCTTGTTTTTCAAATACATCTTTAATGTGAGCTCTTCAGGCCATTAAACTCAATTCCTTTATGTCATCATGGGTGTGAGAAGTTGGCCTGGTATATGATGTTCACTAGTTAAAGTGACCACCTTGTACCATGCCAAGCAACCCTTATGGTGTGGTTGTAAGTCAAGCTTTTCGGACTAGCTGCCCTAGTGGTAGCGTAGGCTAAGCAGTCTTTGAGGCTAAACTCGTGAAACGTGTTAAGCAAGCTGTTTTACCAAATGCAACCCCCTTTTATACCAATGAAAGGACACCACACAGATATATATTCAAAATATATATGTATTTATTTCTCAAAGTAACCCCTAGTCTCTTTATGAGCACAGGAGCACAAATCGTCAAACAAGATTACAGTAGAATACACAGAAGTTGCACTTTATATGGATAGGCCCTGGTGGCCACTCGAACCATATACTAAAATAGTGGTATAAGTACCACGAACAGAAAAGGGAAAAGGCCTAGGGCTTCTAGAATCGCTGGGCCTACAAGGAGCTAACTTTAGTTAGTGACCAGGAGGTCCACGGGTTGCGTGTGCAGAGCAAATAGTCACACGCGAGCTCCCATAGGTTTCAATGGGTGCGTAAAAAGTACAAAGTTACTGCAAAAGGAATCTTCCGGATGACCTAGGAACTTAAGATTGGAAACACAGACACTAGAGATGATTCTCTACACTTGGGCACCGGAGTGCCAGCTTTACCTCACCCACAGGAAGCGGGTGCATAGGCGTCGAAGTGCGTCGGGTTTCTTCTATCTGTTCCGTGGGGCCTGTAGATAAAGATGCTGCAGGCGGTCGGTCTGGAAGAGATGCGGTGGATCCAAGAGTGGATCGGAGATGTTGAAGACCTGTAAGCAGAGGGGACAGTGTTCACAGTCACTAGCCAGTGACCAGCGTGGCACCAGGTGGGTACCAGGCGATGTCGGGTGCAAACAGGAAGAAAGGTGTAGATTGTCTCTGCAGCCACGTGGTCCCTGAAGGTCGACGACGTCCAGGAGTCGAGTCACGAGCTGTGCCACGCAGGCTCTCACTGTCGGCGGTGTCGGCGACTTGATCGAAGCAAACAAGCCTTGGCAAAAGCAATTGTTGTAGGAAAGGAAATAAGCTGATGGTTCTGACCAGCAAGGTCAGAGGGACTGCTCCTTTGGAGGGGAGCAAGGGCCAGTCTGGAGCAACCAGACCAGCGGTGTATTTCTTGAAGTTCGTCGCCAAGATGGCCACTAGCCAGCGGGCCAGCAACCGGTTAGGCGCGTCGAGTGGCAAAATGCAGAAGGGCCCCACGCAGATCGTGGAGATGCTGGAGGGCTCACCTTTGGTGCAGATGCTGCTCGGATGTTGGGCTTCTCAGATCCCAAAGCACAACTTGGAGGGAGCCTCGGTTGTTGCACTTGTCAGCTTGTCGTAGTCGTTCCAAGATGGCTGGCTCCACGTGTTTCGGTGCCTCCACGGGTCTCTTCTTTTCAGGGACTGTGGATCGGGCGGTGAGAGGTCTGGAGGTCCAGGTCTTGTCAGTCTCTGGGCTTGGGCTCCGGCGGGAGGCGGCGGCAAAGCAGACGTGGATTCGCTGGATGGTGCTTGCGTTAGCAAGGTGGTCACTCCCTGACCACAGGGGAGATTGGCTTCAGTCCTCTGTGCGGCAGAGCGTCGAAGTTCCCGTCTTCTTATTAGTTTCAAGTTGATTCCAGGATGTCTGAAGTCTTAGGACACAGCTCCTACCTTTAAGCGGATTCTAGGGGCCGGACTACCTGCTAGGTCCCTCCCTAAGGGTGGGACCAGGAAGGGGGGTGGTTACACCCCCAATCCTTTGTCCAGCTCGCCCCAGGCACGGGACTGGTGTGCCCCAGGACCGGTTTGAACTGGCATATGCACCGAGGCTCCTTGTGAGCCTCAGGCATGTCTGATTCTATTCAGCCCTACCTGACCAATACACAAAATCCTGTCTGGGGTGGTGCACGCACCTCCCCTGGCAGGAAACCCTTTGTCCACACCTCCCAAGCTGGAAGGACTCCCAGCAGCAGGAGGGCAGACTTGTGTCTGTGGTGGCAGCATCCATTTTGTGGAGCTGAGGCTATGTCTGATTTTACACGGGTTTCAGGTACTGTACATGTCGTGTCCCTCTAGAAGGGTGGAATGCTAACCCCGTCGCCAGAATTGGCGAGGGGTTAGTATTCCAATTCGTATGACACCTTACTCGACATGTTTTGATAAAGCCAAACCAAAGTTAGCATTTAACCGCGAGGTTAATAATGCACTTAAGAGTATATGGTATGACGATATCTGGAAACAGTAGAAGGAAGTTGTTCCGACCACTGCAGACAGGCTCAGCTCATGCCAGAGCACCATCTCACATGGAACCAAGCACTCTGCCTTCAGGATTGTTAACGCCTGCCATAGGAGTGACTTATAGGTTACCAGGTGTCCCGTTTAAGGTTAGGTATAGGTATACTACACCTAAGTAAGAGGTGGTTACACCAACTTACCCCAGCTGAGTGATCAGCCAGTTGTGTCAAATTTGTTAGGCCAAGCCTGGGGTGGCATAATACATGCTTCAGCCCCTGGCAGGCCTTGGATACACCAATGCCCTGGGTACCTAGTGTACACTGGTACAGGGGCTCACAGGGTGATCCAATTCCAATAGGTTATGCACCTAGGGTGCACAGTGTCAATTTAGTAGAGAGAACAGCAGGCTGGGGGTCTGATTGGCAGGCCCACAGCCTTAATATGTCGAAAACCAGTGAAGCAAAAAGCAAAAATTTGGGGTGACCATAGGATAGCAGACCCTACTCTCCTACACAACCCCCCCCCCAAACGCTGGGACATTAAACTAGCCTTGACCAGTCTCGTCTTCATGTCCTAAGTGGAAGTACCTGGAGAGACCATCTGCTTTCCCATGGTCAGTACCTGGCCGGTGCTCCACTGTAAAGTCCATCCCCTGTAGGGAAATGGACCACCTAAGCAGTTTGGGATTTTCACCCTTCATCTGATTTAGCCATAAGAGGGGCTTATGGTCGGTCTGAATCTTGAAGTGAGTGCCAAACAAGTATGGCCTCAGCTTCTTCAGGGCCCACACCACAGCAAAGGCCTCCCTCTCAATAGCTGACCAATTCTTCTCTCTGGGGGTCAACCTTCTGCTAATAAAAGCAATGGGTTGGTCTTGACCATCTACATTAAGTTGTGACAGCACAGCTCCCACACCCAACTCAGAAGCATCTGTTTGGACAATAAACTCTTTGGAATAGTCAGGACTTTTCAGGATAGGTGCAGAGCACATGGCCTCCTTCAGGTCATCAAATGCCTTTTGACAGCTTACTGTCCACTGAACCTTTTTGGGCATCTTCTTGGATGTCAGATCATTAAGAGGAGTCACAATGGACCCATAGTTCTTAACAAACTTCCTGTAGTACCCAGTCAAGCCCAAGAAAGCTCGAACTTGAGTCTGGGTGGTTGGAGGAGACCAGTCCTTGATGGATTGTATCTTACTCTCCAGTGGTTGAACTTGGCCTCCACCTACAAGGTGGCCCAAATACACAACCTTACTCTGCCCTATCTGGCACTTAGTAGCCTTGATAGTGAGGCCTGCCCTTTGCAGAGCCTTAAGAGCCTTCTTCAGGTGGATCAGGTGATCCTCCCAGGTGGAACTAAAGACTGCAATGTCATCAAGATATGCTGCGCAAAAGTCATCCAACCCAGTAAGGACTTGGTTCACCAGCCTTTGGAAGGTGGCAGGTGCATTCTTCAGACCAAAGGGCATCACCACAAACTGATAATGCCCACCTGGGGTTGAGAATGCTGTTTTGGCCTTAGACTCCTCAGCTAATCTGATTTGCCAATAGCCAGCTGTCAAGTCAAATGTGCTCAAAAACTTAGCAGAAGCTAGTTTGTCTATGAGCTCATCTGCCCTTGGAATAGGGTGTGCATCTGTCCTGGTGACAGCATTGAGTCCTCTGTAATCCACACAGAACCTCATCTCTCTCTTGCCATCTTTGGTGTGAGGTTTGGGGACCAGAACCACTGGGCTAGCCCAGGGGCTCTCTGAGGGTTCAATGACACCTAATTCCAGCATTTTATGTACCTCAGCCTTTATACAGTCCCTGACATGGTCAGGTTGTCTGTAGAGCTTGTTCTTTACAGGCAGACTGTCACCAGTGTCCACCACATGGGTACACCAGTCAGTTTGGCTAGGTATTAGGGAAAACAGATGTTGAAAGGATTGTAGGACTTGCCTACATTCAGTCTGCTGATGGGCAGTGAGGTTGCCTCCAAGGGTCACTCCTTCAACTGAGCCATCTTCAGGGTTCTGAGACAACAGGTCGGGGAGAGGGTCACTCTCTTCCTCCTGTCCCTCATCTGTAGACATGAGCAAGCCCATGTCTGCCCTGTCAACATATGCTTTTAACCTGTTAACATTGAGTACCCTGTGGGGACTCCTGGGAGTTCCTAGGTCCACCAAGTAGGTGACCTCTCCCTTCTTTTCCAGGATTGTATGGGGTCCAGACCATTTGTCTTGGAGTGCTGCTGGGGCCACTGGCTCCAACACCCATACCTTCTGTCCTGGCTGAAACTCAACCAAGACAGCCTTTTGGTCATGCCAAGCTTTCTGTAAGGCCTGGCTTGCCTCAAGGTTTTTGGATGCCTTCTCCATATACTCAGCCATCCTGGAGCGGAGACCAAGTACATAGTCCACTATGTCTAGCTTAGGCTTTTTGAGAGGTAACTCCCATCCTTCCTTCACCAAACACAGTGGGCCTCTCACAGGGTGCCCAAACAACAATTCAAAGGGGCTGTAGCCAACCCCCTTTTGTGGGACCTCTCTGTAAGCAAACAGAAGGCAGGGTAGAAGGATGTCCCATCTTCGCCTGAGCTTTTCAGGTAATCCTTTGATCATACCCTTCAGGGTCTTGTTGAATCTCTCAACAAGCCCATTGCATTGTGGGTGATAAGGGGTGGTGAACTTGTAGTTGACACCACATTCCTTCCACATAGCTGTCAAGTATCCTGACATAAAGTTGGTACCTCTGTCAGATACTACCTCCTTAGGAAACCCCACTCTGGAGAATACTCCCAGCAGGGCCCTGGCCACAACAGGTGCTGTAGTGGTCCTAAGGGGAATTGCCTCTGGATACCTGGTGGCATGATCCACTACCACCAGTATAAATCTGTGCCCAGATGCAGTGGGAGGATCCATGGGACCCACTATGTCTATTCCCACTCTTTCAAAGGGGACCCCCACCACAGGTAGTGGTATGAGGGGGGCCTTTGTTGTGCCACCTGATTTGCCACTGGCTTGGCAGGTCACACAGGAGCGACAAAACTCCTTTGTATCTTCATTCATATGAGGCCAGTGAAAGTGAGGGACAAGCCTGTCCCAAGTCTTGTTCTGGCCTAGGTGTCCTGCTAAAGGAATATCATGGGCCAAGGTAAGAAGGAAGCCCCTAAATTGCAGAGGTATAACCAACCTCCTGGTAGCACCAGGCTTGGGGTCTCTAGCCTCTGAATAAAGGAGCCCTTCATCCCAATACACTTTATGGGTACCTTGAGCATTCCCAGCAGCCTCAGCAGCAGCCAGCTGTCTGAGGGGTTCAAGAGAGGGACAGGATAACTGAGCCTGCCTCAAGTCAGCCCTTGAAGGTCCCCCTGTCCCCAGAAACTCAACCTGATCAGGTTCAAGCTCTTCAGGGACAGTTCCTTCAGGGTCCTCTAGATCAACTTCCTGGGAAGGCTGATCATCACTCTGAGGCAGGGGGGAAGGCACAGCCTTGACCCTCCTGTTCTTCTTCTTGGTAGGTGCTTGGTCCATTGTTCCAGGATCCAAGACCTGAGGTTCAGTGAGGCACTTTTTGGCCTGTGACCTGGTCACAGCAAGGACATGTGATGATATACCTAACATCTCTGCATGAGTCCTGTACTCCACTTCTGACCATTGAGAACTCTCTAGGTCATTGCCCAACAAACATTCTACTGGGAGGTCTGCACTAACCACAACCCTTTTGAGGCCAGTTACCCCTCCCCATGAGAAGTTAACAACTGCCACACTATGTGAAGTAGTGGCATTGCTGGCATTGGTCACCAGGTAATTCTCACCTGGTATGTACTGTCCAGGATCCACAAAGCCGGGTGTCACCATAGTGACACTGGCACATGTGTCCCTGTAGGCTTGAGCCACTTTGTCATTTATTAAAGGAGTCTGTCTGTACTTGCCCAGGTTACTGGGGCTCACAGTCAGGGACAAATCAATGTCCCCATCACAGATCAAGACTGCCTGTGTCAGGGTTCTGTCTAAGTCAGAATCTCCTTCAGTTCCCATAGTGATTCCCACTACACCCTTTGTCTGGGGACCAACACTGCTAACAGTAGTACTGGGAGCAGGTGCCTTAGGGGCAACAGTGTTGGGGGCTCCACCCTTTTTGCAATCACTAGTCCAGTGAGTTGTATTTTTACAATGATTGCACCAGGGTTTCTTCTGACCTTCTTTCTTCTTTTTGGACTGTTGGGACCCACCCTCTTTAGCAGTAGTTTGGGGCCCTGTTGAAGACTTCTGGTCTTTAGGTTTCTGATCTCCACCCTTTTGGTCTGTTTTCTTCTGATCACCCCCTTGGCCCTGGTTCTGGTTCTTTTGCTTAACCCTGGTTCTGACCCATTTGTCTGCCTTCTTTCCCAATTCTTGTGGAGAGGTCAGCTCAGAGTCAACCAAGTGTTGATGCAGTTGCTGGTTTTGACAGTTATTTAAAATCTGTTCTCTCATCATCAAATGGTACAATCCTGTATAATCAGATACCTTACTTCCCAGCAACCAACCCTCCAAAGCCTTAGTGGCACATTCAACATATTCAGACCAGTCCTGAGTCTGTGTCTTTTGGGTGTCTCTGAACATTAACCTGTACTGTTCAGTGGTTAAGCCTAACTCATCAACTAGGACACTCTTCAGAACTCTGTAATTTCTGACATCCTCTTCTCTAGTAGTGAGGAGTCTGTCTCTGCCTCTTCCTTCAAAGGAGAGCCAGAGGATTGCTGCCCACTGGTCTTCAGGAACCTGCTGCACTTTGCAGGCTCTCTCAAGAGCAGTCATCCATTTGTGGATGTCATCCCCACTTTTGTAGGGGGGCACAACCTTAGATAGGTTCCTATTGTCAAAGACCCTATCTTTGTCCTTAGGGACAATGCTGCCACCAGTGGGTATAGACCCACTCTCTTTAGGTTGCCTAGCCTTGTTCAGTTTTTCTTCCATCAGGGCTACTTCTAGCTCCTGCTTCCTGATCCTCAGCTGGGCTTCCTGCATTCTGGCCTCATGTTCCCTCCTCTGAGGGGTGGTCAGTCTCCTTCTGGAGTGACCTTGAGAGCCTCTAGAGCCATGAGAAGCATTGGAGTCACCTGAGCGATTCCTTCGCCTCCCAAGCCCTGGGTTAAGTCCACTGGGGAGATCCAATGGGAGGATCCCATTCTCAGTCCCCAATAGCCTTAAGTTAGCTGGGCCAAGTATAACACTTGGCACTGGGCTAGTTCTCCCTTCATCCTCACTACTTTCAGTATCCTTCTCACTCTCATCCTCTGTGGTAGGCATCCCATCTAAGGGGTGACTATTGGGAAGGGGTACCTCTGTAGCATCCTCAGAAGGGGGGCCTCCTGTTCCTGTCCCTAAGGGGGCTAACTGGGAAGCTTTCTCGAGCTCTTTCTGATTTTCATCATTCTGTAAGAGTTCTCTGAGCTCAGCAGAGGTAGGGTTCTTGGGCTGTTTAAGGCCTCTAAGAGTTGCCAAATGCCTGAGCTCATTCTGATTTAGGGTAGCAAAGATGGATGGTGCCCTCTGGGGGTCACTCTCAACAGAGATGGGTACCTTGGACACCTCTGCCCCAGCCATTGCTCTTAAGTGTGGGTGGATGTGTTGCAATCTACCTACACTTGGGTTTACCTACTAAACCTATCTAGTAGTTGTAGTCAGGGTGTGCTACTCCCTTTGCTCTACAACAACTAAGTTCAGTAGAACTTATGTATATCTAATCTTGTTTTATATGTACCTACAGGTACCTATGTGATCTTTCAATTGGTAACCAGGAGATTACAATGGTAAAACACAGCAAGCTCAAATCCAACCGCTGCTCACCAATGTGAGAAGTTGGCCTGGTATATGATGTTCACTAGTTAAAGTGACCACCTTGTACCATGCCAAGCAACCCTTATGGTGTGGTTGTAAGTCAAGCTTTTCGGACTAGCTGCCCTAGTGGTAGCGTAGGCTAAGCAGTCTTTGAGGCTAAACTCGTGAAACGTGTTAAGCAAGCTGTTTTACCAAATGCAACCCCCTTTTATACCAATGAAAGGACACCACACAGATATATATTCAAAATATATATGTATTTATTTCTCAAAGTAACCCCTAGTCTCTGGGGGTCACTCTCAACAGAGATGGGTACCTTGGACACCTCTGCCCCAGCCATTGCTCTTAAGTGTGGGTGGATGTGTTGCAATCTACCTACACTTGGGTTTACCTACTAAACCTATCTAGTAGTTGTAGTCAGGGTGTGCTACTCCCTTTGCTCTACAACAACTAAGTTCAGTAGAACTTATGTATATCTAATCTTGTTTTATATGTACCTACAGGTACCTATGTGATCTTTCAATTGGTAACCAGGAGATTACAATGGTAAAACACAGCAAGCTCAAATCCAACCGCTGCTCACCAATGTGAGAAGTTGGCCTGGTATATGATGTTCACTAGTTAAAGTGACCACCTTGTACCATGCCAAGCAACCCTTATGGTGTGGTTGTAAGTCAAGCTTTTCGGACTAGCTGCCCTAGTGGTAGCGTAGGCTAAGCAGTCTTTGAGGCTAAACTCGTGAAACGTGTTAAGCAAGCTGTTTTACCAAATGCAACCCCCTTTTATACCAATGAAAGGACACCACACAGATATATATTCAAAATATATATGTATTTATTTCTCAAAGTAACCCCTAGTCTCTTTATGAGCACAGGAGCACAAATCGTCAAACAAGATTACAGTAGAATACACAGAAGTTGCACTTTATATGGATAGGCCCTGGTGGCCACTCGAATCATATACTAAAATAGTGGTATAAGTACCACGAACAGAAAAGGGAAAAGGCCTAGGGCCTCTAGAATCGCTGGGCCTACAAGGAGCTAACTTTAGTTAGTGACCAGGAGGTCCACGGGTTGCGTGTGCAGAGCAAATAGTCACACGCGAGCTCCCATAGGTTTCAATGGGTGCGTAAAAAGTACAAAGTTACTGCAAAGGGAATCTTCCGGATGACCTAGGAACTTAAGATTGGAAACACAGACACTAGAGATGATTCTCTACACTTGGGCACCGGAGTGCCAGCTTTACCTCACCCACAGGAAGCGGGTGCATAGGCGTCGAAGTGCGTCGGGTTTCTTCTATCTGTTCCGTGGGGCCTGTAGATAAAGATGCTGCAGGCGGTCGGTCTGGAAGAGATGCGGTGGATCCAAGAGTGGATCGGAGATGTTGAAGACCTGTAAGCAGAGAGGACAGTGTTCACAGTCACTAGCCAGTGACCAGCGTGGCACCAGGTGGGTACCAGGCGATGTCGGGTGCAAACAGGAAGAAAGGTGTAGCTTGTCTCTGCAGCCACGTGGTCCCTGAAGGTCGACGACGTCCAGGAGTCAAGTCACGAGCTGTCCCACGCAGGTTCTCGCTGTCGGCGGTGTCGGCGACTTGATCGAAGCAAACAACCCTTGGCAAAAGCAATTGTTGTAGGAAAGGAAATAAGCTGATGGTTCTGACCAGCAAGGTCAGAGGGACTGCTCCTTTGGAGGGGAGCAAGGGCCAGTCTGGAGCAACCAGACCAGCGGTGTATTTCTTGAAGTTCGTCGCCAAGATGGCCACTAGCCAGCGGGCCAGCAACCGGTTAGGCGCGTCGAGTGGCAAAATGCAGAAGGGCCCCACGCAGATCGTGGAGATGCTGGAGGACTCACCTTTGGTGCAGATGCTGCTCGGATGTTGGGCTTCTCAGATCCCAAAGTACAACTTGGAGGGAGCCTCGGTTGTTGCACTTGTCAGCTTGTCGTAGTCGTTCCAAGATGGCTGGCTCCACGTGTCTCGGTGCCTCCACGGGTCTCTTCTTTTCAGGGACTGTGGATCGGGCGGTGAGAGGTCTGGAGGTCCAGGTCTTGTCAGTCTCTGGGCTCGGGCTCCGGCGGGAGGCGGCGGCAAAGCAGACGTGGATTCGCTGGATGGTGCTTGCGTTAGCAAGGTGGTCACTCCCTGACCACAGGGGAGATTGGCTTCAGTCCTCTGTGCGGCAGAGCGTCGAAGTTCCCGTCTTCTTCTTAGTTTCAAGTTGATTCCAGGATGTCTGAAGTCTTAGGACACAGCTCCTACCTTTAAGCGGATTCTAAGGGCCGGACTACCTGCTAGGTCCCTCCCTAAGGGTGGGACCAGGAAGGGGGGTGGTTACACCCCCAATCCTTTGTCCAGCTCGCCCCAGGCCCGGGACTGGTGTGTCCCAGGACCGGTTTGAACTGGCATATGCACCGAGGCTCCTTGGGAGCCTCAGGCATGTCTGATTCTATTCAGCCCTAACTGACCAATACACAAAATCCTGTCTGGGGTGGTGCACGCACCTCCCCTGGCAGGAAACCCTTTGTCCACACCTCCCAAGCTGGAAGGACTCCCAGCAGCAGGAGGGCAGACTTGTGTCTGTGGTGGCAGCATCCATTTTGTGGAGCTGAGGCTATGTCTGATTTTACCCGGGTTTCAGGTACTGTACATGTCGTGTCCCTCTAGAAGGGTGGAATGCTAACCCCGTCGCCAGAATTGGCGAGGGGTTAGTATTCCAATTCGTATGACACCTTACTCGACATGTTTTGATAAAGCCAAACCAAAGTTAGCATTTAACCGCGAGGTTCATAATGCACTTAAGAGTATATGGTATGACGATATCTGGAAACAGTAGAAGGAAGTTGTTCCGACCACTGCAGACAGGCTCAGCTCATGCCAGAGCACCATCTCACATGGAACCAAGCACTCTGCCTTCAGGATTGTTAAGGCCTGCCATAGGAGTGACTTATAGGTTACCAGGTGTCCCATTTAAGGTTAGGTATAGGTATACTACACCTAAGTAAGAGGTGGTTACACCAACTTACCCCAGCTGAGTGATCAGCCAGTTGTGTCAAATTTGTTAGGCCAAGCCTGGGGTGGCATAATACATGCTTCAGCCCCTGGCAGGCCTTGGATACACCAATGCCCTGGGTACCTAGTGTACACTGGTACAGGGGCTCACAGGGTGATCCAATTCCAATAGGTTATGCACCTAGGGTGCACAGTGTCAATTTAGTAGAGAGAACAGCAGGCTGGGGGTCTGATTGGCAGGCCCACAGCCTCAATATGTCGAAAACCAGTGAAGCAAAAAGCAAAAATTTGGGGTGACCATAGGATAGCAGACCCTACTCTCCTACAATGGGTAAAATTCATTTTGCAATTTCTCCTCACATTTTCATTTTACTAATATCGACCTTACACTCATCGGCTAAATCTTCTCATTTATCATGTGCTTCATTTGTACATCTAGCTTCTTCTTTGAACAACTATCACAATTCATTTATAGTGCATATCAATCCATTCAAATCAATTGTCCCTTAAAAAATTTCGCCATATTCAATTTTGAATTGACGAACATCCATAGTTATCTCCATAGGAATGTCCTTGATATAACTGTAGTAACTAGTGGATCAATCACCAAAACAATAAAAATCCAATGTAGGAAGCTGGAAATGTGAATCGTTAAAGAAAAAACATTTTCTAGTGCCTAAAAGTCAAAAGCGCCACTTTGGGCAATCTGCTCGTGCTTGATTGGTCAAAGATTCAGGCCGACTATGATGGAGTCAGATACACTTAGTGGTAGGGCCTGGTCAAGTTTTTACATTCTGACCTAATTTTTGGGTGTTTTGTCTATCAAAGTTGAGCAAGGATCCTCGTTAGGCCAGCTTTGGGTTTGACGATGGCAGCATGGCTTAGCGCAATGCCTTGGTCAACTAATGGAAGTCTTGTCGATGAAGAAAAGCTCTGGAGCTTCAGTGGGGGCAACCTGAATCTCAGGCTGAGTTGTGGTTCGACGTTGCCAGTGTGACACTCGACGATGGGTCGGTCAACTTATGGAGTATTTTGACAAATATTATCCAAATCTTCTCAAACTTCTAAATCTTCTTCCAGGGTGTCCTTTTGGGGTTACAAAGTGTGCACAACACCAATCCAAGGTTTCAGAAATTCTGAGTTGCTCCTTGGGATGTTGGGACTATTTCTCCTACAATGCACCTTGCCAAATCCTTTAAAGTCCAGCTGAAGGTGGTCAGCTAATTTCTTCTTGCTGGAGAGGATGCAGGTAGAGCTCATTTAACCTGTTGCTTTCAAGGAGTCCACTCCTTCACTTTTCAAGGCAAGGCGAAGTCCTTGAGGCTGTAGTTACAAAGTGTGCAGCAGGTGCAGTCATTCAGAGGGCAATCCTCTTAGTGCAGCCAAGGTTCCTGCAGTCCTTCCTCTTCTTGTAGTTTAAGGTAGCAATCTGAATTGCTGGGCAGCTCTCCTATATTTATCCAGTGTTTTTGGGTGACAAGTATGGGGGCACCCCTGGCCAATGGGGACAGGGTGCCACCCAGAATTATGACAGATTCCTCCAAAGTGTGGCATATTCTTGCCAGTGAAAGCACTGTTCTTTGAAAATCCAGAATGTAGAAACTCTCTACTAGAGGTTAAGGTGTAGCATAGCCAACCCACTTGCATGGCTAGGTTTCCCTAACACTCCCCTTCCAGCCCCTTTGCTAGTTAAATAACTGAGGCTCCTGTCTGTCTAGGGGTGAAGGATTTGGGGGCGAGCCTGTTTCCTGTTCTGTCATTCCCTCTTTGAAGACAGGTTTGGCTCTTCTACCCCCATTCTGCCTATTGTTTTGCAGATCTCATCTCATCAGATGTTCTTTGTCTCTATGCAGTCCACTTCACACCTCATCAGGCTCAGCCTGCCAATGGCTCACCAATCAGGAAAAGCAGCTGGAATGGTGGATTTTGGTTCATTAGAAAAACAAACTCTATAACTTATTTTCCATGATAGTTATACAAATTATAACCATAGCAAGCTGTTGTATTTAATCTAACTATCATTGCAATAATTTGAAGTAGATTTTTTAGCTCACTACTATCAATAAACTATACTTTATGGAACTATTCCTATGTTAGCATCTGGAGAAAATGTGCTACAATAAAGATATACTATGGCAGTGTTTCCCTCACCAGGGCAGATAAAACATCTTTTAAAATGCCTCTACTTATAGTTACAAGTCACCCTAACCCTTGGGGCACTTAGAGAAGACCTTAGGGGTGACTTAAATGTACAAATAAGGTAGATTAAGACTATGGAAGTACCTTTAATTCCAAAGTCAAATTTACATATAAATTAAATTTAAAAGCAGCCTGCAAAGAAAGCCTGCGTTTAAATTGCCAATTTAGGCTGCATTGTTCCCATGAAGAGTGGACTCAAGACTGATTTGCATATGGCTGGGTCCAAACTGTGTTCACTTGGTGAGCAAAATACCAATGGATAAACCCAGATATGTGGATGAGGGTAAGAAATGTTTAATCACTCCCTCCATCATTTTATTTTGTGATGTTGCTATGTGCTCCCTAATTGCCTAGGCATGGGCCCCTTGCTCGCTGCACCACTGGATTCAAAGGTACCTGGCTAATGAGGGGTGATACAACGAAACTGGTCCCAAGATGCTTGTTTCCGGATACAGGGGGGACCTCTCTGAGTAATTTGGGCTGGACAGCTCAGTGAAAGGAGGATTGCTCGTAGTCCGGTTAACTGATGAAATTCAGCACGCATATTGGAAGGACACGAGCAGATAGTACCATTCCGTAGCTTTCTGTCCTCGCATTGAGATGATGGCAAGGATTTTTTTAGAAGAGAATATCTAAATCTGAAAAAAGTTTGGAGATCCCTGCAAAAACAAGATATTGAAACTCCATTAAAGGGAGTTTTACTGAGCTAAATGACAGCACGTTAAAGCCACATCAACCAAATCCATCAGAGATTGTAGATCACTGCGAGAACTTACTAGGATTACGGGCAGAAAATACGCCATGTTGATGAAGTGACCATAGGCACTAACTCATTTAAATAAGGATTCAGACCTAAGGCAACTTTACAGTGCCAATAAGAGAGACTTACAGCAATTGTCTTGAAAAAGATGGGATATCATTAGAACCATCGAAACGCGTCGACACATCATCTACATAATCCGTGGAGGTAATTAGTTCTGTAGATAGGAAAACATTTATTATATCCAGGCCTAGTTACGTAATTGTTCAGAACGGATATGTTCCTTTAATGACAAAACATATTGTCTTTTCTTTTCTCTCTTAGTGCATCAACTGTATTATATGAATTTCAGTCTTTTAGCAAAACAATGTTTTTAAATTTATAGGAATGTGAGATTGAGAGCTATTGTATTTGTTTTTAACTGTTTTTATTAATCTTGTTGTGATATATGTATTTGTGTTTTTTAACAATAAAAGAATATAACTTTGAGATATCCAAAAAAAGTTGTATAGATTTTATCCTTTGGAATTTGCGACTTTATGAAACGTTAAGTGTTTTCATACTATCTGAGAAATCACCAAGGGATTCTTTGTCTCTACCTGCCAGTAGTACCCTATTACCTTGGTGTGGTATAAGGGATCCCTCTCTCTTTTTTATACAGCTCCCATGATGAACAGGGTCAAGACTAATTTGCATATGGCTGGGTCTACACTGGGGTGGCATGGTGAGCAAAAGAATGATGGATTTAACCAAGATCTCTTGACTGGGAGTGAATGTTTGATTTGCTCTGCATTCTGTCTATCATCTGTGTGTCCTTTGCTTTCTTGCCCTAAGTGCGCCGGGTATGCCCAGACATGGGTCACGGGCTCACTGTGTCACTGGAGTCAAGCTAGACTGGCAGGTGAGAGGTGATACCCTGAAACTGGTCCCCAGATGCTTGTTTCTGGTCCAGGGAAGACCTGGCTTGGCAGCTCGGGCTGGAATGTTCCCATGGGGAACAGGGTCAAGAATGATTTGCATTGCTGGGTCTAAACTGGAGTGGCTTCTGGAGCAACAAAACAATGGATTTAGGCCCAGATCTCTATACTGGGCTGAATGTTTGACGTTGATCAGCATTCTGTCCATCAATTGTTCTTTTTTGCATTTGTCACCCCAAGTAGGACGGGTATGCCAAGACGTGGGTCCCATGCTCTCTGTCAAGGCCTTGAATCCTCGGAGTCATACGATGCTCAATGGGGTTCGCCTCCTGATAGCCCCAAGGTCAACAACAACAGACTTGATGGGGTGATCAAGTAAGGGAAGGGAAGGAAGGGGTCAGCAGGGAGGGAGACCTGTAACAAGAGCAAATAACTATGAGACCAGTACACATACACCCCGCTGCACAAGAAGACCTCTATACAACACTTTGTTTGGCACTAATACCTGTAAAGAAAAATAGCTGTTCAGATTCCTTAGACAGGCGTTCAGTACAAAGTGAAGCCACTAGTGATCTATAGGATGAGACAATAGAATTAATAACCTGTCTCAGTGATTCTCCTCAATTTAAATGATATACAGAACAAGTGCAACAAACCAATGATACCATAAGTGGTGTTTAACAGGGGGATGCAGAGCTGCCTCCTGGAAATGCTTGACAAGCCCCTGCTGTGGAACAGATAATCAAACAAGCACAGAAAATGGCAAAGTTACTGATGGTGTATAGGGTCTGGTAATCCCAACAGAATTTCATGCACATGAAATGCTAGCAGAGGCTCCAATACATCTTGGAACCATTCGTGGAGCTAACAACTCCAAAGGAGCACCACATCATATGATAACGGAAAGAAAACCCAGTACCCCCTGAAAGAACTGAGTAATGTGTAGACCATCCGTCGGTAAGACAGAGATCCTGCTCCAGCGTTTATTCGCAGATGAATTACCCTCTCGACTAATGCTGGGATTCCATACCACATTAAGAGGACAACAAGGGGTATAACGGAATCCTTTGTACTGTGCTGGCAGCCACATACCAACACGTGCTGCCAAACTTCAAAGTGATTAGTGCGGTATTCGACTGACTGTGGTACCGCACCGCTTAAGTATGCCACAATCAGAAATTAAAAACAGAGGCCACTCGATTAGCCCCGCAAGTGCCAATTCCCAGCTCGTCCAACAGAGCTTAACAGTAACCGGGTCTTGCCTCCATATGTCAGAGGAACTGCGGACTCAACAATGCATCAAAGAACAAGGAGTTGTGGTGCACATTGCACCCCTACTAGTCCTTCTCGCTTCCCTCTTAGACACAGCTAGGATCCTGGAATCAGCTGAACTCGTCCGGTGCCCTGGAAGCCCTCAAATCCCTGATACCTGGAATGTGGTGACGTCACACACGTCATTCACCCAGCGCCTCATGGGAATTGTGGTCCTTCCTCCTACACTCGGCAGACGCGATGTTAGTACGTCTCTGCAGTGTTTTCCTGAGGCCACCACAATGCGCTGCAACAGTACATCCCTCTCCCGATGAACATTGACAGAGACAAGGCTTTCTAGAGAGGCGTCTATGAAAGAGGGCCGTGTATCGAGGGGCATGAACCCCTGGTGCGGGCTCCCAGGAGTTTTCCTCGTTCCCATAACCTTTCGAGGCTACCAGATACCACAGTCTAGATCGGTAGATTTTTGAATCTACGGTACCTCAGACCTCATGTTCAACCTCATCATTCACCAAAACTGGCCTCAGGCCCCTTCTCATCTGTGAACGGGATGATTTAACAAGGGACACATGGAATCAGGGTGTATCCTCAGGGTGGAGGGCAAAGCAGGTTTAACTACCACAGGATTGATGAGCTTGACAATTCTGTAGGGGCCTATGTATTTGGGATTAATAAAGACACTATGGGCCCGATTCACAGAACAAACTTAAGACAAAATCCTAAACTTAGTACCATTTTGGTATTCACACAATGCACTTACTACTTCTGGTATTCACAGAATGAATTTACTACTTTTGCGATTCACAGAATAAACTTACTACTTTTGCTATTCACAGAATGGATTTAAGACTACTAACTTTACGTCCGCACTCGGGCCGGAAATTCCGGCCCGGAGGCGGAGCTTCCGGCCCGGAGGCGGGGCTTCCGGGCCAGAGGCGGGGCTTCCGGGCTGGAGGTGGGGATTCCGGCCAGTGGCGGAGATTTAAAATCTCCACCTCTGGGCCGGAAGCTCCGCCTCCGACCCGGAAGCTCCGCCTCCGGGCCGGAAGCTCCGCCTCCGGGCCGGAATTTCCGGCCCGAGTGCGGACGTAAAGTTAGTAGTCTTAAATCCACTCTGTGAATAGCAAAAGTAGTAAGTTTATTCTGTGAATACCAGAAGTAGTAAGTGCATTCTGTGAATACCAAAATGGTACTAAGTTTAGGATTTTGTCTTAAGTTTGTTCTGTGAATCGGGCCCTGCATCTTTTGAACCTAATGTTTCTGGTAGATAGCCATACATAGTCTCTCTTCCTATACAAAGGCCCTGGGCATCTGTGTTTGTCGGCGTATGCTTTGTACTGTGTTTTAGCTACTCTCAGGCTTTTCTGCGCTTCCCTCAAGGTGTTCCGTATATGGGTTATTCTTTCATGTACCTCGGGCACCTGTGTAGACTGCAAAGGGTGTAAGAAGGGGGTGAAACTAGGATGGAACCCAAAAGTGCAGTAAAAGGGAGCGAGCTTAGTTGAACTGTGGCTGTTGAGCTGTTATATGCTATTTCGGCTAACTATAACTTGTCAACCAAGGCCTCAGTAGAAACATCCATGTAACACCTAAGGTACTGTTTTAGGGTTTGGTTTACCCTTTCGGTCTGGCCGTCTGTTTGCCGGTGGAAGCTGGTGGATGTATTGTAAGCTATGCCTAAAATCGAACACCACACCCTCCAAAAGTTAGCCATGAACTGTGTTTCACGGTCGGACACTATAGTTCAGGATAGCCCATGTAACCGTACTATGTGTGTCAACAACAAATGGGCCAACATATTCGCTGTGGGGATTTGTTTGCAGGCAATGCAAAGGGCCATCTTTGTTAGATAGTCCACAACAACTCAAATGACCCTGTAACCCTTGTCCTCTGGCATCCCTACCACAAAGTCTACAGAGATATTTTCCCAAGGGTGTTCTGGAGTAGGAAGCGGTTGCAGAAGACCCGCCTGTCTGGCATGCAAGGGTTTCATCTGGCTGCAAGTCATTCATTCGTTAACCCAAGTGGATATGTTCTTTTTTACGGTGGGCTACCTGAACTGACGCCTCACCCATTCCAGAGTCTTTTCCTGGCCATTGCGCCCTGCACTGGGTAAGATGTAACACCATTTGAAGGCTTTTTTTCGCAGGGAAATAATAGGTAGCAAAAGCTGATTACCTCGCACCGGGAAACCCTATGTCACCTTCCAGTCCTTATTCTTCTCCAACCATTCCTTCCTCTTCTCATTGTGGATGTTATGTGCAATACTCTAAGGAAGGTGTCTGTATATGTTGCACATATCAGATTCTGTGGATTGAAAATGGCATTTTCTGGGCCTCATCGGGACACCCAGGAGCAGTTTGGCGGGTTAACGTGTCTGCCTTCTTGTTCTCGCTTCCTGTTCGATAGGTTACCAGAAAGTTGAACTCCGCGGAGAATAACATCCATTGCAAAAGTCATGGTATCAGGTGTCTTGCTGCTGTCATGAATTGGAGGTTGCGATGGTCTGTGAACACGGTTACCACATGCTTGGCCCCCATCAGCAAATGTCTCCAATCCAAAAACGCCTCTTTTATCGCCAGTAGCTCTTTTTCTGCTATTGTGCAATTATGTTTCGCAGGCTTGAGCTTCTTTGACATATAAGCCACAGGGTGTAAGTGGCCAGTTGTCGTATGGCGTTGAGAGAGCACCGCTTACACAGCCGAGTCAGAAGCGTCCGCCTCGACGATGTACGGTCATTCAGGATCAGCGTGTACCAACACTGGGGCAGATACAAAAGCATGTTTCAAGGCCTCAAACCCTCTTTGAGCCTCTTCCGTCCATTAGAAGATGGTCTTCTTTCTCAACAAACGTGTGAGGGGAGCTGCCAGGTCCGAGAAGTGATTGATGAACCGGCGGTAGAAATTGGCAAAACCCAGAAAACACAGAATGTCACAGACATTCTGTGGTTTAGGCCAATCCTTCACGGCCATTATTTTCCTTTCTGACATTTCCTGTCCCCAAGGAGTCCGCATCACACCGAGGAATTCGACTGAGGTCACACTGAACTCACATTTGCTAATCTTATAGTACAAATGGTGGTCTTGTAGGGTCCGTAAGATGGTACATACGTGCTGTGTGTGAACCTCCGCACTGGACAATAGATCAGAATATCATCTATATGAACCACCACAAACTGGTCCAGGTACTCATGCAGAACGTCGTTAAGAAAGAATTGGAATGCCGCAGGGGCTTTGCATAAGCCGAACGGCATCACAAGGTATTCATACAATCCAAAATGTGTTTTGAACGCCGTCTTCCACTCATCCCCGCTGCGCTTACGGACTAAATGGTATGCCCCTTTTAAATCCAGACAGTAGAGGATACCTGTTCTTAATCGCGATGGCGTTCAATGCTCTGAAGTCCACACAGGCGCGTAGCTCTCCATTCGCCTTGGGTATAAAAAACAGAGGAGAAGCTGCAGGGGACTTGGAGTCACGTATGAACCGCAACACAAAATGCTTATCCAGGTAAGCACGGAGATGAGCATTCTCAGGTTCCCTGAGGGTGTACACTCTCCCTGCTGGTATGATGGCACTGGGTACTAGGTCTATCGGGCAATCGTAGGGTCGGTGTGGTGGTAATACTTCTGCTTTCGTTTCGTTGAACACCTCCTTGTATTCCTGGAATTCCTCTGGTAAGGCTACATCATGTTCAACCGCAGTAGCGACGAGATGACACAGCGCCAAGGATGTAGTAGGGTTGGTACTAGGTTGGTTACATTGATTCCTGCAGTAGTCTAAAGTAAACAGAAGGGTTTTTTCCTCCCAATCCACCAGGGGGTTGTGTCTTCTCAGCCAGGGTAATCCTAGTATCACATCGTATTGAGGTGCTTGGATAATGTTAAAGGGCAAGTCAGTTCCTTGTAACATATCTAGGGCCCCAGTTTAAAAACAGATGGATCCTGAATCCAATCGTTTTCCATCCACTGCAAACACCGCCTCCGGTGTTTCTTTCTCATGTAGGGCGATTCACAGGGTTAGTGCCTGCTCCTGGTCCATAAAACAACCAGTGGCGCTGGAATCCAGCATAGCCCTAACAAGGTGCCACCTTTCTTGAATCAGTAGGCGTATCTCCATATAAAAATGGATTCTCTCCCCCATGGTGTCACCGTCTAGGGAAGGGACGAATACCTGGTTTGAAGCAGTCCCCTCATCCTTCTTCTAGCTCGATCGTTTCCCTCTGAGTTCTTGACGTAACTGTAGACACCTTCTTAAAGTCCGTCCTTGGATACTTTCGTCTCAAAGTGCATTCCTTCCGCAGTAAATGCACAGTCCTTTCTTCTGCCGATAATCTCTTTCCTCAGTGGTGAGGGATGAACAAACTTTCCCAATCTCCATGAGTTCATGTTTAGAGGTTTGGCTGCTGTCAGGTGTCCGGAATTGATCACAATGAGGTGCGTATCTGCCCCTCTTCTTGTGTTCTCCTTTTCGCTCACTAAGGCGATGATCCAACCGTAGGACCAGGCTTATAAGGACCTCACAAAAAGCAGGTTGGGGATCGATCTGAGCCAAAATTTCCTTCATCTCCTCCCGCAATCCCTGGTGGAAAATAGCCGCTTGTTTTGCCATTCTGTTTCGGTTACTAGTCTCCGAAAACCATTTAGGTAGGAGATTAGGTCCCGGTTCCCTTGCTTTAACTCCAACAAATCTCGGTCGTCTGAGAGTGTGGCTGCCCTGTGATTAAACGTCCTCTCGAATACGAAGATGGCGGCCGAGTGAGGCTGCAGTAGCGGACGTACCGCTCAAGCACTGTGGGAGGCTTTTCTTATAATGAGAATGAGAATGGACTAGGCGTGAAAAAAAGAAAGATTTTAAGAGAGAGATTGTGCATCTTTCTGAATCCTTACCTGATGCTCTACCAATGCAGCGTGGCCCTTGGGACATGGGCTGACCAGGCTGATCGGGGTCACGGAGGCTCACGCTGGGACGGATCGAGGCGATACAACGTGGCGGTGAGGCTGGTGCGGAGGATACTGCTGGACATCTGGGGCAGGCAATGCCGCACGAAGGCACGAATGGCACCCAAGCTGGTCGATAAGACAAGGTCTGGGGTGCCTGCCTCAGAGAACATTTGTACTGGCTCCAGGGGCAGGTACGGAGGGAAGCGCACACCCCAGACAACTCTCGCTGCGCTCTCCAAGGAATCAGTCTCTGAGCAAAGAAGGGGCGGAGCGTTGCCCGGGTGCCGAGTGCCGGGTGGTTCAGTCTTGGAGATGCTGCATGCCTCTGCCTGGCAGTCCACGGAATCAACTGCTGACGCTACTCCCGGAGCATTGGGAGGGATAGGAGCAGATCAGGGTACAGGAGGATTTTCCCTCCAGGAGCACGATAATGAAAACTGATTTTGTAGGAGGTGGAGGGATAGGAGAGGCTATACCGGATAAAGCTTCAGGCGAGGTGACCCAGCTCGTGAGTATTGCTCAGCAGGTAGCACATTTGACAATTACTGGCTCTGGTGCTGTGGCCAAAGGGCAGAGGACGGTCAGAACACTGGAGAGGGAAAGGGAGAAGGAGAAAAAGGAGGGGGAGTTACAAGTAAAAATAGGAAGAAAGGCGCTGCTAAGAGAGCCAAGGATTCTGAGATTAATCCTGAATCTGGACTAGACAGAGGGGACTATGTTTGTCAAAACCAAGAAACTGAGACACCCCCTACCAACACAGTATCTACTATGGACTCAGCTGATTGTTTTTTTCCCTATCAGATGGCCCTGAGTGGTCAGCAGATGAATCTGGGTTCTCTCCCTTGTCCAGTGGAAACATCAGTGACTCAGAAAAAACGGGTGATTCTACCTTTCAAACTGCCCACCGTAGAGGGCGGAGGAAATCCGGGCCTCACATGCAAAAAGCTGCCAGTCTGAAATGGGATTATTCAGCAACAGAGCCAGTAATTCCCACACAATATGGTACAACTTTAGGTGCAACTTTAGGTACTCCTGATTCACAACCCCCAACTCTAGAGACGGTCCTGCAGACTATCATTCACCATCGTGTGGAGACAAGAGCCGATGCCCGGAAAGCTCAAAGTGCTGCAAGGAAAGTCCAAGGAGCAGTAAGGAAACTCACGAAAACATGTAGCTCTATCGGCGACCGCCTCACAGAGCTTGAGACCCGTGTCAATATAGTAGAGACTGAGGTGGCTGTGAAGCTTGCACAATCTAGTGATCAGGAAAAGCGGATTATTGATATCCAATGGAAATTGGAAGACAGTGAAAACCGTCAACGGCGAAATAACCTACGGGTTTTAGGTATTCCTGAAGGGAAGAAAGGATCAGATATACGTGCCTTCATGCTAGACCTCTTCCAGAAAGCATTTCTGGAACTTTCTGATTGGAATTAGCAGATAGAAGTACAGCGATTACATCGGAAACCCTTTACCCTGAGAAACCCTGGCCAAGAAGGAGCAAGACCCCGAGTTATTCTGGTCTTCTTTGGTAACTTTTTACTGAGGCAAGCAATTTTTCAGAAAGCCAGACCAGAAGGCAGGCATAATGTTGGTGATGTTTCTTTTTTTGTCCGTCCGGACTTTTGTCACGCCACTGTCGAGAGGCGGTGGCGTTTGCGCCAGCTAATTAAACCTTTTCAGGATAAGGGGGCAAATGCTTATCTAACAAACCCCGCCTCCCTGAAGGTAGTCTGGCAGGGCGCGGCCACATTTTTTACCACAGAAATTAAAGCTAGTGAATATTTGTCAGAGCTTAAGTCATGAAGAAGAGGAGGGAAAAGGAGAGGAAAGCAAAAAGGAAAGAGGAGGGAAATATATTAGGACTTTATGAAGTAGCCGGGGGATCGATATTCCCTTTGTTTCGCTCTCTTTAGGATGAAGGTGTTGCCTCTTCTATCAATATGGGGGAGAATTATGTTTTTTTTTGGGGGGGTGGATTTTAACGCATATTTTCTTGTTTTCTATATTTCTATATTTTTCTCCTTCGTATCTCCTTTTCATATGTTACTTATATTCGTAAAGGGGTAGAGGTTTGAAAAAAAAAAAAAGAGGGTGGGAAGAGTAAGTTTATATGGTAACTCACGGTGCGGTGCGGCAACCGCTCTCCATCTTCCAAACAGACCACTAGGTCTGGGTGTTCCCCAACAAAGAGGGAGGGGGGGTGGGATGGCAGAAGGGGGGAGAGGGGTGGGTGGGGGAAGGGGGTGGGATGGGAGAGGGGTTGGGGAAAAAAAGGGGGAAGAAAAATCTGAGAAGATATTGTTAGAAATGGTTTAAGGTATATGAAATTGAGGATTGTAATGAGTTTGAAATTTTCTTTTCAGGGACGTAAATGGAAAACTATTGTGGAGGTAGTAAGAATGTTATTTATTTTATTTATTTATTTTGAAGGTTGTATATAGCGCTGGCTAGACCCAGAGGTATCAGAGCGCTTTACAAGATAAGGATAGTATAAGGCACATAGGGTATAAAAGCATATGAAAGGTAGTGCAACAAAAATTTACAAAGTACAGACAATATGAGCATTATACAAAACCAGATAGGGGCAGGTGCAATACATTTAAGTAATTAGGTAAATGGTGAAACAGGAGAATATGGTATGAAATTATTGAACAAATATAGTGTGATAGATGAGAAATCAGAATAAAGCGCATATCTAACTCAGATGGGTAAGCTAACTATTTGTTCAGTTAATGTGGGGGGTCTTGGGGATAGAGGTAAGAGAAGTAGAGTTATGGAAATGCTTAGATGCAATAACCTGGATGTTATCTGCCTCCAAGAAACACATATACCATGGGGGAAAAGGGGATTAATGTCAATACAGGGTATTCTTTAATTGGGTGCTCTACTCAAAGCTCTAATTTCAGAGGGGTAGCCATTTTTGCAAAAAACTATTTGGGCTCTGCAAGACGGACGCGGGGAGATGTGGGGGGAGATGGATACTAGCTGAGTTGGCAATAGGACTCACTATTGTATCACTGTATGGATCTAATCAGGATGAGGCTAAAATGTTTGAGGATCTGGAACTAGAGCTGGCAACCTGGCCTACACCTCTGATCATGGCAGGGGATTTCAATATCCATTTGGGAGTTGGAGTCAGTGGTAATAAAAATACTAGATACCAAGGTAGGAAACCAAAAACATTTAGAGCCCTGGAGTCACTTGTTAACAGCCACGGGTTGATAGATGTTTGGGATTCTGAATGTTCTCTTGACCCCGGATTTACATATTACTCATGCCCCCATCAAAAGTTTAATAGGTTAGATTATTTTTTCATTTCAAAACAGATCATGGGGGATGTGGCGATTGAGATACTTGCAAAGATTATATCGGACCATAACCCTTTGTGGCTGGAGGTTAGGGCACAGCACATAGTTAGACAATACCCACAGTGGACATTGACTGTAAATTCTTGGTAGATCAGGAATATATAACATACTTTAAAAAGTGGATAATCAACTTTTTTTAAGTAAGCAGATTCAGTGCATCCCGCATATGGTTTGGGATGCGTTTAAGGCAGCTTTAAGGGGTGAAATGGTTAGCTTTAGTGCCACTAAAAGACAAAAGCAGCAAAAGAAGATCAAACTATTATATGCTAAACTCCAGGACTTGGAAAAAGAACATATAAGTAAAATAGCCCAGGGGAAAGATGCTGCTACAACTCAATTAGATATTACCCTGACTAAAGCTGAAATTAATATGCATTATTCTCAGCAAGCTGCAGCAGGGTATCAGACACATAGGGCAGCAAGTTATGAATATGGTGATTCGGTTGGTAGGCTGCTTGCTCTAAAAATCAGACAGAAAACAGCGCAGAGTCAGATATCTCTCATAAAATCTGGGGAGTCTCTTATACAGATTCTAGGGCTATTATGGGAGTATTTTATGATTTTTTTCAAGAGCTGTATAAAGATGAAAAATCAGGCTCGAAGGGAGATCTATTTGTCAGGGCTAGTGCGGGATATAGGAGGTTAGAGGGGGAAGCACGGGATAGGCTGGAGTCTGAATTTACATTAGAGAAGGTGTAGATAGCAATACACCAACTCAGCTCTGGCAAGGCTACGGGCCCTGATAAGATCCCACTAGAATTTTATAAACTATTCTAGGAGGAACTTACTCCCCTCCTTTGGGATCTGTTCCTGGGGGTGCAACATTCAGGAAAACCTCCCGAGTCATGGAAAGGCACGAATATAGTTATCTTTCCCAAAAAGGATAAACCAGCCGAGAACCCCACTTCATATCGACCCATTTCTTTAATAAATGCAGAGGACAAGATTTATTCTAAGATCTTGGCAAATCGTATCCAGGGGGTCATAGCCAGTCTGGTCTCACCTTGGTTCGTTCCGGGTAGAGACACCACAGATCATGTAAGAAGAACTGTGGCATTATTTGATATTGCTCGGGAGACCGATTCTAGGCTGGCTATGATCCTTCTGTACACAGAAAAAGCCTTTGATAGGGTGGCATGAGTATATTTGTGGAAGATTCTAGTAGCTAAGGGGTTCTGCCCATTAATTATTACTGCAATTAAGGCTATGTATAATTCACCATATGCAAAATTACAGATGATGGGCATTGAGTCAGAAAGGATAAGAGTTAGTAGGGGAACAAGGAAGGGATGTCCCTGCTCCCCAATCCTGTTTGCCCTATATATTGATCCATTTATACAGATGATTATGGAGAACAAGGTCATTACTTCCGTGTCAACCCAGGGGTTTAATACTAGGGTACTCACGTACGCCGACGATATCGCCGTACTAACCCCGAATCCGGAGGAAACTATGAGGGAAATAGAAAATTTGGCTACTTTGTTTGGCGAAGAATCAGGATATTTACTTAATAAAACCAAAACGCAAATAGTTTGTACGGAGAACATTATCTTTCAAGATCATCGGCGAACCCCTACGGCTACTTATCTCGGGGTAAAGATCACCCCGGATATGGACCAGATAATTCAAATCCATTTTAAGCCCTTGATTAAAAAAATAGATTTAGACCTTAAGCGCATGAACTCACTACATTTGACTATCATAGGGAGAGTGAATGTTTTGAAAATGGGGATGCTCCCTAAAATATTATGTTTATTCCGCACACTCCCTATTGAGATTGAAGGATCTATATTTAAAGCTTTAGATTCCATATTCAGCAAATGTATCTGGCAATATGGTAAGGTTAGGAGGTCAATGAAACTATTGACTTTATCACAGGCACGGGGTGGATTGGCAGCTCCCAGCCTCACTTTTTATTACTGGGCAGCCCTATTACGACAAATGAGTATACTATTTTTTGATAACACAGGGTTTGGGAGAGGGCTAGCCTCTGATATTCCTTCAATTCCTACAATTTATGAACTGGCACTAGGGGACAAAGCAAGAACTGTATTGCTTCGACAGGTAGAGCCTAGCTACTTCAAAAAAGTACGATTTAAGATCATCCTGAATGCTTGGAAAACATGGGGCAAAATACAGAAATTTATGAAGATTGAGAAATATACTAGATACACACCCATCTGGAGGTGTTCGATATGCTCCCCCGGGCTCTATGATGTCATAGGGAGGCAATGGGAGCACCTTGGAGTGAAGATAGTAGGGTATATTCAGGTTAATGGCGTACTCTGTTCCTTCTCTGAGTTACAGAGGAAATATGGAATACCGGGTGGGCACTATCTTAAATACCTCCAAATAAGGGTTTTTTGGGAAAAAAACAACAAGTAATATCTAATAATAAAATTACATTATTTGAGGTTCTCAAGAAACCAGTATGTAAACTTAAGTTTTTGTATAGTATATTTACAGGGGCAGCACTAGATGATGTAGAAAAAGTAGAGGCAAAGTGAGCTGATAAATTAGAAAACACTGATATAGATATGTCATTATTGCTGGCAAGAAAAACGCTCCTCTCAGCTAACCTTAAGGCTCAACACTACAAAACAATCTATAGTATGTATTTCACTCCTTACAATTTATTTAAATGGGGGGAAAAAGGGAGGATGACAATTGCCCAAGATGTGGGAGGGGACCAGCAGAGGAGATTCATATGTTTTTTGGCTGCCCACGACTCGATCTCTTTAAAGCGGAGGTAGTCAACACTGGGAGAAGATGCTGGGTAAAAGGGTAGTAATGACCCCTACTCTTATGATGTTGGGATATGATAGTAATGTCGGATTGGATCAGGCTCAATCTAGCATCTTATTCATTTCGATAACAATAATGAGGTTACTTATTGCGACTAGATGGAAGGATTCATTGCCCCCATGTTTCCATGAATATTTAGCTAGATTTATAGCTATATATAAACTTGAAGCATCTTTATATGACTGCAAGGGACATCAGGCTAGGAAATGGGGTATGAAACTCTGGAGTCCCCTATCGAAATGGATAACAGGGGATGGAGATGGCTAATGGGCATTACGTAAGGCTTATCTGTCCCCTCCTATGTAACCTCATTACTATGCACCTTATTTCTTTCTGTTTCATAATTCAATGATGTCTGCCGCATATAATTATTGCTGTCTCTGTCAGTTTTTTTTTTGTTTTTGTTTTTTGAACATAAGCTGTAAACTTTATCAAAAATATAATGTATGAATATGAATTAGGCATATGTAATCAATTTCTTCTCTGAAAAAAAGAAAATAATAATAAAAATAAACGTCCTCTCGAATTCTTTAATAAAAGAATCCCAATCGTACAGTAAAGGGTCATCCCTCTTTACTAGAGGTACCACCAATTGGGCTGCATCCCCCGCCAAATAGGATATTAAAAACACTTCTCTAGCATGATTGGTGTTGAATGCCTTAAGCTTACTTGTAAATGCAGAAATACCTGCGTGAGGAACACCTGAACCTTGTTACTTTCCCCATAAAACTTTTCCGGTGTAGCTAAAGGAAAGGGCGAAGGGACCTCCACTACCACTGGAGCTGCATGGGAAGCATGCAGTAACCCTACATCAAAAGGGTTTCTACTTATCCTATCTACCTGAGCCTGTAGGGCAGCTGATTCAGCCCTAGAGGTGGCCAATTCGGTTTGTACCAAAGCCAAAGCATCTATAACATCCTCTAAGGTGGCAATATCAACGTACGACCAGGATGATAATAATTTGTGGGCCGTTGATTCTGTCAAGGCCTTGAATCCTCGGAGTCGTACGATGCTCAATGGGGTCCGCCTCCTGATAGACCCAATGTCTGATTAAAACAACAGACTTGATGGGGTGATCAAGTGAGGGAAGGAAAGGAAGGGGTCAGCAGGGAGGGAGATCTGTAACGAGAGCAAATAACTATGAGATCAGTACACATACACCCCGCTGCACAAGAAGACCTCTATACAACACATTGTTTGGCACTTATACCTGTAAAGAAAAATAACTGTTTGGATTCCTTAGACAGGCGTTCAGTACGAAGTGAAGCCACTAGTGATCTATGGATGAGACAATAGAATTAATAACCCGTCTCAGTGATTCTCCTCAATTTAACTGATATACAGAAAAAGTGCAACATACCAATGATACCATAAGTGGAGTTTAACAGGGGGATGCAGAGCTGCCTCCTGGAAATGCTCGACAAGCCCCTGCTGTGGAACAGATAAACAACCAAGCACAGAAAATGGCAAAGTTACTGATGGTGTATAGGTTCTGGTAATCCCAAAAGAATTTCATGCACATGAAATGCTAGCAGAGGCTCTAATACATCTTGGAACCATTCGTGGAGCTAAGAACTCCAAAGGCGCACCATGTCATATGATAACGGAAAGAAATCCCAATACCCCCTGGAAGAACTGAGTAACATGTAGACCATCCATCGGTAAGACAGAGATCCTGCTCCAGCGTTTATGCGCAGATGAATTACCCTCTCAACTAATGCTGGGATTCCATACCACATTAAGAGGACAACAACGGTTAAAACGGAATGCTTTGTACTGTGCTGGCAGTCGCGTACCAACACGTGCTGCCAAACTCCAAAGTAATTAGTTTGCTGCATTCGACTGACTGAGGTACCGCACCACTGAAGTATGCCACAATCAGAAATTGAAAACAGAGGCCACACGATTAGCCCCGCAAGAGCCAATTCCCGGCTCATCCAACGGGGCTAAATAGTAACCGGGGCTTGCCTCCGAACATCAGAGGAACTGCAGAGCCAACAATGCATCAAACAAAGAACAAGGAGTTGTGGTGCAGATTGCACCCCAACCAGTCCTCCTCGCTTCCCTCTTCAGACATGGCTAGGATCCTGGAATCAACGGCACCCGACCGGTACCGCGGAAGCCCTCAAATCCCTGATTCCTTGATCGTGGTGACATCACACGGATCACTCACTCAGCGCCTCATGAGAATTGTGGTCCTTCCTCCTACACTAGGCAGACGCGATGTTAGTACGTCTCTGCAGTGTTTTCAGGAGGCCACCCCGATGCACTGCAACACTCTCCATGCCACTAGAGTCGAGCTAGTCTGGCTGATGAGGGGTAATACCCCAAAACCGGTCCCAGGATGGTTGTTTCTGGTCCAGGGAGGACCTGGCCTGACAGGGCTGGACTGTTCCCATGGGGAACAGGGTCAAGACTGATTTCCATATTGCTGGGTTTAAAATGGAATGGCATGGAGAGCAAAAGAATGATGGATTTAACCAATTTCTCTTGAGTGGGAGTGAATGTTTGATTTGCTCTGCATTCTGTCTATCATCAGTGTGTCCTTTGCTTTCTCACCCTAAGTGCGCCGGGTATGCCCAGACATGGGTCATGGGCTCACTGTGTCACTGCAGTTAGGCTAGACTGGCTGATGACCTGCCCTGAAACAGGTCCCAGGATGGTTGTTTCTGGTCCAGGGAGGACCTGGTTTGACAGTTCAGGCTGGAATGTTCCCATGGGGAAAAGGGTCAAGACTGATTTGCATATGGCTGGGCTTAAAATGGAATGGCATGGGGAGCAAAAAAAGATTGATTTAGGGCCAGATCTCTGTACTGGGGTGAATGTTTGCCATTGAACAGCATTCTGTCCATCAATAGCACTTTTTGCAGCTTGAATCCAGTGGCTCAGCCAGCAAGGGACCCATGTTTGGGCATACTCTTAGCCATTTAGAGCACACTTAGCAACATCACAGGTATACATCTGTGGCTGGGGGTTATGTGTTTGAAAAGTTTCAACACTCCATCCAATATTTTATTTTGTGATGCTGCTATGTGCGCCCTAAGTGGCTAAGGGTATGCTCAGAAGTGTGTCCCTTGCTTGCTGTGCCATTCGATTCAAACGTGCATGACTGATGAGTGCTGATACCATGAGACTGGTCCCAGGATGCTTGTTTCCTGTCCAGGGAGTACCTGGTTTAGGAGTTCGGACTGGACTTTTCCCATGCAGACTAGGGTCAAGACTGATTTGCATGTGGCTGAGTCCAAACTGGGGTGATGTGGTGAACAAATTAACCATGGATTAAACCCAGATCTGTGACTGGGGCGAGTGTTTGTAAAGTTTCAACACTCCGCCCATCATTTTATTTTGTGATGTTACTAAGTGCGCCCTATGTAGCTAAGCGTATGCCCAGTCGTGGGTCCCTTGCTCGCTGCGCCATTCTATTCAAACTAGCATGGCTGATGAGTGTTGATACCCCGAAACCGGGCCCAGGATGCGTATTTCCTGTTCAGGGAGTACCTGGCTTGGCAGTTTGGGCTGGACTGTTCCTATTAGGAGAAGGGTCAAAACTGATTTCCAAATGTCTGGTTTCCCCCTGCCGATAATTTTAATAATGATCACGTACGACAGGTAGCTAGAATAAGTAATTCCACTCTTTAATGTAATGACACACAACAGGTAAACATAATAGGCAGTTCTACTCTTGAATGTAATGATTGACTTCCTGGGGTGATCATGGCACGTGCTGACAGTGGAGTAGACCAATCATTATCTGGGGAAGGTGATCCCATGGTGACGTGGTCCTGCAGTGCCCAAGGTGGGCTGATTGAGGTTGTCCAAAATTTAACCTCAAATGTATTAGAACCTGTGGCTGAGAAAAGGTCTTGCAACCCTCGGTTAGAGTCTTGTTTGGACTCTATACCCAACACTAATGATTCTAAAAGGGATACTTTGATATCATGGAACACTGCAGGAATTGGTCCTAAAATATTTTCTCCAGATTGGGTTGTGTTGGAGGGAGGCCCACCGGGTAGTCGGGGAGACTATTCCGGTACCTTCCTACCGCAAAGTTATAGCCGAGCGCCGCTGAGAAGCCCCCTCGGGGAGGTCTTTCTCCTATGATCGTACTAGGCCCAGTAACACCACCACACAGGACTCAACAGCGGTTGCGAGAGTAGATTCTTTATCGGCAGTAATACGTGCAATAATTACAGAGGGATCGAGGGATCCGGTCAGAGTCTGTGTTCGTTCAAGAGGATAGGGTAGCGGGACAGTCTTAGTGCCAGCCAGGCACGGGAGGGCTCTGCGCCAGACCTTGGATGCTGGCCTCAGAGCGGCTCGGACGTGGAGAGCCGCGACGTCGTCTGCAGGGCTCGGATGGTAGTTCCGCTTAGGTCGAGCCGCGACGAAGTCAGCTGGGCTCTGGTGGTAAGGTTCAACAAGGTCGGGACGCGACAGCAGGACAGCAGGGCCCCAAAGGTTCGTGAAGGTCTTTAAGCACGGTGGAGCCGCGACGTCGTCAGCAGGGCTCAAGTGGTGGTTCAGGGCGAGTCTTCTCCCGTAGGGTCAGCCGCGATCCGATCAGCAGGGCTCTTGACTCCAGGATACAACTACTGCCCTGTTGTCGGGTCGCCCCAGATATAGGACGGGGGCCCTTTGATGTCCGGACCCGTGCGCCCGGAGGGGGCGGAGAGGCCGGGTAGGGAGCGGCCAGACGCCCAGCAGGAGAGGCGCCAGGCCCCAGAGAGCTGTGGGGTGATCACACCTAGGTGTGGAGAGACGGTAGGGGGTCCCATCGATACTGCCCTCCGCCGGGAGTGGGAAGGGCTCACGTGGTATCCCCCGGGCCAGGGGTTGGCGTCTCGATGTCGGGCCTCGCTGGGACCGAGGCCGGGTAGAGCAGGGTCATACAGGTGGTCACGGGGAGTGACGTGCAATCCAAGATGGAGGAGCCCCGATGTGCATGGGACCTCGTGCGGCTTAGCGCGGGGAAACAGGACCACGCCACGAGGCCGGCTCCCACAGGTTGCGTTTATTGACCTCTTTGACATTTGCTGCTTTCAAGAAACGTGGCTGTTAACTGGGCAACATTGGGAAGGCTTTTTAAATTATCGTGTACCAGCAGTTAAAGGGGCCAAAGGGCGCCTCGGGTGGCTTAACCATATGGGTTCGGCAATCTTTAGGCATTAGTATTAAGGAACTTCCTACCAATAACAATGATATTCAGGCATTAAGATTAAATTTGGGTTCTTTAGGTAAGGTTGATATTTTGAATATTTATGCGAGGGGAGCAAGAGGGGGTGGGTCTCAAGTTATAGCGGCTTTAGATGAACTTCTTGATTTGCATTCCTCAGAAAGTAAAATAGTCATAGTAGGTGACTTTAATACAACATTTGAACCACTTGTCAGGGAGGAATAGCCCCTCACTGAAGAGGAAGATGTCGAGTGGGGAGTCCCAAAGCTGGAGCTTGCTCTCATAAAGAAATGGACAGAGCTGGTAGTCCAGAAACACTCTGTCTGTTTAGAGAAAGGGCTCAGGGCACTAAATGGTAGGACTCCTTATGATAAGTTAGGGTTTAACACATTCAACAACGGGTTTAGTAAAAGTAGGATCGATTATATTCTCGTTAGCCTGAACCTCTGGCATACTGTTGATGACATGGAGGTGAGAGATCGAATGGAAAGTGATCACAATCCTCTGTGTGTTGTTTTTAAATGGTGGGTACCTAATGACAGGATCAGAATAATCAGAGAAATGAAAGCTCCAAAAACCCAGAGAGAAGTGAGAATGTTCCTGGGTATGGTGGGATATTGTCGTCAGTGGATAATTAATTTTTCGCTGATAGCAAAGCCACTGATTAAATTGACAAAAAGTGAAATGACAGATCCATTGGATCTGGATGCAGAACAATTGGCAGCATTTGAAGAGCTCAAAAGTAAAATGTGTGAAGCTCCAGCTTTGGGTATGCCTGACTACGAAAAGGAGTTTGAATTGTACTGCAGTGAGAGAAATGGATGTGCACTTTCAGTGTTAATCCAGAAACATGGACAGTTGAGGAGGCCTATTGCGTACTTCTCATCGACACTTGACCCTGTAGCTGTGGGTTTACCAGGTTGTCTAAAATCTGTGGCTGCAACATGCAGAAGCCTGGAACAAAGTGAGGGAATCATAATGGGATATCCTGTAAGGGTATTCGTACCTCACAATGTGGCAATTCTTTTGACAAGAAGCAGAACTCAGTACATGTCACATAGTCGGTTGACTAAGTATGAAAAGGTGATTCTGGGAGCTTCAAATGTGACTCTTGAGAGATGTGTGAATGTGAACCCAGCGACACTCTTGCCGGATATTGAAAATGTGGGTGTGAGGATGGAAGATGATCATGATTGTTTGGATGTACTTGAGTACTGTACAAAACCGAGACCAGACATAAGGGATCTTCCCTTACCTGAAAATGATCATGTGTTGTTTGTGGATGGATCATGCCTGAGAAATGATGATGGTGTGCTATGTGCAGCATATGCGGTGTGCAAAGTTTCAGAGGTCATGGAAGCATCGCCATTGAAAGGAGTGAAATCTGCGCAAGTTGCTGAATTAGTGGCATTGACAAAAGCTTGCGAAATTGGGAAAGATTTGAGGACAACTGTGATGACTGATAGTCAGTATGGATTTGGAGTGGTGCATGATTTTGGCCAGCTTTGGCTACAAAGAGGTTTCTTGACGTCGAGTGGAACTCCAATAAAGAATGCTGAAATGATTGGTAAATTGCTTGAGGCGATACAGCTGCCTAAGGAGTTGGCAGTTGTAAAATGTGCTGCCCATGGACAGGGGGAGGATTTCATAACGGTCGGAAACAGATATGCAAATGATGTTGCACAATATTGTGCAAAAACAAATCAGTCCATTAATCGGGACTGAGAGGGGGAAATGTCTTTTCTCTCTGTGATGTTTACTAATGTCTTAGAAACATGGGATGAAGTGAAGCAGTTACAGGATGAGGCAGGAGAGGAAGAGAAAAAAGATTGGATTAAGGCAGGATGTGCTCCAAGAGAAACAGACCATGTTTGGGTCTACAGAGACGGCAGACCAGTAATGCCAAACTCCATCTTGTCGTCAATGGCAAGGATGTATCATGGCCAGGGACATTTGGGGAGGGACGCGATGGTCAGGTCGTTCAAGCAGACCTGGTACAATGCAAAGTTCAGGACAATTGCAGAGAGCATCTGTCAAAGGTGTTTAGTTTGTCAGCAATTTAACACTGGGAAAAAGACAGTGGTGAGTTTGGGAACAATTGGCAGAGAAGGAGGTCCTTTTACAAGAATGCAGATTGATTTCATTGAAATGCCCCAAGTGAACAGACTGAGGTATGTTCTAGTGGTAGTCTGTTTGTTTTCAAGGTGGGTGGAAGCTTACCCGACTAGAAGAAATGATGGATTAACAGTTGCAAAGTTACTGTTAAGGGAGTTGATTCCTAGGTACGGGTTTCCAGTTACAGTTGAGTCTGATAGAGGTAGACACTTTCAAAATGAGCTCATAGGTTTGATTTGTGAAGCATTGAAAATACAGCAGAAGCTACATTGTGCATACCGACCAGAGGCTTCTGGTGTGGTTGAACAGATTAATGGCACAATCAAGAATAGAATTGGAAAAATGTGCTTAGCCACTGGTATGAAATGGCCAGACGTGTTACCTTTAGTTCTGATGACTATGAGATCTACTCCAGATAGAACTACTGGTTTGAGCCCGCATGAGATAATCATGGGACGTGCAATGCGCCATGCATTCGTGCCTGTAAATAAGTTGGTGACAATAACTGATGACATGATTTTGGATTACTGTAAAGGCCTGGCTGACGCAGTTCATTCTGTGTTTCACCAGGTTGGAGAAGAAGCTACCACACTTGAGAAGAAGCAAGCCCATGATCTGAGTCCAGGAGACTGGGTGAGGATTAAGGTGCACAGAAGAAGAAATTGCTTGATTCCAAGGTGGGGAAGGCCGAGACAAGTTATTCTGACTACAACGACTGCAGTAAAGTGTGCTGGAGTGAAACACTGGGTACATGCAAGTCATACTCTGAGAGTTCCAAACCCAAAAGAAGGGACTGGTAAAGAGTATTTTGAAGAGTCAGATTCCAGTGATGATGAAGATACAGAATCAGTGAGAAAAGAAGCAGAAAAAGCTTCAAGTGAACCACTGCGAGTATCAGAGAAAAGATCAGATTCTGTGAGAGAGCCTGAAGTTTCAAAAAGCAGTGAAGGAAAAAGAAAAGAAAAGAGAAATAAATAACACAGAGACTACTCCTGAATCAGAAGAGGAGGAGATTGAAGAACCACTTGAGATTATACTTGAAGAAGCAGGGTCAGAAGAAGATAGAGAGGGACAGATTGCGGAAGACCCCCGAGGAGGTGTAGGGAACATTCATGACGAGCTAAGTGAAGGGACAAGTAGACAGCAAGAAGATTGCGTGTCGGAGACCCGAGGAGGGACAGAAGTAGGGAAGTCTCAAATAGTGGTGAAAGAATCTGTGGAAGAAAAGAAAACTGCTAGAAAACGAAAACAGAAGGCACTTGAAACGGAATCGGATGATGAAAATGAACAAACAGAGGGTCGAGTTCTGAGAAAGAGAACTTGGATTGGAGAAAGGAGTGATAAAGAATTAAGGCCAAAAAAGGTTGTGAAAGGAGATCGTTGGCCTAATAACAGAGTTAAAAGGGTGAGATACAGAGTAATAAGAGCAAATTCATCAAAAGCTGAACAAGTAAATGAAATATCGAGTCAAAGTTCAAAGGCTGAAGGGAAAGAATTGAAAGAATCGAAAGAACCAGAAGAAGTCAAAAGAGTAAGAAAACCTAACCAGAAGTATAGGTCGCCGGAATGGATGTATGTGACACTGCCTGAAGGTGAAGAGGTGGAAAGTCAAGGAAATCCAGAGGAGACCGTACGAAGAGTGGTTGAGGAAGATACTGGTGAAATCCTGAAAGTACTCTTGACTGACATTGGAGAAGAGTCAGATACTGAGGATTTGGGTGTTGGAGATCTAATACAATTTGATGTTGAAGAAAGTGAAGTGAAGAATGACAAGTATCCAAACTGAATAAAAGGAGGATTCACTTGGATTAAGTGAACGAAAAGATCATTTGAAGAAACTGGAAAGAAAAGAATTTGAAAAGAATTGCTGAAGATTTTTAGAGTTTCAAATTTCAGTAGTGGAGTAGTAGTGGTTAAGTCAAGGTAGTAAAATGGCTAACATAGAGGATAATCAAAATAGATGTGCTTTCTTTAAAAGGTGGTGTAGGATGTGCTGCTGCTGTACTGGATTATTAATGCTTCTATGGGGTATTTTAGTGTTATTAGTGACGTTTAAGGTTGAATTTGGGATGCATACAGAAAATGTGACAAATGTAGAGAAGAATTCACAAAAGGTAGTTCCAATTAGAAGTAGTAATACTTACATACACAAAGATAGGTCAATTAATAATTTTTCTAGTAATGTTTTTTCTAAACTGTTATATGAATATGTGAAAACAATGGAAGTGAGGGATTGCTACGTTTGTATGCAATTACCTGCATCCGTTTCAGAGGGTGTTACTTATCACCATTTACCAGCTACATATGGTATTTCTTGTAGTATTTTAAGTAGTGTTTTTTATTTGTTAGGGAAAATAGATTATAAGATGTCTAACAGAGATAGTATTTTTGGGCACTTGCCAATGAACAAAGAGCTGAATCCAGCTAAAGAAGCTAACACTTTTGGTGAGATTTTTATTGAAGAAAAAGGATTAACATTAGATTACATTTTTAAGAATAATTTAACTTGCAGTCTGAAAGAAGAGGAGAAAGCTTTCCTGGATATGGTAGAGGAAAGGAGAGTGGACATGCATGAGAAAGCGGGAAAATATGAAGTGAGTGAGACAATTTGGGACATTGAGATGGGAAAAGAATTGAAAATTGGGGCTAGTCCAACTTTAGCTCTAGATGCACCGCAGAAGGGTAAACTATGCATTACCAGAAGGAAATCCCAATATGATACATATTTTGTGGGGACTAGTGAGTGCCATGATACATACTTCGTTGCAACAGGTTGGGGTTTCAGAGGTGGAGAAGATACAATTTTTCCAGGAGTGTACTATGTTTGTGGGAACAAGGCTTATTACAAGTTGCCTGACCATTGGTATGGCACATGTTATGTGGGCCTGGTTTTCCCTAAGATTTTTCATACAGATAAAATAAAAGATGTAGAAGATATTAACTTATTAACACGTTTTAAGAGAGAAACTTGGTCTGAAATTGTGGGTGATATTTTTGGGGTTTTGATTCCAGCAGTGGGAATTTCTTTAAATGCTTATGGAATTCGGAAACTGTCCACAGTGGTTGATCGTTTATCGACAAATACCGCAGGAGGGTTTCTTTTGGTGAATACGGAATTAAGTGCCGTACGTGCCATGTCTATGCAAAATCGACTTGCCCTTGATATTCTATTGGCCAAGGAGGGTGGAGTCTGTGGAATGCTGAAAGTTCAACATTGTTGCACTTACATTCCTGACGAAAGTAAAGACCTGAAGGTCTATATCAAAAATATTACTGATTTGCATGAAGAATTAGTACCACTTGAAGCTGAAGGGTTGTGGACTAAAATAGCTAATAAGATGATAGCTGTTAAGGATTTTATTGCAAAAATAGGTAGTACTATTATAGGTAGAATATTGTTTCCTTTAACTTGTATAATTATTGCTCTACTGATACTGAGATTAGTGTGTGTGTGTTGTAAAAACAGGAGAGGGAAAAAGAAATTGAATGAAGAAAAGAAAATCAAGAGGTTGAAAAGAGAACCACAAGAGATTGAATTAGAAGAATTGAGGGAGAGTGTTTACTTAGAGACAAAGAAGGATGATGAAAGAGTGACTGGTGTGTAATGTTGTGTAAGGAGAAAAGACATTTCCGATTTCTCCTAAAATGGGATTAAATTTTCACTAAATTTTTTTTTGGGTGTATTTGGTGATAAAATCACCAAAGGGGGGATTGCTGGAGCAGAGTTTTCAGTTTGAAAATTCAGAGGCTTTTGAAGCTCTAGCATGTCTATGCGTTTTATTAATTTATTAATAAATAACAATCAATTATTTGTCTTGTGAAAGTGTGTTTATATTAATCAATCTGTTTGTCCTAACATAAGAGAGAGTTACACGAGGGTCAGCATAATTGTGCTGTTTCTGTTTTAAAAATAATGTGCGTGTTTTCATGTTTAAACGTTGCTGTGTGCTGTTTATTTTTTAGCACAAAACGCTTTCCGAATTAATGCTTTTCTATGTCGCAAGAGCTAGATAAATACATACACATAAGGGTATTAGTGGGGTTAACACTGTTTAATCACTATGCTATAGTAACGATTGTTTTTGTTTCTTTAATTAAGATGGTCAATTATGGCCTATGGTGGCCTAAGCCGAGTTGGCTAAATTATGAGCCTGCCTGTGATTTATAATATGAAAACTGTGACGAGGGAGACCCCTGCTGGAAATGGTCCTGAAGTCAACTGACCATAGTCCTTGTCTGAGAAACTTTCCATGAGGACAGCAGCAGTTTTGGAGGATCTCCAAAAGAAATGGAACGTCCTTGGCAGCCTTGGGAAACAAAGGAGCCTTAGAGAAAGACTGTGAACTATGGCTCGATTGCTGAGGAGAAGTTGAACAAACTAGATACTTTATTGGTTTCTTGGTTCCTGTTCCGTAGTCTTTGTTTTGTGACTTTTCCTGAGCGGAGATTTTCAAATGTAGCGATGTTACATCTCTTCCTTCTCGCTCTGCTCAGTGATTCAGCGGATATTGCAAACTTTAATGTGTCTTTCCTTTGTATGTTTTACTATCAAAATGTTAGCCTAGGGAGGGCTTTTGCCACTTGCCATTTGCCTTTGCCGCGTACTGAATCTGCGTTGCTGAGGATCGATGCTGAAAGGACTTCGTCTTGAGAGACTTTTACCGAGAGACTTGTCCTGACCCGTTCTGACATTTAGCTAGAATAGGTAACTATGAGAAAAATTATTTACTCTGATTGATTTTCTTTGACTAATTTTAGATAAAGCAATATAATTTTAAACATGGTGTTGGATATTCTTTCTTGTCAATTATTGGGTTTATATTCTTGATCATTATCGTATATGTTGTATAGATTATGTTTATTGATTAAGGACAGTCACAAAACCAGATCTTATCGACCCCGATATAGATGCAGGGTGTTTAGATGTTTCTTTCCACAGGTTTATTGCCGGTAGAGTATTTGAGCGTGTGTTAGTGAAATGGGCCCTAGCGTATGATGAATGTATGTGCGTGTAACTGTGAAATTACTCTATCCGTGGTAGTGGGCATATTATAGATACCCTGATCTCTATCAATTTCCTGGTAGCAGAGGATGGTTATGATGGTTGTCTTGATCTGATAAGATTGCTTGTACATTAGCTTATTGATTATTGATTTATTTTGGTTGATATTGGTATATGTACTAATACTATATGTTGGAGTTGTCATGTTGAGTTACATGTAGTGCTTCTGGAATTTGGAAGCTGGTAGCAGTTCCGTAGTGGGGCAGAGGAAAGTGTATGCTGCTCTCGGGAAAGACGGAATTGTAAGGAATAACGTGTGACAATTGAAGTTGCGCGTCACATTGTCTGGGTTCGGAATCAGTGACATTGTTGTATGTTACTATTAGAATATATTTCTGGTATATAAGGAGTGTGTATGGTAGTGAAGGTTATCTGTGAAACTCTGGTCTTAAGTCCCAGGGATCCGTAAGGATTTCCGTTAAAGCTTATTGCGGGAGGAGTAATAGGTATTCTCTGAGCTTGTTTGAGGAACTGGGCAAAGTTGCTTAGTTAATGTATGTTATAATTCTGTAGTGGGACAGATTGTGCGCTGTTCTCGGGAAGCAGGATTCTGTGTGCATGTACTATTTTTTCCCTTGTATGAATGTGCGTGGATGCATATACATTTATTGATTGTAAGACTCTTTGGATAAGTCCTAGAGGAAACAGTTATGAGATGTATGAAAGGTTGTTGACTCTTGAGAAATAGACTCCCTTTTACTATTCTGTGGTTAGCGAAGCAGACAATGGAGATGTTTTTATGTTGTAACTGATAGATTTTGTAGAAATTTCGACACGAAGTCTACTGAGAGATTTTGTAAAGGAGGGGTAGACGAGTGACAGAAGACAGGAGACAAGCGACTGCAGCGACTGTTGACGTCAGAAAGTCCGCGCTCTGATTGGATAGTGGATCAGAATAGGGTTCGCGCTAGGATTGGTGCGTTAGTGTGAGTCGCGCAGGGATTGGAAGAGCTGTTTAGTGACGTAGACGCTCCAGGATTGGTGCGTTAGTGTGAGTCGCGCTGCTATTGGTTGAAAAGCTCGTATTGTATATTTATAATACGGAAAGAGTAGAGAGTTTTGGTAAGCGCTAAAATGTATTACCAAGAAGAGAAAAAGAAGAAAACATTCTTTGGGAAAATGAAACAGTGGTTTAGCAAGGATAAAGAGGTTAAGACGAGAGAGGGTGAGTTGCTACCTCCAGCGAAAACACCTGCATCCTTCATGGCTGCGAAATATGGGTTTCATACCTGTATATGGTTGGAGAACTGGGTTAGGTATACTAAAGAAGATGGTGTTCTAGCATTTCCAGAACATGGTTCATTTAATCTGGCCGTGTTGAGAAATTTACGGGAAAAGATGTTATGCTTAGACCCGAAGCCAAGACCTACACAGTTTGAGGCTTTAGTGGAATGGGAAGAGGAAGTTCATGAGCGAGAAAAACAGAGATCTGGAGGTTATTAAAGGTACATGTTTGGGAGGAGACATGATCGTGAGACTCATCATGATCGAATGAAAAGATGGCGAGATGCTAGTATGTCAGAGGGATTATATCCAATTAGAACAGTTGAAGGGGGAGCAGAAAGGGTTCCTGAGTCAGATATGAGAAGATATGGAGAGTATGAGGATGAGGCCTTGAATGACATGATTTACAAGAGACCACCTCCATATAGACCAGAACCAGATGAAAGTACACCAGTTGTTTCTCCGATAAGAGATACAGTTTGTAGTATTGAGACAGAAAAAGTGACTCCTGAATCAAGAGGTAATAATTCTTTCAGGGAGAGAGAGAATCGAAGTGGTGACGAAAATGCCAGACAATTAGCCAAAACGACAACAGAACTGACTGAGAAAATTAGGGAGTTAACGAAGAATCTGGAAGCTGTTACGGTGCCTGTAACTATAGGTCCGGTTATTCCTGTGTTTTACAGACAGAGGACAGGTGAAAATGGACTGGTAGTTCCATATGTTGCGAATAATTTGACAAATTCAGTTGGTCCTTCAGGAGATTCGAGTAAAAGAACAGAAAGAAATGACCTGAGACAAACCAGACATGACACAAGTAGTGAAATACTGGATGCTAGTGAACCTAGTTGTTCAGGGATGCCAATTTTAGAACCGCAGAAAAAAGTGGTTCCAGTGAGAAAAACTGCTGAAATAACAGTTGAGGATTTTAATGATTGGATGAAGGTTCTTCAGAAAAAAGATAAAGATTCACAAGTAATTGATGTGGCTAGGTTATGTATAGAATTAGAAGAGCTTGTTACAGGAACAGTTCCAACGGAAATTCTGAAAAGTCATCATGATGGGGAGCTGATGTTTATGTGTAAAAGTATCACCTGGAGAGCAAGAAATACACATGATAGGCTAAGAGCGATAGCAAATGAACAGGGAGTTGACATTGATAAAGTGAAGGCTTTACAAAAAACCTACAGGATGGATTTTACAGAAAAGGATATAGAGAATTTGAATGCTACTGGTAGAACAGGACAGATCAAGGAAATGGTAGCATTATTGCGAAGATGGGGTGATGTAGAAAAATGGAAAGATAGGTGGTATACGAAAAGAGATGAATCTGAAGATAGAACAACTTATTCAGCATTTCCAGTGAGAGAAAAGGAGAAACCAGTGGATAATTATCCCATGAGAGAAATACCTGGAGGAGGATATGTACATGTTCCATGGACTAGACAGGATATTTTATCATTTACGAATGATTTCCCTCGATTGAGAGAAAAGCCCGTCGAGTGGTATAGGCAGGTAGACAGGTTTGTGAAATTGTCAAAAGTGCTGTGGGTTGACCTGAATAGTCTGTTTGATATAATTGTTCCAGCAGACTTGTGGACTGAGTGTAAAATAGTTGTGAGTTGGCCTACTGAAGAGTATCCAAGAGATCCAAGAACAGGGGCACCAGATCCAGAAGTAATGAGAAAGTATGATCAGGTGATGGTATACCTGAAGAGTAAAGTTCCTCCAAAAGAGACAGACTGGGTTAAGATAGATCGAACACAACAGGAAGCAAAAGAATCAGTTCATGCTTTTTACGAGAGGCTGATACTGGCTTTTAAACAATTCAGTGGAGATGAACACCTGGGTGACAAAGATTTGAGTCATTTTGTATACAGATTTGTATATGGCCTTAGACCTGAAATTGGTGAGAGAATTCGTGAACATACAGTAGATTGGCAGAGTAAAAAAGTAGATGAAATTCTGAGACATGCAAAGTACTTCAGTGATGAAATTGAAGCAAAACAAAGAAAGCTGAAAGAGAAAGCAATGTGGGCATAAGTGAAAGTTGCAGAAAGACAGGAAGCACAGTTGGTAGAACAGGCAAATAATCCAGGAAATAATGTGGGGAATAGACCTAGGTATGCAGGAAAAGGAAAGGGAAGTCTTGAGGAAGCAAAGAAAAAGTTCCCGTGTCACAACTGTGGCCAACTGGGACACTGGAGGTCTCAATGTCCTAATCCACCATTAGTGAATAATGAGGGTAAATCCTTAAATCAACAGGTGCAGAACGAAGGAAATAACCAACAGCAACAACAACAGAAAGTTGTGAGACAGCAGAGTCAAGAGCCAAAACCGCCCTTGCCGCAGAATAGAGGGTTACAAAAGTATAATCAGGATTCAGGATTCTACAATGATGAACAGGTAAACAAACCAAGACGTTCTAACAAGGTACAACAGTACTTGTTAAAGAGTGAAGGGAGTGAGTCTGAGGGTGATTATTGACGGTGCCGAAGAGAGGAGGAAGAGTGCATACTTGGTGCAACTCTAGAAATAGACCAGGCAGGACCATTTGTGGATGGGAAAATAAATGAGGAGAGTGTTACTTTTTTGGTAGACACAGGTGCGACAAGATCAACTGTCAGGTCAACAGATGTTAGAAATCTTCCTCTCTCGGATGAAGCAATCCAAGTAGTTGGTGTAGCCAATACACAAATCAGAACACGTCTTACTGAACCAGTAAGAGTACAGATAGGGAAATTTTCAGATATGCACAGATTTATTGTCTGTGACACCAGTCCAGTGAATCTGCTAGGTAGGGACCTATTGTGCAAGATGAATTGTACAATTTTTTGTACACCGGATGGAATAGCTTTTGAGACACCAGATGACGATATTTTGTACCGAATGACTCTAGAGAATAGAGAAAGTGAGTTAATTGGTGCATTTGCTGTGTTTAATCCGGAGGATTTGCCTCGAGAGCTGAGAGACACAGTGAAAAGGGCAGTTTGGGATTTTACTGGAGAGGATGTGGGATTGATGAATAATGTAGATCCAGTGAAAATTGCAGTAAAAGAGGGAATTACATATCCTAACATTCCTCAGTACAAAATGACACCAGAAATAATTGAAGGGATAACTCCTATAATTGAGAAAATGATTCAGCAAGGAGTCCTGAGAGAACTATTGAGTAGTCCGTGTAATTCACTGATAATGGGACTAAAAAAGCCTAATGGCAAATTTAGGATCGTGCAGGATCTGAGAAAAGTTAATCAAATTGTGGTGGCATGTTGTCCTATTGTGCCAAATCCATCAGTGATCCTGTATCAGATACCACATAATGCTGAGTGGTATACAGTGATTGATTTGTGTCATGCGTTCTTTTCAATTCCATTGCATCATGACAGCCAGCCGATTTTTGCATTTAGGTTTGGCCAGCGTATTTTAGCATGGTGTCGTATCCCACAGGGGTATACGGAGAGTCCTTCGATATTCAATCAGTTATTGAAAAGATCGTTGGAAAGTCTGATCATGCCTGAGAGTTCAGTGCTAGTGCAATATATTGATGACCTACTTGTGGCATCAAAGACACGTGAAGCTTGTGAAGTAGATACCATAGCTTTACTGAATCATCTGGCAGATGGAGGGTTAAAGGTATCTCCAGCCAAATTGCAATTTTACAAGAAAGAGGTGCATTATCTTGGACACAATATTGAAAAAGGTCTGAGAAAAGTGACTAATGACAGGATCAGAATAATCAGAGAAATGAAAGCTCCAAAAACCCAGAGAGAAGTGAGAATGTTCCTGGGTATGGTGGGATATTGTCGTCAGTGGATAATTAATTTTTCGCTGATAGCAAAGCCACTGATTAAATTGACAAAAAGTGAAATGACAGATCCATTGGATCTGGATGCAGAACAATTGGCAGCATTTGAAGAGCTCAAAAGTAAAATGTGTGAAGCTCCAGCTTTGGGTATGCCTGACTACGAAAAGGAGTTTGAATTGTACTGCAGTGAGAGAAATGGATGTGCACTTTCAGTGTTAATCCAGAAACATGGACAGTTGAGGAGGTCTATTGCGTACTTCTCATCGACACTTGACCCTGTAGCTGTGGGTTTACCAGGTTGTCTAAAATCTGTGGCTGCAACATGCAGAAGCCTGGAACAAAGTGAGGGAATCATAATGGGATATCCTGTAAGGGTATTCGTACCTCACAATGTGGCAATTCTTTTGACAAGAAGCAGAACTCAGTACATGTCACATAGTCGGTTGACTAAGTATGAAAAGGTGATTCTGGGAGCATCAAATGTGACTCTTGAGAGATGTGTGAATGTGAATCCAGCGACACTCTTGCCGGATATTGAAAATGTGGGTGTGAGGATGGAAGATGATCATGATTGTTTGGATGTACTTGAGTACTGTACAAAACCGAGACCAGACATAAGGGATCTTCCCTTACCTGAAAATGATCATGTGTTGTTTGTGGATGGATCATGCCTGAGAAATGATGATGGTGTGCTATGTGCAGCATATGCGGTGTGCAAAGTTTCAGAGGTCATGGAAGCATCGCCATTGAAAGGAGTGAAATCTGCGCAAGTTGCTGAATTAGTGGCATTGACAAAAGCTTGCGAAATTGGGAAAGATTTGAGGACAACTGTGATGACTGATAGTCAGTATGGATTTGGAGTGGTGCATGATTTTGGCCAGCTTTGGCTACAAAGATGTTTCATGACGTCGAGTGGAACTCCAATAAAGAATGCTAAAATGATTGGTAAATTTCTTGAGGCGATACAGCTGCCTAAGGAGTTGGCAGTTGTAAAATGTGCTGCCCATGGACAGGGGGAGGATTTCATAACGGTCGGAGACAGATATGCAAATGATGTTGCACAATATTGTGCAAAAACAAATCAGTCCATTAATCGGGACCGAGAGGGGGAAATGTCTTTTCTCTCTGTGATGTTTACTAATGTCTTAGAAACATGGGATGAAGTGAAGCAGTTACAGGATGAGGCAGGAGAGGAAGAGAAAAAAGATTGGATTAAGGCAGGATGTGCTCCAAGAGAAACAGACCATGTTTGGGTCTACAGAGACGGCAGACCAGTAATGCCAAACTCCATCTTGTCGTCAATGGCAAGGATGTATCATGGCCAGGGACATTTGGGGAGGGACGCGATGGTCAGGTCGTTCAAGCAGACCTGGTACAATGCAAAGTTCAGGACAATTGCAGAGAGCATCTGTCAAAGGTGTTTAGTTTGTCAGCAATTTAACACTGGGAAAAAGACAGTGGTGAGTTTGGGAACAATTGGCAGAGAAGGAGGTCCTTTTACAAGAATGCAGATTGATTTCATTGAAATGCCCCAAGTGAACAGACTGAGGTATGTTCTAGTGGTAGTCTGTTTGTTTTCAAGGTGGGTGGAAGCTTACCCGACTAGAAGAAATGATGGATTAACAGTGGCAAAGTTACTGTTAAGGGAGTTGATTCCTAGGTACGGGTTTCCAGTTACAGTTGAGTCTGATAGAGGTAGACACTTTCAAAATGAGCTCATAGGTTTGATTTGTGAAGCATTGAAAATACAGCAGAAGCTACATTGTGCATACCGACCAGAGGCTTCTGGTGTGGTTGAACAGATTAATGGCACAATCAAGAATAGAATTGGAAAAATGTGCTTAGCCACTGGTATGAAATGGCCAGACGTGTTACCTTTAGTTCTGATGACTATGAGATCTACTCCAGATAGAACTACTGGTTTGAGCCCGCATGAGATAATCATGGGACGTGCAATGCGCCATGCATTCGTGCCTGTAAATAAGTTGGTGACAATAACTGATGACATGATTTTGGATTACTGTAAAGGCCTGGCTGACGCAGTTCATTCTGTGTTTCACCAGGTTGGAGAAGAAGCTACCACACTTGAGAAGAAGCAAGCCCATGATCTGAGTCCAGGAGACTGGGTGAGGATTAAGGTGCACAGAAGAAGAAATTGTTTGATTCCAAGGTGGGGAAGGCCGAGACAAGTTATTCTGACTACAACGACTGCAGTAAAGTGTGCTGGAGTGAAACACTGGGTACATGCAAGTCATACTCTGAGAGTTCCAAACCCAAAAGAAGGGACTGGTAAAGAGTATTTTGAAGAGTCAGATTCCAGTGATGATGAAGATACAGAATCAGTGAGAAAAGAAGCAGAAAAAGCTTCAAGTGAACCACTGCGAGTATCAGAGAAAAGATCAGATTCTGTGAGAGAGCCTGAAGTTTCAAAAAGCAGTGAAGGAAAAAGAAAAGAAAAGAGAAATAACACAGAGACTACTCCTGAATCAGAAGAGGAGGAGATTGAAGAACCACTTGAGATTATACTTGAAGAAGCAGGGTCAGAAGAAGATAGAGAGGGACAGATTGCGGAAGACCCCCGAGGAGGTGTAGGGAACATTCATGACGAGCTAAGTGAAGGGACAAGTAGACAGCAAGAAGATTGCGTGTCGGAGACCCGAGGAGGGACAGAAGTAGGGAAGTCTCAAATAGTGGTGAAAGAATCTGTGGAAGAAAAGAAAACTGCTAGAAAACGAAAACAGAAGGCACTTGAAACGGAATCGGATGATGAAAATGAACAAACAGAGGGTCGAGTTCTGAGAAAGAGAACTTGGATTGGAGAAAGGAGTGATAAAGAATTAAGGCCAAAAAAGGTTGTGAAAGGAGATCGTTGGCCTAACAACAGAGTTAAAAGGGTGAGATACAGAGTAATAAGAGCAAATTCATCAAAAGCTGAACAAGTAAATGAAATATCGAGTCAAAGTTCAAAGGCTGAAGGGAAAGAATTGAAAGAATCGAAAGAACCAGAAGAAGTCAAAAGAGTAAGAAAACCTAACCAGAAGTATAGGTCGCCGGAATGGATGTATGTGACACTGCCTGAAGGTGAAGAGGTGGAAAGTCAAGGAAATCCAGAGGAGACCGTACGAAGAGTGGTTGAGGAAGATACTGGTGAAATCCTGAAAGTACTCTTGACTGACATTGGAGAAGAGTCAGATACTGAGGATTTGGGTGTTGGAGATCTAATACAATTTGATGTTGAAGAAAGTGAAGTGAAGAATGACAAGTATCCAAACTGAATAAAAGGAGGATTCACTTGGATTAAGTGAACGAAAAGATCATTTGAAGAAACTGGAAAGAAAAGAATTTGAAAAGAATTGCTGAAGATTTTTAGAGTTTCAAATTTCAGTAGTGGAGTAGTAGTGGTTAAGTCAAGGTAGTAAAATGGCTAACATAGAGGATAATCAAAATAGATGTGCTTTCTTTAAAAGGTGGTGTAGGATGTGCTGCTGCTGTACTGGATTATTAATGCTTCTATGGGGTATTTTAGTGTTATTAGTGACTTTTAAGGTTGAATTTGGGATGCATACAGAAAATGTGACAAATGTAGAGAAGAATTCACAAAAGGTAGTTCCAATTAGAAGTAGTAATACTTACATACACAAAGATAGGTCAATTAATAATTTTTCTAGTAATGTTTTTTCTAAACTGTTATATGAATATGTGAAAACATTGGAAGTGAGGGATTGCTACGTTTGTATGCAATTACCTGCATCCGTTTCAGAGGGTGTTACTTATCACCATTTACCAGCTACATATGGTATTTCTTGTAGTATTTTAAGTAGTGTTTTTTATTTGTTAGGGAAAATAGATTATAAGATGTCTAACAGAGATAGTATTTTTGGGCACTTGCCAATGAACAAAGAGCTGAATCCAGCTAAAGAAGCTAACACTTTTGGTGAGATTTTTATTGAAGAAAAAGGATTAACATTAGATTACATTTTTAAGAATAATTTAACTTGCAGTCTGAAAGAAGAGGAGAAAGCTTTCCTGGATATGGTAGAGGAAAGGAGAGTGGACATGCATGAGAAAGCGGGAAAATATGAAGTGAGTGAGACAATTTGGGACATTGAGATGGGAAAAGAATTGAAAAATGGGGCTAGTCCAACTTTAGCTCTAGATGCACCGCAGAAGGGTAAACTATGCATTACCAGAAGGAAATCCCAATATGATACATATTTTGTGGGGACTAGTGAGTGCCATGATACATACTTCGTTGCAACAGGTTGGGGTTTCAGAGGTGGAGAAGATACAATTTTTCCAGGAGTGTACTATGTTTGTGGGAACAAGGCTTATTACAAGTTGCCTGACCATTGGTATGGCACATGTTATGTGGGCCTGGTTTTCCCTAAGATTTTTCATACAGATAAAATAAAAGATGTAGAAGATATTAACTTATTAACACGTTTTAAGAGAGAAACTTGGTCTGAAATTGTGGGTGATATTTTTGGGGTTTTGATTCCAGCAGTGGGAATTTCTTTAAATGCTTATGGAATTCGGAAACTGTCCACAGTGGTTGATCGTTTATCGACAAATACCGCAGGAGGGTTTCTTTTGGTGAATACGGAATTAAGTGCCGTACGTGCCATGTCTATGCAAATTCGACTTGCCCTTGATATTCTATTGGCCAAGGAGGGTGGAGTCTGTGGAATGCTGAAAGTTCAACATTGTTGCACTTACATTCCTGACGAAAGTAAAGACCTGAAGGTCTATATCAAAAATATTACTGATTTGCATGAAGAATTAGTACCACTTGAAGCTGAAGGGTTGTGGACTAAAATAGCTAATAAGATGATAGCTGTTAAGGATTTTATTGCAAAAATAGGTAGTACTATTATAGGTAGAATATTGTTTCCTTTAACTTGTATAATTATTGCTCTACTGATACTGAGATTAGTGTGTGTGTGTTGTAAAAACAGGAGAGGGAAAAAGAAATTGAATGAAGAAAAGAAAATCAAGAGGTTGAAAAGAGAACCACAAGAGATTGAATTAGAAGAATTGAGGGAGAGTGTTTACTTAGAGACAAAGAAGGATGATGAAAGAGTGACTGGTGTGTAATGTTGTGTAAGGAGAAAAGACATTTCCGATTTCTCCTAAAATGGGATTAAATTTTCACTAATTTTTTTTTTGGGTTTATTTGGTGATAAAATCACCAAAGGGGGGATTGCTGGAGCAGAGTTTTCAGTTTGAAAATTCAGAGGCTTTTGAAGCTCTAGCATGTCTATGCGTTTTATTAATTTATTAATAAATAACAATCAATTATTTGTCTTGTGAAAGTGTGTTTATATTAATCAATCTGTTTGTCCTAACATAAGAGAGAGTTACACGAGGGTCAGCATAATTGTGCTGTTTCTGTTTTAAAAATAATGTGCGTGTTTTCATGTTTAAACGTTGCTGTGTGCTGTTTATTTTTTAGCACAAAACGCTTTCCGAATTAATGCTTTTCTATGTCGCAAGAGCTAGATAAATACATACACATAAGGGTATTAGTGGGGTTAACACTGTTTAATCACTATGCTATAGTAACGATTGTTTTTGTTTCTTTAATTAAGATGGTCAATTATGGCCTATGGTGGCCTAAGCCGAGTTGGCTAAATTATGAGCCTGCCTGTGATTTATAATATGAAAACTGTGACGAGGGAGACCCCTGCTGGAAATGGTCCTGAAGTCAACTGACCATAGTCCTTGTCTGAGAAACTTTCCATGAGGACAGCAGCAGTTTTGGAGGATCTCCAAAAGAAATGGAACGTCCTTGGCAGCCTTGGGAAACAAAGGAGCCTTAGAGAAAGACTGTGAACTATGGCTCGATTGCTGAGGAGAAGTTGAACAAACTAGATACTTTATTGGTTTCTTGGTTCCTGTTCCGTAGTCTTTGTTTTGTGACTTTTCCTGAGCGGAGATTTTCAAATGTAGCGATGTTACATCTCTTCCTTCTCGCTCTGCTCAGTGATTCAGCGGATATTGCAAACTTTAATGTGTCTTTCCTTTGTATGTTTTACTATAAAAATGTTAGCCTAGGGAGGGCTTTTGCCACTTGCCATTTGCCTTTGCCGCGTACTGAATCTGCGTTGCTGAGGATCGATGCTGAAAGGACTTCGTCTTGAGAGACTTTTACCGAGAGACTTGTCCTGACCCGTTCTGACATTTAGCTAGAATAGGTAACTATGAGAAAAATTATTTACTCTGATTGATTTTCTTTGACTAATTTTAGATAAAGCAATATAATTTTAAACATGGTGTTGGATATTCTTTCTTGTCAATTATTGGGTTTATATTCTTGATCATTATCGTATATGTTGTATAGATTATGTTTATTGATTAAGGACAGTCACAAAACCAGATCTTATCGACCCCGATATAGATGCAGGGTGTTTAGATGTTTCTTTCCACAGGTTTATTGCCGGTAGAGTATTTGAGCGTGTGTTAGTGAAATGGGCCCTAGCGTATGATGAATGTATGTGCGTGTAACTGTGAAATTACTCTATCCGTGGTAGTGGGCATATTATAGATACCCTGATCTCTATCAACACATTCAACAACGGGTTTAGTAAAAGTAGGATCGATTATATTCTCGTTAGCCTGAACCTCTGGCATACTGTTGATGACATGGAGGTGAGAGATCGAATGGAAAGTGATCACAATCCTCTGTGTGTTGCTTTTAAATGGTGGGTACCTGAACAAGCGTCTGCCAGAGAGGCTGAATTACACTCCCATGATGTGTTCCCTACGAATAATATGAGAAGGCTTAAGTGGTCGAGTGTAGCTGAAGACCCACAGGCCATGGATAAAATAGCTAAGGAAGTTGACCAAGCTCTAGTAACGTTGAATAGCATAAATCCTAATAATACTAGTCTGGAGAATGTCACCCAGTATCATGACAGCCTTTTCCTACACTTGAAATCTTTTTTTTTTAAAGCACAAAAGAAAAAGAAGGCAACTTATCAGAAATCCTGTAGATGGTACGATTGTGACTGCCGGCAGACAAGAGCCCTCCTAGGGAAGGCCATTAAAGGAGGGGACCCAGCTGCAGTACGTGCTGCTAGACAGGTATATAAAAACTCTATGGTCAAAGCAAAATGTTCCTGCGATGAAAACAGATGGCAGGACTTGAAAGAGGCCAGCAATAAGAAAGATAGTAAGCACTTCTGGGCCATTATTAAGTGGGACAGAAACTGTATTCCTGATTCCCCAACTAATCACGTTTCCCATGAAGAGTGGGTTAAACACTTTGGACCACAATATGCATGTAGCTCTTTGGAGTTGACAGTGGGTGAGACAAACTGTGTATTTTTTGTAGATGAGGCTTTCACTATTAATAATGTTGATTTAGCCCTTTGTGCTGTCGTTGGAGGGAGAGCCCCCAGCCAAGATGGTATCCCCGCTGACGTGTTTTTACACGACAAAGTCAAATGGGGAAAATACATCTTATTATTGGTTAATGCAATTGTATGAGGAGCTCTCATTCCGGACTCCTGGAAAGGGGCCGAAATAATCCCCGTGTATAAGAAAGGTGAAAAATCATTGCCGGGGAATTATCATCCCATCAGTCTGATTGATTCACTACAAAAAATATTGGGGAGATTAATTCTTAACAAGATCCAGGACTGGGTTGACGAGCACAGTATATTGTCACCTCTGCAAGCTGGTTTTCGTGCCTATACGAGCACTATTGCCCAGGTGTTTCGCTTTGTTTTACTATACTGGAAGGTGGTGGCTTTGGGCAAAAGCAGCTTGTATGCTGCCTTTGTGGACCTAAAATCGGCCTTCGATCTCGCCCCCCGCTCCAGGCTATGGACGACCCTTCAAGATTTAGGTCTATCCGCTGAACTCTTGACGCTCTTAAAGAGATTACATGAGAGCAACTATGCAACAATGCGTTGGGGCTCACAGGGCCAGGTGACTGATTCTTTCCCGGTTGAGCGTGGGGTGCGTCAGGGATGCATCATGGCCCCGACATTATTTACTGTATTTATAAACGGGATAGTTGATTGTATGGCAAGAGTTAACACAGATGCCCCAGTCTTGGCAGGGATTAAAATCCCAATTTTAATGTTTGCCGATGACACTCTGATAATTTCAAAGACCCTGAGTGGGCTCCAATGAGCTCTGAGAGTATTTGAGGAGTTCTAATCCGCTCGGGGGCTCGAACTCAATGTGTCAAAAACCAAACTCATGACATTTAATCAACATAAAGTTTTTATAGGTGGCATTCTAATAAACAGTCATCCCCTGGAACAAGTTAAGGACTTTACATACTTAGGGGTGAATATTCAGAATGATTTAAAGTGGAATCAACAGATTGACATGGCCACCCTGCATCGGCAGCTGTTAGGGGCTCTCCGCCTCGAGCACAATAGGTCTCGGACGAAACCTATTAGACCAGTGCTCCAAGTTTACGACGCTAAAGTGGTGAGCTCTGCATTGTATGGCGTAGAACTTTGGGGGTTAGAGAACTTGTCAAAATTAAGTTAATCTGAAAACAAGTTCTTGAGAGGTATTTCTAATCTCCCACAAAGTACACCGCTCTGTCCGCTGTTCCACGATCTTGGGAGGAAACCTCTCCAGGAAATTGCAAAGCTACGCACTGTGTTATACTGGCGTAGATTGTGGAAAACTCTGGGACGAACCCACTATAGCCTGCTTTCCAACTAAGAAGGTCTTAAAAGAGAAATATTGGGAGATGGTCACATTAGGTGTTTTTAGTGCCAGTGAAGCATCCTCTTTAACAGGAAAAGTTTTGGAATTTAAACCCATCTCGACTTATGAACCATACTGGGACACTGTTACTAAACCCTTAGATAGGAAGCTCTATTTTCAGCTGAGAGCGGGTTCGCTGCCCCTAAAGTCTTTTACCTCGAGGTGGACTAAAACAAGTGAGAGTAAGTGTCCTTGTTGCTCGACCTCCAATTAAACTGTTGCGCATATGTTATTTGCCTGCCCAGCCTATGAAAATCCTCGTAGAGTATGGTTGAGGCCTGTATGCAAAATCTTGGGGACAAGATGCAGTTTGGCAGCTGAAAGAATATTGTGTACAAATACCTCATCTTTCTTATTCATAGCAGTTGCCAAATATCTAGGATGGATGTGGATAATTAGGGCAAAGTCCATCGCTGTTTAAAAATGTGCCTCGTTAAACTGTGTTAATATATTTTTACATGAGTTTAAAAAAAATATATATATATATGCCCTGTCATACAGTGCTTCTTATATTCATTGTTTTTTAGACAATTTGTCTATTTACCATATATAAACGTCCCCCATTAGCATATATCCTTTTTAATAGTGTTTATTATGAACTCTATGAATTTTGTTTACAAATTATTTTAAGCTATGAAATGATTGTGTCAGGTCTGACCAACCGTGAACTTTATGAATTTTGTTTACAAACTATTTTAACCCCTTCCATGCTGCGCAGATTCCGCCGCTGTGCTGACGGAATCTTGCGCGGGCGTGGTCATGACGGAACGGTTCCGTCATGAGCACAGCTCAACCGTGGCTCATGACGGAACCGTTCCGTCATGAGCACCGAAGGGGTTAAGCTATGAACTTATTGTGTCAGGTCTGACCGACTTCAAATTTAGAGTTTTGTCTCAGGAAATTATGAACTATTGGGGACACATACATTGTAACCATTGTCCAAATAGGCTTTTATATAAAATTGAATGTCATTTTATTGTAAATATTATAATTGTATGTGCTTTTATGACAATGTGTCGAATAAAGCTTGTTTGGTATTGGTATGACGTGGTGAGCAAAATATTGCATCCAGATCTGTGACTGGGAGTGAGTGTTTGAAAAGTTTCAATACTCCGTCCATCATTTTATTTTGCGATATTGCTATGTGCACCCTAAGTGGCTAAGGGTATGCCCAGACGTGTGTCTCTTGCTCACTGCGCCATTCGATTCAAGTTAGCTTGGCAAATGAGTTGTGATACCCCAACACTAGTCCCAGGAATATTTGTTTCCTATACAGGGAGGACCTGGATTGGCAGTTCGGGCTGGACTGTTCCCCTTGGGAGCAGGGTCAAGACTGATTTATATATGGCTGGGTCCAAACTGGGTTGACGTGGCAAGCAAAACAACCATGGATTAAATCCAGATCTGGTAATGGGGCTGAGTGTCTGTAAAGTTTCAACACTCCAGCTATCATTTTATTTTGTGATGACAGCAGGCAACATAGTAGTGCACACATAAGTGCATTTAATCTACTGGGCCTCTAAACCTACATGCCCTACCATATACTAGGGGATTACAGGTAGGCTGTCATACCAATTGTAATTACACTTAATTACCATAAACCTTTTATACAGAGCCCTTGCCCTGGATCTGGTTAGCTAAGCCCAGTGCACAATCAGAGTCAGTTGTCACCCGTATCAGTCAAGAAATGGGGGTGATCAGGTAAAACATTATGGCTTTCTCGCAGCATGTCTTCACTGTCTCCTGCTGCACCCATATCTGGTACTACAACGGGATAAGGAACAGATCCTTGTCTCTGTATCCCGTCAGTATATGGAGGAGGTCTAAAATTCAAAAGGTCATTAAAAAAGTGATCCTCTTCATCTGAATTGTGATTATATTTTTATTTTTTTTCCTCATTGGTTTTCTTTTTTTCTGTTGTTTCTTTGACTTTTGCAGGCACAAACTCTCACTCCCTCCAACATGTCCTCCCTCCAACATCTTCCCTGTCAATTCCATTTACTATCATGCAATTGTTTAAAGGAATCCTCCACCTGCTTTGACATTTTCTGTCTCTCCTTTGGGACCATGCGATCCTAATGTCTCAAACTGCATACGATCTGGGTAACATCATCCTGACATTCATGGTCCAGCTTTGTAATGTTAAATGTGTTCTCTCAACTACAAGTCTATATCAAGAGTGGTATGTTCATGACATTCAGCAATCTAGTTATGAAACCCAATATCCGCCATCATCTCAAGTGAAGATGTTCTCTTGACAGGTAATTTCTGACTATCAGTTGAAGGTACAACAGAAACTTTAGGCTTTTTCAACACAGCACCCATTAGTTTCACTCAAAACGATCCTAAAAAACACTAAAGTAAACTAGAGAGTAACAACTAATCCTAGTGCAGCTCTGGCAAAGGTCAACCTATCATAGCGCGGCTTTTTCAGCAACCAACCAGTGAAAACATGGTTTTTAGGTGACGTTTCACTATTTCAGTACGACTCCTCAGCTGACTAATCAATCACAGCACGGCTCCTCAGTGAGTGAGGAAAACAAAGGCATAGCTTTTTCTCAAAGATGTTACACTAAATAAAACTAAATAAATGTTGTCTGCTGAACCTAAATAGGAAATAAATCAGGAATTTTAAATAAGACAAATCTCACAAACAGTAGAAAACATGAGAAGTATCTTTTCAGCACTGATTCAACCCAGTTCACAGTAGGCATTGATCAGCAGCAATCTACCCTGGATAATATACCTAGTCAAGTGCACCTAGTAGCAAAGAACATCCATGCAGATTTGATACAACCTCCTAAAAAGGAAAAGCTAATTAGTTCATAAAACCCTGACTATGTGCTTGTGGCTCCTGTCAAAACACACTACCTTATGCAAATAAGTAAACCACAATATCTCGAGATCTTGGATTTCGATGAATCTGATAACCAATCCTCCAACCAATAGTAAAATAAAAACATTTCAAAATAAAAATCACAAATAATAATGGTGAATCAGGACAACAGTGATCAAACCATCAATTGAAGCTAAAATCAATATTGCATAACCAATCACTTCACATATAGCATAGCACACACAAAACCTCTATGACATACAACAAACACATAAGAATCAATCTTAGTCAATAAAATCATTCCACCCTATTCATACTTACAATCCAGATCACTCAGGAATGGCATCACAAGTCAGGTGTCTTGACAAAATACAGATCCTGTAAACTCCACACTGGAAAATCCACCATTACTAATGACTGGACAAAATATGGACAGGAAACCTGTTCACCAAAAGGCAGTGCTCTTTACTGTGCAACCATCCTCTGCTACCAAAATCTTGTGGGAGCAAATGAGGGTACCCCAAAATTGAGACATCTCAAAATTTACCTCAAGCAGACTGTTAGACCTTTCACCCCAAGGGAGGCCTTCCCCCAAATGTTCTGCCTACTTACCTCTTCTTTTTGCTGTATCTTTTTGTTGCCCTTAAGACTCTGAGGGGGATATTCTCAAGTACGTGTGATAGTCATCGCAAAACTAGCTTAACGCATCTATGCACATCGCAGTCTATCGCGGGAAAATAACACCGTGGTAACGTGGCATTCTCAAGCCTGAGGTACCATGCGATAGGCTCACGTTAACGCGTCAAATGTGCGCGATAAAGTTAACACGATGCCGCAAAAATGCAAAACACGAACGCAAAAAAAGCTGCGATGAGGCCAATCACAAAACAAAAAGCAGCAAAAACCAGCGACAGGCCTGCAATTTCCATGCGTCATGCTGGAAAATGCACTATAAAAGCAACAAAAAAAAGTGAGATGCGTCAAATGTGCGCAATAAAGTTAACACGATGCCACAAAAATGCAAAACACAAACGCAAAAAAAGCTGCGATGAGTCCAATCGCAAAACAAAAAGCAGCAAAAACCAGTAACAGGCCTGCAATTCCCATGCGTCATGCTGGAAAATGCACCATTAAAGCAACAAAAAAAAGTGAGAAAAAAAGAAACTGCGTAGCACCATGGATGCACCCGGACCGAGCGCAGAGACCAACGCGAACCCCACAAGCCCCACAGACCACCAGCAAAGAACCTCGTGGTCGGGGACGGCCAAGGAGAAGAGGAAGAGGCAGACGGGGTGCAGTCTGCAGGAAAACCAGATCAGCGTCACGGAGGTGACAGGTCACTACCATCCACTGAACGTCAATATGACAAACGTGAATGTAGTCCGAGTATTGAGGAGGTCTATGGAGCTGGCATGATGTGAAAAGCCAAACCAAGCACAAACCCGCTGCCAACAGGAAGGCAGCAACGGTGACTGGAGGTGGGAGTCCTGCGCCACATGAGAAGGAGGAGCAAATGGAGGTTACAGTCATCAGGGTGGAGACGGCGCAAGGAGTTGGGAGTCCGGACACAGCTTGATAGGACTTGACACAACATCAACAGGGTGGGTAACGACCTGGGACTGGGAGGACGGGGGGATTTGGGCACAATGGCACACATGCACAATGATGTGTAGCACACTGCATACCCACAATGACCCTGGATCATGTCCCTGATCCCCGTGGCACACTGCAGCACACACACATTGCAATAACAGCACATCCGATGGAAATGTGGCACAAAGTGTAAAACCGACACTGCAGAACAGAGGACACAACTGGGTCCGCGCATGCGCAGGCCAATCACATCTAACATTGCAGGAAACTGTGAGATGGAAATGCACGTGTACAAAGACACATCCGTCCAAATGTCCACTTTCCTGCATCAAATATACAGCACCTCCCAAACAGTCACAATGTACATTGTCATACAGTCTGCATGTAAACTAGAACAATGCACCAGCATACATGTCAACACAATGTCAACATGCATCTCCCCTTCACATTGCAGAGGGACAAACAACACCTCCAGCAGAGCAGACCAGACTACTCATCAGCTGGAGAGGACCACCACACCTTTGACACCAAAGCCCTACAACAGCCCATGGACATCAGGCAACCCACCCCCAGGAGCAGGGCAACCTAGCCACATAGAGGAGACCCCAGCCCCTGCACAGACCACACAGCAGGAAGCACCCGCCACCACGGCTGGCCCCCAACACTTCACCTAGGCACACATCGCATTCCAATGCCAGGTGTCAGAATGTCAAAAGGAGGTGGCCGAGCAGGTGCGGGTGAGGTCTGAGCTCATGGAAGCCGAAGTAGATCACATACATGGGTGTTCAAATCCAATCAGGGACCCCCTACACCCCACAAAGGTGACCCACACCGCGACAAAGACACATGCATTTGCACATTTTCTGCAATGAACCACGCCCAGAGCCCCAGAATCATCATTCACACCCCTACGCTGGACCTCCGTATGGCGGCCCAGTCCACTCCTCTCAGGTATCCCAACTGTTTCAGAAGTCTACGGGCCATCAAAGACTTCATAAACTCTGCTCCTGCTTCTGGATTCTGCCATCTGTGAGATTCCTACCCTGTCTGAGGTGCCAATCCAGTCCAAGACCTTGGAAGTGGGTTCTGCATCTGTTTTGCTGCAAAATCGATGCAGTGATGACTTTGCAGCAATTGAAACCGACGCAGCACTCTTCAACACCGATAAAGTGCCGATCCGAAGATATCCCTGCATGACACAACAACAACGTGGTTCCCAGCTGCGAGGTTCACTGATGACACAGTGCCTGCATTGTAAGGGTCTCGATGTGGTAACCAAATGTGAGGCTTGACGATGAAGCTTCAACCCGACTGCGTGAACCAGAACAAGCGCATCAAGTCCTTGATGTCGACAGTCGCTTCATCCAAGTTACTTTTTCATCAGACCCTGCGTGGGTCTTGTATTCGGCCTGCCCTCCATCAGAGTAAGCCTTCACTTTGGAATCACCTCAGTCTAACGCGATCTCAAGTAACCTTTTAGCACTATTGACTTCTAAGCCCTAATTTTGGTTTTTCCTTAAGTATTCCTTATGTATTTGATTTTTGTTGTGTTGCTCTTGTTTTATTCATAAAATTATTCTCTATTTTTCTAAATCTGTGTGGAGTATTTTTAGGATGGTTTCATTGTGTTAGTGTGTGTGTGTGTGTGTTTGTGGTTGTGTGTGTTCGTGTGTGTGGTTGTGTGTGTGAGTGTGTGGTTTTGTGTGTGGTTGTATGTGTGGTTGTGGTAGTGTGTGTGTGGTTGTGGTTGTGTGTGTGTGTGTGCATGTGGTTATGTGGTCGTGCGAGTGGTTGTGCATGTGGTTGTGGTTGTGTGTGTGGTTGTGGTTGTGACAGTAATACTAAAAGCATATCAAAATAAAGGAACACAAACATTGAGTTTGTGGAAAGAGAAAGCACATTGTAAGTCAAACTGGCGCAGCAAAGCATTAACAAAACAACATGTTCTTTGATGTTTAATGTTCTTTGAACGAGAACATCAAAGGGGCGCCGCGAAAGTGATCGCAGGCAAAAGTGAAAGTGATCGCAGGCGCTTAATGAGCATGATGAGTTTTGCCATATGGTGCCTCTGCTCCTAAGCGCGTGCCCGCACACATGCACTGTAGCTCTAGGCTGGCCACGGTAGCATTTTTTGAGCCCTCACTAAAAGTCTCGCATGCGCTGGGTCAGGTGAGACCTAAAAAGCATTGGCCAAGCCAAAAAGGCAAGACCTATTGGTTTTGCTAATGCTTGTTTTTTAAGATGTTAACGAATTTGAAAATTAGAGGAGTGATGTCTTAAGCACACATTTGTATTTTGACAAAAGGCATAAGATGATTGATAGGTGGTTGAATGATTTGTAGATGTGATTCCAAGTTAAGTTCTTAAAAAGGTGACCACCGTATGATGCGAAAGAGAGAGGATTTTTGGGGAAAAATGTGCTCTGTATGTACACAACTAAAAATGGAACCACTATTCACAATGGCAGCTGAGTTGAGGATTTTGATTTGACTGTTGGGTTTGATGTAGTGCTCAATGGCCTGGAAAGACATCTTGGAAGATAGGAAGATTCTTTGATCTGGTTTCTAAAGTAGTTTGCTTGAGTGAATAAATAGCATGAGGTATTTGTGATTTATTTTCTTTAAAAGATTGGGGATGCCTTTGTGTTTTTTGTTTATCTCTAATTTTTTCATTTTGTCTCTTTTCTGAATTCATCGTCATTTTTGTATTGTGAACGGAGGTTGCATCTGTGATGGAGTTTTGTGCACGGTTTGATATTGTTCATAATTTTCTGGATACTAAGATTTATTGCAAAGGTTGGAGGGAGAGCCAGGGTAGTTTATGATATTTGCTATAAGAGCAACAGATTGCTTTTTTAGGAGAAGGACATTATATTTTTTCCTCTCCACATGTTCTACAGTTCGAGTTAGAATACGTTTTGATATCTGATTTAAGGAGAGGTAGATCATTGTGTGATTATTAGACCAGTCGAGATCTAGTGAGATCGTGTTTGGAGTGGAGATTTATATAAGGTCAAAGATCTTACGTTGCTAAATAGGAAGGCAAGGACACGTATTGTTTGGATCATACCGGAAGCATTAAAAGGATGCCGTTTGTGTTAGTATGATGAGTTTATAAAAGTGAACCAGGAAGAAGAGACGTAACAAAGCCAGTCATAAACTACTTATGGCACTTTGAAAGTAAGAAAAGTCTTTATAATTCGCAAAGTGTCTTTTGTCACCGATTTGGAAAGGACGTGAAAGGGGCATCTTGTTCTTTTTTCCAAATCAGAATGACATTTTTCATTTGTGTGTGACAGCAATTGTGGTCGCAAACCATGTGCAGAAGAAGAATCTTTTATTGTATATTAGGGCTTCCACGATCCATGGCTCTCACAGTCATTGAGTGACTTTTGCGTGTAATGAATAACATGCTTTTACAAGTTTGATATGAGGCTTGCTGGGCATTAAAGGCGAGGTCGGAATCTGAAACACAGGTTTGTGGTGCTGCTTCCTGAAGGATGCCAGAGGGGAATCCTTTCGATGGGCATGTTCACTCTGGACCTTGACTTGCAGTCTTGAAGCCATTGAGCTGGAGGCTGTTCAATCCAATCTAAGTCATAGTGGTGTTCAAGTCTGGAGAGACTCTCTCATCATTGGCCGTTTTCCTGGTGACAAGCATATCGAGCAGTGCTTGGGTCCTTTTGTTTGTTGTTATGATGCAGTCTGCAAAGCTGGTGATTTAGGGTTCAGTGCACTTATGTTTAATGTAAATGTGCCATGTGTTTTTACCTTACATACATTTTGGAGGCAGACGCAGGGTGTGCTATACACATACATTTTGGAGGCAGACGCAGGGTGTGCTATACACATACATTTTGGAGGCAGACGCAGGGTGTGCTATACACATACATTTTGGAGGCAGATGCAGGGTGTGCTATACACATACATTTTGGAGGCAGACGCAGGGTGTGCTATACACATACATTTTGGAGGCAGATGCAGGGTGTGCTATACACATACATTTTGGAGGCAGATGCAGGGTGTGCTATACACATACATTTTGGAGGCAGATGCAGGGTGTGCTATACGCATACATTTTGGAGGCAGATGCAGGGTGTGCTATACACATACATTTTGAAGGCAGATGCAGGGTGTGCTATACACATACATTTTGGAGGCAGATGTAGGGTGTGCTATACACATACATTTGGGAGGCAGATGTAGGGTGTGCTATACACATACATTTTGGAGGCAGACGCAGGGTGTGCTATACACATACATTTTGGAGGCAGATGCGGTGTGCTATACGCATACATTTTGGAGGCAGATGCAGGGTGTGCTATACACGTACATTTTGGAGGCAGATGCAGGGTGTGCTATACACATACATTTTGGAGGCAGATGCAGGGTGTGCTATATGCATACATTTTGGAGGCAGATGCAGGGTGTGCTGCACGCATACATTTTGGAGGCAGATGCAGGGTGTGCTATACACATACAATTTGGAGGCAGATGCAGGGTGTGCTATACACATACATTTTGGAGGCAGATGCAGGGTGTGCTATACACATACATTTTGGAGGCAGTCGCAGGGTGTGCTATACACATACATTTTGGAGGCAGATGCAGGGTGTGCTGCACGCATACATTTTGGAGGCAGATGCAGGGTGTGCTATACACATACATTTTGGAGGCAGATGCAGGGTGTGCTGTACACATACAATTTGGAGGCAGACTTAGGGTGTGCTATACAAATACATTTTGGAGGCAGATGCAGGGTGTGCTATACACATACATTTTGGAGGCAGATGCAGGGTGTGCTATACGCATACATTTTGGAGGCAGATGCAGGGTGTGCTATACACATACAATTTGGAGGCATACTTAGGGTGTGCTATACACATACATTTTGGAGGCAGATGCAAGGTGTGCTATACACATACATTTTGGAGGCAGATGCAGGGTGTGCTGTACACATACATTTTGGAGGCAGATGCAGGGTGTGCTGTACACATACAATTTGGAGGCAGATGTAGGGTGTGCTATACACATACATTTTGGAGGCAGATGCAGGGTGTGCTATACACATACATTTTGGAGGCAGATGCAGGGTGTGCTATACACATACATTTTGGAGGCAGATGCAGGGTGTGCTATACACATACAATTTGGAGGCAGATGCAGGGTGTGCTATACACATACAATTTGGAGGCAGATGCAGGGTGTGCTATACACATACATTTTGGAGGCAGATGCAGGGTGTGCTATACACATACATTTTGGAGGCAGATGCAGCGTGTGCTATACGCCTACATTTTGGAGGCAGATGCAGGGTGTGCTATACACATAGATTTTGGAGGCAGATGCAGGGTGTGCTATACGCATACAATTTGGAGGCAGATGTAGGGTGTGCTATACACATACAATTTGGAAGCAGATGTAGGGTGTGCTATGCACATACATTTTGGAGGCAGATGCAGGGTGTGCTATACGCATACATTTTGGAGGCAGATGCAGGGTGTGCTCACACATACAATTTGGAGGCAGATGTAGGGTGTCCTGTACACATACATTTTGGAAGCAGACGCAGGGTGTGCTGTACACATACATTTTGGAGGCAGATGCAGGGTGTGCTATACACATACATTTTGGAGGCAGATGTAGGGTGTGCTATACACATACATTTTGGAGGCAGATGCAGGGTGTGCTATACACATACATTTTGGAGGCAGATGCAGGGTGTGCTATACACACAATTTGGAGGCAGATGCAGGGTGTGCTATACACATACATTTTGGAGGCAGATGCAGGGTGTGCTATACACATACATTTTGGAGGCAGATGCAGTGTGTGCTATACGCCTACATTTTGGAGGCAGATGCAGGGTGTGCTATACACATAGATTTTGGAGGCAGATGCAGGGTGTGCTATACGCATACATTTTGGAGGCAGATGCAGGGTGTGCTATATGCATACATTTTGGAGGCAGATGCAGGGTGTGCTATACACATAGATTTTGGAGGCAGATGCAGGGTGTGCTATACACATACAATTTGGAGGCAGATGTAGGGTGTGCTATGCACATACATTTTGGAGGCAGATGCAGGGTGTGCTATACGCATACATTTTGGAGGCAGATGCAGGGTGTGCTGTACACATACAATTTGGAGGCAGATGTAGGGTGTGCTGTACACATACATTTTGGAAGCAGACGCAGGGTGTGCTGTACATATACATTTTGGAGGCAGATGCAGGGTGTGCTATACACATACATTTTGGAGGCAGATGTAGGGTGTGCTATACACATACATTTTGAAGGCAGATGTAGGGTGTGCTATACACATACATTTTGAAGGCAGATGCAGGGTGTGCTATACACATACATTTTGGAGGCAGATGCAGGGTGTGCTATACACATACATTTTGGAGGCAGATGCAGGGTGTGCTATACACATACATTTTGGAGACAGATGTAGGGTGTGCTATACACATACATTTTGGAGGCAGACGCAGGGTGTGCTGTACACATACATTTTGGAGGCAGACGCAGGGTGTGCTATACACATACATTTTGGAGGCAGATGCAGGGTGTGCTATACACATACATTTTGGAGGCAGATGCAGGGTGTGCTATACGCATACATTTTGGAGGCAGATGCAGGGTGTGCTATACACATACATTTTGGAGGCAGATGTAGGGTGTGCTATACACATACATTTTGAAGGCAGATGCAGGGTGTGCTATACACATACATTTTGGAGGCAGATGCAGGGTGTGCTATACACATACATTTTGGAGGCAGACGCAGGGTGTGCTACACACATACATTTTGGAGGCAGATGCAGGGTGTGCTGCACGCATACATTTTGGAGGCAGATGCAGGGTGTGCTATACACATACATTTTGGAGGCAGATGCAGGGTGTGCTGTACACATACAATTTGGAGGCAGACTTAGGGTGTGCTATACAAATACATTTTGGAGGCAGATGCAGGGTGTGCTATACGCATACATTTTGGAGGCAGATGCAGGGTGTGCTATACACATACAATTTGGAGGCATACTTAGGGTGTGCTATACACATACATTTTGGAGGCAGATGCAAGGTGTGCTATACACATACATTTTGGAGGCAGATGCAGGGTGTGCTGTACACATACATTTTGGAGGCAGATGCAGGGTGTGCTGTACACATACAATTTGGAGACAGATGTAGGGTGTGCTATACACATACATTTTGGAGGCAGATTCAGGGTGTGCTATACAAATACATTTTGGAGGCAGATGCAGGGTGTGCTATACGCATACATTTTGGAGGCAGATGCAGGGTGTGCTATACACATACATTTTGGAGGCAGATGCAGGGTGTGCTATACACATACAATTTGGAGGCAGATGCAGGGTGTGCTATACACATACAATTTGGAGGCAGATGCAGGGTGTGCTATACACATACATTTTGGAGGCAGATGCAGGGTGTGCTATACACATACATTTTGGAGGCAGATGCAGCGTGTGCTATATGCATACATTTTGGAGGCAGATGCAGGGTGTGCTGCACGCATACATTTTGGAGGCAGATGCAGGGTGTGCTATACACATACAATTTGGAGGCAGATGCAGGGTGTGCTATACACATACATTTTGGAGGCAGATGCAGGGTGTGCTATACACATACATTTTGGAGGCAGTCGCAGGGTGTGCTATACACATACATTTTGGAGGCAGATGCAGGGTGTGCTGCACGCATACATTTTGGAGGCAGATGCAGGGTGTGCTATACACATACATTTTGGAGGCAGATGCAGGGTGTGCTGTACACATACAATTTGGAGGCAGACTTAGGGTGTGCTATACAAATACATTTTGGAGGCAGATGCAGGGTGTGCTATACACATACATTTTGGAGGCAGATGCAGGGTGTGCTATACGCATACATTTTGGAGGCAGATGCAGGGTGTGCTATACACATACAATTTGGAGGCATACTTAGGGTGTGCTATACACATACATTTTGGAGGCAGATGCAAGGTGTGCTATACACATAGCATTTTGGAGGCAGATGCAGGGTGTGCTGTACACATACATTTTGGAGGCAGATGCAGGGTGTGCTGTACACATACAATTTGGAGGCAGATGTAGGGTGTGCTATACACATACATTTTGGAGGCAGATGCAGGGTGTGCTATACACATACATTTTGGAGGCAGATGCAGGGTGTGCTATACACATACATTTTGGAGGCAGATGCAGGGTGTGCTATACACATACAATTTGGAGGCAGATGCAGGGTGTGCTTTACACATACAATTTGGAGGCAGATGCAGGGTGTGCTATACACATACATTTTGGAGGCAGATGCAGGGTGTGCTATACACATACATTTTGGAGGCAGATGCAGCGTGTGCTATACGCCTACATTTTGGAGGCAGATGCAGGGTGTGCTATACACATAGATTTTGGAGGCAGATGCAGGGTGTGCTATACGCATACAATTTGGAGGCAGATGTAGGGTGTGCTATACACATACAATTTGGAAGCAGATGTAGGGTGTGCTATGCACATACATTTTGGAGGCAGATGCAGGGTGTGCTATACGCATACATTTTGGAGGCAGATGCAGGGTGTGCTCACACATACAATTTGGAGGCAGATGTAGGGTGTGCTGTACACATACATTTTGGAAGCAGACGCAGGGTGTGCTGTACACATACATTTTGGAGGCAGATGCAGGGTGTGCTATACACATACATTTTGGAGGCAGATGTAGGGTGTGCTATACACATACATTTTGGAGGCAGATGCAGGGTGTGCTATACACATACATTTTGGAGGCAGATGCAGGGTGTGCTATACACATACAATTTGGAGGCAGATGCAGGGTGTGCTATACACATACATTTTGGAGGCAGATGCAGGGTGTGCTATACACATACATTTTGGAGGCAGATGCAGTGTGTGCTATACGCCTACATTTTGGAGGCAGATGCAGGGTGTGCTATACACATAGATTTTGGAGGCAGATGCAGGGTGTGCTATACGCATACAATTTGGAGGCAGATGTAGGGTGTGCTATACACATACAATTTGGAGGCAGATGTAGGGTGTGCTATGCACATACATTTTGGAGGCAGATGCAGGGTGTGCTATACGCATACATTTTGGAGGCAGATGCAGGGTGTGCTGTACACATACAATTTGGAGGCAGATGTAGGGTGTGCTGTACACATACATTTTGGAAGCAGACGCAGGGTGTGCTGTACACATACATTTTGGAGGCAGATGCAGGGTGTGCTATACACATACATTTTGGAGGCAGATGTAGGGTGTGCTATACACATACATTTTGAAGGCAGATGCAGGGTGTGCTATACACATACATTTTGGAGGCAGATGTAGGGTGTGCTATACACATACATTTTGAAGGCAGATGCAGGGTGTGCTATACACATACATTTTGGAGGCAGATGCAGGGTGTGCTATACACATACATTTTGGAGGCAGATGCAGGGTGTGCTATACACATACATTTTGGAGGCAGATGCAGGGTGTGCTATACACATACATTTTGGAGACAGATGTAGGGTGTGCTATACACATACATTTTGGAGGCAGACGCAGGGTGTGCTGTACACATACATTTTGGAGGCAGACGCAGGGTGTGCTATACACATACATTTTGGAGGCAGATGCAGGGTGTGCTATACACATACATTTTGGAGGCAGATGCAGGGTGTGCTATACGCATACATTTTGGAGGCAGATGCAGGGTGTGCTATACACATACATTTTGGAGGCAGATGTAGGGTGTGCTATACACATACATTTTGAAGGCAGATGCAGGGTGTGCTATACACATACATTTTGGAGGCAGATGCAGGGTGTGCTATACACATACATTTTGGAGGCAGACGCAGGGTGTGCTACACACATACATTTTGGAGGCAGTCGCAGGGTGTGCTATACACATACATTTTGGAGGCAGTCGCAGGGTGTGCTATACACATACATTTTGGAGGCAGATGCAGGGTGTGCTGCACGCATACATTTTGGAGGCAGATGCAGGGTGTGCTATACACATACATTTTGGAGGCAGATGCAGGGTGTGCTGTACACATACAATTTGGAGGCAGATTTAGGGTGTGCTATACAAATACATTTTGGAGGCAGATGCAGGGTGTGCTATACGCATACATTTTGGAGGCAGATGCAGGGTGTGCTATACACATACAATTTGGAGGCATACTTAGGGTGTGCTATACACATACATTTTGGAGGCAGATGCAAGGTGTGCTATACACATACATTTTGGAGGCAGATGCAGGGTGTGCTGTACACATACATTTTGGAGGCAGATGCAGGGTGTGCTGTACACATACAATTTGGAGGCAGATGTAGGGTGTGCTATACACATACATTTTGGAGGCAGATGCAGGGTGTGCTATACAAATACATTTTGGAGGCAGATGCAGGGTGTGCTATACGCATACATTTTGGAGGCAGATGCAGGGTGTGCTATACACATACATTTTGGAGGCAGATGCAGGGTGTGCTATACACATACAATTTGGAGGCAGATGCAGGGTGTGCTATACACATACAATTTGGAGGCAGATGCAGGGTGTGCTATACACATACATTTTGGAGGCAGATGCAGGGTGTGCTATACACATACATTTTGGAGGCAGATGCAGCGTGTGCTATACGCCTACATTTTGGAGGCAGATGCAGGGTGTGCTATACACATAAATTTTGGAGGCAGATGCAGGGTGTGCTATACGCATACAATTTGGAGGCAGATGTAGGGTGTGCTATACACATACAATTTGGAAGCAGATGTAGGGTGTGCTATGCACATACATTTTGGAGGCAGATGCAGGGTGTGCTATACGCATACATTTTGGAGGCAGTTGCAGGGTGTGCTCACACATACAATTTGGAGGCAGATGTAGGGTGTGCTGTACACATACATTTTGGAAGCAGACGCAGGGTGTGCTGTACACATACATTTTGGAAGCAGACGCAGGGTGTGCTGTACACATACATTTTGGAGGCAGATGCAGTGTGTGCTATACACATACATTTTGGAGGCAGATGTAGGGTGTGCTATACACATACATTTTGGAGGCAGATGCAGGGTGTGCTATACACATACATTTTGGAGGCAGATGCAGGGTGTGCTATACACATACAATTTGGAGGCAGATGCAGGGTGTGCTATACACATACATTTTGGAGGCAGATGCAGGGTGTGCTATACACATACATTTTGGAGGCAGATGCAGTGTGTGCTATACGCCTACATTTTGGAGGCAGATGCAGGGTGTGCTATACACATAGATTTTGGAGGCAGATGCAGGGTGTGCTATACGCATACAATTTGGAGGCAGATGTAGGGTGTGCTATACACATACAATTTGGAGGCAGATGTAGGGTGTGCTATGCACATACATTTTGGAGGCAGATGCAGGGTGTGCTATACGCATACATTTTGGAGGCAGATGCAGGGTGTGCTGTACACATACAATTTGGAGGCAGATGTAGGGTGTGCTGTACACATACATTTTGGAAGCAGACGCAGGGTGTGCTGTACACATACATTTTGGAGGCAGATGCAGGGTGTGCTATACACATACATTTTGGAGGCAGATGTAGGGTGTGCTATACACATACATTTTGAAGGCAGATGCAGGGTGTGCTATACACATACATTTTGGAGGCAGATGTAGGGTGTGCTATACACATACATTTTGAAGGCAGATGCAGGGTGTGCTATACACATACATTTTGGAGGCAGATGCAGGGTGTGCTATACACATACATTTTGGAGGCAGATGCAGGGTGTGCTATACACATACATTTTGGAGGCAGATGCAGGGTGTGCTATACACATACATTTTGGAGACAGATGTAGGGTGTGCTATACACATACATTTTGGAGGCAGACGCAGGGTGTGCTGTACACATACATTTTGGAGGCAGACGCAGGGTGTGCTATACACATACATTTTGGAGGCAGATGCAGGGTGTGCTATACACATACATTTTGGAGGCAGATGCAGGGTGTGCTATACGCATACATTTTGGAGGCAGATGCAGGGTGTGCTATACACATACATTTTGGAGGCAGATGTAGGGTGTGCTATACACATACATTTTGAAGGCAGATGCAGGGTGTGCTATACACATACATTTTGGAGGCAGATGCAGGGTGTGCTATACACATACATTTTGGAGGCAGATGCAGGGTGTGCTATACACATACATTTTGGAGGCAGATGCAGGGTGTGCTATACACATACATTTTGGAGGCAGATGCAGGGTGTGCTATACACATACATTTTGGAGGCAGATGCAGGGTGTGCTATACACATACATTTTGGAGGCAGATGCAGGGTGTGCTATACACATACATTTTGGAGGCAGATGCAGGGTGTGCTATACACATACTTTTTGGAGGCAGATGTAGGGTGTGCTATACACATACATTTTGGAGGCAGATGTAGGGTGTGCTATCAGTGACTTACAACGAGGTCTGCTGCAGTGCATCTGTTGTTCTTTGCTAAGGATTAGGTGTAATAGAGTGATGTGCTCATTTTGCAGATTAAGCAAATTTAACTGAAAAGTGCAACTGCTGATTCATAGCTGAGAATTCTTTGCAGCTTTTGCAAATTTCCACTGCTTATGTGTTCAGGCTTTATGCCAATTTTCATTCTCTCATCAAAACGATTCATTTGGGTTTCTGAACCTGACAACTTGGCTTGCTTACTGAAGAAATTGCCACGCTGTGCCTAATCCGCTATTAATTTAGATTAGATGTTTCCTAAATTTTCTTACAATACTTACTAACGTGGTACTTTATTTTGTTTTTAAATATTGATTAGTGGATTATTTGAATCAGTAATGCTGATGACTACAATTTAAAATTTACTGAATAAATATGGATTTGAACTAATTTGCTAATAAAACCCTTTAATTCACACCAGCTCTCTCTTGATTCCTGTGAAGTCCCTATTTGACTTCACTGTTCATGGTGTTTGATGTAAATGATTCCTCCTTATCATTTCTCCTTGTTATCTAAGAAGGGTCCATACGACCAATGGTGGGGGTTATTTAATGATTAAGGTACAAGAATCCCCGCTCCAGCAAGTGGTAACTGCGTGGCAGTTAATGTCAAAGGAGAAAGGAGCCAACATTTAAAAATACTAAATTAAGAATTGCCTATTCCCCTGAAGTCCACCTCTCAAGTTTGTAGACTGAAGAACTTTGGCAGCTCCAAAAGCATTTGCAGTGGTGGAGGTGTGAGTATCAAACAGGGTTGTGTGTCAAAACTGTCTATGGAGAGTTTTGCTATTGTGTTGAATTGTATGTTTTACGTTTTAATAATGTCTTTCGTTTACTTATATAGATGTGCATATGCGTTTGATGCTGAATAGTTTAAGTTATCGGACTCAGAGCAGTCCAACATCCTTAATACATAAAAGATATTGTGGAATTACTTGTATGCTAAGGTTTTGTGGAGTCAGTTTGTGAAGTACCATTGACTGCACATTTGAGATAGGAACCGTAACAGATTGTTGTGATTGTAATAATAGTGATTGATGTTAGTAGAACCTATTGCGCAAAGGGGAAACTACATCAGTCAGGGTGATTTCCACTGACCGAGATTTCATCTTTGTGTGTGGAAGCTAAAAGTGTATTTCTGGCTAAAACCTACTGTGAATGAACAACTTTGATTTTTTTAGTGGAGCAGATAAGAGTTGTTTTTTTGTGCTTGCCTAAAGTTGTAGAATTTAGTGTACTAGAAAATGGCAAAGGAGGGTAAAACCACTGCGAGGAGTGAGAATTGCATCAGACAGTAGCACACTAGGATAAGTTAACTGATTTGAAGTGTCGCACTGGGATTGGTTGGTGAGTCATCATGTGTTGTGTCATGATAGATTTACAAAGGAAGGACTGCGTAGGGATTGGGCACAAATACTGATCTGTATTGACTGTCATTTGAACAAAACATTGAAAATAATTGAATCGACAGCTAATTTACTGTTGAATTGTTTTAATCATGAAATTATTCAAAGCCAGTAGAGATTTAATGAGGAGTAATGTTAAAGTCCCTGCCCATGAGGGCAAGGAGCCTCCACTGGAAGGTATGCCAGGTCATTACTTGGCCACAAATGTAGGACTCCATACATGTTTGTGGCTTTGTAAATGGGACGAGATCACTGAAACGGAGGGAGCATTATTTCCATAATATGGCACCTTTATATTTAGAGGTCATTGAACATTTGAGGAAAAAATTACATGAGTTGAAACCACCTACTAGACACACACAGTATGAAGCACTCAATGCTTGGGAGTGTGCAGCTCATACCAAAGAGAAAGAAAGGTATCAGAATAGAGCAAAAAGAGTGATGCATAATTACACAGATGCTAAATGGAGTGAAGAGCAACATAGGTGAAGGAAATGTGTAGTTGAGGGAGCTAGAATATACCCTGCATTGACAACAGAAAATCCTAAAAGGAATCAAAAGCAGGGAAGATGACATTGGTAGGAAAACCGATACTGATAGTGATTCTCTGTTGTCCTCACGTCCACCGCCTTATGTTGCCCCATCATTAGATTCAGGGAGCGCTACACCACCCACTGCTACAATAACCACAGCCCCTGTTGCCCTGAATGTAGTTCAGATTGGGGGAACCACTCCCAAATCTTTTGATTGCAGCTGCACCTGCGGAAGCAGCCATTACTGTAATTGCTCCAGGTGCTACAGCTTCTATTGTGTCTAATAAAGCACCAGTGTCACAAGTCATATCCGCTCAGGCATTGGCAATTCCCGTTGTATCTGCACCAACAAACATTGCTCCAAATCTTGATGTTGCAAGAGCTGTAAAGGGAGTAGCTGTGACAGGGTTTACCCCAAAGTCATAAAACTCACATATTGTTGCCTGCACCATGCCACAGAATGTTCAGACTTTAAGGAAGAGAGAAGGATTGCTTTTACAACTCCAATTGCATAGGGGGAAAAAGGACTATTTGATAATGAGATTTTGCCCAGAATAGGGCAAAAGGAGATACAGAGAGACCATCCACAAGTCAAGCATGGGCGAGACCCATTAATGTACTGAAATTTAAGTAGAACTGGAGAAAATCAATGGGGATGTTTAGATATTTCACATTGGAATCAGTACCAAGAAAATGAACGGATATATCTAAGTGAAGAAATTACCAGGTGTGCGGCTACAACACATGAGAAATTAACCAGATTGGCAGAGAAATACAAAGTAGATCTCTCTAAGAGTATTCCTTTACAGAAAGGCTTCAGGGCACAGTTAGAAATGAAATGAAAATGTATACCACGAATTACTGCTTGAAGGTGTCTAGGCGCCTTAGCTCTGACTAAAACGAAAGGAGAAATAAAGACACAGTAGGGTAGTAATTATTGAACAGCCAGGTTCTAAAGGATTTATGGAAAGAAAGAAGATCCGATTTTATCTTAAGAGAGATTGGCAAAGGGTTCCAAAGACCAGCTGTACCATTTTTAAAATCCTCTCCCCCCAGGAGGCTGTTTTAATTTGGGAATGACCAGATTGAGGATAAATGAAGATCGAAGATGTCTTGTGGGAACATACCAGCAAAATTTGCGTTTGAAGTAGTCAGCACTGTGACTGTGCAGGGTCTTAAAAGCGATACACAGGGACTTAAATAAAACATTTTATAGGAAGCCGATGCAATTGTGGCAGAAGATGGGATACTGGCTGACGTTTTGGTACTGCGAGCAGTAGTCAGGCAGCTGCATTTTGAAGAACATTTAATCCGGATATTAAAAAACAGAGCACTGCAGTAGTCAATTTTTAACAATATTAAAAAGGAGATGACAGCTTTCCACAAGTCCAGGGGAATAAATGGTAGAACTTTCCTGAAAGATTTTAATGCTAGGAAACAGGAAGATGTGATAGAGTTGATCTGGCCCTCAAAAGAGAGCTGATCATCAAAGTAGATTCCCAGATTTTTTACCTTTCTGACCGGGATGGGAAGTTCGCCCATCTCCGAAGGCCGCCAATTTGGTGACCAAAAGGAGGTATCTTTCCCAAACAGGAGAACCTCTGTCTTACCGGAAGCCAATTTAAGACTTGTCTGATATCCAGTTCCCAATTTCTCTCATACAGTCCTAAAATCTAAGAGCCGTGCCCTCCAGGTCACTAGCCAGCTATACTACAATTTGTGTATTGTCAGCATAGGATACCACTGTAAAACCGAATACCTTAAAAAGCTTGGCTAAAGGTGTAACATAAATATTGAAGAGCCTGGGGCTCAGAGAAGATCCCTGAGGAACTCCACAAGGAAACAAGATGGCCCTGGACCTAAACCCATTAAGCTCCACAAACTGCTCCCTGTCTGAAAGGAAGGGTAAAAGAAGACTAAGGGCCGCATGCATCAAAGAAAAAAACGGTCGCAAACGGGCAGATTCGCAGAATCTGCCCCTTTGCGACCGGTATTTTTGCATTTGCGATGCATCATCCCAAATGCAAAAATCGCAATTAAAGTAATCGCAAAATTAGTGATTACTTAAATTGCGATTGCATTTAAAGAATCGCAAATTGTGATTCCTTAAGTACATTGCATTAACCAAAAAAGTTGTGCAATTTCGCAAATAGGAATCGCAACTTACCGTCAATCTCAAATTGATGGTAATTTGCAAATTCTTTGAAGAAAACGTCCCATGTTACACACACACATGCCGTTGGGGCATGTGTGTGCGCAACATGTGGTAAAATGGAAATTTCAGGGGTGCAACAGGGTGTCCTTTTGGCACCCTTGCACCCTTGAAATTGCATGCTCAATTTGCGAGTGCCTATTGGGTACTCGCAAATTGTGCATGCAATTCCCATTTATTCCTATGGGCCCATAGGAATGTATGGGACGCAATTCCTTAATTGAGACTTGCAAATTGCGAGTGTGAATTAAGGAATGTGTAGGAATCGCAAATTTACTTAATATTCCTACATGCATTGGCAATTGCGATTCCATAATTGCTATTCCTTAAAAATCGCAATTAAATAATCGCAGTTGCCTATTTTGATGCATGTGCACTTAAATGCCTTACCCCTGATCCCCAGGGCTGAAAGACGATCAATAAAAAGGCTGTGTTTGACTATATCAAAGGCCACGAATAGATCTAATAAAATCAATGCAGTTCTCGTACTCTTATCAATGGTTTGTCTGATTTCCTTGGACATCATAATCAGAGCAGACTCGGCATTATACTGACTTCTAAAGCCCTAGTGAGTAGCTTCGAGAAATTTATTGCTCGAAATGAACAAAGATAGATCAGAGCTTATGGCCTTCTCAACTTATTTTGCAGGGAGAGGAAGACGAGAGATTGGCCTGTAGTTATTTGGGTCACTGGCATCACGGTTAGCTTTTTTTTAGATGATGAAGCCATTGTCACTATGCAATCGTTGGGAATGAATTTGCACATTACTGAATTGGGTAAATGCATTTGGAAGTGCAGCACTTTTGAAAAACTAAAAAGCAAGTGGGTGAAAATGCAGGGAAAGAAAAAGAAGCAACCAGGCATGGTAGCGGTAAGTGGGAAACCGCCTCCAGTACCCCCAGATAAGGATGAGGCTTTAACATTCCCTATGAGAGAGATACCAGTTGGAATATCTGCTCATGTGTCATGGAGTCAAGGTGATCGACTGCAGGTGAGGCAACATTCACAAACAACTTTTCTAAACTCAGGTAGAATCCTGCCCAATGGTATACACAGGTTGACAGGTTGAAGAAAATTCCGAAGGTTCCGAGGATTGATTTGAATACCTTTTTCGACATTGTGGCACACAGTGACCTATGGGCTGAGTGTAGGAGAGCTGTGCTATGACCACGTACAGAGCCCCTGAGATATTCACATAGCCGTGCACCTTTGCCTATGATGAGGTTATTACCTTTTTGATGGCAAAGGTACCAGCAACGGACATTGACTGGTTGAAAATTAACAGGATGACTCAGGCAGCTAAAGAATCAGTGCATGCTTATTATGAACGGTCATTACAAGTGCTTAACCCCTTCAGTGCCACGCGCTTTCCCCCTCCTGTGCCGGGCCTTTCATTAGCGGGCGGGGTCCATGACGAGATAGTCTCGTCATGGGCACAGCGCAACCGTGCTCCATGACGAGACTATCTCGTCTTGGGCACTGAAGAGCTTAAACAACACGGTGGATTCGAAAATCCTGAAAAGAGAGATATGGGGAGTTTTGTGTAACAGTTTGTTCTTGAATTGCGCCCAGAGATGAGTATGCACATACAACAGAATGTGATTTGCTGGCAGACAAGATCTTTAGATGAAATCCTAACATATGCTTAGTTCTGTAGCAATGAACAAAAGATGAAGCAGAACAGAGAAGTTTATGTTAGCACAGCGAAGCTAGCTCAGATAGGCTTTCAAAATCAGTCATATGTAGGAAATGTTGGTGGAATGCAAGTTGTTGGTTATCAGAGCGGAGGTCCATTGGTCAGCAGGTGTGTATTTATTGGGTGTGGGGGCGTTGTTTCCATATTAACTGATTACTTTACATGATTCCCAATCCCAGCTGATTCCATTGTTTATTAGCCGCAGTAGTTCTCAAATGGCCTGGACAAAGTTTGCTGTTTTTACATTGTAGAGTAAGGTGAAGGTGGGCGGATTGAGATGGGGGTGGGGTGGAGCTTGAATGGTTGAGTGACACAGGATCAGCTGGGCCAGGGCCTCCTTGGGGTAAAGTGCACATGTTGAGTTGGATGAGTGCCTTACTCTGACCAGCCCAACATGTGCACTTGAACCCTCGACCTATGTGCAATGCTAGGAGCCGGCGGGGGGGGGGAGATTACATCCACAGCCCCCAAATCTCCAAAGGAGCACTGGCAGACCCTGACCCAGTCAATCCTCGTGCTCTCTCATGCTGTTTAGAGCAAGGGAGCAGCTCCTAGATTGGCCAAGGAGTCCCAAGGGTGGGACTGGAGGGCTGAGCTGGTGACCAGTGAACTCCCATGCAGGCCTGGAGGCAAAGTCACAAATGTTCTTTTCTATGTGACTGTGATGGACCAGATGGTGTGTGTGCCTGCTGCATTCTCATTTTTGTTTAAAAAAAGGGCCTTCCTGGTGCAGCCTTCAGTCTGTGTTTCCCCGGACTATGTTTTTCCGTAGCAGCATAGGCCTTTTGCCTCAGCCCTGGCAGAAGACATTGACCCCGCATTAACTTTGATCGTCAGAAACTTTGAGGGATTTTGGGGGAGGTGAGACACTTTGCTCATAAGGCGAGGAATGGTGAAAGAATGTTTAATATCAGAGCAAGAGCACTCCGCATGAATGGGGGCTGAGGACAAGAACGGGAAATTTTGTATATTAATGTCTCATGATTCTGTCTGATGCCTCTACAAACGCCGTGCGTGACTTATTGACAACAGTGGTTGCCCCAGTGCTACACAGCCACCGAAGCTTGATTGCCCACTTGTATTTTCGAATTATTGTCGACACGGAGGGAAGCGGCGCTCAGACATTAATCAGCGGTGGTTTTTCCTCTTGAGCGTAGGAGCGTTGCCCCCCCACCTGCAAGTTGCTGTAATTGAAATAGTCCCCGAGTCCCACTCCCTCCTCTCCAAAGGACTGTGGTCGACCTCCCTGATGAGTTTGTACCTTGTGGGGGCAGGGCGTGGCCTATATCGTTGCCTGGCAACAATGGCACCTGGCTGAAATTCATTGAGCATGTCTGGTTGGACAGGTTACTGGCTATGTCCAACCTGACATGCACATTTTGTGCCTCTTAAACCCATGCTCTATTAGGAAACAGGGGATAAAACAGCAGAGCCACTTGGAGTCCATTAGAGCACTGGATTAACCTGCCCAAACCAATCTTAGTTGCTCTCATGCAGTTTGTAAGTATAAAACGCATGAGAGCAAAGTCCGGATTGGTTGTGATAGAGCGTCATGATGTTCTGAAAATTGTAGGGGTGCATCGTAACCATGGATAGTCCGCACCCGCATATATGTTTGTGTGTTATACTAAAAGGTGATTATTAGAAACGTGGAGTCATAACGAAATGTGTAAATGTAATGTTAGAGACGTATTTCATGACATTCTAGCAAGGTGAAATGGCATTCAAATGAAGTATGTAACCTTTCTATGCTTAATGCAAATGCTTAATGAAGTAGTCATATGTAATGAAATGCATTTGATTTAAACATGCACCATATTAAAGTGCGTAGGTAGAAATTATTAATTGTGCTTAAATGTTATGAAATGTAGAGCTTGCAACTGTAATGCTTATTAATGTGCAACTCTGATGTATGAAGGCCTCATTCACGTTTAAATTCGAAACGCCTATTCATATTTCTTATGTTAGCTGAATTTGTAGGCCTGAAATGAAATTCCCTGGTAAAGCTCTCATTTAGAGGTAGTCAGCGAAAATCATGTGCATGAAAGGATGTTCTAGTCTCAAGCTTCTGTTGCAGGTGCAAGGACACCGTCCTCGTTAGCTAAGACTAACGCTTTTGTTTTAGGAATTAGGTATGGAGGAGAATCGCTACACTGTCTCTAGGAATGCTGATAAATGGAGGAGGATACTTTCTGCGCTGAGGGAGCCTGGGACCCAAGGACGTTTCAACCGTTGCTGGACGAAGTACGGGTTTCGGTGGAAAATTAACAACGAGAGGTGTCCGGCCAGAAGAGGTGTTTCGTAGGTGTGTCCTCCATGTTGTACGTTTTGAATTAGGGACAGTGTCCCGAGGGAAGGGCTAGCAGAGAGCCGTTAGAGGGTAGAAAGAAAGGATCGATATTAAGGACGGAGACTTAGAACGAGCTTGGTAGCTTTGGCTACTGACCCTTACAACGTGAGGGTACTTCTTAGGAAGTCTTCACGAGCTGACACCTTTTTCTGATCTTGCCGGGGAAATGCTAAGTAGGGATGCCACTTTAGTAATAGTGTAGGGACAGATTAACAGATTTTCTTTTGCAGCCTGATGAAGACTGACTTAGATGTTGGAGCAGTTATTGCTTGTTTAATATTTCTGGAGTTTCTGATTCTTTTCATGCTTCCCCAGATTAGATTGGTGTGTAGGTTGAACTTTGTATTGGTGCCCATGTATTTCTTTAACCTTATCATGAGGTGCTTGTATGTTCAGTTATTTTTGACTTTGTAATAAAACCCCTAAATTGAGAGTTCAGAGTCTGTGATCCTTCCCAGAGTCTAAATTGATTGGTCCATTGGTTTAGTTTGAATGTATTGGTTTTCTCCTCTTTACACTTCACAGCAGGTAAAAAAAGGTCCAGTCGGCCGAGGATTCTAAGGAGTGGTAAGATAAGATAAGATAACAATCCGGCGTTATCAGTTGTGGTCAGGCTGGCCTGTCCCCACATGCTGCATTTGATTAGACAGTGTGGGGGCAGGATGACCAATCACTGTGTGGCCTTATTTTGAAGCCACACCGTGATTGGTCATGTTTCTTTAAGTGTGATGTAAGGACGATCCTTTGTGCTTCACGCACAGCGTCAGTGACCATGTTGTGCGTAAGCAGAGTGGATCACCATGGTGGCTTCCTGCCTGTACCACATTGGTATTAAGTTCTCAGAGTTAACTCTTAAACCTTCCGCGTTAGTGTTTTGACACATGCATATGCGTTAATCTTCTCGGCGATAATGCTGCTGCTAAAATGCACTTTACTTCTCTGGAGGTTAAAAAACGCCAAAGTGTACAAAATGCACAACTTACATTTCTTGTTGAACTACTTTGTCACAAATGCACTCTTACTGACCTTGAAAGATTACCAGTATCCTTTTGTTCAAAGAAAAATAAAGTTTTACTTCACTGTTTTCTTTTGCTCAAACATTGTTTTATGAGACACATTTTCACCACGTATGGCAAGCAAGCTAATTCAGCAACCAGGGTCCAGTAAATGTTTCTTTTTAACTCTGTGTCTTTCATTTTAAATAAAAGTGCCCACTGGTCAGGGCTTTAAGTGGGTCGGGTCTCACCGGGTCTGAGCACCGACAGTTTTTTAAAGGAGACCTCGAAACAGGTCTCTATCGGTCTCTGTTTTCTGCCCTGGCACAGACAGTCCATTTTTTTCCGGACTGCAGTGACAGCAGGCACATTGATGTGCATGTGCTCACATTGCTCACTTCTCACTAGTGGAGAAGTTACGGCATGACGTCATGCCAGGTGAGCATTGTAGGGGAAGGGAAATCCTTTAAAGAGAGTGCTTTTCTCTTTGTATTTCCCTTCACTTTTTGAAACTCAGGAGCAGCAACATTGTCGTGGTGTCACCAGGGCTTTAAGTGGAAGCTTTTTCAATAATATACAAGCCATAGTTGCTGCTTATTTATCTTATGCAACTAAGAACCATTGACAAAGCCAATAGTTCTGACTTGTTGTAGGTATTCCCCGCGTGAAGCGTCTCCGTATTGGGGGGCGGTCCTTTCGCTTTCTGACAGCTAAGCTATGGAACTCGTTGCCTCTTCATATTCACAGTATGGATAGCCTGCTGACCTTCCGTAAAGCCATCAAGACCTTTCTTTTTCCTGTGTTGTAATCTTGCCTTTTCCTGCCACTCTTTTTTCTACTTGTCTTTTGAGTTTTTTGTTGTTTCTGTTCCTCTACTGCTAGCGCCGGGACGCCTTTTTGCTGAGGCAGCTGTCCGCTTAACATAACATAACATTACATAACGTATGATATTACTTGTTGTATCATATATCTGGATGCAATGACGGAAACAGCAAAATACAAGTCGGGCGGCACACTATGCTAAGCACAGATTTTTAGCTTATGTGTTTTTAAGCCACGCCCTTAAATATATTGGCTACGCCCCTTTGAGAGACCCCCCAGTTTTTTCATCCCACTTAAAGCCCTGCCACTGGTGTACATTGTTACCCAGTGCTGGTGTCCCATTTCCTACAGTGGCTGCCAAGCTGTTTTGGTTGAGGCTGCGTAGGAGCCCAAGCCCGTGCAACAAAACCTGCTTCACTTCCCCCCGGCAGTGTAGACTATAATTCGATCTCATCTCATCTCGTCCTCGCCCTGCAGCTGCTCTTTTCTCATATGCCCCCTAGACCATGTGTCCTGCAGCAGGCCACAGAGATTATGAGGACAGCCCACCAAATCTCGGAATGCCCAGGTACTGGAGAGCAATTAAACTGCTAGTTACTTTTGTGATCCTGACTTTGAAAACCCGATTGAGAAGGTAATACATTTGGTATACATCGGTGCTGGTATAGTGGTCCACTGTAGACCAGAGTGGAGACGCAAAGGTAGCAATTCTGGTTTTGAAGTGTTTTATTTCCTCCTATTCTAGGGAAGAGGTGCGGTGCAGCGGCCAGAGCGTCTGACTTCGGACCACGGTTCAATCCCCGGCACCGGCCGCAGGTTAGCCCAGCACAATGTGACTCTGGGCAATAGCTTGCTTCATCTTACCGATGGCCCCCAGTGCCTTGACACCCTTGGGTAATTGTTTGTGCTTTACAAACACTGGTTTCAATTCTTATAAAGGGTTTTGTGGGGGAGTAGCCCCCAGATCTCCCTAATGTCCATCAGCATTACTCACTATGCTGCTCATTAATTCAAACTTGCCCCTAAAATTTACGCCTCACCGCTTAGAAAAGTCACCAGCCACCAGTGGCTATGATGCTCTTGTAACAGCCTGTTTAAATTCACTACAATGCACACCTATTTTTGTGGAACGAGGTATTTCATTTTGTGAAAATAACTGAGGTTTCGTCCTTCCTAAAACTTAGTTTTGAAAAATAAGCTTGATGGGTAATTTTAAATGTGTCTTTCCATTTAAGGAATTTTCTATGCTCGCGGTACTTGATGTTTCACAGTCCCGAAGCCTTACTATCATGTGGTCGGTGTTTAGTTATTTTGCTGTTCCGGTGATTGTCATTTGAGAGAAAGCAACAAATGGGAAAAGAGCTAGGGGGAAAAATGGCAGGAAAGAAAAAGGAAGTAGAAGAGGAAAGAAAGGTGGGGGAATAGAAGGCAATAGGAATGGAAGGGAGAAATTCTCTGCTCATTTTTAGGGGATATGCTGCTGGCATGATATGAGCCTTTTACTTCACCTTATCCTTCGCGTTGCCAAATCCCACATTCAACTTTAAAGAATGTCTAACCAATTTGATATTTAGATTTCGTTTTGTTGCAAGCTATAGTGTTAAATGAGCTTTGGCGTATGTGACCAGCTCGTTTGTTTTTAGTATACTGCTCTTGGACACATATTTGGAGCTTAAAAACTGTTGGTCTATCTGAAATTTAGTTTGTATCAGCAGTGCTCCACTTAACAATTCTATTTCTGTGACAAGCCAGTATGGTATTACTATACACCATCCTCTTTTTTTGGTCTCGCCTAGCGTTGCAGCGCATGCACTTCTCGCTCTGCGAGATCTATTGTTGTCGAGACGATTTTGGAATTGGAGTGGAAGCTCCACCCATCCTTTCTATTGGCCGGCGTCATCCTTTATGGTAAACGTAGGCCTCCGATTCAAAGTGAGGCTTGTTGGTGAACGCCCTGTCTCCTTTAGGCCCCGCCCACCCAAACTAGATTGCGTGCTTGACAGCTGTCGTAATGAGTTTTCCCCACTGCAGGCAGGCACAACCACTTGGCGCACTTTCACTTTCCTATTGTTTTTTCCATTTGTGCAATGGCGTGGCGACAGCTTGTTCTTAATTTTATGAATGTTGCATTTTCCCTCTGATGCAGCTCTGTCAACCGTTGCCTCTCATATTTTCACCTTTCTCCTTTCTGCTGTCAGTAGCTGGCTCCATCACACCCTCTCCTACGCCCACGCAAGTTCTTGCTTCGCGTTCTCCCTGCATGACAAAGTGTGACGAGACGAGCTGCTTGCTCCACACCCCAGCACATTAATGAATCTCCTGAGACGCTGAAGGTCACCAGTCATTGCTTCACTCACTCGGGAGAAACAAGTGACTTTGTTTTCAGGTAATGGTTTATAAGAGGTTACATTGTACAGACTCCTTAAGTGCTATATGAGGACATTAACAACTTGCTGCACCGAGTGCAATTAATAATAGAAGGAGAAAAAAACGGTAATAAGCAGGTGAAGAGCATGTTTGCTGAGTATTCACTTTCCCTATGTTTAATTTCAGTGGCAATTGCAGTAGCATACAGCACACCTTCCTTTATAAAAACGATTGCACTTCAAACACACGCGATAGCAGTATATTTGTGAATACATATTTTCTTTGAACAACATTTTATTTTTGTTTTAGGATTGTTTTGTTAAAACAATTCCAATGAATTTCTTGGGACGCTCATAATCCGAGAGAGAGCCGGCTGAAAATGATACTCCCCCGCTGAAGAATATCCCAATTATACCACAACCCCCTTACCGTGCCAGCAACACTAGTGCTCAGTTGGATTCATTTTCCAAGTTCCAACTTTTTGGGTAAGTGTCGGATTTACTAGGAAAAGACATGGAGGCTATGAATGTTACCATAGCCATATACCCATGGGGGAAATATACTGCTTCTACCAAACCCATGACTTCACTTCGGCATTTACCTGAACATGGTACCATGCTCCACACAGACAGCAAAAGAGCATCTTTGGATGGGAAGGCAAACAAACTAGCATTTGCAACGCAATAGGTCTCGCATTTACGCGAGTTTGAGCTATTGGCATTGTAAATGACAATGCCTTTTATTTATGTTTTGGGTTTTAAAACATAAATAAAAGGCATTGTCAATTACAATTAACCCCTTCCATGCTCATGACGGAACGATTCCGTCATGAGCATCGGTTGAGCTGTGCTCATGACGGAACCGTTCCGTCATGGCCCTGCCCGCGCTCGAACCCTTCAGCACCGCGGGGGAATCCGCGCAGCGCTGAAGGGGTTAAGGCTCCTTGTTTTCCGTTTCTACTGATTTTTACAGCTAAATACAGACAGAAAACCATTTATTTTCTTCTCTGTATTTAATTTTAAATGTGGATAAAAATGGAAATTGGGTGCTTTTTGAGTGATTCTAAACCTAGTTTACCATGACTGCCAGGCCAATAACTGTGTGGATTGCTATGTAAGGGAGTAAAAAATAAAGGAAATCTAGTAAAGAGGCTTAAACAGCAATGGATATGTAGAAGGCTGATATTGAAAAGTGCATATTTTCATATAAGTGCAGTGCTTCATCTGCTGCAGGTGATCATATCACTTAAACCTGGCAGGCATTCAAGTAAGACTGCATATTTATTGGTTAAATAAATGTGGAAATATACCAGTTTCAGCCTAATTTTGTTTACAAAACCCATAATAAATATGGATAAATACAGATAAAGTTGGCAAAAAATAAATATGGATAAATACAGACGGAAATGTTAAAAAAATAAATACCATAAAACCAGGAGCCCTAATTACAATACTAATTGCTTAAAGTCTCGCAAATGCTAGACCTATTGCATTGCAAATGCTTGTTTTCCTCTAGTTCAGATTTTAACGTCAGATGAGGGAAACGGATAACATCCCAACACATGCTTTAGATCACCAACTAAACAAATGTCTGTAATTCAAAAGTGTTAGCACTTAGATATAGCAGACTCTTTCGTGCCCTCTTTTTAATCTTAGAACCAACTCTGATTTTAACACTTTCAAACCTTGTAACACACTCAAATACCTGATATTAGGCATTGTTGACACTTGGTTTGATGGTACTCATTTCATCCGACCTATAAGGCTGAATGGCTGAGTGATTCAAATTTGTCACTCCTAGTTATAGGCACATCACTGCACTAGATGCATTTATCCGCTGACCTGTTGTGCCATTTCCAAGGAAACTGAGTGCACTTTCCATTACACACTGTAAGCTGATAAACATTATGCAGCTTCTTCCCAATACATTTTTGCAGCAGTGTCATTAAACTGCCCGTCGTTACAGCCCTGTAGGGACAGGTCTAATGTGCCTTGACAAAGGCACAGATAATTACCACCTTGTGTTGCATTTGCTACCTAGAGCTTTCTTCGCATAGTTAAAGTTGTAACTGAGCAAGTGACATGTCTCCTATAACCAAATGAGAGGTGTTGGGTAGACCAGATCTCACAGCTTCAGTTTTTTCCCCAAGTGCCTTTCTCAGGTTCTTCTCCAGAGTGATGCCTACACCTCACATGGGGCCATTTGAAACCTCTAACGGAAGAAGGCCAATGGAAAAGAGGGAGATGGTTAGAGGGAAGAGCAAGTAAATGGGGAGAGTTAGGGGCATATCAGCAACAACCGGCGATAATTATCGCTAAGCGCACTTAGCGCTAGGATGATTATCGTCAGCTAGCGTGGATTTTTATCGCCGAGATAGCGTGCTATTAGCAATGCTTATCTCAAAAGCGATAAAAATCCTCACGCTAACTGCCTAACGTGAGATTATCGCTGGAAACCCAGCGATAATCTCACGCAATGTGGCGTTAGCTTGATGATAGGGTCTCACAAACTTAGCCATGATATCCACCTTCCATAGGATATCATGGCTAAATCAGTCCTGAAGCAGGCGTAAAGAAAGTAGCGATAACAGGGGTTATCGCTACTTTTCCTGCCACTATGCTTCATAGCGTGGGGCTTGATGATAGGAGAAATGTCGCTTAGCGACATTTCTCTGTCAGGTCAGGTCAGGAACGCCCACTTTGCATCTCAAAGCTGGGCGTTAGGAATTCCTACGCTAACGCAAGTTTTCACGCGTTAGTGTGAGCTTGCTAATTAGGCGATAAAATTATCGCCGCTTTTCGGTCAAGAACGGCCGCAAAAGCGGCGATAATTCTATCGCCTCGCCTTGCTGATATCCCCCTTAATTAGCAGAAAGGGGAGCAAAAGGGAGCAAGTGAGAAAGGGGTGGAGAGAAAGTTGGGTAATGGAAGACTAAAGAGAGGTGTAGAAAATAAATGCATGGAGGAATAGGAGACGTAGAAAACAATAACGAATGTACGGTGGGCAGAAAATATGTATTAAAGGTCAGAGAGAAGGGAGGGAGTGGCATGAATATGAAGTAGTGCCAATTCTGGTGCGAAGAGTTAATATGCTACAGTTTACAGGCATAAACCTAAATGCACTGCTGACATGGGTTAACTTGAAATCTTAGAGTTAAGAGGATGGTAAGAAGGGAGAGCAAGCATAAAGGGTGAGGAAAATTTAAGAGAGGAACAAAGAAGAGAGGGAGATTGATGTGGAGGGAGAGGAAAAAGAATGACAATAATTAGTAGGGTGTATTAGAGGTATATACAGAAACAGAGGTATAGAGAAAGAGAAGGAATGAAAGAGGAGAGCAAAGAGAGCACAGAAGAGTGACAGTGGCGCTGTCTCTTAAGCCCTTTACAGCCACACCAGTATAAATCCCCTAACTCCTTTCTCCTTGTACACTCCCTGTCCATTCGTGCTCATCTGTCTGTGCAAGTCATATATGGGCACTGTACCCAGGACCCATGCACGGCACTATTCAGAGAAAGGGTATTATGGGGGATTTCTGATCAATTTATTTTAGACATTGTGCTAAAATATGTACTACTTCATTCTATTTTTTCTCAGAAGATTCCCCATGAACCTCCCCTGCCACAGCAGTAAGCGCTTGCTGCTCACACTGTATAACTCAGGACTTGGTCTTATGTCCACCACCTTCAAAGTTCACCAGCCGTCACTGCAAATGGTGCAAGGTGGAGTTGGTGATTCACAAGGAAGAGGTTGAGGTGTTCCAGATAATCCAAAATCAAATTTAACCAGTGCTTAACCGTATGGTGTCTTGGTACAAAAGCAGTCAGGCTGAACTAATAGGCAATGTATGCAGCACATAAAGAGTATTGAAGTGAAAACAAAACAAGAAAAATCTAAAATTTTAAAAAATAGAGTAAATATTAATAAATAAATTATCCCAGAACAACACAAATACAATCCTTAGAACCAGAATGATGCAATTTCAAAGTTTTTAGTGAAAATAGTGGCTGAAAGTACTAAGCACCACCCATGTTCATCATCGGGTCACGAGAGACTGGGGAAAGTCACAAGCTTGGCCAACCGCAATGGATTGCAGGTCGGATATAGGGACCAGATTAGTCCTGCTGAAAAATTACCTTCAAAGTTCGGCGCAAGGAGATTCGTTCACCTTGGAAGAGGCCGCAAGAAGCAAGTCGGGTGTTGCAGACGGTCATCGCTGAAGCACAAAGAGCAAGTTGGGTGTTCCGTACAGTCATCGCTGTAGCACGAGGAGCCTGTCAAATGTTGCAGGCTATTGCTGCTGCAGGTCTAATTGCAGCAGGTCCCCTGGGCAGTTGCTGGGAGGCCATTTGTTGTGTACCTGTAGATCACACAGGTGGTCAGTCAACTGACCATTGGGGTCACTCTGGTTAGCCTGGGATGAAGGCAAGTCCAGTCTTCCTTTTTTAAACAGCAAGGCAGTCTCTCAAGCAACAGGACAGTCCTTCCTCTACTCTCATATGTCCAGAAGTGTTCTCTGGATGTCCAATGTTATATGTGGTGCCAGCTTTAGTGTTAAGGGGCTCCCTGTCCTACCCCCTCATCTGGTTCCGGAAATCCTTTCCTCTGTTAAGGGGCGGGGTCACAAAAGGCATGACATGCCTGGCCTCAGGTTCCTTTTTGTGCCAGAGGCAAAACCCTTTGAAGTGTAAGTAAGGCCAGGTACAGCCCTCCCTAGTCATCCTGCCAGGATGGCCCATCCGGTCCACACCTAAACCCCCTTTGTGTTGCTATCTGGAAGCAATACACAAACCCCAACATCAGAGCCGATCGCAGGCATGTGACCCAGGACACTACCAGAAGTTACAAATGTTTGGGTCTTGAAACAGCCACCTTTCTAAGAGCAGCGTTTTCCGAATTATGATTTAAAATCTGACTTTACAATTAAAAGGGATTAACTTGAGTGTAAACAGCATATCTCATCTTTTCCCAATCCACAGAAATCACTTCTTTTATGTAAAAAGGTAATCTTGTGTGTTAGATTTGAGGGTCGCTAGTTGGCAGAGGTAGGTACCTTTGACCAAATAGGGACCCTTGTGTCTAGTCAGGGTAAGGGGGTACACTCCTAAAATAACCCCTGCTCACCACCTTGGTAGCTTGGCACGAGCAGGCAGGCTTATCGCAGAGGCAGTGTGTAAAGCATTTGTGAACACATACAGTAACTCAGTGACAACACTACAGATGGACACCACACAGGTTGTATTATAAAAATAAGTATCTTTTATATAGACTTAACACAAGACCACAAACAACAAAAATCCCCAATACTGTACTTAAAAAATGGTAGAAATAGCTTAGTTCTCTTAAGATGGTAAATGCGACACTTTAAGTTCAATGTACCTTTGGATGCGTAACGCTATACAACGAAAGTGATGCAGAGAAGGTGATGCTTCAGTTCCTTACACGCAAGTACAGTGATTCGTCAGTTCCCTACTGCTGTGTAGGGGACAGTGATGCGTCGGTTCTTCTCTGCATGGGGAGGTGATGCGTTGGTTTCTTACTGCGCTTCCGTGGAGGTGCGACCCGCAATGTTGTGATGCAACGAAGAGCCGGTGCCATGAAACAAAATAGAATCTTCTTTTTGATGCGGCAACAATGCGTGCACACCCGACGGCCGTGCGGCGACCCAACTAATCTTCTGAGCCGCGACAGGCCCTGCGACACGCTTCTCTGGTAATGCGACAGCGTCTGCAGCGATGGCGACACTCTTCTCCAGGGATGCGGGGCGCCTCGGTGATGCGATGCGACAGCGGTGGAACGCTTTCTCAGCGATGCGACGACAGCGGCTGCGGCAGCAATAATCTTCTCCGGTGATGCAAGGGCATCTGCTGCGATGGTGACACTCTTCTCCGAAGATGCTAGGCGCTTCGGGTGATGCGACGGTGACAGCGGCATGCTTCTCCGTTGATGCGAAGGCGTCTGCTGCGACAGCGACTCTCTTCTCCGGTGATGCGACGACAACGGCTGCGGTGGCGACACGCTTCTTCATCTTGAATCGCGCTTCCAGCTCCCAGCGACACGCAGTCTCTCAGAAGGCCCAGCTCAACAGCAGGCACTTCAATTTCCAGCAAGGGAAGGCAGGGGAGCTGGTTGGTAAAGTCTGTTGTCCTTTAGACTTCAGCAGGAGGCAAGCTCTATCTCAAGCCCTTGGAGATCCTTCACAAGTTGATTTGAAAAGCACAAAGTTCCTTTCTCCTTTCTTCGGCAGTCAGGCAACCACTGTAGGCCAATCCCCCAAACAGCACTCAGCTAGGGATAGTCTCTTCCTCAGTTTCTCTGGTTCCTCTCCTAAGCAAAGGTTCTTCTTCATTCCCAAAGTGATCTAAAGTCTTGGGGTCTGGGCCCCAGTATTTATACTCATATTCCCTTTGTTTTCTGAAGGCAGAGAGGCCTTTGCCTAGTCCAAACCAGTTCTGGTCAGTCATGGAGCACTTTGTTTACAGGACTCCTTCTTTCCTTTGACAGTGTGGGCCAGGGCCATCAGACACACCACAGGAGGTGAAGCCAGCATTGTGGAAGGCAGGCACAGCCCTATTCAGGTCCCAAGTGCAACTCCTCCCACCACTCTACATGCAGATGGGTCTATTCAGCCCTGTGCTAACTCACCCTGTCTCCTGGAATCCCCCAGCCCCTGTCACTCACAAACCAGACATGGAATACACAACCTAGCAGGGGCAGGCTTGGACAGTTAGGCAAGAAAATACCTACTTTCTAAGAGTGGTATTTTAAAGCACAGAATGTTAAAAACAACCTCACTAAAAGATGTATTTTATCATTCTGAGTTCAGGCATACTAAACTCGAATTTCTATCATGTTCCCTGGGGCAGTTAGGATTGTAGGATGTTATAATCAAACTGCCCATTATGGCCTATGGGGGAATAGGTAGCCTTGCAATAGTGAAAAACGAAAATGGATGTAATTCACTACTAGGACATGCCACACACACCAGGGCATGTCCTACCTTATACTTACAATGCACCCTGCCCTTGGGCCTACCATGGGGGGGGGGGTCTGATGTGAAGAAAAGGGAAGGTTTAGGGACTGGCAACTGGCACTTGCCAAGTCACATGGCAGTACCAGACTGCACACAGGCGCTGCGATGGCAGGCCTGAGACACACTTTACAGGCTGCTTCGGTGGTAGGCACAACCAGTGCTGCAAGTCCACCAGCAGCATTTGATTTACAAGTCCTGGGCACACGCAGTGCACTGTACTAGGGTCTGACAGGTAAACCAAATAAGCCAATCATGGAGTCACTAATCCATACATCAATTTACAATAGGGAGAGCATATGCACTTTAGCACTGATCAGCAGTGGTAAAGTACCCAGAGTCATAAAACAGCCAACAACAGGTCAGAAAAAATACAGGAGGAAAGCAAAACGTTCAGGGATGACCCTGCAAAAAGGGCCAAGTCCAACACTGTGTTAGTCAGTAAAAGAGATAGGCCTTTAGTGAAAAACGACTTTAGGAGTATTTCACTGCCAGGATATGTAAAACCTTAGTACACATGTCCCTAGTATTAAATATAATGCATCCTACCCTCCTAGCCTCTAAGGCCTTCCTTAGGGGAGACATACAAGTATAAAAAAGGAAGTTTTAGGCCTGGAAAAAGATGCATTTTTACACATTGAAATGGAAGTTTAAAAACTGCACTACAAGCTTCAGTGACAGGCCTGAGACATATTTTAAAAGGCTACTTTATTGGGGCGTGCACTGAGTGTTCCAGACCCACTAGTAGCATTTAATTTACAGGTACAGGTGGTACCATTTGCTAGAGACTTACAAGTAAATTAAACAATACTTACCTTCAGTAATACCTTATCTGGTAGAGACTGTATAGAGTTGCAGATTCCTTACATTAGAATATTACCCAGAACATGTGTGGCAAACCTTTCAGGAAACGAGTTACAATGGGTGACTTGAAGAGGAAGGGTTGATCTGACAACTGCACGAAATACAAGATGTCCCCAAACAAGGCCTTGCAGAGAAAGTGATAAATCGAAAAAGGGGACTTCAGACAAGGGTGCCAGATAAAGGATCAATGGACTTAGCAGCTCACCAAACCACAAATTAATTCCCTTGGCAGGCATATACCATTTTCATTGAGGGACGCATGGCTGTGAAAATGACTTCTGGAGGGAGTTTCAAGCCTCTGAAGTGTTGCCGCTCAATCTACATGCATGTAGAAGAGTGTGCAGGTTTGGGTGCAGGACCTTGCCCTGTTGCTGTGGCAGGAGATCTTCCTGAGGGGCCAGCCTGATCAGAGGACAGATACTCATGCCCAGAAGTTTGGGATACAATACTCTCCATGCCCAATCCCAAGCCACCAAGATGGCTTGAGATGGTCGGTCCTGATCGTCTTGAGAACTTGGGACAGGAGTGGTATCGTCAGAAGTGCGTACAGGAGTCCTGAGGTCCACTAGATGAAATGCGTCCCTGAATGAGAGTGGCCCTGGAAACTCCAGAGCGCAGAAGTTTTGACATTGCATGTTCTCAGGGGTGGCAAATCGATCTAACCAAGATTCTCCCCAATCTTTGAAGAGACCTTGCACCACCTCCAGATGTAGAAGTCATTCACCGTCCGCAAGGCTGAGTTTGTTCGTTCTGATGTTCAGAGACCCTGCCAGATGTTAAACCATCAGGAAAATGCCCTGACATTCCAGCCATATCTAGAGTTACAGGGCCTTTTGCCACAGAGACTACAACCCCACCAAACCCTAATGTTTTTAATACCAAATGGTGGTGGTGTTGTCCGTGAATACTTGAACAAGCCTTGACTTGATGGGAGGAAGAAAGAATATCAATGCCAGCTGAATTGCTCTGAGTTCCAACAGGTTTATGTAGAGCTAAGAGTCAGCCAGAGACCAGCATCCTCTGACCTCCACCTCTCCCAGATGGCCACCCCAAACCAGATGTGACGCATCTGCCACTACTGTGAGCTCTGGGTAGAGAAGAAAGAGAGGTCTGCCGCTGACCCAATCGTGGTTCATCAGCCACCACTGTTTTGCAGTTCCCCTGGATATGTGCACCAGGTCAGGAAGATTCCACTGAGGCTGTGCCCTCTGGGACTTCAGGTCCCACTACAGAGCCTATACATGCCAGCAGGCCTGTTTTACTAGCAGGATGCAGGACACCATGAGTCCCAGCAGCCTTAGAGTCAGTCTCACAAAAATCCAGAATAGAGACTGAAACATTGGAATCATAGCCTGAACATCCTGGACTTGCTGCTCCCTGAAAGTGCATTGTATCCAGAATAGCTCAGATGAAACGGAGCCACGGAGCATCTAAGAGGAAGTCAGAAGTGACTTGGGCATCTTTATAGTGAACCCCAGTGAAACAGGACGTTCATCGTAGTCTGGAAGTCAGAGGCAAATGCTTGGGGCAAACCTGCCTTCAACAGCCACTCGCAGAGGTAGGGGAAGACTAGAACTGCCGACCTCCACAGATGTGCTTTAACCAATGCCATGACCTTGGCAAAAAGCTGAGGGGTGCTGGTAAGGCCATACAGGAGCATAGTGAACTGGTAATGCTCATGGCTCACTGTGAACTACATGTAATGCGTGTGTGTAGGCAGGAGAGTGATATGAGAATAGGCGTGCGGCAAGTCCAAAGTTACCATCCAGTCTCCAGGGTGGAGGGCACAAACAGAACCTGAGCCAGAGTGAGCATCTTGAACTTTTCTTGTCTCAGGAAGTAGTTGAAATGCGTAGGTCTACTATAGGGCAAAGGCCCCCATCTTTTTTCAGCATCAGAAAGTAGTGGGAATAGCAACATGACCTACTTCTGAAGCTGTCACTATCTAAATGGCTTCTTTAGCCAGAAGAGCAAGTGCATCCTGTGGCAAAAGGGAAGATGGTCCTCTGTCAGCCAAGCAGTGGATGGAGGTAAAGGTGGCGGGTCCTGTTGGAAAGGTAGGACATAACCCTGCAGGTAAAATCTGAAGCACCCATTTGTCTGATTTTATCTCTCACCATTGGGGGAGGTGATGCTGAATCCTGCCACCATCCAGTTGCCCATGATGGTCTAAGAGCATATTAGAGGGATATTGTGGCTGCAGCTGCAGGGGGAGTGGGGCCTATTAGTTTGGCCTCTGGCCTTGGTTCCCACGATGCTTGTGGGAGCTGTGGCCACAAAAGGAATGAGGTGCCTGTTAACTGTGGTGGCTAGGGGTTGAAGAGGTGGCTGATAGTCCCCTACTGTAGTAACGGACGGAACTAAATGAGGATGTTTCAGACCGTGGTGAGCCCCAATGACCTATTGGTGGCCCTTCTATCTTTACCACACTCAAGTGCCAAATCCGTCTAATCATCAAAAAGGTGAGAACCATTGAAGGACATGTCCATAAGGGATGCCTGGACATCCCCCGAAAAGCCAGTAATTCTCAATCATGCGTGAACCAGATTAGGAGGTGGGCATAAGAGCAGTAAAGCAAGCCCATATGAGAGAGAACAACAAAATTGCAAATACTGCCACTGTTTAGACCTCAAATCAACTTATGAGGAAGCATTATGAAGAATTACAAAATGCCTGAGATAATTTCTTTTACTGATTTAATCAAAAGATTTCATAATATCAAGAATTTTTTTTACTTCCTTCCAAAGAACGGACGACAAATCAATATCTTATATACATCACATAAAACAAATAACATACAGAAAATGAATAAACAGCAAACATTTTAGATACCTGTTTCAAACATTCTTAGAAAAAAACACTCATCCTAAAGCCAAACATACTGGTACCTATAAAAACAATCGCTCACTCAATCACATTCGTGAAAAAATAAACAAACAGATAGGACAATTAACATTTAGTTCTCTTATTTTTAGAGTTCTCTTATTTTTAGAAAACCACAGAAAATCACAATACAAAATTTTTAATAGCAAAATAGATTGGATTTTAAACCAGTTTCAATTTCTTGTGGTGTCAGAACAAGGTCTACGCATTTCAAGAACCCTAATTTGGGGTTCTCTCATCAGGACATGATGCCCCTTGCTGACTAATTGCAGCACTATGTAGACGTGAATTACTTGATGCCCCCACGAGGCACTTCAGTGCTAGAGTGAATAACACATTTGGCGGCCACATTTGTACCACCACACCTGAACCAACTCTCCACGTGCAACTTACCATGTCCTGATGAGAGAACCCCAAATTAGGGTTCTTGAAACGCGTAGACCTTGTTCTGACACCACAAGAAATTGAAACTGGTTTAAAATCCAATCTATTTTGCTATTAAAAATTTTGTATTGTGATTTTCTGTGGTTTTCTAAAAATAAGAGAACTCTAAAAATAAGAGAACTAAATGTTAATTGTCCTATCTGTTTGTTTATTTTTTCACGAATGTGATTGAGTGAGCGATTGTTTTTATAGGTACCAGTATGTTTGGCTTTAGGATGAGTGTTTTTTTCTAAGAATGTTTGAAACAGGTATCTAAAATGTTTGCTGTTTATTCATTTTCTGTATGTTATTTGTTTTATGTGATGTATATAAGATATTGATTTGTCGTCCGTTCTTTGGAAGGAAGTAAAAAAAATTCTTGATATTATGAAATCTTTTGATTAAATCAGTAAAAGAAATTATCTCAGGCATTTTGTAATTCTTCATAATGCTTCCTCATAAGTTGATTTGAGGTCTAAACAGTGGCAGTATTTGCAATTTTGTTGTTCTCTCTCAGTAATTCTCCATCAGGCATGATGTCAAAGCGCCACTGAGGAAGAAATGGCTCTGCCCAGCGAGCCAGCTGTATCCAAACCGCATCTGATAGTGTACTTCACTGCATCGCTACCATCAGCAATGGCTTGGGAGAGAATGGCTCGGGCCTTCTCCGAGACCATGGGCAGCACTTGCACAACGAAATTCCATATTGAATAGGAATATCAGCACAATAAGCACACAATGTTCACTGGCCGAAGTGCAAGACTGGTAGAAGAAAAAATTCCTCTTCCCCAAGGTGTCCAGTCTCTTGGATTCCAGTGGTGTGGTAGGGAACATAGCAGGCTTAATTTCGGTGGTCGAGGCCTGGACTACATGGCTCTTAGGGGTGGGATGCTGGGTGAGGAAGGCTGGATCTCCGGGAGCTGGGCGATTCATTGAAAGGAAGTAGGTGTCCTGAGGGGGACATTTCAGGTTGCAGCACCTCTGTTAAGACGTAGGTGTTAACCTCTTCTGTAGGAAGCGTCAGGTCCAGGACCTCAGCTGCCCTCTGGACCCCCATTGAAATAAAAGCCCCTCCTTCCGTAGCCACCATGGAAGGAGAGATGAGGCCAGTGTCTAATGAGATATCAAGGGTATCTGAAATCACGTGTTAGAAGTTGGGTTTCTGGTTGGCTGAGATATGCACTCTGTCCAAGCAGGAACCACAATAATAGTCAGGTTAAGTCCCAACATACCCTAAATTTTGCTGTACTCACCCTTTTGGTAGCTTGGCACACAGCAGTCAGGCGTAACTTAAGAGGCAAGTATTTGTGCAACACTTCAAAGAGTAAAGCTGTGAAAACATCACAAAAAGATTCCACACTAGGTTGGAACAAGCATTGGCACCTTTGGGACCTTATAAGTGTTTAGACATGCAGCACATTATTCTGGCTGCTGTACCGCCTCGGATCGAATAGCTATACAATTACAACACAGTGAGTCATGCAGTCTTATTCTATGTTTTCACTACAGAAATAATGCATCGATACACTCATTTTAGGTTGGGTGAATCAGCCAAAAAGTTAGTTAGCAACTGCACAAAAAAGGCTTGAATGTGAGGGGTGGGGGAAGCATCTATTGCAATAAGGCATGCATGTTTGTGAGTGAGAAGTAGGTAAGAGGGGTGAATGGAGAAACTGTGTGAGAGATCAGCAGCAGCATGTGACCGTGCAGTACAAAACGTGTCTTTGGTCTGAATGCACAGATTGGTATTAAAAGACTTTTGTAGCAGAAGTGAGAACCCACACAGGAGCATCATGAACCTCACACATTAGAAGCTTGATGGGGGAGAAGGGGTGTACCACTGGGAAGTGTTGGTAAAATATATTTAAAATGCCTTTTGTCTCTTTTGAAGGAGAGAGCACAGGCACTTTAGCACTGGTTAGCGGTGGTAAAGTGCACAAACTCCTAAATCCAACAAAAACATTTAGGATCGGGAAGGCAAAAAGTGTGGGGGTATACCACAGCAAGAATCTCGGATCGAAAATCAGTTACTGACCCTGTTCCGGAGAGAAAAATGGGGCTTGACATAAATCTGCAACTGATAATTAGTGCCACATTGCACCAGAGATGGGACAGCTCATCGCAGTGAGCAAAGGAGGAAGCCCAGACATTTGCAGCCAACACATGAGGGGCTTGCCGTTGAAGATTTGGTGGGATGGGATCTGGCAGTGATGTCAACAAAGGTCAGAGCTAAGGCCATCATAGCAGCTCATCCCGGAAAAACGTTGACAGCACCATACTGGATTATCCCAGAATGCTGTGGATGGGTTTAGGACAGGGTTGGAGGGATGATGTGGCATCCTAGGATTTGCCAGGGGTCCCTGGCATCTAGAACTTCATACCTCAACTTAAAAGCCCTTTCACAAAGGGGAGACAGAAGAAGATCCGAGATATGGGAGGGGACAACAGCGGAAGAAATGGTCAGCTGGATAGAGGAGTCACCTGAGCCACCCTGCAAGATTAAGGAATTTGTCTCCTGCTGCCCCTTGGGACTAGATGGATTTCTCCAGGATCAGTGTCTCTCCCCTTGTGTGCCCCCTGAGGAAACGTTGGAAGAATAACTGGACTCTACAGCCCCACTGAGTTCCCTCAAGACAGCCAGAAACCAGGCAGAGAAGAAAGCTAGAGCAAGGAGCTCGAATCTGAAGCCTGCAACAAAGTGCACCCTTTAGGAGGCCAGGAGACCTGTTGGCTTGAACTCACTACCAGGAGTAAAACGAACCAAAGGTCAACAAAATCAGCAATGGCGGGGACCAAGTTATGGCACTAGAAAGATTTGACCTTTAACCCCTGGAAACAAATGAGCATTGAGTGTTGCTCTGCAACTACCCATAGCAGTTGGCATAACTTTATTAACCTATTAATCCTGGGGCGCAGTGTGTGTGAGGCTCCTTCCAAGAGCCACCTTTTGGCCCTATAGACTCAATTACCTGAGGCCTGACACAAGGAGAACACCTGGACCCCTTCCCCCGGCCTTGGACCAATGTCAGCATTGATCAGGCAAGTTGCCAATGTCGGGGGGGGGGTGGATTGTTCCGACCACAGAGCACCCTGCCTGTGCTCAACACGGACTGGGGATAGCACCAAGATAGCTCATGCCGTTGCAGAGGGCACAAGCAGGATTTGCTCTTACTGCTCAGGAGCAGAAGTAGAAGTAGAGATGCCAGCTCCTGCGCGTGGCCTAGGAGAGGTGTGATTGCAGGCAGGGAGCTGGCTAGGGTTGCAAGGGCATTGGGGTTCCAACATGGCACTCAACAAACTATAAGACTGTAGGTCCCCAGGGTGGGACCGCAGCACCCAGGACAAAGCAAGAGTACTTGGAGCAAGGCCACACTGGAAGAAAGTGCGAAGCAGCTTTTCACTCATTAATTATGTGTTACAAATGGGGGTCTCAAATTGACAGAGGTAGGTACCTTTCTCCAAGTAGGGATCCTTGCTTCTGGTCGGGGTAAGGAGGATACACACCCTAGATAACCCCTGCTCACCCCCTTGATAGCTTGGCACGAGCAGACAGGATTATCTCAAAGACAATGTATAAAGTATTTGTACTCAAAACACACAGTACTACAGTGAAAACACCACAAATGGACACCACACCAGTTTAGAAAAATTAAGTGTCGTTATCTAAGCCAAACAAGACCATAACAACAAAAATCCCCCATACATATATCAAAATAGCACTTCAAAACAGTTACTTGCAGAAATAGAACTTGTAGAAACAAATAGCTCCACCTGGGGCTCTTATGACGTTGTGACCAATATAAATCCAAAGTACGGCACCGGCAGCGAGGTGTGCGGCATTGGTCACAGTCACATGGACCCTCAAACAACAGCAACTTGGATGTTGCATGGCATTGTGGAGGTGAGGCGTTGGTGCTGAGGTCAAGGCCCGTTCGCTGTTAGTTACGGGAGAGGTGAGGCGCTGTGTCTGCGAGGAGGCGACGTGTCGTGTCCAGGACAAGGGAAGACAGCAGCATTGGAGGTGAGACGTCGGTTCCGGTGAGGCGATGGGAAGGTGATGAGTTCATGAAGTCACCCTCATCAGTTATCGGCTCCGCGATACTGGGATGCAGGCGCTGATGCTATCAGAGCGAGCGCTGGCGTCAGGGAGACCGATAACTGCAGGTGTGGGCAGGCGTCAAAGCTGCAGTGCAGGTTGGGTGGTGCGTCATGCTGTTCACGAGCGGTGCTACTTGCTTCAGTGCAGGTTGCGGCTTCACTGACGGCATCACTGATGCCGTCAGAGTTGTTTTTCTTCCTCCCTATGTTTCTTCTAGCTTGCAACAGCAGGAATTGTATTTAAAATGTTATAAAGCAGGGCAATTATTCGAAGGCATCAAGGCGCTGTAGCCGACTGTCCAGAGAATCATGCTCAGACGATAAATATTCAGTAAAGAATTGTGTATAGAGCAAGGTCTTAAGTGCTTTCCTGAAGAGCAACAACTGAGAGAGAGCCCTCAGGCTTTGCTAGGGCGAGTTCCAAAGTCTGCTTGCCGCAATTGAGAATGCTCTGTTACCCCGTTTTTTCTTCTTAGTTGTAGGCACCATGAGTCGATTTTGATGCGCTGATCGAAAGTTTCTCCCTGGAGAGTGCCAGCAAAACATATTTTCATTTCTTGATGGACTGGGGCAAAAAAGGGCTTTATGCACTATGCAGAGTGATTTAAACATAAGCGCTTTCTGATAGGGAGCCAATGTAAGGCCTCTAGTCGCCTGGTGGCTGACTGGCACCTTGGAATGTCAAGAATTAATCTGGGAAGAGCATTTTGTACCACTTGAAGTTTGTACTGGGTGCTCGTATTGGAGCCTAGATATAGCGAGTTACAGAAATCCAGACTGGACATGGCTAGGCCAACTTGTTTACGTGCTGACAGTGGAATAAGCAGGAAGATTTTCCTGAGCATCCTTATGAGCCAGATGCAGGTTTTCACAGTGTGATTAGCCTGAGTATTAAGATTGATTTACGTGTCTAGGAGGATTTCCAAGATGTTTTGCTTTCCTCCCTGGGATGGGGCATGTACCTAGTGTGTCTGGCCAACAGCTACTATTCCAGCTCGATAGTCTGTGCCAAAAAGCAGCACCTCAGCTTTATCCTCATTACATTTTTTAAAATGTTGACTCATTCAGTTTGCTTCTGCCAACATACATAGCAAGACGTTTTCTGCTCTTGAGCATTAATTCTTGGGAATTTACACAATGATCTGTGTATCCTCAGCGTATGACAAAACCTTCCTCCCAAATGCCTGGATTATGGCAGCAAAGAGAGCCACATAAAGATGAAAGAGCGTGGGTCTTAACAAGGAACCCTGTGGCATTCAAATCAAACTGGATTTTATAAGGGCACTCTCACTATCTGCTACAGAGATTCTCATCCCTATAGAGAAGTTTTAAGGATGGGGTAAAGTCTACCAGATTGAATTGTACACCAAGAGTACTGAGTCTGTTCTTCTGGTTGCTATATCAAGAGGCATAGAGAAATAAAATGAATTGCCCAGAATTATAATCCAGATCTCCTTGTCAGTAAAGTATGTAAATAATCCACTAGAGCAAATCTCTTCCCCTACTCTAAAGAAATATCAACAGTTTAGATATTTTAGAAAACCATTAAAAGGAACCCATTTATACAGGCCTAACTGAACTGAGCTTTTTGAACTTGGATGCCTTCATGAACTGAGGAACAACCTCCAGCAGCCCAAAACTGGAATAGCCACCTCCTGGCTGGTCAGAACTCGCAGCAGTGGAGTTCAGGGTGATGAAGTCTTTGTCTCCCTGAGACTTCAGAACAGGAGGCCAGCACACAAGCCCTAGAGATTATTCTTCTAGCAGGTTCTCAGTAAAATTCCAGTCTTTGTCTTCTTCCTTTGCAGAAGCAGCAACTGCAGGCCAACCCATAAAAGCACAGAGCAAATGGGCAATACTCCTCCTTACAGCTCTTCTATTTGGCAAAAGGTTCCTCTTGAGTTCAGAAGTGATCTAATCCTCTTGGGTTTAAAGTGCAATACCTATACCCCAGTTTGTCATGGTTCTCTTTGTGGCAAGGGTCTCCGAGCCCAGCCCAAACCAGTTCTGTCCTCTCTGATGCACCATCACTACAGGAGGTGGAGACAGCATTGTGAAGAGGAGACACTGCCTATTCAGTTGTAAGTGAGACTCCTCCCACCACTCGAAATGCATCCAAGGTCTATTCAGCTCAGTTAGGAGTCATCCAGGAAAGACAGGACACACCTCAACCCCCATAGTGGCTGTCTACAGTGAATACACATCCGTAGCCCCTGTCACTCTAAATCCAGACAGTCAATACACAGACCAGCAGAGGCACAAAGAATGTAATGTAATTTAAATTAGCATTTATAAAGCGCAAAGCTGTCACTCCGCGAGGAGTATCCTGGCGCTGATGGATTGGAGTTGAGAGAGGGTCCTAAGCGTACTAGCTCATAGCCCAGTTAGATCAGTGCAAGACAGCAGACATCGGAGATGTTATATATCCATGTCTTCAAGGCCTTCCTAAATTGAGTTTCAGCTTTCTGTAGTCTTAGATTAATTGGAAGTGCATTCCAGGCTTTAGTCCCCAGAAAGGCAACAGTTTTTCCTCCTTTTGTTATCCGTCTGAAAGTGGGGGGTTTCAGGAGATTGGCTGTGGAGGACCTAAGAGTCCTGGAAGTGATATAGGGGGAGAACCGTCCTGAGAGATACTTAGGTCTTAATTTAAGCTTAGCTTTATAAGTGATTAGAATAGTGATAAGAATGGTTACATCAGAAAAGGCCTAATTTCTCAAAGTGGCATTTTCAAACACACAATTTAAAAACCAAAGTTCAGAGAGCCTAAACTCCATTTCCTTATCTTGTCCCAATGGAAAGTTATACTTGTAAGGCGTTACAAAGTAACTCCTGTGTTAGCCTATGGGGCAGATAGCCTATCAATAGTGAAAAACGAAATACACTGAATATTACTACCAGGACATGTCACACACACCAGTACATATCCTACCTTTCACATACACTGCACCCTGCCAATGGGGGTAGCTTGGGCCTACCTGAGGGGTATCTTACATGTAAGAAAGGAGAAGGTTGTAGCCTGGCAAGGTGGGTGCACTTGCCAGGCAGACATACACTGCAGTGGCAGGTCTGAGTTATATTTGGAAGGCTACCTGTGTAGGTAGCACAATCACTGTTGCAGGCCCACTAGTAGCATTTGATTTACGAGCCCTGGGCACACTCAGTGCACTTTACTAGGGGCTTACCAGTAAATCAAATTTGCCAATCATGGATAATCAATTATAATAACACTTTACACAGAGAGCACTTGCACTTTAGACACTGATCAGCAGTAGCAAAGTGCCCAAAGCATCTAAGCCAGAAAAACCTAATATAGCACAGCATCAAAAATATGGGCGGTAGAGGCAAAACGTTAGGCGAAACCACACCAAGGATGCAAAGCCTAACATTACGCATTTATCCAGCCGAGGCGTACCCTATAATGCCCTGTCCGGGTTCTTTTGCACTACTGCTTGCTTGTAGTGATCCAAGGAGGGTCAGGGGCGTTACCAACATTGCACCAATGTGTTGTGGGTGCTGTACAATGTGTAGCGACCCCTCTGGGAATGTGTTCCTTCCAACCCAAGTCTCCTCAGGCAGGGAAAGAATGACCCTGGGAGAAGCTTATCTCATTTTAAAGCATTCCCAGGGCTGGAGCTTTTGCTTTTCAGCTCAAAAGTGTTTAGGAGTCCCCCTCCACTGGTGCTTGGTCCTATGGCTGCATTAGGTAGTCTAAAGCACATAAAAAAATTAACTCTGTCACGTGTTAGAGGTTATTTTGACCATAAGTGCTTTATTGAAAAAGTCTGTTGATGAATAATGCAATGATTATATTTTTAATACTTGCATGGGTGGGTGATTCTCAAGTCCATTGGGTTTAATGGTGAATCCGAATATGCGATTACAGTTTTAAATATGTAGGAGACCCCTTTAAGTTCATATATGTTGATGTGGTGACACCCTGACAAAGCCAGTGGCCTGCCACCTTATAATCTGATGTTGCATTTGGTGTAGATGGGGAGCTGGGTATTGTGATTATGTAGTTCAGGACCTATTAGGGGTGCAATGTTATGTAAGAGGGCCAAACAAATGTATTCCTATCTACCTGATGTCTATATTTGTAATTTAACGCATATTATTTAGTAGTGTGTATGTAATAAGGAAAATACTACTTACCAGTATGCATCTGTTCTTTGCATGTACACCTGCAGATTCACACACTGTGCATAGATCGCCATCTGGTGTTGGGCCCGGATGTTTGCACTTGTTGTATTGGAAGAAGTCTTTGGAAGTCTTGAGATAGGTGACTCCTCCTTTGGACAATAGTGCGCATGGACATCGACTCCATCTTCAGATTGTTTTTTCGCCAAGAAGGGAAATGATGGAGTTTTGTGAGAAACAGAAATGGAAGTCCATGTATGTTGTATCTAATTAAGATAATACTGGAACAGATAAAGGTAGCCGGGGAGGTGGGTGGGTGTGTGTGAATCTGCAGCTCTACATGCCAAGAACAGATGCATTCTGGTAAGTAGCATTTTCCGTTCGAGGCATATGAGCTGCAGATCACACACTGTGCATAGATTGCATAGCAGTACCCCTCCTTAGCGGCAACCACCAGTATCCGTTGCAGTAGTTTGAAATAGCGTTTGAGTACAGCCTGGCCCACACTAGCTTGTTGTTTTGCTTGCACATCTACACAACAGTGTCTTGTGAATGTATGCGGTGTAGACCATGTAGCTGCTTTGCAGATGTCATCTAAGGGAATGTTCCCTAAAAATGCCATTGAAACCCCTATCTTTCGGGTAGAGTGGGCTTTAGGGGGAATAGATAACGTATGTTTTGTTTTGTGCTAGCAAATTTGTATACATTTGACAATCCACCTTGCAATCCCAGATATTGATATGGGATTGCCTTTATGTGGTGGTGAGAAAGATACAAAAAGTTGTTTTGTTTTGCGAAAAAGTTTTGTTCTGTCAATATAATATAGGAGTCCTCTTTTTACGTCTAGAGTATGAAGAGCTCTTTCTGCTACTGTTTGTGGTTGCGAGAAGAACACTGGCAACTCAACAGACTGGTTGAGATGAAAAGGCGAGATAACTTTAGGAAGGAATTTGGGATTTGTGCTGAGAACCACTTTGTTATGATGGAGTTGTAAAAATGGTTCTTGAATCGTGAGTGCCTGTAGCTCATTGACTCTTCTAAGAGAAGTAATGGCCACAAGGAAGGCAACTTTCCATGTAAGAAATTGTAGCTCGCATTTATGCAGAGGTTCGAATGGAGGGTCCATTAATCTTGTGAGAACAATGTTTAAATTCCACACTGCTGAGGGTGGTACCCTGGGTGGAATTATTCTTTTGAGGCCTTCCATAAATGCTTGAATGGCAGGAACCCTGAATAGTGACAGATGTTGTCTGTTTTGTAGGAAAGCTGCCATGGCATCGAGATGTAGTCTAATTGACCTGTATGCTAGATTACATCTTTGAAGATGCAGCAGAGGGTTGACGTTGTTGTTGTTACAGTATATAACAAATCTTTTCCACGTGGCTGCATACCAGGCTGTAGTGGTGGGGGCCTAGCTTCTTTGATAATGTTCATACAATCAGGTGTAAGATTGAGGTAGCCAAATTCTAGGACTTCAGGAGCCAGATCGCCAGGTTGAGCTGTGCAGGATCTGGATGTCAGCTCTCTCCGTGGTTCTGTGTTAAGAGTTGTGGGGAGAGGTGTCGTTTTTGGTGCGGGACCACTGATAATTCCAGCAACGTTGTATACCATGGTTGTCTGGCCCTTGTTGGAGCACCTAGGATGAGTGTTAGTGATTGTTGTTGCAGCTTGCGCACCACTCATGGAATGAGTGGGAGAGGTGGAAAAGCGTAGGCAAATCTGCCTTACCAATTCATCCATATCGCATTGCCTTTGGACAATGGGTGTGGATATCTGGTGGCTAAGTATGGGCATTTTTTGTTGTAATGTGTAGAGAAAAGAGATCTATCTCTGGCTGCCCCCATATTTGGAAGAATGGTTGAAGAACTTGAGGATGAAGTTCCCATTTGTGAATCTGTTGTGTCCAACGACTTAATAGATCTGCCATGTGGTTTTGAATTTCTGGAAGATGTTGGGCTAGAAGGAATATGTTCTGAGGAATAGCCCACCTCCATATGCTCTGCGCTAGTTGAAAGAACTGCAGAGAGTGCGTCCCCACCCTGTTTTTGTAAATAGTACATTGCTGTCATATTGTCCGTGCGGACTAAGACAGCTTTGCCTGATATGAGTTTCTGGATGATTTTAATTCCAGAAAGATTGCTAGTAATTCCAAATGGTTGATGTGGAGTAACTTTTGCTGAGGTGACCATGTGTCTTGTATGGTGTGATGAAATAGATGAGCTCCCCAGCCGGTGAACGATGCGTCTGCTGTTAGCACAATCTGTGGAACCGGATCTAGGAACGGTCGCCCTTTGGAAAGGTTATGGGTGTTCCACCACTGCAGAGAGCGATGTGTGCGGCCGTCCACCAACACCAGATCTGTCAGCTGACCTTGAGCTTGGTTCCACTGACGTGCTAAGCATTCCTGTAGAGGGCGCATCTGGAGTCTTGCAGGAGGTACTATGAATATGCAAGAGGCCATCATCCCTATTAGCTGCATGAACACTCGAGCTGGAAGTGAGTGTTGCGGCTGGAATTTTGTTTTGAGGGCTAGTATACTTGCTATCCTGACTGGACTGGGATATGCAAGGCCTTTTGAGGTGTTTATGGTGGCACCTAGATATTGTTGGATGTGGGACGGTTGGAGGTGAGACTTTGTGAGGTTTATGATGAACCCCAAGTCGTGAAGTAGCTGGATTGTGGCATGTGAGTGACTTACACACTGAGTATGCGACTTGGCTTTTATCAGCCAGTCGTCTAGATATGGGAAGACGTGAATTTGTTGTCTTCTTAAGTGGGCTGCTACCACTGCCAGACATTTTGTGAAGACCCTGAGTGCTGTGGTGACTCCGAATGGGAGGACCTTGAACTGGTAATGTTGACCGTCCACTACAAACCGGAGATATTTCCTGTGAGCAGGGTGAATGGGAATGTGGAAGTAGGAGTCCTTGAGATCTAAGGTGGCAAGGAAATCGCCTTGTTTGAGTAGAGGAAGGACCTGTTGAAGAGTGACCATATAAAAATGGTCTGATTGTATGTAGAGGTTTAATGGCCTGAGGTCCAAGATGGGTCTGAGGGTTCCGTCCTTCTTTGGAATGAGAAAATACAGGGAGTAAATCCCTGTGTTTTGGTGATGTAGAGGAACTGATTCTATTGCATGTTTTTGTAGGAGGGAAAGCACCTCGTTTTAGAAGCATCAAGTGCTCTGCTGACATTGGACGCTGTTTGGGTGGTATGTTAGTTTTGCCTCTGCCCTTATTGTTATTGTCCCTGTAGCCTCCTCTGTAATAGCCTCTGTTAGATGAGGTCTGGTTGGAACCTTTGTAGGAAGTGGAGGGGTTATCGGTGGTAAAACCTTTAGAGGCGCACCTATAAGAGGAGCAACGAAAGGAGCTTGTGATTGCAAAGCTCCCATTGATTTGTCAGTGTCGGTATCTTTTTTCATCTTCTCTAAAGATGAATCTACACTGGGTCCAAATAAGTGTTCCTGGTCAAACGGTTGGTTCAGTATGGTAGTTTGAACCTCGGGTTTGAAGCCTGAAATGCGTAACCACGCATGTCTGCGTAAAAGCACATTGGTGTTAATAGCCCAGGATGCTGTGTCTGCAGCATCTAGAGCACAACAAATGGATGTATTAGCTATGAGCTTGCCTTTCTGGATGAGATCATTGGCTTTTGTTTTATATTGATCTGGAAGGTGTTGTAGTAGGGTCTCTAGCTCGTCGTAGTGTGCCCTATCATATCTAGCCAGCAAAGCTTGTATGGTGGCCATTCTCCATATGTTGGCTGCTTGGGATGCTGTTCTTTTACCGGATGAGTCCAGCAGTTTTGACTCCTTATCAGGAGGTGGGGCATCGCCTGTGGTTTGGGAGTTATCCCTTTTCCTGGGTATCTACTTTTTAATGTAAACAGGGTCAGCTGGGGCAGACTTGTACTTTTATTCTATCCTGGGGTTAATTACTCTGGCCCTTACAGGATCTTTAAACACTTCAGGAGCGTGTTTGATTACCCCTTTTAACTTTGGGAGAATGGAAGTGGACCTTTGAGAAGTTTCAATAGTGTCCATGAGGAAATCTTCTTTTACGGGGCCTGTGTGGAGGTCTACACTGTGGTATTCTGCTGCCCTGTGTATGAGCTGAATGAACCCTATAGTGTCCTCTGGGGGGATGGTCTGGATGGGTAGACATCATCTTGTGGTGTGTCAGGAACATCTGGTGTGCTATAATCATCCCATGGGTTCTCTGGGGTATCAGGAGACTAGGTTCGTCTAACGGTTCGTCTTCTCCTTCTTCCCCAGAGGTGTCCTCATCATCTTGAGGTGGAGGAGATGGTGAGGGTACTGGAGATGGGATAGGAGAGGTGTGGGGTGGAGGAGGAGGTGGAAAAGGGATCCTTAAAGGAGAAGTGGCAATGTCTCTCTTCTTTATAGGAAGTGGAGCTGGTTAGGGTTTGTCCATTTTCCTTTTCTTGGAAGGACTAATTATAAGATGACCAGTCTTTGGGTCTATTTACAGAGTCTTTTGGGTTGGATCAGGTCAAAAAAACTCTTCCTGCGGAATGGGTTGCTTCGGTGACAATTTTTTTGGGTCTGATTGTTTCTGTGGCACAACTTTTGGAGTAGTTGTATGCTCCTTAGGCTTGGAATCTGGAGTTTTCCTGGGTTCCGTTGGTTTCTTCGGAACCGGTTGTTTGCTCAGTTCCGATGGTTTTCTCGGAGCTGGGACATTGGAGCCGGTAGACTTCGGTGCGATTGCGCCGATGTAGAAACAGGCATCGGTGCGGATGAAGACAGTTTTTTTTGCTTCAGTGCCAGGGATGGTGTTTCGGCACCGACGGTAGGCTGACTCGATCCTGAGTGGCCTGAAGGCTTTTGAATCGACTTCTTTGCCGGGCCTAAAGGCGGGGCGGGGAAGTTTTGTCCCGGTGTACACCTAGGCCTGAAGGTGAAGGTGTGACCGAAGCCTTTTTGGGAATGGGTGGGGGGGGAGGGGTCGACGTCAGTACTTACGACCCGCTGCCCTGGAGTGATGTCTTCGACGTCGGAGTCATCCGCTTTGGAGGCGCTGATGATGCCCTCTTCGATGCGTTCCTGCTCCGGTACATTGACGCCTTCTTTGAAGATGTCGTGAGGTATTGATGTCGATGATCGAGCCATGGTTCTTCGAGCTCGACGATCCCAGATTGTGTTCTTCGAGCGTAAAGAGGCACAAGCGGGACAGTCTTTGGCCTCGTGCTCGGGCAAAAGGCAGAGGTTACACACCTCGTGAAGATCGGCGTGTGGAAACTTGGATCCACATTGAGGACACTTTTTGAAAGGGGACCTTTCCATGAGCCAAAGGCCTAATGGCGCAGATAGGTCCGAAGGCCTGCGTCGACGACCGGAATCGAAGAAATTAAGTTTGGAGAGATGCATGTCAAATGGGAAACGCGATCGAGACAATACCGAAGCAAGGGTGAAGGATTGCGCGTCGAAAGGTAGATCGGTAATGACACCGAACTGGAGCGCGATGAACACATCTGAGCCCGAAGGTGGAAAAAAACAAAAACAATCACCTGAGTGTTGTTGTGTGCCACTGAATTGGGACTGCTAGCCCACACCACCTCCCTTGAGTAGGCTTTGGACTGCTCTGTTTGCTACCCTCAGAAAGTTAAGTACTATGGTGTGATAGTTATTTCCCAGTAAACAGACAATAGTGGACTGGAAGCGCTCAAATCCTTCCCAACTAATAACCCAATTTCTTACAATACCAAAATCTACCACAGACCTATAATATATAATGGCAATTAGATGTATGGGTTTTATAGAATCCAAATAGAACAACAGGTAGCACTCTTGTTATATGCACCTCTCTATGTTCTTTACTACAAATTGCACCTCAGAATCTATTTCAAGCCACAGACAACTGTTTTTTTCTTGGGCGCCCCTTCCGTCATGTACCAATTTAATTAACGCTGAAAAAAAGTACCTCCACGTATTAAAAACTCATATTTCATCAGACCTTGAATCCCCATGATTAATCGATTAGCCTCAGCTTTAAAACCTTCCATTTGCTTTTCTGCTCTGTGTTGCTGTTTAGAAACAATTCTCACATTGTGTAAGATCACATTAGCCTGAACTTCATTCTCACAGTCAACCTATTCTTCTAATTGACACTGTCCCACCCTTGACAACAAATCTATCCAACAATAGTCCATTCTTGCTGCATTTCTAAACATCAAAATTATATTCCTTCACTTTAGAGTTGCAATATGTGATCCTTGAGTTACCTTTCATGAAACACAAGTAACAAAGGAGAGGCTAAAAGCTTATCATCATACAGAACCCATAAATACGTTCTAAATGTTTGGCCAAGCACAGCCAATACCTTTTTTTCAATCCCAGATCATGCATTGGTAGTTTCCTTGAACTATCTACAGGTAAAAGAAAGTTTAACTTCCTTGCCATTCTGATTTTAACTATGGTACTCATTTTTTGCAGAGTGGCATTTGTGGTAATCAAAGTGTCTCTTAAAATACAAATGCAGCACATGTGTCTCCTTGATACTTTCCTTCATCTTCTCAAACTCACTGGAAGCTTCTCATCATAATCATATGTCTGCCCCTATTTTAACAAACCTCTCATATCATTCGGTTTATTGACAAATTTCAAACAGTAATAAATTCTAACCACAGATTCCTCGCCTTTTGAATATTCACCAGGCGTCAGACTGGAGCCGGAAACTTTTGAGCAGTACCTGTGCATGCTGGAAGGAGTCGCCGTGAGGCTCCGCTCTGATGCCGTTCCACTGTGGAAATGACAGACGGAGCCAATATAGGCCCAACTCCCACACACTGACATTGGCTGCTTTTGAGGCTCTCCACAACCCCAGACGCAAAGCCCCAACAGTAAAATGGCTTTGACCAGTGTGCAGAATCCTAGACTTCGAATCTTATTAATGGATAGAGTCCATGTCACAGACAGTAGTGTGCCTCGTGAATGTATGGAGTGATGCCCACGCATCTGCTAGCAGATGTCCAGTACAGGACATTGGGGTGCCAATGCAGAAAGATCAGCTTTGGCATGGTGAACTGAACTTGGATCCTTTTCAGAGGCTGCTTTCTGGTCAATATGTAGCAGATCTTAAATGCAGAGCACGATCTAGCAGGAGATGTTCCTTTTCTGCGAGGCCTTGCCTCTTTTTCCACTACAGCGCACCCCACAAAGAGCTGATTGCCCGCCTGGTGTTCCCTGGTATGATCAATGTAAAATCACAGTGCTCTTTAAGGGTCCAAGCGATGGAGACTCTCCTCCTTAGAGGAGTGAAGCTGTTAAAGCTATTATTACTTGGGTTAGATGCATGCAGCCCGCTCATCTCCATGAGCAGTCTTATCAGAGACTCTCTAGGTAACATTATACACACTTACATTTGTTGTGTCTCCAAACTGTCTGTTTCTGCTGTGGAGATGCCCAGGCGACTTGCTCCATATGTTTGCTAGTTGTCCTGCAGTTCCCCATTAGGTATTTCACAGATTTAAAATACAGGTGGAACAACCTTACCACAAATTGAGCTATGATTAAATGTTTTAGGGATCCTTTAGGAACCATACCAAGTCTAACAAAACCAAGTTTCAATAATTGTAAGGCAAACCTCACCACTGGACAATCACTGGGGCGGATTCATTATTGAGCTGGTAAGTTATAGAAAACACTCCAATTTTGACAAGACGCGTTATTTGGGTTTCTCTGTCTCGCTCAAATGCAGGATGTACTCTTTTTTTTCTTTTTACAACTTATGTTGCAATCTGTTTCCACATTCCCAATGTAAAAAACAGAAATACATCGATAAAGGAAAGAGCAAGGGTATGACATGATGGCATCGTGTGTCCAGCTGCTTCTCCACTGCGGCTTCTCTTGACTCCACTGCACAGTCACTTCATTAATGATGTTCCTCCAACACAAAACTCAGCACAAAGGCAAAAAACAAACAAATATAGTTTCAAGTATTAATAGAAATCGCTAAATAATCAAGCGATTGAACAGATCAATTTGAAGGTGTTTCAGAAGTGTAGGGCGTTTGGCCCCGCTCTCAAGGATGTAGGCAGAGCCATCCACGGTTTGGGGTGGGGGAGCATTTCAGGGGACCTGCTCCAGAGATTTTATCACTAGAAATGTATTTCCTAAAATGTTGTGTAATCAGCGTCATATTCTTTGCAGGTGTCTTCAAAAGAGTGTGTGCACACTTACCTTCAGAAGGTAAGGTAAGTTCGTTTTTAGCATCCTAGGCAAGCCAGGGCTGGGGTTTCGGAAAGTCCCACTATGGATGATATGTAGAAGTGGTATGCCATTTCACACTGTGCCCAGGTGTAAGCTGTAACTTTTCACCTCTCAGTGTATTTGGAGACAAAGCATTTGATCCAAGTCAAAGTTTAGGGCCATTGTTCAACCATCAGCGAACACGTGGTCTACCCAGGGATTTGTTCATTGAACTCCTAGTCCTTATGTCGGGTTTATTTGCAGAACATCATTTAAATGCATTTCAAACTTTCATTCAAGGCTTGTCATTAAGTGATACAAAACGTCTCAGCCACATGCAATCAGTCACGTTAATCATGCGATGTTTTCATGGCTTGATGGATGTGCATTTCAAAACGAGTGGAATATCGTTCTATTGCACCCAACAGGAGTCTGTGTCAAGACAAACACAATTTTTGCCAAAACGAAGATCCGCTACTAATGCTCCACAACATTTATTTATATATATTTAAAAAAATGCAAATTTCCCATCCAGAAAAAAGGGCAGGAAATGTCGGGTTATGTATTGACGTACGTTTCTTTGACAGTGAGCCAGAGAGAACCAGCTGTCTAAAGCCAGTGCATTAAACAGCTCCAGGCTGCTGCCATCGCTGCAGAGGTAACGTCTGCGACAGGCAGAGGGCGTCATTGTCAGGACACACAGCAGGCACTGCTCACGTGGCACTGCCAGGTGACAGGATTTCGTCACACGTTGTAGGTCGCCCGCAGAAGTCTCATCTAGGACTGACTCTCCGTCCCTGCTAGGAACGATTATAGGCGGGCGGTCTCCCCACTCTCTGCTTCGAGCACAGCCATACAGAGCCCTAATCACAGAAAAGAAGAAGATTTGGAATAATGAATTTATTGTTTTGATTCCGTTTCATTGAAAATTCATTGTTTAGTCCACACGTACTCATCTGTCCCTAAAGGAAGACGGAGGATTTCACGTTTCAAAGGATATGGAAAATGTGTCACAGACTACAAGCCACAGAACGGCGCAGCAGTGAGGCTAGTAATACTTAGCTGTATTACAAAGGCTATGGGCAGACAATCAATAGACCGATATCGAGCCCAAGGATGCACAATACACGTGAACACAGAAGGCAAACAAAATGACACAAACGAAATAGAATTACGAGACTCAAAACCCCCACATCATTGATTTACAGCATTTAAGAAGACGTCCATTAGGGTTCCAGAATCACGCTCTTTAATGCAAACCTTCTCCAAATTAAACACGCATCCATACTACTGTCATGAAATCGCCGGCTGAGGTTGTAAAGCAAACTTCAACAATAAATGAAAGATTGAGACTTTCCATTGATATGATGCGCTCAGTTGATGCATCAACCCTCATAACAAGGACATCTTAAGAAATTGCTATACACATTAAAAAACCCTTGACCATTCCAGATGTGGATAGACTAAAAAGGATGTACATGTGAAACAAAAGCTAAACCAGATCACAAAGGCTACCTTAAGAATACATACAGAAAAGTTAAAATAATTAACGTTGTCAACATGCATTTGTAGGACATATTGATTACAGGGTACATTTAGATAGACCACGCAGGCTTCCTTTGCTAAATTGACAAAAGGGGTCAGGAAATTCTAATTCTTCGAATCTTGCTTAAGCCTGTCCCACCAACATCCATTATGAAGTGATTCAGGCTTATGCAGTGGGCCACGGAATAAAGAACTCGCAATCATAGCTAAACAAACTACATCGGATTCCGGTTTTGTGTCTAATGTGCCGCAGCTTGTACACCTATACTCATGTACTCATTTGCACCCCAGAGCAAACACTGAAGACTGTTGTTGGACCCATTTCAAGAAATCAGGCCTCTGTACAGCCTATTAGGCAAATGTGGTGTTGTGTTCATTTATGCACTTAAGGGGTTACTACAGCGTTTTCAAAACTGAACACAACAAAAGGCAGGTTGGGTCATTTGCAAGCAAGTATGTGGAATTGGTATAGCTTCAATTCAAAAGTGCTTTATTCGAGAATTACTCATAAAAGCAGACATACAAACATATAATAAAAAACGATTAAATCTGAGATGTCATATTGACAAACGCACAGTTCATAAAAGAAACAGAATAATTTCAAAAAAATAAAATTAATCACAATAATAAAATTCATTATTATAGAAGATGCAATTATGTACAATTTATACAGTCTTTGTGCTAATGAGAGAGCCATTTAGACATACATATCACAGGTGTAGAGTTCATTAGTGTAATTAGTACAATTAAATATAATTTTATGAAATCTATATTCTAAAAAGAGTCATTTATAATTAACTTTCCAGATGACACGATAAATTACACTAAACAGAGAATAGACAATACTCTAGCAGTCTCTGTTCATCTAGGCAGAGAATAATCTCCGGACTAGCAATCTCTGCCTGATTATCCATGCCCACCCCAAATACTTGGCGGTGGCGATTATAATCCAAGTTAAAGTAGTCGATCTTACTATGCGCAAAGCCACCATACTACTCTTGGTACCCAGATTCCTACACATAGGTGCCAACCATACACGCCTTGGAGCAGAGTATGGTTTACAGGAAAACAAGAAGTGACCAAGCGTTTCATTACCTTCCCCACAAGCTGGGCAAAGCAGGGTCTCCTTCCCTCCATTTAGATGTTAGGTAACGAAGAGGGAGAGAGCCCGCCCTTAATTGAAAAAGCAATTTCCTGTCCAAAGGTTTGGATATATAATCCCAATACAGTTCATACATGGGGTACAATTTAACCTCGAGAAAACTAGCAGTCATGGCCCCACAATTGATGCTGGCGAGACTTTTGTTAGCAACATTATCCCAAAAGATATTTTTTAAGGTTGCCTTATTCGTGAATGATGCCCCAGCTGGGTCGGACCATAGTGCGTTCAGGCCTAGTTCAAGTAGTGCTAGTTTTAATAATTTGAACCATCTGATTTTGTTAAAGCAATCTGCTCTAACAACATCAGTAAACCCGGATGCATAATGAATGAGCTCAGGTGTGGTCCATAACCTACGCCAGTATAGAATTGGTCGGAGTTTGGCCATTTCCGTGATTTTTTTTCTTCCAAGCTCGTATCTCAGAGGCAGTAACGGACTACTCTGAGGAGTACCCGTTAGTTTCCTAAGAAATTTATTCTCTGAGGTTTGCAACTCCTGTAGGTTATCATGCCCCCATAACTCGGCCCCGTATAATGCCGACCCAATTGCTTTTGCCTCATATATGATAAGGGGTGGTTTAATTGGTTTTGTTAATGATTTCCTGTGCTCCTTTATAATGGTTCCAGCCAATTGCTTGTGCCTCAAAGTTGCAATATTTAAATGCTGGTTCCACCTATTATCATTAGAAATAAGGATACCCAGGTATATGAAAGATGATACGACCTCAAGTGTGCGTCCACTCATGGTAATATTAGATTTAAAATTACGATACGGATTAAAAGCCATGAGTTTTGTTTTAGACGCGTTCACCTCCAGACCGTGATCCCCGCAGAACTTATCAAAAATATCCAATGCTTTTTGCAATCCACTTGGAGTTTTAGATAAAATTAACGTGTCATCGGCAAACATTAAAATCGGAACTTTTACACCTGCAAGAGAAGGAGCATCAACTGCCTGTGATTGAATACAGGAGACTATGCCATTAATAAACAGGGTGAACAAGGTAGGTGCCATTGAGCACCCCTGGCGAACCCCACGCTCAACAGGAAATTCAGCAGTGTCTTTACCGTATCCACCCCATTGAATTTTAGCATAGGTGCTTTCATGTAATCTCATGATCATAGTCAACAGGAGTCCTGGGACCCCCAAGGCCGCAAGTACTTCCCACAGTTTCGCCCTTGGTACCAGGTCGAAGGCAGCCCTCAAGTCGACAAAAGCCGCGTAAAGACTGCCCCCGCCTAGCACCACAGTCCTCCACTGGATCAGCTGGAACCGAAAAACTTGGTCCACAGTACTAGTGGCCTTTCGAAACCCAGCCTGAAATGGAGATAGAATATTGAATTCTTCCGCCCAATCGAGCAATCGATTAACAATCACTCGCCCAACGATTTTTTGCACTGTATCGATTAGGCTAATCGGGCGGTAGTTACTAGGCTGGGAACGGTCACCTTTTTTGTACACAGGGATGATAACAGCACCCCGCCATGATGCCGGGATAGCTGCTCCCCTCGCTATGTGGTTTATTAATAAGTGAATATATTTACACCACCTATCAGTGTCGTTTAAGAAAACGTCCGCTGGAACTCCATCAATGCCAGGAGCACGTCCACTGTGTACAGTTTTGAGGGCCGACAGAATTTCGCCCGTCTAAAGACATTGTCCTCAGAAATTATATAGATAGGGCTGATATTATTTTCAATCTGGACCCTGTTAGCATATTGATCACTAAAAAAGTTTACCCAGGCTTCCTGCGGGACATGATTATTGCAAGCCTCTTCAGGCCTTTCTTGCCCCCATTTGACAATATGCCAAAATAATCTAGAGTCTTTTCGATCACTAGCACACTTCAGCTTTTCCCAGTGGGCTTCATCCCAATCTTTTTTTGCTTTAGCAATGCAAGTTTTATATAACTTTCTTGCAGAGCGGATAGCCCCCAGGTTTTTTCTCTTAATTGCATCTCCCAAAGAAGTTCGTGCCACCTTACAAGCATGATTATACCATTTGGCTACTCCGTCAACCCGGTTCGCCCTAGGGTTTACTGGCTTCAAGAAGTAGCTTTTGATTTCTTGGAAAAGGGACTCATGTACTTCAGGAATATTAACTTGGTTTATATTAATCCCTGCTTCGCCGTCGAGGGCCATAATGGCCTTGTCGGTCGCAGCTCCTATATTATCTATAGCTTGCTGGTCTGTCCTAACACTTGTCCATCTTAGCCTACGCATATCGTTTGTTGGGACAATGAGCGGAGGTAGGCAGTCATCCAGAGAAGTAGAAGCGTTGGATTCAGACAGCCATCATTTATGGGTGACACATAACGGATTATGGTCACTCTCTGGCATTTCTGTTACAACCATGTCTTTAACAGTAGGCCAAAGGGAAAAGCTACAAATAATATAGTCAATACGACTTTTGCTTCTCCCATTATCTAAGGTCATAGCTGGTACTCTGTCTGACTTTGTCCTTCCATTCAGAGCTCTTAATCCTTGTTCAAGGCACATTGCGTTCAAACCCAAAATGTCCTCTGACCAACGAGTTACTGGGATGGTATCTAATGGGGGGATGTCCCATTGTTTGTCTTCCTCTGCACCTAGAAAGGCTTCACCTGTATCAAGAGGTTCAAACGTACGGTTTAAATCCCCAGCAATTATTATGTTATTGCCACCTGAATGTGTCTCGAGAAGATTATACAGAGCAAGAAGAACCGCAGATTTTCCTACATTTCCACCTCTGGCATAGATGTTATAAATGTCGATGGACAAGGATAGATTACTCATGAATCTAATGAGCTGAATATCTTTCTGACCAGACTCTACGTTTTTTACAACGGCCTTTAAAGATTGTTTGACCCATATAGTAAGGCCCCCCATCGGACGCCCTTTAGGGCCCTTGGAAGCTGGCACATAGAAGTTTAAGTACCCTAAAGCAAAAACGGGGTCACACGCCCATGTTTCCTGGAAGATACAAACGTCAAAATTACTAACAAAATTAAACCAATCACCGCAACCCTGCTTTGAGCCTAGCCCGGCCACATTCCAAGATAATAGGTTTCCAGAGTCATGTGCCATTACAGGTTTAGGGCTAAGAGTAAGTACACTCATCGTGTTATCATTTAAACCATTATGTATTAGATTTAAACCATTATATATTAGATTTTCAGATATTAAACCAGCTATGGCCTCCGAGTTAACAGTCTCAGGACGGGAACCTTCTCGTTGGCCCAGCTCATCAGTACAGGGTAATTCAGATAAACGGAGGGATGGTTGTCAATCGCAAGCATTCAGGTTTGACAGGGCAGAAAACCTATTTTCCACACAGAGACCCCATTCACGAAATCCAACATCGTTACTATTCCTACTGGTCACAACATTCCATTTAGTTCTTAGAATATTAGGGTTCGTGCCTCTACCTTTCCGAGAATAGAAAAAGTCCAGGGTCAGTGGTACAATTGAAGTTGACCTACGCTGTGGAGGCAAGATGTTAGGTAAGATATTTAATAAAACCTCAGGGTCAGTGAAGGTTAAGATAACACAATCCCCTCTGAACCTCTTGACGCTGTTACCAATCCACTCAACCCTTCTGGCATTAGCAAGTTCAACAGCTAATTGTTGCTTCCCCCAAGGTGTTATTATCATGTTGTTAGTAAGCCATGATAAAGATTTGTTTAATAGAGAAGGTGCAGATTCAACCTCCCCAGAAGCCAGAGGGGGAACATTTGCAAGAACAAGAACTAATGGAGAGGCTTCAACTACAAGCTCGGAAGACCCTTTCCCCATATTAGAATTGTTAATGGGAGCGACCGGGGGTGGATCAACAGAGGCACCAGTAGATACATTAGGCAAAGGTACATGATTGGAGACAGATCCCCTATTCTCAGCAAGTGTTGTTTTGCTCAGTACTGGCTCTACAACATCATCAGTAATATTTCCTTCCTTCACTGAGGTTTTCTCTAATAGACCACCTAGTCTGTTGACCTCGGCGGTTAATTTATCAATTTTACTAACCAGGGGTTATACCTTTGATTTTTGTATCCATCATACTCCATAGTTTAGTAAATTGAGCGTTAGAAAGGGTAAAATGGGCTTCACTAAGCAGATCAACCTCCGCCTCCTCTTCCTCTGATGTTTTTCTTGAAGGGGTTGCAATTTTGTTTCTGCCTGATCTTAGACCCCCTCTTTTTTGGATAACCTTACTTTTACCCCGAGTAACCCTCGGAGCTGGTACAGGGATAATGGAAGGAGGGGACTCGATGTTGGTGGATATCACTGACACCCCTTCACTATCGCTATTGGGTTCATTAAGAGCGACTACACCACTAGGCAGGATGGGGTCTGTATCGAATAGAGGGACATGAGCCACACAGGATGCACTACTATTGTGTAAAGCCAAAGAATCCCCATACTCTTTATCGGCCATATGGGATTGGTTGGATGAATCCAATCCCAATGAGGATCTCCTGTCACTATTGATTTTAGCCACAACTTGGATCAGATAATTATCTAAAGTATTATTTGATGGGGTTTGTTTTTTCCCAGGCATGAGTAAGACCAATGAAGTGACTACGATAATCAATACACTTAGAGCACAATATACAGGTAGGAGTAATAATTACCCTGTGTAGATCGCACTGCTCATGGGTACGTAAATGGTAGAAAAGAAATTTCAGGCAAAGTCCCTGGCCCAACCCAACCTAGTCCAACCTCGGACGGCCTCAGACGGCCCGCCCTTTGCCCGGGCTTAGCCCGGCGTCGCTCGCGCGCGTCCCGCGTCGCGGGGGAAGTCCGTGAAGATATACGCCCCCAGGCGTTGACGGTGGTAGCGTTGGCGGGCTTCCGCCGCAAAGGAGCTTGGGGAGTGTAGTTTGGTCCCCCTAGCACACTGCGGCCGCTGGAAGAATTAACGGATGCGGCGGCGGCAGGGAGGAGTCACGTACCCCCGGTTCCCCTCTGAGGCTGAGCTGATCAGGTAGGGCTCCCAGGAAACGCTGTAAGGCTGCTACGAATTGGTATAGCACGAAGCAAGTCACAACGCAGAGCACAACCTTAGTGTCAAAGACAAGGATCCAGTCAAGCAGTGACTGGAGAGGTAGCTGGGTTCAGGGAGCGGAGGTGCTCTTTTACTGCATTGTGAGGCAGTGGTCTTTAGAAAGAAGCCTCATCAACTCTTTTGTACATCGGAGGAGAGTTGTAGCAGTTCTGATGGATGCACAGATTTTGTTACACATCTTAATGACATAAATGGAGCAAAGCCTTTTGCCTTGTCTTTTCTTTTCTTTTGTGCTCACCAATGCTTCAAGTATGATGGTGTTCTGGGTGCTGATAAGTTGAGAGGCACCAGAGATTGTCAGCCAGATAAGCAGGGGTGCTGCTCTTGATTGCTTTGTAAATGATGCAACTGGTTCAAGCTGGCAAGGGGAGTCAGAAGAGCTCCATCAGAATAGGAGCAATATGGTTATTGTGAAGTCTGAGAGGCCATAAAGCAGGGCGAGGCATCCAAATGCAAGAGTAAAGCAGCTCTGATGTTACTTCCGGGGAGGTACAGCTTCACTTGCTTTAGTAGAAAGCTGGTACCAGACCGTCTTTGATTTTTAGGTCTTGCCTAGCGTTGCAGCGCATTCGCACTGCCATTGCTTTGCGAGGCATGCAGTATAGAGTATAGTGTGGAAGCTGTGTGGAAGCTTTGTGGAAGCTCCGCCCACTCTCCGGCCCATCTTCTTTATTGGCTTAGCTTCTAAATGCTGCCTTCTAATTGGTTTTAAGCTTGTTAGTCCCTCCCCATAACAGCCATGTCAGTCATTTGTGTCCATCCACGGCTACTGGCCCCTTCACAGCACAGACTACTTTCTTCCTGTGCCCCAACCTCCCGCAGTCCAATGCCTTCTCGCCACCACCTCCCCACTTGCCTCGTCGCCCACACGCGTTGCTATTTGCAATGCAATAGGTCTCGCGTAAATGCGAGTCCTATTGCATTGCCAATGCTTGTTTAAAGCGGTATGAACAATCCAGGGTCAGACCCTCCTTGCTATTAGCTTTGCAGTCTGATTTAGAATGACGGAGCATTATTGGGAGCGTATGGTTTATTTTGAGGTTTTTTCGGTTCAAGCGGCAGGGGTTTCTGGTAGTTTCCTCGATACAGAGAAAGCTAGCAGTGCTCGGCTAAAGAGAAGTGCTCTCTGTTCGCTCTGAAGTTTTCAGAAGCGGTTTTAGACTCACCAAGAGCTGAAAGGTGAAAGAAGCCCCCACGGGTGCACCTCGGAAGGCAGTCTTGGATTGCACTCGCCGGTTTGCCCCGCTCCCTTGGGCATCTGCGCCGATTTAGCAAACGGCTCCACTTTTATTGTCTGACTTTGCCTCTGAAGCCCTCATGGAGATCAGAGGCTGCAAACCACGCTGTACCTTCAAAATGAATCGCTTAATTTTGCTCAGCTGTGTGGTCGCCATTCTGGGGGCCTTTGTGTCCTCTGCAAGGTCTCCCTATTAGCAGGTCCTGCAGCACAGTAGAATTCGAGGCAGACAACACGGGTAAGCTTATGTGTGAAAAATGTATTTGTTGGGCATTTACCACGATAGTCGTTAAAAGAGTGGATAATTGTAGGAAAGTGGCTCTGTATATACTGTTACCAAATAGGTACAGTGTGTATAGAGTCCACAGTCCCCAGGGGTTTGGCAGAGGCTAAGGTTAGATATAACCTTACTCTCTAAAGTGGTAGCTTGGTCGAGTAGTAAAGCAGTATCAGAGGACAGTGTAAAGCATTTGTTGTACACACTCAGTCAGCAAATGGTCTCACACACTCAATAACTGAACTCTAGGCCAATGGTTTGTATAAAAATATAGGGTTGTTTTATTTTAGAAGCAACAATAGGTATTAAAATATACTTTCTCAGAATGAGATGCTTTAGTTAAATACTTTGCAATATGCAATTGACTTTTGTAGGTAATAGTTACAGTTTGTTACAATAGGCAACACAATTTCAAACACAAAAATACATTGAGCTCAATGGGAATTTACAGTTATATGCAATTGATCACTTTCAGGATTCCTTTTCTAACTCCAGGACTGGATCCTAGATTCAGTCCTGGGACAGTTCTTGGAAACAAGTGAGTAAATACGCTTTAGTTATTGTTGTGATTTTTAAGCAATATTATGCTATTTTAAAAGTTGACACTTAGTAACTTTTTCTGATCAAATTACCAATGTTATCCTATGGAAGGAAATTCACTTATCAGGTAAGTGGGGTTATGGGTACTTTTTCTAGGTCAGTGTTGGATCTAAATGCTGCCTTCTGATTGGCAGTTGAGAAACTGCTTTTCAGTTATACAGGCGATTTTTAAGGAATATTTATAAGTTTGCCAAATCGACACAGAAGAAATTTCACAGAAAAACAGTCAATGATTTCCTATGGAAGAAAATTGAGTTAGTAGTAAGTACGGTTGTGAGTACTTTTCAGGGTCAGTGCTGGGCACCAAGATCCAGCACTGGGATCTCTCCTAATAGCAGGTGAGTATTTCTGTTTTCGTTACTCGGTTGATTTTAGGTGAATATTTTAAACTCCACACTTAGAAGAAATTTCTGAAGAAACCAGTCAATGTTACCCTATGGAACAAAAGTGCGTTATCGGCTTTTGGGTAAGTACTCAACTGGCAGAGTTAAGGTTCTGGGCACAGACTCAGGGGTCTCCCAGGGTCAGGTAAGTACAGTTGTTACACCCTCAGCGGCACAGGGGCAGCCGGGTGCAGAGTGAGTTAGGCCCAATATTATCCTATGGGAGGCAGGGGGTCTTGGTTGGTGTCTGCTAACAAGAAGGCCACGCGGCAGTGGGAGCTGGGCTCCTGGTCACTTGCTCAGGGCAAATGCCGAAGTAGGTAGGAGTAGAAGTTGCACTGCCAGGGCTACTCGGGCGGCTGGGTGCTGGGTGCCGGGATTGCAATGGAAAAGCTCAAGGACGAACAAAGGCTGCAAGCTCGGGGACAAAGATTCTTCAGGTGTGTCCACCACTTCGAGAGGTAAGTTGGGTAGTTGGAGGATAGGTAGGTACCCAGGAGTCGGGCAAAGGGGGCCGCAGGCCGCCAGGTGTATGGGTGCCTTTTGGTGTCGGGAAATCTTACCCTCTGTTGGTTGGGGGGGTCCCTGGTTCTGAGGCTGCAGGCGTCATTAGGAGCGTCGAGGGGGGTCCTTGGGTGTCGGATTCGGGGTCACAGTCGCCGGGGGGACATCTTCGGGGTCTTTGTCCACTCCAGCACAGCCCAGGCTTGGCGGGTGCAGAGTGTGCAGGGTTCGCGGCAGGTCTTCTTTCTTCTTGATCTTCTTTGCTTTTTCAAAATCTGGAATCTGAGGAAGGAAGGTTCAGGGAACCCCTAAATACTAAATTTAGGGGCGTTACAGGTAGGAAAAGGGCAGAGACCACTGTGTCCCTATCCTGGGGTGGGTACACCCCCTATCCTGCCACTCTCCTGTGGGAGGGGGGCCGTGGCCTAGTCCTGATTGGGCAGGGCTCCCCATCTTCAAGATGGCGAGAGCCCGGGGATGTGTTTCACCTCGCCTCCCCCACCTGAGGGGTGGGGTTGGCAGAGGCTGGCACACCCCCTGTCCTTCCTTGGGGTTTCCAGCCAGTCTTCCTGCCAGAGTGGGGGTTTAGAACCGGTAGGGGCCAGTTGCTGAGTACAGCAAGTGGCCTGGAGAAGCTCACAAAGGCGGCATGCCTTTGAAGCTTCCCCTGCCCATCTTGGGGGAGGAGACCTAGCACCTCGCCCAGGATGTGCATTGTTGCAGGAACAGGAGAGCGGATGGCTCTCTACTCAGGGGTCCAGCAACATGTCTGCTGTGTGGCAGCCTAGGCATCCCCTCAGACCAGACGTGGATTGCAGGTTAGGTTCAGGGGCATCTCTAAGATGCCCACTGTCTTGCATGGTACATTAAATCCTGCACTGGCATCAGTGCAGGTTTAATGTGCTGAGAAGTTTGATACCAAACTTCTCAGTCTTCAGTGGAGCAATCATGGTGCTGTGGAGTTCGTGTTAGACGAGCTCCCAGCACCATATTCTCTTAAATGGCAGCACTGCACTTACAGTGCCCAAAAATGGACCTGGGTACTGTAGGGGCACATGCCTCATGCTCCTGTGCCCACACCATTGGCATAGGGCACCCAGCTAGAGTGGTGGTTGCAGTGCTTCATTTGTAAAATATTAAGTCCAGGTGCTCAAATTTTTCTAGGAGGCCACACCCACTTCCTCCATTGGCACCACCCACGTACTATATTTGCTCCACCCACATCTTCATCTGGCACTACTGAAAGCCAGATGTAATACCTGATCTGAATTTCAGCAAGGGAGCCTTCCTCAAGTAAGATTTTGATAGGAGGTTCCCCTGCCCCGCGAACATTTTGAAAAAGATGACAACAAAAGTGCATTTAAAGCACTATTTTGGAACAAATTGGGAAAAATGACAAAGCCATCACTGAAGTCATAGGATTGTGAAAAATCCAATCATCACACAAAGAACAAGCATAGCAAATTAGCCTTGAGCATTTTGGCAGAGGTGGTGAGAGTGTGGTATGTATGCAGTGGAGCAATTTTAAAATCATGGTTGCAAACATATTACTAAAGCATGCTGTGGTAGCGCTCTGTCATTTACTGACAGCACATTTTCCATTGAAATTGCCAAAAAATCCCACTGACATGCAGATTTACTAATAAAACTATGTACTATTCAAACGATAATGAGTAGAAATTGGACTTCAGAAATTATTTACAATTTGCTCATCACCAAGTATGGTGTCTGAATTAATTTTGATCCTATTAAATCAGAATTACAAAATAATATGCTTCACTTCTCTAAATGCTGATATACTTTGAAATATTTGTGCAGTTCCTTGACTTTGACAGATAGTTTGTTTTACAAAAGCCACTAACTTTACAGTCACAGAAATAAAAGTAAATACCACTCTCCGTCTAAAAATATCAGACATCAATTTTTCAGCTGACATAGCCTGCCATTTGACCTGTTTAAACCCACAGCAAACCTGACAAGATGAAAAGAAAAAAAGTAAAGGCATTTTATTTTCCATTCCCCTCTTGAACTCTACCCTGATTAATTTGGGAGTGATGAAACAGCACCCACACCCCTATTTCGAGCACCTATGGCACAGGCTAGAAAGCATTGAAATGGCCCACATTAAGGTCGGACAATGCAAACTTAGCAGGTCACTCACCACCACCAGTCTGCTCTGCCTGTGCCGCCCTCTATGCTCGTGGCTCGAAGACCTGGAGAAAGCCTATCACAGTCTTGGTCCAAAACTCGAGGTCACAGAACAGACCCTGGGAGCGCTGTGCAGTTGTGCAAGGCAAGGGGCACTCAGCGAGGGGTTACATATCGAAAGTGAGGGGCTCCTGCATACTGGGGAGTCCAGGCACGCATTTGCATATTGTTTAAAGCATATGCTATGTGCCACACGGAGAATAGGCATTAAATAATATGTAATTACGTGTCAAGATGACAGCGAGGCATGGAAGGCAGGGCAGCATATTATTTAATGCTTATGCGTGCATCATAAACATTACATAATATGTAAATGCGTGCCAGGGCGAGGGCAGGCGCCACGGGGTCAAGGCAGAGGAACCACCACCTGTGCAGTTAAATTTGTTGTGCTTTCGCGCTACTAGATCGAATAACGGCCCTGGGGGTGGGGTGATGTTTATTTTAAAAAGTGAAAAAAAGCAGGAGTGCGCATGCTGAGCCGGCCAGAAGGGCCTGGAGAAGGCGAGGCTGGCAGCATCATGGGCTTGGTGCAGACTGCACAGGGGTCTTATGATTTCCTACTGTGGGCCCATTTTGCAAAAAAATAAAAAAATAAATAGGCCTCCACTTACTGAGAGAGCTGACTACCTGCCCCTCCTCCTAAGTGCTGGCACCCCGAAAAATGCACCCATAAATTCACTCAGAGAGAGCTGACAACCTGCCTCGCACCCCATCAACAAGCTAGTGGCTCAATAAATTTGCTCCACCCCTCGATCAAAGCACTACCCTTCACCCGCAACTAGTGTTTGGGAGGGGGGGGGTGCTTTTCCAGGAGCTCCCTAAAACACACACTATAATATTTACAAGTACTAGAGTAACTATCAATAAAAAAAGAGACGTGGTTATTTAGCATCTGACATTACGCACGGCACAGATGGGTCTAAGGCAGACGGAAAGTTTCTTACAACCGCATGACTGGTGTGTCTGTACATTCCAGCTCATCGAAATAAGGCGTTTTTTTGGATTTCCTGTTCCACGCAAATTGCCTTAATGTCATTTGTTCTACGAGCAGTTAATGCTCCCCCAACACAACAGGGTAAAGCGCTTCATGGCCGCGATAGGCAGCGCCTTTTGAACTCGCCACAAAGTAGAATAGACCGCTTCATGCGTGAAATGGAGTGACTTTCTATTATCTGCCACCAGCCTCTGTCGGGATTTTACTAAGATTTATGTGGGTAAACGCTCCGTGGTGGCAATCGGAAAAAAATCTGCGCACGTCCCCGCTGCCTGCCGCACAGCCCCTACAACATCAGGTATGCTGGCATTTAACATTTTAACCCGGGCCAAGCGGGCGGCTGGCCTCGGCTCAATGGAAGCACACGGGGACTTGGGAGACCCAGGCCAGGACAATTCTCTGCACCGGCTCTGACCCGAGATAGCCTCTAAGGACTAAGCCACTGTTAAGCAGTCAGTAAACTGTTTGGGAGGGGAGGAGCGGAGGATACTACTAAGTTCAAAGGCAAGGCCTTTAACTTTAACAGCGGCAGGCCAGCCCGGCCCTATCGTGATAATGAGTACCGGACCAGACTACGGCCACTGCTAGGCCGAACCAGGCCAGCGCAGGCAGAGTGCAGTGCATACATCGAATGCTGAGGATACTTCGGGCAGGCAGGGCCTTCTTTAACAACTTAACCCCGGCTGGTGGTGGCCCTAATGTAATATATTAATGCGTATGCGTACCTTGGACGGCCGGGGCTATAATGTGTACGTATGGCCGGCGGCCGTTACTAGGCCGAGCCAGCTGAGCCCAGGCAGGACTCAGGAGCATGCAGCGAGCATGCATCATCATCGAATTTGAGTATACGACGATACGTGCAGGGGCAGGGCCTTCCCTTCTTTAACAACCGTCTGATACAAATGATGAATTAAATAAATGTGTACCATGGGCCGGGGCAGGGCCAGGAACAGTGCGCCATCGAATGGAGCCGGACTACCGGAGCTGCTAACTACCACGGTGCCCGACACGCCACCACTGACTGGGGCTGGGCATGTGGCTTGGCATGATGATGTCTGACTGACTGATACTTAGTACTTACGGTTCGTTACACTCGTCATGGTCGGCCGGGGCTGCCTGCGGGGCACTTTATTAACTAATAGGGTGCCTGGTGGTGCTGCCTGCCCTTAACGTGGTCGGACTGGCTCTAATTCGTGACGTGCGGGCGTGGCAAGCAGAAAAAAATCTGCGTGAACAAAACAAATCCGACCCAATCATTGTCTGACTCCCGCCCAGTACTGCTCCCGAGTCTCGCCCACCTCCAGCAGCACAACAGTACACTGAACTAAGGGCCGCGCCCGCACGACACTGCGCCCGCCATGGTGACGCCATGAGTCAAGTGAGTATCATTAATGTGATTAATGATGAATGGAGCAAGCAATTGGTTTGCTCCGGCTGACCGTCGTCAGTACTGTCTGAATGGAAGCACACTGGGACTCAGCAGACCCAGAACCACTCTGCGCTGACTGCGATACACTGAGCAGTTAGTATTAATTATAATAACATCATGTCATAATATGTGGCGACATGCAGACTGGTGTAGACCCGGCCCTGAAAAGTAAGTGCCGGTGCTAAGCACCGGAAAGCACCGGCACAAATTGAGCACTGGGTGGTTGATGTATGCCAGGGCAGTGTATGTTGTGGGCATGGCACACAGGGATGTGTGCCATGTCGACTCTCTGTTTTGTCCTGTACCCAGACACTCAGCCTGCAAGGGCAGTGTGTTTGTGTTAAGGGAAAAGGCCTCTAAGGGTGGCACAATAAGTGCTGCAGCCATTAGAGGCTTTCCCTGGTCACAAGGCCCTGGGTACCTAGGGTATCATTTACCAGGGGCTGACATGTGACCAGGGTTTACCACTTTGGGTTTTAGGTTTTAGGGAAGGAACATAGGCCCTGGGTACCTGATTGGCAGGAGTCCAGGGCACACTCAGTCAAACTACATTCAGCAAAAAGTGGGGGCATACCATGCAAGAAAGATGGCACTTTCTCAGAATAATGTTGTCCAGCTGTGCTTTTTGGGTATACATTCACCCTTGGCAAGGTTGAATTAACTATTGAATAGTACATATTGAGAACTTTATATGCTGAATTGCGAGCATTTGGGTGCCAGTGCACTGACATGCAAGAATGAAATACCTAATAAAAAGTCACGTGAATATTGCATAGTGCGAAATGTATATGCTGTGGTGTGAGCTTTTGTAATCAAGAGCCCTAACCTTCATGAATGAAGTAGCTAATGTAGGGGAACTAACATTCCAACACCAATCTGTTCAGCATCATCATATAGTAATACCCCATTATATAATAACGCAATGCTATGACATATCCATGTAAGACATTGGAGGTGGGGCCCATAAGTAGCCCGAGTTTTGTCTGTTGGTTTGAGAAGGCCAATGCGCGAGACGGGTCTTTCTTGTCTACATCACATGAGCACTTCGCCGCAAAAAGCATGTCTAATTTTGACACTTACTTCCATTTAGGTGAGTTCTGAGGTGAATGTCAAGGAGAGTTGGGTCAGAGGACGGAACTGGGAGAGTTCGAACCATCTGTGATAGTTTATCGAGAGTTGAACTGCTGGCATTATTCAGTATCCGCAGAGGTAGAAAGACGACTTTCACCACCGCTCATTCAGAAACGAGGATGTGTGAGGAAAAAAATCAGAGAACAAAATTCAGTCACTTTATTCAGTTTACTCTTGAAAACTGCAGCAAGTTTATTCGTCTGACTCTAGATGGGTGGAGGTTTGACATCGGAAAAAATTAGGTATTTTCATTTGCTGTTAAAAAAGATTAAAGGATCCATTGACTTTAGTTTGCAGTAAGAAGCTGGAGAACCTCAGCAGCAGTGCCTAGTACACACTTGTTAGACCTGGCACCTTGGCGTGGGTCTCCCTTCCATTCTTCGCTGTTGCCTCATGTGTTTTTGCTGGTGTTAGATGCTTTGGGCACTGCACCACTGCTATCAAGTGCCACAGTTCAAGTGCTCTCTATGGTAAATTGATGTATGGATTAGTGATTCCACGATTGGCTGGTTTGGTTTACCTGTCAGACCCTGGTACAGTGCACCAGGAGTGCCCAGGGCTGGTAATCCAAATGCTGCTGGTGGGCTTGCAGCACTGGTTGTACCACCCACAGAAGAAGCCTGTTAAAGTGTGTCTAAGGCTTGCCATTGCAGAGCTTGTGTGCAGTCTGGTACTGTCATGCTGAATGGGCAAGTGCACTCACTTTCCAGTCCCTAAACCTTCCCTTTTCTGCATATTAACCACCATTATGGTAGGCCCAAGGGCAGGGTGCATTGTAAGTATAAGGTAGGAAAAGCCATGATGTGTGTGGCATGTCCTAATAGTGAATTACAGCCATTTTCGTTTTTTCACTATTGCAAGGCTACCAGGTTCCCCATAGGCCAGAATCTGCAGTTTGATTATTACATCTTATAATCCTAACTGACTCAGGGAACATGGTATAAATTCAAGTTTAGTACACCAGAACTCAGAATAATAAAATACATCTTTTAGTGAAGTTGGTTTTAACATTATGTGTTTGTAAATAAGACTTTTAGAAAGTAGGTATTTTCTTGTCTAACCATCAAAGCCTGCCTCTGCTAGGTTGTGTATTCCTTGTCTGGAGTTTGAGTGACAGGGGCTGGAGGATTCCAGGAGACAGGGTGAGTCAGCACAGGGCTGAACAGAAAGATCTGCATGTAGATGGGTGGGAGGAGTTGCACCTGAGACCTGAATAGGGCTGTGCCTTCCCTCCACAATGCTGGCTCCACCTCCTGTGGTGCGTCTGATGTCTCTGCCCTGAACTGCGAAAGGAAAGAAGGAGTCATGTAAACAGAGTGCTCCAGAACTGACCAGAACTGGTTTGGACTAGGTAAAGGCCTCTCTTCCTTCAGAGAACAAAGAAAAACTGAGTAAACATTTTAGGACCCAAACCCAAGAACTTTAGGTCACTTTGGGAAACAAGAAGAAACCTTTGCTGAGGAAAGGAACCAGAGAGACTGAGGAGAGACTAAGCATGAGGGATTGGCCTGCAGTGGTTGCCTGACTGCTAAAGAGAGGAGAAAGGAACTTTATATGTACTTTATTCAACTTGTGAAGGATATCCAAGGGCTTGAGAAGAGAGCTTGCCTCCTGCTGAAGTCTCAGGGACAACAGACTTCACCAACCTGCTCCCCAAGAGTTCTTTGGAAGTGCCAGCAGTGGTGCTGGGCTTTCTGAGGGACTGCGTGTCGCAAGGAGCTGGAAGCGCGACTCACGAACAAGAAGCGTTTCGTAGGGCCTGTTGCGGCTCGCATCGTTGTCGAAGCACCTCACATCGCTGGAGAAGAGGATCGACGTCGCATCAGATGCCGCTGCATCACCGGGAAGCGTGTCGCAGGGCATGTCGCAGCTTGCATCGTTGTCGAAGTGCCTCGCATCGCCAGAGAAGCGGATCGACGTCGCATCAGATGCTGCCGCAGCACCGGGAAGCGTGTTGCAGGGTCTGTCGCAGCTCGCATCGTAGTCGAAGCGCCTCGCGTTGCCGAAGAGGAACGGCATCGCATCAGACACCGCCGCATCAGATACCGCTGCATCACCGGGTAGAGTGTCGCAGGGCATGTCGTGGCTCGAATTGTTGTCGAAGCGCCTTGCATAGCCGGAGAAGGGGATCGACGTCGCATCAGATGCCACCGCATCACCAAGAAGCGTGTTGCAGGGCTTGTCGCGGTCCGCATCGTGTCACATCAAGAAGAAGATGCCATCTTTGTCGCACTGTACCGGATCTTCATCGCATCACGGCTTTGCGGGCCGCATCGCCACAGAAGCGCAGTAAGAAACCGACGCATCACCTCTCCTCGCAGAGAGGAACCGACGCATCCCCTACACAGCAAAAGGGACCCGACGCATCACCGTTCATGTGTGTTAGAAACTAACGCATCACCTTCACTGCAACACTTTCGTTGTATAGCGTTACGCATCCTAAGGTACATTGAACTCAAAGTGTTGCATTTTAACATCTAAAGAGAACTAAGCTAATTCTACCATTTTAAGTTCAGCATTGTGGATTTTTGTCATTTATGGTCTTGTGTTAAATCTATATAAAGAATACTTAATTTTTATATAAAACTTGTGTGGTGTCCATCTCTAGTGTTGTCACTGGGTTACTGTATGTGTTTACAAATGCTTTACACACTGCCTCTGAGATAAGCCTGTCTGCTTGTGCCAAGCTACCAAGGGGGTGAGCAGGGGTTATTTTAGGAGTGTACCCCCTTACCCTGACTAAACGCAAGGGTCCCTACTTGGTCAAAGGTACCTACCTCTGCCAACTAGAGACCCCCAAATTTAACAACACTGGTAAAGGATGAACACACTCAATGGGCAGATTAACTCCATGGTCAAGACACGTGAGATAGCTCGAGGAATTATGTTTTATTATAGCCTTTCATTTTGGTGCAGCTGTACTTTGCCTGGCGCATTTAATATTGTTTTCTATAAATGAGACAGTTCAAACTGTACTCTATAGGATGATTGATTAGAAAAAGTCACCCCAGCAAGTACCTTTGAAAATTAACTGTCCATGCTTTTGTCTTTTCCCTCTTCATCATATCACATGTCTTGTAGTAGCAATGCCAAAGATGGACGTTAGTGTGGCGATGAATGGGCACTTTGTCTTTATCACAACCTTTTCTTTTAAAATGCTTGGCATGTTTTATGCGTCCAAATATTTCTTTTTATATCTATGAACACTCGCCTTTGGGACCTTATATGTATTTAGCAATGCAGCACATTAGCCTGGGTGCTGAAACATACTGTTCTTTAATATGGAGGGAAAGTGAGCACTAAACTGCTTGACACTGCAGGTATGGGAACACATGGAAAGAAATATTGCCTTTGAGCGGGAAATGGTGTAGTCCAAGGCTCTGTTTTTAATATAAAATCAGGGCCATCGGTGGTCATAGCACTGAAAATACTGTTATCTACCAACAATACCCTACACCACATAAAAGAAGAGGCAAGGATTCCAAAGTCAATCTTTGCTTGGATTGGACAATGGGATTTTGCCAATGACTGTGAGCTAATGGTCATTCAGAAAGGCATCAAATTGTCCTTTTGTTGTTTATAAATGACACTAAACATGGTGATCCTGAAAGTATGAAGTGTTATGTATAAGGTGGAACTACATGGTTCAATAAAGAGTTTACCACAGGAAGCTAAACTGATTTAGTTTGGGTTCTCTTGCCTGCACAGTTTTTAATCCATATTGGCATGTTTTCCTGGGCAATAAATGTCACCTAGTTGACCAAAATTGACGTAACAACGAATCTAAATGATTTTTGCTCCACGCAAATTAAATTCCATGTGGTTAGTAATTAGGATTGTTTAAAATTGCTACAAATATTTGTTATTTTTGTATTATAATGCACTTAGTGCACTTGATGATCCAGGTTGGTACTACTCAAGGTGTCCTGGAGTAAGCGCTGCCATCCAAACTCTCTTCACTAAGAAACCGGTCCCTGCTGTTCTTGGCTCACAAAAGTAAGTGAAACTGCTTAGGATGGAGAGTGCTTCAAGTGACATTTAAAAATCTAACCCATTGATCTGGCGACCATATACCGTACTAAACTTTAATCCAGTTTTGAAAAGCAAAGTAATGCCAATCAACTAGCTGGACTGAAATTGTCATTATCCATAAAAATGGTTTAATAGAGCTACCTAAAAGTTATTGCTCTGTTTCGATAATTGATTCTAAAGCATAAAGATACCCCCAAATAAAACCACTAGGAAGACATGGAAGTTGGGTAAATAAGCTAAAAATATTATTACACCCTCATGCTAGCCTCCTGAAACTGGAGTAAGAACTTGTAATGAGCACTAGACACGTAGGCCCTGAACACTGTCGCAATTAGTGTGGTGCTTTAACGTCCTTTTATGGCCATAGAAAAGAATCCATAGATAATCCTATTAGAGTTGGGGGATGAGGAAAGTACTGCCGTAAAAAACTAGACAAAATTGAAAGAAAAACAATTTCGCCTACAAGCACGTTTCAGAAAAATAAATAAGGGTGATTGAGCAGAATTTTGGGCTAAATATGATTTACATGAAATACAAAAATGGCTAGCTGTACATTATGTTTAATAAGGATATTTGTTCGAGAGCAGGCATTAACTATAGAAAAACTTCCCAAAGCAGAGATTATGTTTAGCCCTTAGGGTATATGTTGTAAAGCTCCCTCTTCATCCTGACCTCTTAGGTTTTTTTTTTTTAACTGACAATGCGTTGGTTCTGGTCCTGTCAATAAGTGGGACAAAGGAAACAAAGGTGGATAATAGAAAATAGGCTATGAACTAAATACATAGGCGAGTTACCTTTCCTGACTGTTTGAGGAAATATTCCAGAGAAACCCACCGCGGACTTCTTGCTCTTTTTCCATTTTATGGAATTCTTAGCTTCAGTATAGATTTGTTTTTTAGTAATTATTGACCAATCAACCAATGTATCGGTGCATTCAGTGTGAAATGATATTGAACATTCCATTCTGTGGGGACTGCAGTTTTATTCTAAAGAAAGTAAAAAAACAAAAAAAAAGACATTAAATTATATTCTGCTAGTGATCTGACCTTAATTTGAGGAGGGCCTGTAGATTTTTTTTCCAGTTTATGACAGCACTAGACAGAACTAGTTGCAAATGATGCACTTTAAAGTGGGCAGAAGTTGCCTCAAAAGGGCTGGGCTCAGAACCCTGCCTATGAGTGTTATGCAGATCACTGTACTGCAGAATGGAAGTGCTTTCTTCTTATTGAAAGGTGTTAGGTGGCTTACAGAAACGGAAGTATATCCTACTTTCAACATGACAGCTCTATATGAGACTTCCGTGTGAAAGAAAAAGACTGTAGCCTGCTGTTGATTATACCTATTTGACTATTATCGATGGGTGTTGGGTAATTTTGAAGGCACGCCCAGTGGTCAGTAAAGACACATCCATATTGGATAATATTCCTTTTAGTGCTACAGTGCCCTCAGTGAAGGTTTATTTGCTATGTAACACTCTATATTAGTGCAGTTGCAGGCTGTCATCTTTCCTACTCAGCGCTCTTCCCATTCGTTCCTGCCCCCACCACTCGCTTTGCATTATTTCCTCTCTCCTCATTCGTTACTGGTCCCCCGAACCCTCCTACCTTGCTGAAGTAACCAGAAAGATGAGCAGGGCTAGGAAGGCGGAGAACAAATGTATGGGCTTGTTAGGTTGTTTAAGTTATTTGCTTTGTCAATAGCACTTAGTTACATATAATAAATAATCACCATATATGGTTTTGTTGTATTTAACATTGAAAATGTGTTAGGTCTAACATGATGATACTCTAAAACAACTAAAACAAGTGTCTTTGAAGTTGTATCAAGGGCAGTGAAGGGTGGTTCTAGTAATGTTTCAGCGACCACGCTAATATGCTGCATAGCTAAGTATATATAAGGTCCTAAAAGCGAGACCGATTGCATTGCAAATGTTTGTTTTCATATGTGCTCCATCAGGGTCCTGTTTGTGTCCAGGGTGAATCATAGTGATTTGGTGTTGAGTGGAAGTCGGGTGTGAATCCATCAAGATTCACACCATTGACCTCGTTGTGGACTAGTGCTGCTTGATGTTCTGGCAAAAAACAGAAATTCAGTCTTGGTCAGGTAAGTGTTGGATATGTGTGTGAGGCATAGATGTCTTGCGCACAGAAGCGCTTTGAGAGAAACTTGGCTATTCATTGATTGGGGTGACAGTCACAATCTGTTGCATGGTGAACCACAAAAAGTCACTAAATTAACCTGGCTTAACCCTGGGTAGCTTTGCACAAAAAGCAGTCAGGCTTAACTTAGAGGCAATTTGTATAGTAGTTATGCAGCAAACAAACAGTAATAAAGTGAAAACAACACAATACAAGAAACGTCCCAATCCAATTCACAACAAATAGTACATTTTAACCCATTAACCATGTAAGTACTATGTTGAGATTCCACACTGGTGCTGGTGGATGTCTTGGTGGTATTACCCTTTGTATTCCTTCTATAAAGGCTTTAATAACTGGTAATCTGAATAAAGACAAGTGTTGTCAATTTTGTAAGTACGCAGCTATTGCAGCTAGATCTAAGCGGATGGATGTGTAAGCTAGTCCAGATTGCTGTAAGTGTAACCAGTAACAGATGATGTTCTGTATGGATGCATGTAATGGATTGATATTGTTATCATGACAATATACAACAATTCTTTTCCATTTAGCTACATAACATGCTCTCGTAGTAGATCTTCTGGCCTCTTTCAGAATATTCATACAGTCTGGTGGAAGATTTAAATAACCAAACTCTATGACTTCAGGAGCCATAGCGCCAAGTTGAGTTCTTTGGGTTCTGTGTGTCTGATTACTCCATGGCTCTGTGTGAGGAGACTGGAGGTGAGATGCAGCTTTTGGTGTTGAACTACTGACAGCTCCAATAGAGTTGTGAACCAGGGATGACAAGCCCATGTGGGAGCTATAGGATCTGTGTGAGGGAACGTTGCCTTAGCTTCCGAACTATAAGTGGAATGAGTGGGAGAGGCGGGAAAAGCATAGGAAAATATCCCTGACCAGTTCATCCATAGGGCATTGCTCTTGGATAGTGGGTATGGGATCCTGGAGGTGAAGATTTGGCATTTTGCGTTTATGTTGTCTGTGCGAACTAGGACAGCTTTGCCTATTGGGTAAATTTGGAGGGCTTTGAGCACTAGAAAGAGAGCTAGTAGCTCTAATTGGTTTATATGGAGATATTTTTGCTGTTGACTTCACACCCAAACTAGTCATTGATGGGTCTGTCGTAGCATTGTCTGTGGAACAGGGTCGACAAAGACCCCTCCTTTGGACAGATTTTGTGCGTTCCACTAGTGCAGAGAGTGATGGGTGCGGCCGTCCACCAACACTAAATCGGTTAGACGACCCTGTGATTGGTTCCACTGTTTAGCTAAACATTGTTGAAAGGGACGCATGTGAAGCCTTGCATAAGGTACAATTTTTATGCAAGACGCCATCATTCCAAGAGGTTGCATGAAAACTTTGGCTGGTAACGAGTGGTTGGCATGAAACTGATTGAGAAGAGACTGAATGTTGCGAATTCTGGCTGTACTGGGAGATGCTAGGGCGTTTTGATTATCTATAGTGGCTACGAGATTGGATTGTGTTTTTGAAGGTTGAAGATGAGTTTCAACATATTCACCGTAAACCCCAGTTGATCGAGCAGACAAATTGAAGCGTTGAGACACACTTCTGGTAACTGTTGGCTTTGATGAGCCAATCGTACAGATAGGGAAAGACATGGATCTGCTGTCTTCTCAGATGGGCTGCAACTACTGCCAGGTATTTGGTAAACATTCTGGGAGCAGTGGTGACCCAAAACGGTAGTACATTGAATTGGTAGAGCTGTCCCGCTATCACAAACCTGAGATACGTGCGATGAGCGGGGTAAATTGGAATATGGAAATATGCATCCTTTAAGTCTAAAGTAGCCGTAAAATTGCCTTTTTGTAGAAGTGGGAGCACTTGCGGAAGTGTCACCATGTGGAAATTATCTGACAGTATGCACTGATTGAGTTCTCTGAGGTCTAGAATAGGCCTCAAAGAGCCGTCCTTCTTGGGAATTAGAAACAATAGGGAGTAAACCCCTGACCCTTAATATTTTAGTGGGACTGGTTCTATGCCTTCTTTGACCAGTAGAGACTCTACTTCATGTCTGAGTAGGTGTATATGTTCTGGTTACATTTTGTGAACACAAGGTGGAAAGGTGGAATGTTTGAAGGATTGTTGATAAACTACAGGCAATAACCATTTTGGATAATTCCTAACACCCCATTTGTCTGTTTGTCTGTTATTGACTGCCAAATGGGAAGAAACTGTTGAAGACGTCCCCCGACAGGTGTTGAATCATCGGGGGGGGGGGGGTGATGGGTAAGTCACTGTTTACTGAGGGAGGGAGAGTTACGGGGAGCAGAACCTCTGCCTTTGCCGTTGCTTCCCCTATATCCTACTTTGAAGAAACCTCTTGTGGAGGAGGATTGTTTGTTACCTTTATACAAGGAAGTATTGGCGTCTGAAGATTTATTTTTGGAGCCACCACGGTAGAAGGAGTGACGAAAAGAACCACGGTTAGGAGACTGTAATGCGCCCATAGATTTGCCTACCTCCTTATCTGTTTTCATCTTTTCTAAGGCCTGACCTACTTCAGGTCCAAAAAGGTGTTGCTTATCAAATGGAGTATTTAGAACAAACTGTTGAAGTTATGGTTTGAAACCAGAAATTCTTAATCAAGCGTGTCTCCTGAGTAACACACTGGTATTAATTTCTCTGGCTGCAGTGTCAGCCGCATCTAAGGCGCATCTAATTGATGAATTGGAGATGAGCTTCCCTTCTTGCACTGAATTTTGTGCTTTAGCCTTGTGTTCATCTGGGAGATATTGGAGCAATATTACCATTTCATCCCAGTGAGGTCTATCGTATCTGGCTGAAAGGGCTTGGATGTTAGCAATACGCCAGTCATTTGCAGCTTGGGCAGCTACTCTCTTACCAGAAGCCTCTAGCAGCCTAGATACTTTGTCTGGAGGGGGATCATTTGCAAAAGTTTGCGAATTAACCATTTAACTGGAGTTAGAAACAACTAGGGAGTCTAAAGGCAACTGTCCTTTAATATATACTGGATCAGATGGAGCTGGTTTGTACTCTTTGTCTATTCTCATGGTGAGAATTGAGCTCTTACAGAATCTTTAAATATATCATCTACATGTCTCATCATGATCTTAAACATGGGGAGAGACTGGGTAGACCTGTGTGTGTTGCCTAATGTTTCAAATAAGAAATCTTCCTCATGTGATTCTTTGTGTAACTGTACTCCATGGTACTGTGCAGATCTAGCCAACAGTTCCAAATACCCTACATTATCATCAAGATGGGAAGGCTTTGAAGGGTAAAGATCTGGGTCATTATCTGCCGACTGACCAAAATTGTAATCACTCCAGAGGTCTACTGGTAATGGATTATCTTCCTCATCTACATTATCTAAATTATCTTCGTGATAATGATCAGGCTTTGAGGGTGGAAAGTCCTGCGGTGTAGTTGGCAGTGGCTCTAGTGTAGGAGAAGGTGGTGTTGGTGGTGTAGGGGAACGTATTGGAAGAGGAGGAAGAGAACGATTAGTCCCAGTATTATTCTTCTTCAGTGGAATTGTATATGGAATCTAATCAGACTCTGGTTTAATGCTTTTGAGGCAGTTTTGTGATCAGATGTCCTGAATTGAAGAACCAGAAACATTTTGGACCTGGCGGCGCTGGGTACGCCTTAATCTCCTGGGTTCTCCTGCATCAGCTAACAGAGACACAGGGACACTCTGTCGGTGTAAAAGGTCAGATTTTATTAGCTGCAGCTAGTACAGTTGTCCTGGAAGTACACACGGTATGTTCTCAGGAGACTGCCACTTCACTCCGTGGCGCACAATCTTTTATAGTACATAGATAACATATACATTAACAAAGAACACACCTAAAACATATATAGAGGACCAATCAGGTAAAGGTAAAGACGGAACGTGTCCAATAGGAAAGGTTGGAAAACAAGGATATCGAGTAACTCAAAGAAGCCTCTCCTCCAACGGTGTTTGCTATCCCTCCCACAGGTTAAAGTATTAACATGTCTGTAACTGACTTGCAGGTGGCGAGATACGTGCGTGGGTTCTGGAGGACAGTTGTGAAACAAGAGAATACGAGCGGAGGACAGTGAAGGCCAGAAGATAAGATAAAGTCAGGAGAGAATAGTGTGAACCAACAGATAGTTAAGACAGGGATTAGAGGAACCAGACAGGGATTAGTGTGCTCGGCCCGTCTCTAACACCAGCTTCGTAAACAGAGGCACAAGGCTATTTTGACACAATATTGCAGGAAAAGCAGAAAAGACTTCGTTCGTCGTGCTGCCTGAGTGAGGGCAACACAAAATGGCGGCAGAGCACAAAATGGCGGGTCGATTCGATCGTGATCGAAAATCGAATTTCCTCAGACCCTCTTTTTGCCAGAACTCAGGCAAGATACATAGACTCACGTTAATCTGAGTCGGTTTCGATGCCCATGAGGTCATCAAGCTGTTGCTGTAGCATCATTCTAATATTCTCTGGGTTTTGGAATGCTCATAGTAGCACAAAGGTCGCAGATGGCGGGACCACAGAGCATACAAAGACAACAAGAGAATACGATGGCTAAAACTATGCCAAGGAATGTTAGCACTTTCCAACCCCATTTGGACAGTAGTCCCCAAAACCATCCCAATAACGACCAATCTCCTTCGTCCTGATGAATCGACTCAGAGATTATATGTAATTTAGAGATGGCCTGGTATACTGTCGGAGCGTCATCAAGTATGTAAATACAGCAACTCGATTTGATCAATTTGTAGACTCCACCACGATCTGCAAGAATAACATCTAGGGCAACTCGGTTCTGTAAGGTCAGAAGACGATCCGCCTGTAGTTCCGCTGTAATATTACTTAAAGCTCCTACAGTGATGTCTATGGTAGTCTCTACGACACGAACCAGTTGCCTCATATTCCTACTGTTTGCCATAGGACCCCAAAAAGGAAGAAATCCCTTTAGGAAGTCTCCTCCCTCTTGACCTGCTGTGTCTTTGGAATCAATAATTCCTCTGCCATATCTGTTTTTATGAAAATTTGAAGGAGCAGTGTATGTAGGGGGAAGAAGAAAAGCTATATAGCAAGTTCCAGAAAAACCAGTCGGCAACCACGTATAGGCTCTATCATGACAGATGAAATATGTGCCCTGAGATGGCACTAACGGTGGCGAATTCTGAGACAAATGGATGTAAGTATGGGAACAAAAGCTTTTTCTTTGTTTGGGTTTAGTAGTTCGACCATTGATTTGCAAACAGAAATTGCCATGATGAGGTATAGTCCAAATTGGTGGAGACTTTCCCTGTTTAACTTTATCACTAAGGCTTGTGATATAATGGGTGACATTCCACTTTGTATATGCTTTCCTCTCATCGATAGCAATTTTGCTATTTTCCATGATTTTAGCCATAGTTACCATTCCCTTTATCAATGAACTATGACTGAAATCTGGTCCATCAATATGAGAACTGACAGGTCGTTTAAATCGGCTTTGATAGGCGTTAGAGAAAATTACAAAATAAGCCCAAGCAGAACCTTCAGAAGAGAATGGAAGGACTAAATATGGCATCCCTTTTTCTGTGGTATGAGGCATTAATCCACACACCCAACAACCGGTTGTATTAATTACTAATTGGTGTTGGTGTAATAATTGAATAAACTAATTATTGTAGTATTCGATTCTTCTTACGAGTTCATGTTGAGGAAGTGTATAAAAGAGATGGGGAGAGATAGTAGAATAAGAAGGCACAGTAACAGAAGAAGGGACAACTTTTTGCAGCATAGCATAAACAATCCAACCTATACACGCCAATAAATTACACAATAATATGAAAACACATAAAGTTATACTACAACGACTATATACTATTCTACAATGATTATTCTTCATTTTGTTCCTTCTCTCTCTTTCGCCTAATGTAGTTTCCATCTTCTAAATGGATGCTCACGGCAATCTTCCTTAATCACTTGATTACGATTGTCTGCCGTCCTATGACACTGCAAGTCCTGCAGGCCTATTGCCACTACTCAGGTCACAACCAAGACTCTTACCGTGACCCTGCAACCGGGATAGAAACTACATAGAAGAGAGATTCTCAAATTTTCTTCTTCCGTCTGGGTCTCAAATCGTAATGGGTCTTGTCCGGTACAGTCTGATCCTGAAACAATGTTCGTAGATTTGTGGTGTTCAAACGAAAATGTGATGGTACAGCTTCTTGGAGAATGTCATCATTTTCTTTTTCCGACAATGTTCCAGTCAAACGTGCATCACTAAAGGGTACAAATCGTGGAACCTTCTTGTTTTCAGAGTCACTTATACCCTTGCGGACCCACTGATCAAAGGGTAAAGGCAAAGGAACCTTTTTGCAGTGCACGCCGTGAATCCAGTTTTTCTTTCCTTCGACCTTCACTGCTGTACGGGTTGTTAGAAGGACCCGACGAGGCTCCCTCCAGCGAGGCTCCAAGTCTTCGTCCTTTGAAAATTCTTCACACAAACCCAGTCACCTGGTCGTATGGAATGACCTGAGTCTGTGGAGGCCTCTGGCAAAGCGCTCTGAACCTGTTGATGAAGAACACGCAATTTAGTTGTGAGGTCATGCAAGTAATCAATCAACATTGGGTATGGCAAGTCTGAATACTTTTTAGGGCGAGGGACTCCCCATATATTAGCTGGGCGCACAAAAACTACCTCATAAGGGCTAAGTCTCGAACGAGAATGCACAGCCGTTCTGGTGGATAGAAGAGCCAAAGGTAAGGCATCGGGCCAACTAAGGCCTGTACTAGCCTGTACTTTAGCAAGCTTGAGTTTGAGGGTGCCATTATAGCACTCCACTAGACCCGCTGATTGTGGATGGTTTGCCGCATGGAACTTCTGTTTTATACCAAGACCTGCACAAACTTTTTGCATGACTTGGCCCACGAATTCGCTCCCATTGTCACTCCAGACAATGCGCGGCAAACCAAACCTGGGGAAAAACTCTTTTAGAAGTACTTTGGCTGTAGATAGAGCAGTATTGTCTTTCACGGGGTAAGCCTCTATCTATCGGGAAAAGGCACATACCACCACTAGAACATATTTGAGATTGTTGCATCATTCCATGTGAATGTAATCGATTTGCAACACCTCAAATGGATAGGTCGGAGGAGCAAAGTGACCTGCTGGAGTTGGGGTTCCCTTTCCCGGATTGTACATTAAGCAAACAATGCAATGTTTCACTACATTATCTGCACACTTCCGTATTCCCTAGTTTTGCCATACTGGAGCTAGAAGCTTGCATATTCCTTTCGCACTTAGGTGGGCTGGACCATGCGCCATAGTAACTACAGGTAGTACATATGCGTCTGGTAACAGCCAACGTTGGTTCTCGGACAATTCCACCCAACATCCCATCTCATCTAACATTCCTGTACTTTCTTTCCACCTACTCAATTCTTTCTCTGTAGCCTCTTCTTGAATTGATTTCACACTTTCTACTGTATCCTCATACATTCCTCTTTCTCTGACCCAATTTGCAGGGCCTGCAACATACATGTGACTTGTAGCATCTCTAGCTGATTTTTTCGCTACCTCATCTGCAAATGCATTCCCGCGACCAACATCGTCAGTAATCTTCCTGTGTGCACTACACTTCACAATTGTTATTTGGGTGACTCAAGAAGATCAGTCACCAACTGACCATGTTGTATCTTAGTGCCGTGGGAAGTAAGGAATCCCCTTTCTTTCCACAAACGTCCAAAATTGAACGCTACACCAAAAGCGTATTGACTGTCGGTGTACACGTTCACTCTTTTTCCTTCGGATAACGTACACGCTCTGGTTAGGGCTATCAGTTCAGCTGCCTGAGCTGAGTTATGTGATGCGTGCTGTTTCCACGACTGTATGCAAGGTAGTAACAGCATAGGCTGAAGTTGTTTCTCCATTAGGAAGCTTAGAACCATCTACCCATAGCGTTCCATCCGGATTCACTAATGGCGTATCTGTTAAGTCAATTCTACCTTTTGTCTCTTCCTCAGTACGAAAGAAACAATCATGTTGCTCCTGAACACCTTTCTCTTCTGGAAGAGGCAACAGGGTAGCTGGATTTAAGGTATTACATCGTTTGATATGCACGTGACTGGCCAAAAGCGTCAGCTCGTATCCAGTTAAACGAGCACTCGTAAGATGCTGCGTTTTTGTTCTGTTTAGCAAAGTATCTACTGCATGTGGCACCATAACAATGAGAGTATTATCTAGCACCACTCCAGCAGACTGTCGAATAGAAATTGCTGCTGCTGTCGCTTTAAGACAACTAGGCAATGCTTTAGCTACTGGATCTAACGTAGCCGAGAAATAGGCACATGGCCGCTGTTTGTCTCCAAATTGCCGCGTTAAAACTGACAACGCACAACCTTCTCTTTCATGAACATAGAGCGTAAAAGGCTTACTGTAATCAGGAGTACCTAGTACAGGAGCGGAACACAGAGCAGCACGTAAGTCAGTAAAATTCCTCTGACACTCGTCAGTCCATGGAAGGGGCTGAAGCGTATCTTTCAAAGTGAGTGCCAAAACAGGTTTAGCCCACAGAGAGAAGTTAGGGATCCACTGCCTACAATAGGAAGTAATGCCCAGAAAGGCGCGTACCTCTCTTTGTGTGGATGGCACAGACATTTGCGCAATAGCTTGGATACGTTCTGGGGTTAATCGTCTTCCCTCCTTGGATAAGAGATGACCCAAGTAGGTAACCTCTTGGTGAACATACTGTAGCTTAGAAGGTGAAACCTTATGATTAAGATCGGATACGTGTCGCAACAATGCAACCGTCACATTCTTACATATATCCTCTGAATCAGCAGCGATTAACAAATCGTCCATGTACTGAATGAGAGCAGCACCAGACGGCAAAGAAGAAGCATCAAGATGACATTTCAAAGCTTGACTGTAAATAGAGGGACTTTCACAATAGCCTTGAGGTGCGCGCTTAAACCGGAAGCTTCGGCCTCCAAGAGAGAAGCCAAAAATGTCCCTACTTTCTTCGGCAATGGGAATACTAAAGAAAGCATTTTTCAGATCGATAACAGAAAACCAAACCGCTGTAGAAGGTATCATCGTCAACAGCGCAGTGATATCTGGGACAACAGGAAACTGTGGTACAACAATTTTGTTTACCTCCCGAAGATCAATTACAAAACGATAAACAGGAGGTTGAGAAGGATCAGTGCATTTAAGAACAGGGAGAATAGGGCTATTACATATGTTACCTCTCGTTTCCTCAACCAGATCTTTCCGAATCAAGTCATGAATGATTTCCAAAAGCGCTTTTTCACCTTCAATGGAAATTCTATATTGAGGAACACGTGGCAATTCAACATTGGGCTTGAAAGTGACAACATATGGTGGAATTTCAAGACAACCAACATCATTTGGACCCGTAGCCCAAAGCGTAGTAGGAAGAGAGAGCAATTCAGGAGGAAATTGATCTTTAGACAAGTACATTGGAGAAATCAGTTTCTGTCCCAAAGTGAGATATACACCAGAAGGAGAACAATATATTGTTGCTTGCAATCTTTTCAATAGATCCAAGCCCAATAGATTCTCACCGCAACCATTTGTTAAGAGAAGCGGAACTTCTAAATCATAAGGGCCAATTGAAATAGGCAATGGGCAAGAAACCGGATTACGAACTGGGGCGCCAGAAAAACCTACAGATACATTCGTTAAGCCAGACAAAGGTGCCCCAGGGAGTTTTGAATGAATGATAGAACTTCTCATTGCACCAGTATCTAAAAGAAATGGCTCTGAAACACCCATTGCAGTGACATTAACATAAGGTCCATTCTGATCTACTGGAATCGACACAACTCCCTTACTTTGTCCATGGCTGTCCTAGTTAGCATGAAGACTTTCATTCCCTTCTTCAATGTAATAATCCTCATTGTAATACTGTGTAGACCGAGCGTTTTGCCGATCAAAGCAGTTCACAGAATTAGAGGGAGGAAGGGAACGCTGTTCTTGGGTCAATATACCTCGACCTCTACCTCTGTTTGCTGACTGGAGGCCAGCACGACCTCGTGGAGCAGATAGTGTCCCATTTCGCTGCAATAAAACCGGACAACTATTCTTGAAATGACCTTCCTCTCTACAATAGGCACATTGATTAGGACCTAGCAAAGGTCGCGGAATATATGGCTCAGGCTTTTGATACACCTTCTGAAACTGCGGAGGCTGTTGAAACTGGGGCTGAGCATAACGAGGTGGATAAGCCTGTTGCAAGAGAACCTTAGTTTTCAATTCTTTAGTCTTTTTCTCTTGCTTATCTTTTTCTTCTTTATCTCTATTTTCATAATATTGAGCAGTAGCCAATATCTGAGCTGAAGAAGAAACAGCCCATGAACTTTCGGAGTCTTTCAACTTATGCGATAGTTCGGGAAGCAAATTAAATACTAACTTATCTACCAATAACCGCTGTCCACCCTCCGTAGTCATATCTTGACCACTGTGATCAATGAATGTCTCCTCGAAACGAGTGAAGAAATCAGAGACACTCTCATATTTCTTCTGTTTACACGTGGCTAGTTTATCCCAGTTAACTCTCAAGGCAGGCATCATCGTTTTCATTAATGTAATAATCCTACCAGGGAGCTCTGAAATCAAAGCATCAGGTTTCGCACCACCCACTTGGTCTCTATCTGCGGCAATTATAGCATCCCAGTTTTGTTGGAAGGCGGACCCCGGGGGAGTCGGAGAGACCACCCAGGGGGGCCCCCACACTGTACGAAGTAGCCGAGCGCTGCTGAGAAGCCTCCTAGGAGAGGTCCTTCTCCTATGCCGTACCAGCACAGTAACACCACCACACAGGACTCGAGGCTGTTTATCACGATGAGCAATTCTTTATCAGCATTTAGGAGGTTACGGTTATCGATATATACAAGGGGGGGATCGAGGGATCCACAAAAGTCTCAAAGTCTTTGATAGGGATGGGGTAGCTGGACAGTCTTTGGTAGTAGCGGGGTACGAGGGTACCTTAGGCCCAGTTCTTGTTCCTCAAGCTGGAGGGACTCCGTGTCCCGGAGTGGTCGAGCCGCGACGGCATCAGCAGGGCTCTGGTGATCAGTTCGTGGAGCTTGAGCCGCAACCAGGTCAGCAGGGCTCTTCAGGTGGTTCAGTTCAGCTCGAGCCGCGACGACGTCAGCAGGGCTCTGGGGGAGGCTTCAGCGAGGTTGAGCCGCGACGGCGTCAGCAGGGCCCCGATGTTCCGTGAGGTTCCTTGTCTCAATAAGGTGGAGCCGCGACGCAGTCAGCTGGGCTCGTGGTACAGGGTCAAGCAAGAGTTCTTCTCCGTAGGGTCAGCCGCGATTCCATCAGCAGGGCTCTTGACTCCGGGATACAACTGCCGTTCCCTTGCGGGGTTGCCCCAGATATAGGTCTGGAGCTCTTTGATGTCCAGACCCTCGCGCCTGGGGGGGGCGAAGAGGCCGGGCTGGGAGAGGCCAGACACCCAGCGGGGGAGGCGCCAGGCCCGGGGAGGCCGGAGGATGATCGCACCTAGGTGTGGGGGGACGGCGGGGGTCCCATCGAAACTCTCCTCCTCCGGGAGAGGTGAAGTGGCCACGTGGTGCCCCCTGGCCAGATCTTGGTGCCTCGATGTCGGGGCTTCGCTGGGGCCGCGGCCGTGGGGAGCCGGGTTGCGTGGCCTGGTGCGTGGAGCAAGCATGGGGGGGAACCCCGAAGAGATGAGGGGTTCCTGTGCAGACTGGAAAAGGGGGCCGCTGAGGCGGGTGTAGGCAAAGGGGTGCAATCCAAGGGGGGACCTCGAAGGGAGGAGAGGTCCCTGGTGGCCTGAAAGGGTGGCCCGTGTAGGCTGGTGCGGGGGGACGAGCACAAACCACGAGGGTTAAGACCACGCCACGAGGCCGGGTCCAACAAGTTTCCACCTAATTCTTGGGCATGATTCTCTTTACGAATCCTAGCCCATAATGCTTGTGGAACTACATTCCCCATCAACATATCGATATCTGCTAAATTCATGATGCATGCTTCAACAATTTGTGACAATTCTTTATAATAACCTGCAGGGTTTTTACGAGGATCCGGTAGAGACTGTTTAAGGGCCAAAACTTCAGATCTTTTCCAGGGGACATGTACCCATATTCGCTGAAAGTGAGCAGGAACAACTGGATTTGCACCTGCTGCTGGGACCTCTTCTCTCCATACCGGAGGAACCTCTCTCATTGGGTTATTTTTCAGTGTCAACCTAACTGAGGGATCGGAATCTAGAAAAGTCTGTGAGGTAAATAAGGTTCTATAGGAAACAAGTGTCTTTACAGCGTCCTCAACCTTAGAACCCACAATGAGTCCCTTATCAAAATCAGCCTGAATATCTAACAGACTCTGAGGAACCGAACCCAAGTCCATATCCTCCCAACCTTTAATAAGAGTATCACACATAGCATTGAAAACATATCTTTGCGTAGGCGCATTCCACTGTGAGAAGGTAGGCAAAATGTCGGGTACACCATACCGAGGACCCTTCTCAATCCATTTGCGAGCGAGAAAGTCCAACTTTTCTCGTTCTTCGGAAGCTGGGAACTGACTACGAGACTGTCTTCGAGAAAAAGCCGGAGACACATTTAATGCCTCAAAGAAAGGTGATAAAAGACCAGACACCGTTTCTGTGAGTCGTTTACGCATAGACGGAGAATTGGACATAAGAATAGGGGACAAGGTATTATGCAAACTAACGGAAGGGAAATCAGTAGTTACCGGAGGAGCGGAAGGCGAAGAAGATGAAGGTAAAGGAGTCAAAGGCAAAGCTGGCGAAGGCGGCAATACTTGAGGGGGCAAATGTGGAGGAGCAGGCGGAGGCGCAACCGGCGGCTGAACAGGCTGTAACAACGGGGGTGCATTAGCACCTTGTACATAGGGCGGAGGCAATCTCAATAGGTGAGACATCAAGGAGTCTTCTTCTAAATCCTTTCTTTTATCAGAGGGGGAAGCTGGCACCATCGGATAGCATTTATCTATCGCCATACGATGCTGTCTCTCTGAAATTTCCATCGCATTATCAACTTCATCATCTTTGAATTGCTGAGCAGCCTGTATAATTGTCATACTCTGAGTTTTCTTATCTCGTTTTTCTTGCTTAATTTTTCTCTGTTTGGCTTCCTTACGCCAAAGGCGGAAAGAGTCAAACATTGCCAGCCGGGCTTTCCGTTTGAATAAAATAGCTTCCAAATTATCTAGTATGTCAGGCTCAAAGCTACCATTTTCTGGCCATTTTAAAACACCATCATTCTTCGTGTATCGGATCCATGCCTCATTAAAGGCAATGGGGCCAACACCATGTTTAGAAAAGAGCCCATAAGTGGGAGTTCCAACCGAAGGAATCGGACAAGAGTCCTCCAGCCGGGAATCCCTATTACAACCAAAACAACAAAGTTTCCCAAACTTAGTCAGACCAGGCATCTCGTGATTTCACCGGACTGTTCACAAACATCAAGGGGGTTAAATACTTAACACAGCACAAATGTGCTTACTCCTCGGCTTCGGTTATTGCAATACCCGAATCAAAGAACCTAAGAACCTAAGAACCAAAGAACCAAAGAACCAAAGAACCAAAGAACCAAAGAACCTAAGGACCAAAGAACCAAAGAACCAAATGTGGGAGCGACCCACCAAAACTTAACTAAGATGTCTTCTTACACCAACAGAGGCCCCGTCTATCGTCTGGCTTTACCATACATCATCGAAAGAGGGCCAAGGCAGGGCGGCAGTCAGGGCAGCAGTCGTCAGTAGCCGTCAGGAAGGAGTAACCGCGCTGCAAAAGACCTTCGGACCACTTTCAACATACAGGGGTCGCTTGATGTGGCTCGCGATTCCTCCAGAATTTTCTTGCGGGGTTCCTCACGACCTTCAGGCAGAACCACTACCTCTGAAGCCGCCCCACATTGGGCGCCAGTTGAAGAACCAGAACCTTTTTGGACCTGGCGGCGCAGGGTACGCCTTAATCTCCTGGGTTCTCCTGCATCAGCTAACAGAGACACGGGGACACTGTTGGCGTAAAAGATCAGATTTTATTAGCTGCAGCTAGTACAGTTGTCCTGGAAGTACACACGGTATGTTCTCAGGAGACTGCCACTTCACTCCATGGCGCACAATCTTTTATAGTAAATAGATAACATATACATTAACAAAGAACACACCTAAAACATACATAGAGGACCAATAAGGTAAAGGTAAAGATGGAACGTGTCCAATAGGAAAGGTTGGAAAACAAGGATATCGAGTAACTCGAAGAAGCCTCTCCTCCAACGGTGTTTGCTATCCCTCCCACAGGTTAAAGTATTACCATGTCTGTAACTGACTTGCAGGTGGCGAGATACGTTTGTGTGTTCTTGAGGACAGTTGTAAAACAAGAGAATACGAGCGGAGGACAGCGAAGGCCAGAAGATTAGATAAAGTCAGGAGAGAATAGTGTGAACCAACAGATAGTTAAGACAGGGATTAGAGGAACCAGACAGGGATTAGTGTGCTCGGCCCGTCTCTAACACCAGCTTCGTAAACAGAGGCACAAGGCTATTTTGACACAATATTGCAGGAAAAGCAGAAAAGACTTCGTCGTGCTGCCAGAGTGAGGGCAACACAAAATGGCGGCATAGCACAAAATGGCGGGTCGATTCGATCGTGATCGAAAATCGAATTTCCTCAGTATCTGGAATAATGTACAGTTCTTTTTGTCTAGGATCTGTTTTGGGAGGTGGAAAGTAACAAATCTGATCCCGTGTTCTAGGAGGAACGTCTTTCGATTTCGGCACCAACGACTTCGGTACCAGAATATATTGCCCTTTCAGTGCAGAAGGTTTCGGCTCTGAAGAAACTGTGGAATTGGATGGCGAATGTTTCGGCTACTGTTAGACCTGTCAGCCCTTTGGGTGGTCCCTCCTCATCATTATTTATTTTGTCCCACTTTTGCCTCAAACCCTGTTTGAATTTTTCCTTTTTGGGAACCACCAGACTTTTTCGTGTTGCTGCAGATTCAGGGAGCCATTTTACCTACCCCTGAAACTTCTGTCTGAGGGCCTGGAGCACAAAATGGTGGCCACCTGTGACATCACCAGCATCCACTGGAACCTGCTAGCACCTTCCAGAACATTCCAGAACCCTGTGACCGTTGGAGGCGGTTTAGAATGTTGGGAAGCTAAGACAGAGAGTTGGCAGTTGGAGCTGGCAGTTGGCACCTGACTGGTGAAGAGTGAGCAGCAGAAACTTGAAGGAGGAAGGAGTGAAGCAGCAGGGGTGGAAACTTGTGCCTGGAGTGGGGTCCATAAACCCACCCTTGATACTAGTCCCTACTGACGGAGCCCAGCCTAGAGCCCTGTGGGGGAAGAAGTCAGAAAAACCATCCTGAGGACCTGGACAGCAGGAACAGGCCTTAGAAACAAGAGAACAGCAAGATCCTGACCTGGAAGCTGGTTTCCCTGAAGTCCGACGTCGAGTAGCCCAAGACCTGGAGCCCGAGGTGGAGAAGCGGCGCTGACTGGAAAAGCAGACGTCGTACCCGGAGCCGCCAGAGGTCGAGTGAGGGCGCCGTCAGAGGTCGTGAGGAATACCAGAGGTCGAGGAGGAAGTCACCCGAGGTCGAGTGAGCGGCGTCATCGGAGGAGTGAAGTCCGCCCTCCGGAGTCGTCGGAGACCGAGGTGAAGGGTAACGGAGGTCGGGAGTGAGGATCGCACTCCGGAGTCGCCGGAACCTGTGAGAATCGTGCCGGAGGTCGGGAGTGGAGGTCGCACTCCGGAGTCGCCGGAAACCTGTGAGGAGCACCGGAGGTCGGGAGCGAGGATCGCACTCCGGAGCCGCCGGAAGTCGACATCGAGGCAAGGCCGGCCGACGTCATCGAAGCCGAGGTCGCCATCGGACCGGAGCCGCCCGAAGTCGACATCGAGTAAAGACTGCCCGACGCCATCGAATCGGAGGTCGAGATCGAACCGAGGCCGCTGACATCGAGACCGGAGCCGCCTGCCGGCATCGTCAAAGAACTGACATTGTGCCGAGGCCGCCGACATCGAGCTGGAACCGCCTCACGGCATCGACCCGACTCCAGCGGCGTCGGAGCATCAGAAAAAGGGCAGTAAGTGGAGTAGAGGGCGCCTAAGGCCCTGTGGAGACCTGAGAGACTGCTCTAAGGGGCTAGGGAGGTGCTGGAACCAACCTGACTGTGCCAGGGGTGAACTGGGACTAATCTAGAGAAGTTGTGTGGAGAGAGAGAGCCAGGTCTCTGGTATTTTCCCCCTTCATCTACCTCAGTTTAGGCCTCAGCCTTGACCAAGCCAGGGAGTAGACACCCCCAAGCCTTCCACATCCCCACAAGCTGTGCCTGGGCCAAATCAGCCCTTAGGAATTCAAAAGGGATCTGATTCCATGAGTGTCACTGTCAGCTTTTAAGTATTTATTAGGGGCACTGTATTTATTGTATTTAACCTATTTATTGTTCCACTGTAATTATTGGTCCACAGTATTTATTGATGCACAATATTTATTGGTTACAGTATTTATTGCCTCAGAATATTTAATTGCCTGTCTGTATTGCACTTTTATTTATGCCTCCAGTATTTATGATCACCCCTATTTATTGAATCATTAAGCCAGTATTTATTTGTCCTGCACTTTCTAAAAAGTTTGTATATTGTGATTGTTATTTATTTTCTCCAATCAGCAACTAAGAGAAAAAGCAGATAAAGAAAGTTATTTTCATAATTTTTACGGTGTAGAGTCGTTTTTGGAACGGATGCACGCATGGTTATTGTTTGGGTATGTTGTATGCTTAGCACGGAGCCTGATTCCTGACCACTCGAGCCAAGCTACCACAGTGTGTCCGGGAGACCACCACCACCCCTTCTAGTGTGGGAGTGGTTTTCCAACATAAATTGGTGTTCAGTGGTGGGATAGAGCTGTGCCTACGCATACTCAACAATAACTGTGGGTAGTCCATAGGCCTACACCGGGAGTTTTCTCAAGAGCGGCCTTCCTAATTGTGGGTTTTTGTTTTTTCCAAATTTACTCTGGTGGTGGGAGGAGGTATTATTAAAGGTACCCCCCTGCATAGTTACTGCACAAAACCTGTCCTCTAACCTGAGTGGGCAAGATGGAGTTTGTACTAGAAAATCTAGAAACGTACACTGTGGCCCAACTCAGGGAGTTTTGCCAGCGGGAGGGGGTGTACTGTCCCCCAGGAGCAAAGAAGGGTGCACTCCAAACCAGCTTAAGGGCTTGGGGGGAGGCACGCCGAGAAAGCAAGGCTGAGGAGGAAGACAGGGATGGAGAGCCTGACACCGAGGGGGCTGAGATGTACCAACCTGAGGTGGGGAACCTGTCAGCAGGGCCCAGAACCATTTCTAGGAAGGGCAGCAGTGCCTCTAGCGGTGGCTTGTCTGAAGTGGAGCTAACAGACCGGAGGGAGAAAAGACAGCTCACATGGGACTTAGCAAGGCTGGAAAAGGAGAAGGAGGAGCAGAGGATGGCCCATGAATTACGACTGAAAGAAATAGATCTTCAGATCTTGAGAATCGGGGCACAACCTGTTCCTAATGGTGGCAGCCAAACCCAAGAGATCACCAGGGAACCTAAACCATACCTGCCAAAGGACATAGTAGCTAGCTGTGGAGTGGGCGACGATATCGCCAAGTGGCTAGCGGCCTATGAGGTCTCATTGAGGGCCCATGGGGTTCCAGAGAAGTACTGGGGAGGGGGATTGTACAAGTACATGCCTCCAGCGGGTAGGGATGCTTTATTGGCCCTCGAGGAGGATGAGCAGACCCACTACCCCACCATGAAACTGGCGCTCATCAGAAAGTTTGGACTAACACCTGAAAAGTACAGACAGAAGTTCAGGGGTAGTCACAAGCTGGGCACGCAGAATTGGGTGGACTTCCTGGACTATGCGAAGAAGGCAATGGAAGGTTGGATTCAGGGCAGTGAAGTGAGGAACTACGAGGGGTTGTTTGACCTGGTACTGAAGGAACACCTGCTCGAGAAATGTTTCCCTGAACTGCGGCAACACCTGGTGGATAGCAAGCTGACCAGTCCCCGGAAGCTTGCTGAGGAGGCGGACATTTGGGCTAGTACCCGGGTGTCCACAAGGGGGACTGGAGGGGATACTCAAAAGGCCGGACAGGGCGCCCCCCAGAAGAAAGAGGGAGGGGAAAAGAAAAAGGAGTTCTCCAAAGGCCCCCAAAATAACTTCCAAGGGAAGGGAACAGGATTCACCCCTAAGGCTAACCCGCCCAGAAACCCTAATCCTGGCCAGAGTCAGCAGCCAAGGGTTGTCCATTGCTATGAGTGCGGTGGCGTTGGACACTATAAAGGAGATCCGAAGTGCTTGAAACGACCACCCCCTCCCACTGGAGGAAAGACCCCCGGAGTAGCTAGTGTAGTGCTCGGGGAGGAGATGCCCTTAACTAAGGGAAGGGAGTGGGCGGGTGTCACTTTAGTGTCCCTGGGAGAACGGGAGATGGTTCCTAAGATCCAGGTGCCCGCAAATACTGCAAAGTATGGGCAATGGGTCACCATCAACGGCCAAAGAGGGGAGGCTCTGAGAGACACAGGAGCCAGTATGACTATGGTGCGTAGCCAACTGGTGTCTCCAGAGCAGGTAATTCCCGATGTACTCCACCCAGCCGCGATGGCTGACGGCAGAACAGGCCACTATCCAGTGGCCGAGGTTCCCTTTGAATGGGGGGGGGTTGCAGGTTCACTTCGAGTTGCCGTAAGCCCTGCCGTGCCAGTCGATTGTCTGCTGGGGAATGACATGGAGCACAACGCTTGGAAGGAGGTGGAATACCGGACTCACACCGAGATGCTGGGTACACCTGACTGGGCCTGTGTTAGCACAAGGTCCGCGACTACCCGAAGAGGGAGTTCATTTCGGCTGGAGCCTGGAACAAAGGCCCAGCCAGCTGCCAGTCAAGGGAAGAACCGAGGACAGGAGGAGCCTGCCTCGGCGTCCCCACCCCGTAGGACGGATAGGCCACCGGAGGTGGTGGACCAGGAGTCTGCGGTGGGGGACGTTACCAACCTGGAGGACCTACCCATCCCGGCCGAGTGGCACGTGGAGGGAGGCCCGTCCAGGGAGGAATTCTGCCAGGGCCAGAGGGAGTGCCCTACCCTTGAGGGGCTGAGGCGACAGGCCGAAGCCCAGGCAGCAGGGAACGTTGAAGGGAACTACAGTGCTTACTGGGAGGATGGCCTCCTCTACAGTGAACCCAAGGCACCCCTACACGGATCGTCACGAGCCTTGGTAGTTCCTCAACGTTATCGAGCCTTCCTTCTGGAGTTGGCTCACGAGATACCATTGGCAGGACACCTGGGACAAGACAAGACCTTCGCCCGTCTTGTCCCACACTTTTATTGGCCTCAGATGAAAGTGTCGTCCGATACCTACTGCCGGACATGTGTGTCTTGCCAAGCCAGTGGGAAAACAGGGGTGAAGCTGAAAGCTCCCCTGGAACCACTTCCTGTCGTTAGCACCCCCTTTGAAAGGGTGGGCATCGACATTGTGGGTCCGTTAGATCCACCTACTACGGCTGGTCACAGGTTTATCCTGGTTCTGGTGGATCATGCCACACGGTACCCAGAGGCAATACCTCTGAGGACCATAACAGCACCTGTTGTGGCTAGGGCCCTGATGGGAATCTTTACCCGAGTGGGTTTTCCCAAGGAAGTTGTGTCCGACAGGGGGACCAACTTCATGTCAGCGTATATGCGGGCAATGTGGAAGGAGTGTGGAGTGACATACCGGTTCACCACTCCTTACCACCCCCAGACCAATGGTCTGGTGGAGAGGTTTAACAAAACCTTGAAGGGCATGATCAGAAGCCTGCCTGAAAGCCTGCGGAGGAAATGGGACGTCCTCCTACCCTGTTTACTTTTTTCCTACAGGGAAGTGCCACAGAAGGGAGTGGGCTTCAGCCCCTTCGAGCTTCTGTATGGGCACCCTGTATGTGGACCTCTCAACCTGGTGAGAGACGGATGGGAAAGAACTCCCAGAAAGCTTCCCCAGGATGTGGTGAGCTACATGCTGGCCTTCCGGAGCCAAATGGCTAAGTTGTGGAAGCAAGCTTCTGACAACTTGGAAGCCAGCCAAGCAGTGATGAAGGCGTGGTATGACCACAATGCTCACCCGGTGGAGTTGGAGCCTGGCCAGAAGGTGTGGGTGATCGAACCGGGAGAGCTTAGTGCCCTCCAGGATCGCTGGTCAGGACCCTTTGAGGTGTTGGAGAAGAAGGGTAAGGCTACCTACTTGGTGGACCTGAAGACCCCTCGTCAGCCCCTGCGGGTGCTGCATGCCAACCGCCTCAAACCCCACCACGAGAGGCCCGAAGTCATCTTGATGATGGTGACTGACGGAGGAGAGGACGTGGAAAGCGAGCCTCTCCCTGATCTGTTTGCGTCTCAAGAGAAGGATGGGTCGGTGGAGGGAGTGATTCTCTCCCCATCTCTAACTCCTGAACAGCGGGAGGACTGCCGCCAGGTCCTGGGGCAGTACTCTTCGTTGTTCTCCCTTGTCCCGGGTAGGACTCACCTGTGCGTCCATGACGTGGACACAGGAGACAGCCCACCTGTGAAGTCCAAGATCTACCGGATGTCAGACAAGGTGAAGGCCAGCATTCACAGTGAAGTCACTAAGATGCTGGAGCTAGGAGTGATCGAACCTTCTAGCAGCCCCTGGTCCAGTCCGGTGGTGTTAGTACCAAAAGCTGCACCACCGGGTGCCCAACCCGAACTGAGGTTCTGTGTGGACTATCGGGGACTGAATTCAGTGACCAAAACTGATGCTCATCCGATCCCTAGGGCGGATGAATTGATTGACCGGCTGGGAGCTGCCCAATATCTAAGTACCTTTGACCTTACTTCAGGGTACTGGCAGATCTCTTTGACTGATGGAGCAAGGGAAAGGTCAGCCTTCTCCACGCCCAATGGCCACTACCAGTTCTGTGTGATGCCCTTTGGGCTCAAGAACGCACCTGCCACGTTTCAGCGCCTGGTAAACCAGATCCTCACCGGAATGGAGAGTTTCTCTGCTGCTTATCTGGATGACATAGCCGTCTTCAGTAACAGCTGGGAGGATCACTTGCGTCACCTACAAGCTGTTCTCCAGGCCCTGAGACAAGCTGGATTGACGATCAAGGCCAGCAAGTGCCAGATCGGGCAGGGGTCGGTAGTGTACCTTGGACACTTGGTGGGTAGGGGAGCGGTGCAACCCCTCCAGGCGAAGATCGAGGCCATCATGGCCTGGGAGCCCCCAAGACTCAGACTGAGGTCCGAGCATTTTTGGGCCTCACGGGATACTACCGCCGCTTCGTGAAGGGGTACGGTACCATCGTAGCCCCCCTCACGGAGCTCACGTCCAAGAAACAACCTCGACGGGTAGTCTGGACGGAGGCTTGTCAGCAAGCCTTTGAGAGATTGAAGAAAGCCATGTGCGAGGCCCCGGTCTTAAGGGCCCCAGACTTTTCCAAGGAGTTCATTGTCCAGACAGATGCATCAGAACATGGCATTGGGGCAGTGTTATCGCAACTCAACGAAGAGGGTCTGGATCAACCCGTGGTCTTCCTATCCCGGAGACTACTTCCCAGGGAACAGAAGTGGAGTGCAATAGAGCGTGAAGCCTTTGCAGTGGTATGGGCTCTGAAGAAGTTGCGGCCATACCTGTTTGGCTCTCACTTCCTAGTTCAGACCAACCACAGACCCCTTCGTTGGCTGATGCAAATGAAGGGGGAGAATCCCAAGTTGTTGAGGTGGTCTATTTCCCTACAGGGAATGGACTTTCAGGTGGAACATCGGCCTGGAGTGGACCACGCCAATGCAGACGGTCTCTCAAGGTATTTCTGCCTTAGTGATGAGAACTCCCAAGGGGTTGGGTAGCTCTCCCCACTTTCAGCTGGGGGGGACGCGTGTTAGACCTGTCAGCCCTTTGGGTGGTCCCTCCTCATCATTATTTATTTTGTCCCACTTTTGCCTCAAACCCTGTTTGAATTTTTCCTTTTTGGGAACCACCAGACTTTTTCGTGTTGCTGCAGATTCAGGGAGCCATTTTACCTACCCCTGAAACTTCTGTCTGAGGGCCTGGAGCACAAAATGGTGGCCACCTGTGACATCACCAGCATCCACTGGAACCTGCTAGCACCTTCCAGAACATTCCAGAACCCTGTGACCGTTGGAGGCGGTTTAGAATGTTGGGAAGCTAAGACAGAGAGTTGGCAGTTGGAGCTGGCAGTTGGCACCTGACTGGTGAAGAGTGAGCAGCAGAAACTTGAAGGAGGAAGGAGTGAAGCAGCAGGGGTGGAAACTTGTGCCTGGAGTGGGGTCCATAAACCCACCCTTGATACTAGTCCCTACTGACGGAGCCCAGCCTAGAGCCCTGTGGGGGAAGAAGTCAGAAAAACCATCCTGAGGACCTGGACAGCAGGAACAGGCCTTAGAAACAAGAGAACAGCAAGATCCTGACCTGGAAGCTGGTTTCCCTGAAGTCCGACGTCGAGTAGCCCAAGACCTGGAGCCCGAGGTGGAGAAGCGGCGCTGACTGGAAAAGCAGACGTCGTACCCGGAGCCGCCAGAGGTCGAGTGAGGGCGCCGTCAGAGGTCGTGAGGAATACCAGAGGTCGAGGAGGAAGTCACCCGAGGTCGAGTGAGCGGCGTCATCGGAGGAGTGAAGTCCGCCCTCCGGAGTCGTCGGAGACCGAGGTGAAGGGTAACGGAGGTCGGGAGTGAGGATCGCACTCCGGAGTCGCCGGAACCTGTGAGAATCGTGCCGGAGGTCGGGAGTGGAGGTCGCACTCCGGAGCCGCCGGAAGTCGACATCGAGGCAAGGCCGGCCGACGTCATCGAAGCCGAGGTCGCCATCGGACCGGAGCCGCCCGAAGTCGACATCGAGTAAAGACTGCCCGACGCCATCGAATCGGAGGTCGAGATCGAACCGAGGCCGCTGACATCGAGACCGGAGCCGCCTGCCGGCATCGTCAAAGAACTGACATTGTGCCGAGGCCGCCGACATCGAGCTGGAACCGCCTCACGGCATCGACCCGACTCCAGCGGCGTCGGAGCATCAGAAAAAGGGCAGTAAGTGGAGTAGAGGGCGCCTAAGGCCCTGTGGAGACCTGAGAGACTGCTCTAAGGGGCTAGGGAGGTGCTGGAACCAACCTGACTGTGCCAGGGGTGAACTGGGACTAATCTAGAGAAGTTGTGTGGAGAGAGAGAGCCAGGTCTCTGGTATTTTCCCCCTTCATCTACCTCAGTTTAGGCCTCAGCCTTGACCAAGCCAGGGAGTAGACACCCCCAAGCCTTCCACATCCCCACAAGCTGTGCCTGGGCCAAATCAGCCCTTAGGAATTCAAAAGGGATCTGATTCCATGAGTGTCACTGTCAGCTTTTAAGTATTTATTAGGGGCACTGTATTTATTGTATTTAACCTATTTATTGTTCCACTGTAATTATTGGTCCACAGTATTTATTGATGCACAATATTTATTGGTTACAGTATTTATTGCCTCAGAATATTTAATTGCCTGTCTGTATTGCACTTTTATTTATGCCTCCAGTATTTATGATCACCCCTATTTATTGAATCATTAAGCCAGTATTTATTTGTCCTGCACTTTCTAAAAAGTTTGTATATTGTGATTGTTATTTATTTTCTCCAATCAGCAACTAAGAGAAAAAGCAGATAAAGAAAGTTATTTTCATAATTTTTACGGTGTAGAGTCGTTTTTGGAATGGATGCACGCATGGTTATTGTTTGGGTATGTTGTATGCTTAGCACGGAGCCTGATTCCTGACCACTCGAGCCAAGCTACCACAGTGTGTCCGGGAGACCACCACCACCCCTTCTAGTGTGGGAGTGGTTTTCCAACAGCTACGAAGCGTGTTTTGGCTTTGAGCTCCCTGGTTTCGCCTCCGACCCTCTTTTAGGTCGACTCAGTCCCGAGCCGGAAGGCTTGGTTACTTGTTTCAGTGGCGGACCCAAAGGTGTGGGGTTAGAAACACCATCTCGGTGCCGACCATGACTCGAAGGTAGAGTTGGCACCGAAGCCTTATGTTTGATTTCGGGGCAAGGGGTGTTCTGTACTCATGTGACCTTGACCTTGGCCCAATGGTAGGTCCTCTTCTATCTCCGAGTCAGTTTCATGCACCGAGATGGACTGCTCCTCCATCTCCTCTTCGGCACCTTGTGGGTCGACCTCCTCCTGCTCGGAACCTTCACCAAAGATGCCCGGCTTATATTCGACGTTCTGTCTCTGCATTTCACGACATCGAACCCGACAATCGCGGAGAGTCTTTTTAGAACTAAACGATCTGCACGCGTTGCAGTCCTGTTCGATGTCCTTGGGGGACAAGCACAAGTGGCACACTTCATGCGAGTCATTGCGCAGGTACTTCTCGTGGCACCGAGGACAGAATTTGAACGGAGTCTGTTCCATCGACTGCGAGTTAGACCGGCGCGGTCAGGCCTGACGGCCTTTCATAAGTTTCCAGTTCAAAATTGAAGTTTTTCTTTGACCGATGCGATATGCGGAGAAGTGGGATATGCGTACGAGAACAATACTGTCGAGGGTAGAGTGGAGTGTGCACTGAGGGGATCCTGAAGAATGGCTTCTAACCGGAGCGCATCAATTCACGTCGGAACCCGATGGCGGAAAAAACATTCTAACAACGGAGTCGATGCCCATGCACGTTGTTACCGAAAGGAGGAGTCACCTTACCTCGTGACTGGAAGGACTTCTTCGAAGAAAAACAACTTGCAAACATCCGGACCCAACACTAGATGGCAAGAGTATGCAAAGCATGTGATCTACAGCACACATGCGTCAAACACCATTTTTCGAGTAGCCCAGAAAATAGTGCTACAAGCACTGACAGACTGTCTTCAAAACATGTTTTATATCCACAAAAACATCCTGCTTTACAGAAAGTGATACCCAAGCCAGAATGGTGGTGCTATTTAAAATAAGGGTCCCATAGAGAGGGGGCTTTCAGGGGAGGTGATAATTCTACTGGAATGTATGTGTTTTCTGTTTGATGAAAGCCTCAGTAAGGGCTTGCTCTAGCTATGCTTTGTACAGACTCACCTTGTGTGTTGCACAGACTCGCCTTGCATGTTTCCATGCTAAAGTTGTAGAATGTCGGAAGACTTTACCTGCCATGTCTGTGGGCAGTGACAACCATATGCTGAAGCATTCCATCAGGGCAGCACATGCGACAGTGCACATGCCGAGGTCTGCGTAGGATGGGCTGAGTGATGCATGGCCAATGCTCTACACCGTCTCCTGGTCCCCGGCGCATTATTAGGAAGGAGAATGTTTCCCATAATGTACTAGGATTCTGTAACAAAAGATCAGCTTATCAGCCTGACTTAAGGGCTTCTTCAGAATATCTATTTGCGATACAGCTTGGTACAAAGGCTCTACTGTAAGTGGATCTGCAATAACACACTGGTGCTCAATACGCTCCTATAAAGCGAGGGATATGTAAAGGTTAGTTTTAAGTGTTCAGGTACAACAACAAAGTGCAAAACCTCTACCATCCTTTTCTAGTCCAGAGACCCCTCGTCGCATCCCTTCTGACCCTAGTGGGTAACCCCAGTTAGAATATAAGCTGCAACAAGAAGACATATAGAGGTTCACTTTAAGGTGGGAATGCCAGAAGGTGTGTATGAGTGCTGAGGGTATCTAGTATGTCTTTCAAGCTGTTAGCACTAAATACTGAACCCTCATAAATAATGCTGCACATGACGGGCTCTCTAAAACACCACCATCTTCAACCTCATACATCATGCTAACGCTTTAACTGCTATTACAATCATGTGCTACAGATATAACCCTCAAAGGCTCACCCCAATATTACTGCTCTGATCTGTCAGGAACAAACAAACAAGGGTTCATGTCCCACAGTTCCAGACATGCACCCTCTTAGTTGCCATTCCAAAGACCCTCATGCCACAAAGAGGGGCATAGGTGGCCTGAGTCATGGCAAGTATAAATGTCTGGTAATTGCTGGTGGCTTAGTTATAGACTGTGCTTCACCAGATGGCTATGAAGAGTTGAAGGGATTACAAGTCTCAGATGCATTAGTGAGGTGGCTATCTTGAGTGGTTCTTTCCTTATAGGAGTCCCACCCAGATAGGAAACAGCATGTACAATGCTGTCTCATTAACGCAATGCCATTACAATGCGGTCGTTACAACGACCGCATTGTTGGTACGCATTACAAGTCATTACAATGTCTTTCTGTACGGGGCGCACTGGTTTTGGATTTAAAATCCAACACCTTCCCTGCTGTTGCACAAACTGGAGTAGGAATAGTAAATAATACTATTCCTAAGTCCAGCGCGCCCCCTACTGCAAGTCGTTTTAATGACTTGCGATGTATTGGTATTGCGTACTAACAATGCGGTCATCGTAAAGACCGGGTTGTAAGGAGCTATATTCAACCCAGATACACACGTTCACTATTGGGGATCACAGAGAGAGTGTGTTGGTGTTTTGCCTTCGCTATATAGTAATTGACATTAACTCTTCATCCCTTGTACTCAACAGTGAGGATTGTTGTTGATCACAACACAGGGAACAAAATAGGAATGCTTTCCCTAGCCCCACCCACCCCACCGTCAGATGGGTGTTATAATAGAATAGCATTCTACCAGCATTTTCTGTAATCCAAAATTCTGTCAAAGACCAAGACAGTAGGGAGGGCCTAGAGGGTATAATGACTGGGTCAAGGACTAAGATAATTAAGCTTACCAGTAAGTAATCGGGGCACTGGTGGCATCCATTAGTATGGTAGAAGCACTGTAGGTCTAGCCATTTCTTGAAACATACCAGAACAACATTGAAGATAGACCCTGAGAGGCTGTAGCATTTCTTGTAAGAGATTGAGAATGCTCTGTCTGGGATCTTAATTAAGAGCGGACAGTTCACATTATGTTTTTGTTATATCAATGTTGAAGTGAGTAGAGAGTAGGTTTGTATGCATGTGAACTCAAAGAAATTCCATTTCAGCAATCAAGAAGACTGGACCAAATTAGTGGAGTTCCTTTGTCCAGTAACCACAAGTAAGTTCTAGTACAAACTGGAAGTGCCTGAGCTAGATGATACTTCCGGTGGTAGGCAGCTGGCTAGGGAGGCCTAGTGTTCAGAGTGACCCACAGAGATCTACCTCAGGCAGCTGGGATCTGTCTTCGCCTGGTGTGAGTCAGTCCTCCTACTTGTCAGTCCAGCTTCTACCACAAGAAGGTATGTCTTACTTTCAGGCCAGTTGTAGCTTCACAGTTTAATCCAGACTTGGTTCTAACCTAGTTATGAGTGGTAACCTGCTACGGTTCTGCTCCTGGGTCATCCAACGTTCTTTCCTCTATACTTCAGCAAGGCTCCTACTGAGATGCAGAATTAAACGCTGAATGAATTATTGGTCGGAGGATCTGATACTTTTCCTCCCAGATGGCCAGGCTCGCACTAAGGCGGCCTGAAATGTTCACTATTTTGGGGCCCCTCAAATCATGAAGAGGTATATCCTAGATGTAACCACGTCATCTCGAGGTCATGTAACACTGCTGTTATTCTTAAGCGGGACTTAGCTGGCTTTTGTGAACTTAGTATTAGGCTCAGTAAGGAAACCATGCATGTAAATCTGCAGCGCGAAGACAGGAAGGATTCTTGCTGGCAGGGGGCTTGACGTAATTTCAGAGGGCTGGTGGTACACCACTCTCATCCACGGAGAAAATGCCAGAAGGGAGAAAAATGATTGTGTATGTGGAGACACGCAAGTCTGAGACGAACCTTGGCCAGCCTGAAACAAAACGGACCAGCATCCTGAGGTGCACTACACATCTACATTTTCTTCACCAGAAATGAGGGGATAGGTTAATTTTTGAGATGCGGATCTCAGAGAGGTCAACATAGTCAGATGTTGTTAATAATTTGAACTAATTCCTGAAGGAGCCAAGAACCGAGCAAGGAAATTGATAAAGTTGAAAGCATCAATGTTTTTAATCCTTGGGATAGTACGGGGAAAAAGATGCTAATTTTACATTTTGATCACAAAAAGACTATTCTATGTCTATGTTTCATAACAAAGAAGATAACATGGTTATGCAAACTTGCTTTCATACAACAATGGCATGCAAATTTGCCCTGAGCTGTCATTTGTCAACACACCCTACCTTCCATATTACATAAGAGTGGAGAGATTAATGCGTGCTGCTCTAATACTTACCCCAGAAAAGGGCAGGGGCTGGTAGGCTTGAATAAAATTGCAGGGCACAATATGTGTCTTAGCCAGTAGAGGGCATGGCAGAGAGTGCGGGCACTGATGAAAACAAGTTGATACAAATTTGATGGATATCACCATGAAGTATCTGCATGGCTCTGTACACTGAAACATGAATGTGTAAGTTTTCTTATAAAGTGAGTGGACATCAATGATAGAAATATACAGATAGATGAATTCTGGCACATGAAGGAAGAAGTTTGGTTACAGCAAGGACATATTATAGAAAAGGACACAAGCATCATACAGAACAATTTTTAAAAAAATCCTGAGCAAAGCAGAATATTAATTTATTTCGCCAAGCCTCGTCTGCAAAACCTTTCTTCAGAGGCCGCAAAATAATATCATACTAACCAGACGGAAAAAAAAATATTTTTATTTTCTGCTCCCTCTGGCTGTGCTATGCTTAATTTTGTCTTTACTAGCCATATTCTGTTGTTCTTTACACTCTATTTCCCCCACGCGCCTCCCACAGTTTTTGCCCTCCTATTGGCCCTGCCCAACACCTCCCAGCGAACCTCCCAACTCCCAAGACCTACGTAATAGACGCTGTAGTGACCGTGCGGCAGACGCACCAAAGGCAAGCCCATCTGTGCCCGTCTGGGTTTGGACTGCGCCCAGAACCAGGAACCTTCGCTCAACTGCCACTCAAAGATATAGCGCCACCAAGCTCCAAGCCTTTTACCCAGGACTCCGAAACAGCACCTGCTGCCGTACCTCTCCCAAATAGGATGTTTTACCTGCCGGCGCTGCCTCTTCTCCTGCAAAACCGAAGCTCCTACACACACTGCAAACATCACCACGACCAGCCCAGACCATCTCCAATGCCTCCTGCTCAAGGCACAATCTCTCTGAAAGCATGTCACCGATATTTGGGACACCATCATCTCCTTTACCCCCGATGTCATCTGCCATACCGAGAACTGGCTCAAAGCCACATTTGCACCAGACATCGCCTCAGCCATGCCCAACGGCTACAAGATCACACACCAAGACTGCATCATAAAGCACGGAGGTGAAATCGCCATCATCCACAAGGGAACCCTCCACTGCACCATCACAGCAGACGATGCCACCTCGATCATGGAACACCTCAACCTCAAACTCCGAACAGACAGCAAAACCACCCTCTCTTACAGACCTCTAGGACCTCGCCACAGTTTCTGCGATGCCATTCGAGATTTTATTGCTCCACTCACCATCGACTCCGAAAACTACATCTTACTCAGCGACCTCCTTCTGCACCACCCCAGGGTATGTTAGCCATTACCTCAGTACTTAGAGCCTGATTTAGATCTTGGTGGATGGGTTACTCTGTCACAACAGTGACAGATATCCTGTCTGCCGAAATATACATCCGATAGGATATAATGGGATTTATATTTAGTCGGACGGGATATCTGTCACGGTTGTGACGGAGTAACTGGTCCGCTGAGATCTAAATTAGGCCCTTAGTCTGAGTGACTACAAATGTTCATGGTTCTGGGTAGAGCATGTGGTGCACTGATATTTAGTACCACCAACAGTGACTCTTGCAACTCTTTTGTGTATTACGCCATCTATTGTCATCCAACATCAACGGAATCAGTTTCTCACTTTTCAAACATTTCAAACATTTTGGAAAGCAATTTTAGAAAAGTGGACGCCTGAACACACAGGTTTTCAACTGTTTGATAGCAGTCTTCTTCAAGAGACCAATTAAAGAGATAATGGCCTTCCGAAGGATGGTTCAGTAGCTTCTTTCATCTTAAGGCACTGGCAGGAGCAGCCAATATAAGCTGAGAACCATTCGGGAATATAGGATGAGGGATACAGAGGGTAGGAGTAAACTACGGCAGTTTCATTTTAGGGAAGCAGTAGGTTTCATTGCGGTCAAGAAGATAACCTGGACAGAATGTGAAAAGAAAATAGTGAGACAACATACCAGATATTTCATAAATACTTGAGTTTGCCATGGTTAAGTGTTCTTCTCCACATTTTACCTAGCCCGCTATTACTGGAGGTGGCAGAATGAGGAATCCAGCAATGATATATCTCAATACTCTTCCAATTACTGTACTCTCCAAGCGGACCATCACAATGACATACTTTCAGGGGCCAAAAAAAGTGAATTCTTTCATTCCATTTCAAATGCACAAAAATTACTTAGCTTCACAGGTCATATACAATTTTGAGCAATTTGTCAGTATTGGGAACCAACAGTGTACATTCACCCCAACAAAAGATGTGCTTCAGTTGCTAGCAAAGTTTTCCTCAAAGACTCAATGGTGCCATGTCTGCATCAGTCCTTCGAATGGTCTAACCAAATACCGTATGCCAGACAGTGCCGTTCACAAGCTTCGGAAGTCATACCAACTAGTTCAGATGGCATTAAGCTGTTCAAGAAGTAAAATAATCTTACTGGAGAACATTATTCTCTCAGCAAATAAAAGCAAATTTGGATGTCTACCAAGAGAAGGAGCCTCCTTGTTCTCACACTTGATACTAGTAGCTGGATTGCACAATGTGGGAGCAAGAGACTGTTGTGCACTAACCATGGACTGACGATGCCAAATGCCACAAACACATCCAGTATTATCAGGGCTCCCGCACCACTGTCATCCATAATGAGTAACACGACAAAATCTGCTAATGTATGTGGTCTAACTGAATCGCATCCAATATGGCTTGTGGTACTCTGTGGCCTCCACAAAATACTTCAGTTGAATGGTCACAACTAGTTCCAAAGATTTCACTATCACTATGTGCAGTGCTTTAAAGTGTGTATCAGAGGGGAGGTCATGGGTAGTCACCCAGGCCGAGTGCAGGACATGTTTTAAGAGTTGCCCATCTGGGTTTCACTAAGCTGGCCACTGAGTGCTAGAAGTGGGAGCACTATACCTACTGGAATTCATAAAACTGGTCACAGAGCTCTGTTTTCTTAGAAGTCAGTAAACATGTCAAGTCATTGGGATAAAACTCATGGCGGACATTAACAGTGTTAGGATATAGGTGGGAGAAGCCTGGTCTCCTAAAGAAAAAACAACTAACGATAGGCAAGTATATGCAGACACTAAAAACTGTATCAAGGTGACATGCTCTCAATGGCCCATTGGCCAATGAACAACTGAAAAGACCATTTCCATCTAATGCAAGATCCCTACAAATTCCATACACTTATCCGGTACGGGTAGAACAGGCCTGAAAAAAAATAGGACAATTGGTACGAGACCGGCAGGTCTAGTGATTTGAATAATCTACTCGACCTAACTGCAATGCGCTTGACCCATAAACCAGTCTCAAATTATGTGATCCTAGGCAAATTGTTTACTTAATTGAGCCACCTTTTCTTTTCATCATCACATACGAAGCCACCTTCACATAGGTGAGTTCAGCATGTCTGATGTACAACAAACTCTTTTGTCTGATTAAATTAACAAAGATTTTGCTCCATGTATAATAGAACTCTAGCCCACATATAGGGTACACATGACTCCTGACTTGCCTCTTAGTTCACTAATAACCATTTCACCAGTTTATATTTAAAAACTCTCACGTTTAATAAATATATCACTAAAGCATGATGTGATATCGTATTGCTACTGGCCATCAACTATCGCACTGCTATGCAGTTTTAGTGATGAAACTAAATAGCGTACAAACGATAATGTGTGGAAATCGGGCTTCAGCAAATATTTACCATTTGCACATCACCAAGTAAAGCTTTCTGATTTGTTTTGATACAATTAAAAAACTATGTTTCCATCTCACTTCAGAACTAAAAAAAGACTGCTTTCCCAATTACTGAAACACGTTTTTAAATATTTGTACAGTTCATAGACAAGCTATTTAAATGCTGGGCGCCCCGCACGCGTGCCAGACAGTTCACTTTCCAAAATCTTGTAACTTTGTAATCAGAGAAAGAAATGTAAACCAGGATAAAATAAGCAGCATTTGGTAAGAAGACATAGGCTGTCAAACGTACAGCAAATGTGACAAGATAAAAACAAGACTTGAAGGCATCTGTATCACTCATTAACTGAATGAACAGAACACCTTTTCTTTGCCAGCTCAAGCTATCTCACAAAGATAGGGCAAGTAAATCCTAAAATTAGCTCGCCCTGATAAAATCTGACTCACCATAACGAATGGGAGAGCACATCTTTCAAGGCCAGAAGGAATTATTCTTTCTCCCTGACAGGTAGCAAGTAACAGGGTGCATCACGTTTTGGGATTTTCCATAATTACATGACAAAGGAGTTATTTCCATTACTGAAGTGATTCAATATCTTTACAAGTTTATTAAATAATAAATTGGTAATATTACAGAATGCAAAATAAATATCCCATCAAATTAATCCTTGCAAAAAAATGTCTAACAAGCAGGCCATATGCAGTTTACTTACTGGGGTATTTATAACTGTGTCTTATATAATATTTTTCATGGTGAGTATAGGAAACCAAATACATTTGGTCTGTACTACCATCTTTAAGGGTAACAGTAAAATGCAACCCTGCACATGCTAACTAGGACAACCATTCACTTCTTAAGAACGATTAAAAGAACAAGCATTGAAAATGCAGTAGGTCTCGCCTTTGATTAAGTTAAAGCCATTTGCTTTGCTAATGGTATTGTATAGCAAAAGACACAGCTTTAACTTAATCAAAGGCGAGACCTATAGCATTTTTAATGCATGTTTCTTTTTGTCAATGTGGAACAGCATAGACAAAAGGCACTGGCAAATCCCCAACGAGAGATGAGGCTTATTGGCTTTAACAATGCTTATTAGATAATGTACACCTACATCTAGCCATATTTTATCAGTGTTGGGGAATTAAGATAACGCACCAATCCATTAGATTCGGCTAGACATCGAAATTGGTAGAGTTGTTCAGGCCTGTCTCATTCTTGTTTTCTGACCCCTGCCGGCCATAGGCATTGATGCGAGGAAAACGTTACATTATTTTTATTTACTCTTTTGTGCTTTCCGTTTAGCATAGTTAATTTTTTATTTCCTGCACATGCGCTTTTTGAATCCTGTATATTTTTGATGAGATTTGTCACGCTTTCTTTGCTGCTTTCGGCTGAAAGATTTAGGTGCGTTTCTTAGCCCTTTACGCTTCATTCCTGTCATTTCTAAGCCCTGTTAAAAAGAAGCTTTACTAGGTCCCAACTCAATTTATCAACCTGGGCATTTTTAAGGAAGCTTTGGCGGGAATTGAACGTATGACCCTCACATTAGCTCGCAGTGGACAGGTTTAAGTTACTGAGCCATCATGTGCGGATGAGTTTGACACATGCACGGTAAATTGTTAGTGGGCAGCCATAAAGTCGCGGCTTTGCAATTGCCAAACTACTCACTTGAACCTCACATAGAAATGACCACTATTTTTCTAGTACAATTCCCTTACATGTATTTCACACACTTTGCGATTCATCCTTGTTAAAATGCATAGATGACAGCTTTAGAGGCATTCAACTTGAAAACAATGTGTGCACCCACCTTACAGTGTTTTGAAGGGAGATGATGGTATCCATGTGCACATGCAGACCCCGGGTGCAAAGTGCGGAAGTTACCTGGCTGGCGTTGGTGTGGGGGCTCCCACGAAGCTCAGCATGTAGAGGGAGCCTGGGGGCTGCAGCAGGGCTGCTGCGGTGGCTGTGCGCTGACCATGGAGCAGAGCACTGCGCGGTGTTGCTGTCGCCGCAAGACGGGCATGCTGCCTGGGCTCCGGAGCCTCTGCTCTGCCACTGCCTTCGCCCGCCTAGGGCATGAGTACAGGGGTGGCACGCGCATTGAGCTTAGAGCACGCGCGCCTCCTCTCCCCAGCTCTCTCCTAAACGGAGGGCACGTAGGATGCATGCGCACAGCACGCACGCGGTCTGCCCCTAGCTCATTGTTGAAAGTGAAAGCATGCCACCATGTGTGCACATCTGTGGATGGAGCCACAGTTGAAGGAAGCCGGCATGTTTAAAAAGCAGCGTGACAAAGCTTCTGATAAGAAACTTCGTTGCCATGACAATGAAAGCTAAGATGGCGTCCGACTGTCCACTGTCCATCTGTACACACGCATGCTGTTAGGTTTGACAAATGGTGAGAGCAGCCATCTTTGTCCATCCCTACGCGTGCATGTAAGGCTTTGGAAAATCGATTGCAAAAGGCACTTGCATGGCGAGAGGAGCGCATGCGCAGCTATCGCCAGGCGAGACCTAAAAAAGGACCTGTGCTGTGACGTTAGATGCTGAAATATCAGTCTACTGTTAAAAAAATAAAATCAAGATCCATGAAATTCTTCATGGGGACTGGTTTGCCATTAACGCAGCATTTTTCACAGTGCGAATTTCTGGTGCAAACTCGAGTACTGGCTGCACACAAGAGAGTAGACCTTTAGTTCTGATTGAGCTTTCACACCAATCAATACAACTGCATAACATGAAGTACATTTGGCCCAACAAAGATGGCAGACTATTGGATTGCAAACCATGAAGGTTTTAGTAAAAGATTATAACAGTTACAAAGGGTGAATGCATAATCAAAACCATAATTGCAAAGACAAACTAATACATTTTATCTCAACATAGCACAAAGCACACTCATTACCCTTAATGGGAAATCCTTGTTCAGCTAAACAAGAGAAAAGTTGTAACGTTTGGGAGAGGTCAGGCAGAAGGTATCAGAATGTAAAGCCCTTAAAGGATAAGTCTATAGATCAACTAAAGCTTCGGCCAGTAAGCAGGGAAGACATTTGCACATAAGTCAGTTGAAGTCCATCGGACATGGAAAACATGTCTGCTCTAAGTTGGAAAGGCATCTCTGTCTAAAAGAAGCTGCGAGTAGAACGGAACTTAAATGCTGCAAACACATTCTTAAAAACGACAGACGTCTAGCATTATCAGTAACATGTAACCTTTCAGAACAGCCAACCAATCAAGGGAAAACAGCTTGCAATCCCATTAATATATACAAAACTTCAACAAGCAGGCTCCGCATGGGACCTTCAAACTCAGCAGATAAGACGGGCTGTTGGGACTCTCAGAAGCAGCTGAAAGCCTCGATTCAATTATGAAATTCAAGCACAATCTCATTGAACAAATAAATCCTCTCTACATGATAAACTAAAAACAAACATTACGCGTATTAACTGCAGCTTCACACATTTTACAAGCAAGGTAATCAAGTAACATGTGCCCTTTTTAAAGTGCAGGTCTACCTTGCCTAGAAACAATTGAAATTTGGAAAATTTGAAAAATACAAAGGCCTATAGCATGTTACTGTTACTATCTGTGCACAAAACATTTACTAATGAAAATTGTTAAACCTCAAATATAGAAATTAAAAATCTACAGTTTGCTTTAAAAAAAGTAATAGGTTTACTGGTGGTGTTCTCTGCCTTGACTCCACCAAACTGGAATATCAAATCATAGATCTTTAGCAACGTCCTCAATGCTCAATAATCCTCTAAGGAAAGATGGTTTGAAATACATTATTAATGGCATATGGACAATTGTAATTTTGCCCTATACTTGCTGAATTAAACTAGGGAAATGGAAGTTGTATTTAGATGGCACTCACTCTTCAACCTGATTTGGTCAGATTACACTTCTCAAAACGAAACCCCCTCCACTATGGAAAAAATGAAAGTGAGCTTGAAAAACCTTGCCCATCAAAAGCATAGTCATGACCCCAGTGCATAGGCCGTCCATTTAGTGCTAAAGTAGGTGGGCTTCATATCTGCAAAACCCACTAAAGAGACAACCAGCACATACTGCACTGGTCTTTAATATTCACGAAGGAAAAAATTCAATATTTTAAAGAAAGACTACATATCTGCAGTATTAATTGTACAGAGATGAGGAATGGATTTATGAGCATAGAAGGAGTGTGTGTAGTACTCACCGCAGCGAAGATATGCCCTCGTCTGTGCACCTTACTCTCCTGCTCCTCGTCCAGCTGTACAGAGAAAGGGCCAGAATACACAAGAAGAGACATCATCAGCTCTATGCTAATAATGAATGTTAGTTTGACAACCGGAAATAAGATCAGAAAATAAGAATAGATCCTGAGCCTTCGCGTCCGAAGGCGGCTGACAACCACTGGCCAAGACTCTCACAACTAGATAAACACATCTTTACACACTCCTCCCCTGGTTCAAACCTCCTCCATCAAAGCACACGGCTTTCACTTGCTCACACCTTCTGTTCCACAAAACAAACACACCCAGGTCACCTTGCATGGAAGGCTTGAAGTGTTCAATTAATCGCAACGCTCGCTTTATCTACTGATGTTCGCATGCATTATCAGTTCAGGGATTGTGCATCAGGGGCACAGAGCAGACAGGGACAGTTGTCGGCTTTTTCTGCTTATTCTGTGCAACATTAGAGGAACCGAAGCTCATAGTGTTACTGCTCACATGCCTCTAGGCGTTAACACCTGTTGAAATTTCCCTCATTAGTTGTCCTTGCTTCGATTCAGGCCCAAACATTAGGGGTGAGATATTAATACTGGTTAGCCTCCTCTGCAGAGAGCCTTATCCACTGTTGATGCTCCGCAACTAGCAATAAGGCTTAACTAAAACCCATGGCATGTCTCTGGCTAAGAACAGCTCTAATCCTGAGAAACTCCAGAAGACAAGTCTACTTTCCTTAATGTTGACTTACTTTCAGGATAGAATCTCTGGCCTCCATCAGTATCTGATGACCTTCCTTTGTTCCATTTTCAATACAAACCTGGATAATATTAAACACTATCAGTTACTTTTTAGGAACATATGTATCATCTTGTAGCCATTGCTTGGTTTATTTCATGTGCCTAATGGAATGAGTTCATTTACACTGAGCTGCAAATTCTGAGAAAAGCAGAATCCTAATCCTGTAAAATACTGAGTGATACACCGGAAGTATATTAAAGACAAAAAGGCAGGAAATAAACATTTCATTTACTAATCTCTGTGAACATATTAAAATTCTTGGTAGCCAAAGTGATAGCCTAATTCATGTAATGCTTAGGACGAAATGTGGCTTTGACCATATTTCACTGGGGATGTACACATACAAACCCTCACTTTGAGACAGTAAAATACGTAAATAGTAGTAGATATATTTTAGAAACAATCGCTCTGTGTCTACTGTAGATTCACTCCATACTTGTCTGTAAATTGTTTATATGTGAACGAAAGGTTCTGCTTTTCTACTACTGTGGAGAAAGTACATCGGCGATATTCCAATGAAAAGTTCACTTCATTACTGCATCCGCTTTTCCAATGAAGATTGCAACATATTATAATTCTTAAAAATTGTGGACAACCCATATTACCTAGTGAAGTTAGTTTTATAAACATCAAACATCCCCAAACCTAAATACTGCAATCAAAAGGATTAGTTTGGCAATATTTCTCTGACAATTATATATATTCCTCTAGATGGAAGCGCAGTATAGGATTTCGATGGTATGCTACAGAAGCCCCTTCTTGCAACCACCTGTGCTAGGTCAATTTTTTGGTATTTGGGCATATTTTCATCTGTACCGTCAAACCGTCTTTGTTGACACAACATACCCAATAGAAAATGTGCTAACTTTTTATTCCCTCCTTTATTTCTGTGATGCTTGTGATTCTTCAAACAAATGTCAATATAGTGTAATAAAGGAATATATAAAACTGGTGAAAGTATGAGAGAAAGTTGTCACTGAAACCCCACTGGAACCCTTACATCCATTTTCTGCATACTGTAAGGAACCTCACCACTGGTCTTGCACCATAAGAAACTGCCCAACAAACCGAGTGATCTTTGGAAGCCGTCTATGTTTTGTGCCCTAAATGCAGTATGTTGTATTCTCTCCCATTTATTTTCCCTGCCTTCTATCTTCCATTGGACCCTTCCGCCTCCCCCACCCTCTTTCATTGTTCTTACCCTTTCCTTTGAATGTTTGTCAGGGTTCTAATGTGCACTACCGGAGCACAACTGCCATTTCTGGGTTCTGGATGTCGACGAAGTAACTTAAGCTGAATAAAGCATTGAACTCTACCTGGTGTTGTTTCTTCATTACACTGGAGATGGGGATGGGATGGCTTAAAAAACAATTCAGATCTTAAGAATGACGAGAAAGGATTTTGGGAGGTGAGAAACGAATTGTATATTCCTGACCAAAATTTGTACAGGGGAAACAGATTAGTACCTCCTGAAAGTTTGCATGGAAAAATCATAATCTTGACACATGAAGGCCATCTAGGTTGCAGTCTGACCAAGAACAAGACCAAACTTCATTATTGGTGGCCAGGCATGGACTTCATTATTGAGTTGAGCATAAGCCAATGTATAAGCTGTGCATACAGTGTCAAGAGCAAACAAGTGAGCAAAAGTTACATTTCTGCTGTAGAAGTACCTCCTGCTCCTTGGAACAAGTTGGCTCTGGACATTATTGGTTCTATAAAGGCTAGGGGACTAGGAGGAAGATTCATATTGACACTAGTAGATTATCATTCTAAATGGGTGGCCCTCAAAATTGTGGACAACATCATTACCAGCACTGTTATAACATTCCTACAATAAGTGTTTTGCATTGAAGGTGTACCTTAAACTCTGGTAACGGACAATGGTGTCCAATTTACCTCATCACAAATGAAAGAATTCTTAAACAAATTTTCAGTAACTCACTTGCAAACCGCACTCTATTGTCCAAGAGCAAATGGATTTGTTGAACGAGTCAACCGGTTGACCATAAAGAAAGCATTAGATGAAATGATTTGGTCCCATCTCGTTACCCCTCACTCCATCACTGGTGTATCTCCATTTAAGTCCCTTAAAAGTAAGGAAACTGGCACTAAACTAAGTCCCTTGTGGCTGGTTGGTAACAATAATGAAGAGGTAGATCGTGACAAAATAATGGAAAGAATTCAGGAACATCAAAGGAAGTAAGTGAACATGTACAACAGTAGAGTGCAAAGAAAGATCTAAATTTGGTAGAAAGGTGATGTTGTAAGAGTATAATTGCCTAGATCCATACCCTCAGGTTCCTCTAAGTTCTCAGAGAGAAGGAAAAAATGCAAGGTTTTCAAAAATGTTGTATGTTTCTTCAATACACAGTACTTCATGATTGGAATACAATAGACTTGAACCACATGGGAGCCAGATGGACTTTGTCACCTCCAAAATATTAATGTGGTTCGATTGCTCGTTGTCAACTACTTTTCTTTACTGGCTAGATCATGAATATGAGCAAAGCATCCCAACACACAAGCCCATCACTACCTATCTGGAGGGGACCAGTTTCTGAAAGGGCACTCCTGTTACAAGCTAGTATACTAATTCTCCGGTAGCACCACTGTTAGACAGTGGTTTACTAGTAGTGATAAGTAGGGATCTACCACTAGTAATAAGGCCAAAAACTAATAAAAGGTATAGTCAAGTTCTCAATAAATTATTTCCTTGCTCAACCCTTGGTAGCTGGCTGCAAGCAGACAGACTAAACTTATGAGACAGGTGTGTAAACATTTAAAAACACCAATACTTTAAATAAGTACAATACAAATCCAACACCAATTTATAAACATGGATTATATTGTTATGAACATATAGGCACAAACATGATTTAAATCCAATGCAGGGAATCAGCGATATGATTTTTTAAAGACTAAACACTGTCTAGTGCTTAAAAACCAACAGCGCCAACTTGGGACATCTGGTTGCGCTTGTCTGGGACAAAGTAAAAGTTTGAAGCTGATAGCGATGAAGCCCTGGTCAGATACACTAAGCGGGAGGCCTTGGTCAAAATGTTACCTTTGCACTTAAAAACTTTTACGGAGCTTTTTCTCTCAACGTCGAGGGAGGCTCCTCTTCAGTCCAGATTTGCATCTACATTGTTGGCTTGGTTCAGAGAGAGCCCATGGTTAACTCCCAAAAGTCTTGCGCTCAGAAGCTTTCAGCTGGATGATCTTGAAATCCAGGCCAGGTCGTGATTCCACGCAGTCGGCTTGACTCTCAATGTCGGGTCAGTCACCGTATGTTGCTTTTTCCAAAAGTTGCTCCAAACTTCTGGAATTTATTCCTGAAGATCCTGTTGTGGGTTCAAAGTGTCCAAAACACCAATCCAAGAGTCTAGAAGCTCCGAGATGGTCCTTGGTATGTGGGGACTACAATTCCTCCAATGCATCTGTCGAAATCCGTAAACGTCCACTGGATGCACTCCAGGATGGGGACTTCTTGGTGGAGATGATGCAGGTGGGCTCTGTTAACTGTAGCTTGCAGAGAGTCCTCTCCTTAATCCTTACAAAGTCAGGCAAAGTCCTTAGTGAGGTAATACCAGATTGTGCAGCAGGTGCAGTCCTTCAAAGTGCAATCCTTTGGGTGAAGATCAGGGTTCAAGCAGGGCAGACCTTCTTCTCCTTGTTGATTCAGGCATCAGATATGAGTTGCTGGACAACACTCTCATATTTGTTAACAGCTCCTGGGTGTCAAGCAGGGGGGGTGGAACCCCTGACCAATGGAATTCAGGGAGCCACCCAGGCATATGACCACTTCCTCATAAGTGTGAGAGCACTATTCTCCCAAAATCCAAATGGGAGAAACTTTCTTCTGGAGGGTTAGATCTAGGTAAGCCAACCCACTGGTGTGCCTAAGTTCCCTAATACTCCCCTAACGGTGCCCTCCCATATCTAATTACTGGGGTTCCTGTTTGGCTGGGTGTGCAGGATGTGGGGCTGAGGCTGTGTCCTGAACAAACTGTCATTCCCTCTTTGAAGACCAGTTTGGCCCCCCTTTCTGCCTTGCAGATTGTAGTTCTCCTCCGACAGGAAACCCTTTGTCTCAAGGCAGGCCATGTCACACCTGATTAGGACAGCTTGGATCAGCATAGCAGAGGTTGACCAATCAGATCAGGGCTGCTGGAAGGCTGGATTTTGTCTTACAGAAAAGAGACTTCTATAGATTTTATTCCGTAATAGTTATGACAAACTTAACATTGGCAAGTTATTGGACTTATCATAACTATTCTTTTAAGAACTTGGATTATATTTTTAGCTCACTCCTATCAATATTAATACTTTATTGAAGTATTCTCGTGTTAGCCTATGCAGTGAATGCATTACAATAGGGGGGACGAAATTGACAGTTTTACCCTCACCAGGACATATAAAACATCTTTTATAATATCCCAGCTTATAGTTACAAGGCACCCTACCCCTATGACGCCTAGGGGAGAACTTACGGGTGACTTATATGTACAAATAATGTAATTTACTACTTTGTAAATAGCTTTAATTCCAGAGTCGAATTTGCATATAATTCTACTTTAAAAGCAGCCTGTAAGGCAGGGCTGGCTTTTAAAAAGGAAGCAGGCACGGAAGCAGTAAACACTCAGGTGCATTAAATCTACTGGGCCTCTAAACCTATATGCCCTACCATGTATTTGAGACTTACAGATATGTTGTTTTTTTTTTATTTATTTTTTATTTTTTGAAACCGTTTATTGCAATTTGAAAAAGTTACAGGTATGGGCCTACAACCACTCGGCCGGCCGCTAGAGTGACAAAAGCATATTGCATACATACAGTAAGAGTCTCTTGGCAGTGCAGATTGGCAAAACAGGAGAAATCAATGTTGCAGGCCGCATAGCTCCATGCCCACAGTACGGTTCCCTTTTATCAAAACAAAACAACACAAAAAACCACACCCGCAAGGCAACCCGCGATCCAAAGTGACAGCACGTGCTCCATAAGTGGGGGATCCCAACCAGCAGCAGAACTCTGGAGAGGGGAATGGGAATAGATCAGGGACTGGGGGACCGCGTGCCCAAGGCCGAGGGAGGGGGGCCATCTAGGGAGACGGAGCAGGCGAGGCAGCCGGTAGCTGTGGCGGCTCAAAAATACCCCCGCGGTAGGCGTTCCAGGGGCCCCAGATTTTCACCCACGCCCCAGGCTTACCCCTCGCCACATACACCACCTTTTCACGAAACATACACCAATCCATATGTTCTTTCCAGGCCAACACCGCAGGGGGCCTCTGGGATCCCCACAATTGAGCAATGTCACGCTTAGCTATCATGTATCCCAGAGTCACCCACCGCGTCTGCGGGACCGAATAGTCATTTGGTTCCCACACATTCAGCAAGCATCTCCTCGCTTCAGGCAACAGCGCGACACGCGTAACCACACGCAGGACCTCATGCACACCACGCCAGAATCGCTCCACCTTTGGGCACTCCCACAGTATATGCATGAAAGTTGCCAACGCGCCACAGCCACGCTTACACATTCCGTCACCAGCAAAGCCCATACGTAGAAGCCTTGGCCCCGTCACGTAAACCCGGTGAAGGATCTTAAGCTGGACGAAACGAAGGCGAGCCGGGATGGCCACTTCTTTTGGAGAGGCCACCGCGGAAATCCAATCCTCGTCGTCCAGCTCTAGCCCGTCGGCAACCCAGGCCTCGCGGAGACTAGTCAGCAGGCACGATCTGTCGTTGATCAGTTTTTTATATATGAGGGAGATCGTGCTGTCTGGGACATGGCCATCCAGCACTCTGTCCTCCAGGGGGGAAGACTCCGGAATGGACGCGACATCCGGGAAGACGGAGCCCAGCGCATGGCGGACTTGTAGGTACCGAAAGTACTCACTGCCCTGCAGCTGAAACTCCGTCTGCAGCGTCGCAAAAGTCTTGAATCCCCCCCTCGTCCAGAGATCTCCCACAGTGCTGATTCCGATCGTGTCCCACTTCTCAAAGCCCTTCGATGTCCACAGGGAGCCCAACCTCTCAGACGCATATAGCGGTGACGCCCGGGTCAAACGGTCCTTCCACCCCATAGCTGCATTAGCCGCGTGCCAGACACGCACCATGACATGCGTCGGTCCCGTCAGACGGGGGTCGGGCGCGGCAGAGTAAAGCGCTCGATTGTAGTCGCCACCGGGCAGGAGCATCTTGTCCATCTCAAACGCCGGGTTCAAGGCGGGCCCGTAAAGGCCATGATTAATTGCAGCCAGTTGGGTGGCCCAGTAATACCGTTTAATGTCCGGGAGGGCGACCCCCCCATCGTACCACGGGAGCGTCAATTTAGCCAGAGCAATGCGCGGCCTCCCGTCCCAGAACAGGCGCCGCTGGAGGCCCTCCACCTCACGGAAGTAGCGTGCCGGAACCAAGTCCATAGTATTCTGGAGGGCGTAAAGGAAGCGCGGCAAGGACATCATTTTGAACAAGGCCGCTCGGCCGAGCGGCGAAAGCGGCAAACGCCGCCAGCGCACCACGTCCTCCTTCAAGCGCTGGAGAGGGGGCAGCAAATTCCGCTCATAGCGGGCCTCCGGGTCAAGAGTGATATATATCCCCAGGTACCGAAACCCCTGGGAGGCAATCTGGATCGGACAGTCCCGTGGTAGGACCGGAGCCTCCCCGGAAAGCACATATACACAGGATTTCGCCCAGTTGATGACAAGGCCTGAGTTGCGACCGAATGAGCGCAAAACATCAACCAGGACGATCAGTGATTTACGCGGGGAGGCGAGATACAGGAGGATATCATCAGCATAGAGGGACACACGGTCCTCATGCTCGGGGGTCCAGCGGAGACCACGGATGGAAGGGTGCCACCGCAGCCACTCCGCCAGGGGCTCCAGGGCCAGTGCAAACAGGAGAGGTGACAAGGGGCAACCCTGTCGCGTGCCCCGCCCCAGCGCGAATGGGGCCGAGACTCGCCCATTCACCACCACCTGCGCCAAGGGGCCCGAGTACAACAATTTGACCCAGCTAATAAAGCCCGGTCCAAATCCAAATTTCGCCAGCATCGCCCAGATATATGGCCACTCAAGCGTGTCAAACGCCATGGTGGCGTCCAAGGACGCCAAGATGGCCGGCTCCCGCACAAATGGGACACGCGCGAGCACACCGTGCAAGCGCCGTAGATTGAGCGCCGTGTTGCGGTGTGGTATAAAGCCAGATTGGTCTTGGTGGACCAAGTCGCCCACCACGCCAACCAACCGGTTGGCCAACACCTTGGCGAGGATTTTGGGCTCCGCGTTCAAGAGCGAGATCGGCCTATAGGATGCGACCCGTTCACGGGGCTTCCCCTCCTTGTGGATCACCACGATTGTAGCCAGACGCTGGTCCGGCGGGAGGGAACCCTGCGAGTGTGCCGCCAGGAACATCGCGCGCAGGTGGGGCGCCAACACATCCGGGCGTAGCTTGTATAGTTCGATGGGGATACCATTGGGGCCCATGGCCTTGCCGGATGCAACCGAGCGAATAGCCAAGGCAATTTCGTCCGAGGTGGGAGGAGCGTCCAGCGAATCCCTGTCCTCCACCGTAAGGGAGGGCAGTGCGATGTCCCGAAGCAGGGCATGGGAATCTTCCTCCGAGCAGGGGGAAACCGGGGAGTAGACTTCGCGGAAATAATCCGCAAAGCAGGAGACAATGGCTTCCGGCTCGGTGACACACGCACCATCCGCACTCTCAATCAAAGGAACCACGCGACTCGCTCTCTCCCTCTTGTCCAACCACGCAATCAATTTGCCAGCCTTATCACCCACATCATACAATCGCCCCTGCTGCTCTCGACTGAGGCCCCTGGCCGCCTCCGTGACGAGGGCCCGATAGGCCGCCTGCTTTAGGTGTAGAACATGCAGCTTGGCATCTGTTACCCCGCTCCCCAGGTCCCCCTCCAGTTCTGCAATCTCGGCCTCTACCCGGGTCACCTCCTCCCGCTCGCGCCGCCGGGCATGGGAAATAAAGGAGAGGGCCTCCCCTCTAAGAACTACCTTAAAAGCCTCCCACAGGGAGACGGCCGAAGGGACCGACCCCACATTCTCGTCGAAATAATGCTGTAGGGATTTGATCAAATCGGCACGAATGGTGGGGTCGCGCAAATACCATGCATTGATTGGAGCCACCCTGCCATCCCCCCTCGGGAAGACATCGAAGTGTAACAGCAATGGGGAGTGGTCTGAGATACCCCACGCCAGATGGCGCACCTCCCCCACCCTCCCTGCATGGGCCGCCGGGACAAGGATGTAATCAAGCCGCGAGAGGCTACCATGGGCACCCGAGTGGAAGGTGTATTGCCGCTGTGCGGGATGCTTTAGTCGCCAGCAATCCACCAGGCCCAACGTGTCTAAAAGGCCGGGCAGCCACGCCTGCGCCCGGGGGAGGTCCCTGGGGGGATGGCGATCCATAGACCCAGAAGCTACCGCATTAAAGTCCCCTCCAACCACCAGCAGGCCACTCGGAAGGTCCAGGAGGAGGTGCCCCAGGTCCGCAAATGTGGTGGCTTGTAACCCAGGCGGGACGTACACTGATATCAAAATAAACACTCTACCCTCCATTCTTCCCACCAGGACAGTGTAGCGTCCCCTCTCATCATGGCGCACCTCATCGAGCTCCAACGGGAGCGAGTTCTTGATCATAATACCCACTCCCCGCGAGCCCGAAGTGAAGCCAGAATGGGCCGCCAAACGATAGCCCCGCCGATTCATTGCCTGAAAGGAGTTACCTATAAGGTGTGTCTCCTGCAGGAAGACAACATCTGGTGAAATACGTTTCAAGTACTGCAGGACCACACCACGCTTAATCCTATCCCCCAGGCCGTTAACATTCCATGACAACACAGTCAAATCCCTACCCCCCATCATACGTCGAGACAATCGGTCGTCCCCCACAGAGCATCTTAAAAACAACAATATAGTAGCGGGTTTGCCTTGCGGTGCAAACAAACAACACACCCCCCCCACCCCCCCATCCCAACAGAACTCCCCCCTCCCTGCACCCCTGCATGAGCCCAGACAGCCCCCCCAAAGTGCAGTGTGCCTGTCGCCCCATAGCTAAAAACTAACTAGTCCCCCAGAGGAGGAGGGAAGCCCCCAACAGACCCCGCACGACCTCCATAGGAGGGGAACGTATGCAATCAATAAATGGGGAAGGAACATCGTCCAGAGCAAGGCCTATTCAGTCACCCCTCAATTCTGATCCGGCGGGCCCTCCCCGCCAGCCGCGCCCCCCCCGCCCCCCCGGCCCCGATCTCCAGGCAGAGTGTCCAACCAGTCCCCAGCCGCCTCGGGCCGGTCAAAGAAGTGCGTGCGACCATCCACCTCCACCCTCAGCTTAGCTGGAAAAAGCATTGAGTACTTGAGGTTCAGGTCCCGTAGGCGACGTTTAACACCAAGAAAGCTCTGTCTCTGCTTCTGAACCGCCGGAGTAAAGTCTGGGTAGAAATGCACATCCATGTTGTCAAGCCTGACCGGTCCCTGTTGCCTGGAGGTCTGGAGGATAGCATCTCTGTCCCGAAAGTTAAAAATCCGGGCAATGAGAGGCCGCGGCGGGGCACCGGTCTTAGGTCTGCCCCCAGGGACCCGGTGAGCACGCTCCACCGCAAAAAGCTTACTCAGCCCCCGGGGCTGGAGATGGGTAAGGATCAATTCTTCCACAAAAAGATCCGCCGCCTCCGCCTCTCGTCCCTCTGGCACCCCCACAATACGGACATTATTCCTCCGGGCCCGACCCTCGGAATCCTCCAGTCGCCGGTCCATCAGGGCGCTCGCCTGGCCAAGCCGGCGCACCTCCTTTTGGAGGGCCACCACATCCGTCGTGAGGCTCGTTGCGGTGTGGGCCAGGGAATCAACCCGGTCGTTCGTTTTGGACAAGTCTGCCCTCACAAGGCTCACATCCACCAGGACCGAGTCTATTTTTTGCGCTAGGGTGTCGAAACGCTGGTCCACCGAGGCCTTCATCTCTGCGATGGCGCCCATGACGTCCCGGAGGGTCAGATCCACAGGCTGAGCAGATGCCTCCGTCGGGCCCGCCGGGGATGTGCGCGATGTCTCCGGAGAACCCTTCTGGAGAGTGTAGCGGTCCATACTGTTAGCTTGGTGCGCCGTGCCACGGCGGGTCGTCTTCACCTTCGCCCGGTCGCCATCTTGTTTGGTGGACATGCTTGCTCTCCCACCGTCGTGCCAATCTCCTCGAACGGGCCGCTATACCAATTCACGGGCTCCGGGGGGGGGGGCGGGGGCGACCACCGAACCGCAGGCCAACCCACAGCCGGCGGGCCAGCCGGGCACTTAGACAAGACCACACCACCGCACCCCTACCTCGCCTGAGGGCAAGGAGGGCGCAAAAGCGAAAGTGAAAGTGCGGGGTACGCGAGTCGCCCAGCCTTGCCCGCCGCTGTTGTTCACTTTGTCCCCGGATCGCCCCACTACTCCAATCCGGGGGGCCGGCGAGGAGAAGGCCGCAACCTTCGATCGGTGCTCCCACCGGTGTCCGGGGTCCAATTCGAGCCCGAAAAACGGGTGGCGCCTCAGCTCGGGTTCCCCGACACAGTCCCCTCAACAAGGACAGGATATCGCCAGGATTAATTCAGGAGGTCGCGGAGGTCCTCGGGAGCCTCGCACCTACGCGGCCATCTTGGTTGCGCGCTAGGCTCCTCCTACAGATATGTTGTTAACACTCAAGTGCATTAAATCTACTGAGCCTCTAAACCTATATGCCGTACCATGTACTTGGGACTTACAGATATGTTGTTAATACCAATTGCGATTATACCTAATTACCATGTACTTTTAATCAGAGCACTGGCCCGTGGTATGGTTAGCAGAGCCCAGGGCACAATCTGAGTCAGAAAACCAGCATCTAGTAGTCAATAAAGGAGCAAAAAGTATGGGGATACTGCAAACAGGTGCTGGTTTCTCACAACCACTGACTCTCAGAGTTTTCATGTGAAACCTGCATGAAGACTGATTAATACTCAAGTTGCCATCGAGCCCAGATGTGAAGAAGACTGTGTCTTTGTACATAGAACATGAACTTCTTCAAGTTAGACATTTTTTAGACCCTTTTGGACAAGAATTGCACTGTTTGAAATGTGGATTCAGCAATATGTATACTTCATGTATACTTCACTCCATGTTCCATAGAACTTTGGCATTCATCCTAAAGTTTGAGGCTGCTTTCGTACGAGACATAGCATTGGTCTATGGATTCACAACTGTTTTCGATTTCCTTAGGAACACGTCATTACTGCCATACCCTTGGAGTGTGCTCTTCAGCCAGTGTAAGGTGGAATGGCAGATTTGTGTATTTCACGAATGCACATCCAGTCCCTTCCTGAAAAAGGAAAAGCAATGCAGCACAATGAATTAACTGAATTATGAACACAATTTAAATCTCTACCAAGGAAACGTTAAAAAAAGACTAGAACTAGCTCAAATCATTGGTTTAATGGAAGAACTAAAAAAGGCAGGTAGCCTCAATTCCTATGCCAATTGTATTCTATGGAAAAGCTTATGCATGCTACATAACTGGTCTCCTTAACGATGAAGCCGTGAATGATAAGTAATGAATGACCATCAAAAGGACTCACTTTCTTATTCTCAGGCCTTTATAGTGCCTGGAAATCTGGATTGGAATCATGTGGCTTCTCCCGCCCAATTGTATTACTCTCTATCTGCATCTGAAACATTGTGATAAATCCTGCAATAAGAGGTGGAAACACAGTGGGATTAGGTACCCCCCAAGAAACCGTTTGTTTTCCTCCAGAGAGTTTGGATCGTCTCTATGCAATTCATTTAGGGAGTATGCGGATGTAACCCGGTCATACCCAACCTAAAGGAGATGGAAGTATTATCTGTTTCACCGGTTGCCAAGAAGACAGTTTCCACAATAGAAACAAAACATAACATATTACAGTAAACTCTTGGACATTGCCCCGTTGGGGCAGCTGTGCGCTTTATAAAATACACAAATAAATAAACAAATAAATTCAAGTGACAGGGAATCCAGAGCATCACATCCTCTTAGTTTGTAATTCTAAGCCTCCAACTAAGGCTGAAAACAGGCCCTCATAGTCAAAACAAATCTTAGATCAAATGGTAGAGTTTTATGAACTCCCTGAGCTTAGAAGGATTATTTCACATGAAGGGACCCTCCTTGTCTATCACAGCAAGAACTCAGTTTGCAGAGAGGATAAAGGAGTCATTTCTGACGGACTGGTGTGCTCAAAGCATGGTAAGTCTGAGAAAAGGTCACTTTGATTCACATAAAGGTGTACTTAGCGAGCAATATCCAAGAAGCGAGGTGGTCTAACCTCCTCATCCTTAAACCTAATGGCTGTGCACGTTCATTTCAGAAGCAAAGGAAATGTCTACATCAGACTTCAAGGCACCCAAAGTGACAACCCTTGAAGCAGAGCACAAGGCTTCTCCAAGGCAGGTGGGAGTGATGATAAACTGAGCACTACAACCATGGAATTGGATGACCAATCCGATAAATAATGTATTAACAAAAGCAGGCACTTTTAAAGGGGAGCTGACTTGGAAACATCAAGCAGAGGTAGTTTCAAGAGACTCCACAGGAGTGGCACAAGCACGGGACCGTTGAAAGCTTAGGAGGGAAACAGGAGAGTTGAAGACTTCTGGACTAGTTTACAAAAAGATCATTCTTACTTGATAAACTGAGAACTTTGTGTATGGAACCAATCCCCCATCTCTTCTGCAGACAAGTGTTTACAGGAAGTCCCTATGGGATTCTAAGAGTCACTTTTTTATATGCCCTTTAAGTGCCCATTAATATTATTTGTTGCCGCAATTTCATTGTTAGATGTACCGATTACTATGTAGTACATCCTTGTACGTATAAATAACTTGATGAAATACACAGTACCTTGGGAGAGACAGGCAGAAACTGTCTGAAATATACTCCTGGCATGCGTGCATCGCGTGACATTGAACCGCCTGAAAGAACAGACTTGGTACAGGTTAGACACATTCTGCAAAATATACTCACTGTGCAGAACTTAGACATGGTCTTTATAGCTACTCAAACAGAGTATGGCTGAACATGCTCAGCAATGTACAGTGGAATAGGTGAGTACTTCAGGAGTAAACAGTACGGAAGCCTGTCTGCTCATTTTATGAGTCATACATCACCATTTCTCTAATTCCATTCTTTATGGGTATTCTATAGTCGAGCACAGCCCCATCAGCCATTGAAAAGGGGTACAGAGAGCCAAATGGAAAACAATACATATAGATTTGATTGTATGGCTAATAAAACCGCTTACGGGGCAAAATGATCAAAAAATATCATAAAACAGTATTCAAATTACTTAATATTTTGCATAGTGATAATCTATTGAGAGAACATTCGCATACATCCATAAATCCCACGGGCCTCATTTATGAAACGTGACGCATCACTGCGTGAAAACAGTGATGCGCCACTTTTCACTGCGCCCTCCCTGCGACTCCAGTGATGCGTCATATTTACAGTATGACGCATCATGTCGCAAGGAGTCACAGATACGTCAGTATTTCTAATGTATCTGTAGGCGCAAAAGTGACGCATCGCTGGAGTGTGTCACGAAAGTGACGCAACTCCAGCAATGTGTCCTTTCACATGGGGCAAGCCCCATGTGAAAGGGCCTGCGTCAGTCTTACGCCTGCTGTCAGGCAGGCGCAAGAAATTGACGCATTTGCACACTAAAAGTGGCGCAGTGAAATCTCGTAGATTTCACTGCGTCACTTCTACGGCCCTTTCTTGCGTCAAAACGCCCCCCTTGCATACATTATACCTGGCGCAGGTATAATGTGGCGCAGGGGTTTACAAAGTGACGCATCTACCTAGATGCGTCACTTTGTAAATATGGTGCAACATGGCGCATGTTTTATGCCACTGGTGCGTCACAAAAAGTGACGCACCGGCGGCGCAAAAGTGACGCAGGGGCTCATAAATGAGCCCCCACATATCTACAGATCAGCTGTGTAAATTAGCGGTTCAAACCTTGAATTAGAGCTTGCCTGATCCTTTTAGTGTTTAGCGGATAAAGATGTAGTCAAAGTCTTTTCCTCAGGAGACCTTTGGATGCTGACCATGTACACATTACATGTGGACTGGACTGCTTCTCTAGCCACATAATCTGCTACCTTGCGTAGGCCAGGCTTCTTTCCATTCTGAAATTAGGCCTGTGGTGGGAAAGGAGCGCATTCTGTAGGAGATAACTTTTAGTGTCAAGTGCAAAGAATTACATTTTTTCAAATATTGTTGTGACTTTGTTTGTAAGATGTTATTACGAACGAAGCGGGAGATCTTTTCGTTATCCATGTCTTGTTGGAAGGAGACGTTTTTCAAAGAAGTCGTTTACAAGTTTCTTGAATGCCGCCGGTGATAGGCTTTCCCACAGATTTGAAAGGTCAATTTTACCCAAGGCTGATTTCCAACATGTCAGGAAAGGATGGTGCAATTTAGGATTCACAATCTTGGCACAAACTAAATTACTTCAAGTGTTTTAGGGGCCTCTCTCAGATTACCGAAAAATCTAATAAAGGCTCCCTGCCTTAGCACCCCAAACTGCAGACAAATATGGGCATGAGAGGAGTTCTTCTGGATGGAGCCTAGACAGCTGCTTGCATGGGTTTGATTGTGCTTTTTCTAGCATTCATGGGTCTCTTTCTCTAAGTAGTTCTGTCCCACAGGTTAATGTAGGAGTACATTTGATATTCATAACCTTGAAGATTGGAGCAAGTGAGGACATGGTAATTTATTTTGTAGGTATCTGTTAGAAATTGGGTCTCTAGTTGGCAGAGGCACGCACTCTGTCCAAGTAGGGACAACAATCCTAGTCAGGGTAAGTCATGACACAACCTAAATTATCCTGCGCTCACCCTCTGGTAACTTGGCACAGAGCAAGTACGTTTAATTTAGAAGGCAATAAGTAAAGTATTTGTGCAATAACTTGCACAGTAACACAGTAAAAACACCACAAAGAATTTACAACAGTTTAGAAAAATAAACTATGACTTTAGAAATAAATCAAAAGGCCAAAACGACAAAAAATTCAACATGTAGAAGTTGAGATATGAATTTTTAAAGAAAAATACAATTTCTAGCAATAAGAAGCAAGTATAGCTGGAAAGGATACTTTAGGTCGCGCTTTACCGGGGCAAAGTCAAAGTTTGGGCTGACCACGATGGAGCACCAGCTGGCTACAGGACTCATGCAGGCACCAGTGATCAAAGTAGCTTTCCTGGTCGCAAGCAGCAACATGCGTCAACGTCGAGGGCATCAGGATGTATCTATCATCTACATGCAGTGAAGGTGAGGTGTCAGTTCCGAAGACTGGTGCCGGAGTTCAGAGGCGTTGAGCCAGTTTCGTGAGGATGTGTTGATCTAACCAAGCTGCAGTGGTGATATGATGTCTGTTGCAAGTATATGGGCCACTTCCAGTGAACCAGACACAGAAGCAGGGGTAGAGACATAAATATCCCTAAGTCTCAAGCAACAGGAGGCACGCCTACAAGACCTTGGAGATCACTTAGAGTGAAGGTAGAGTCAAGTTCTCCTTCAGCAGAGTCAGACAGCAGCAGGGCAACAAACAGAGGAGCAGGACAACAAACAGAAAAGTAGGCCTTCCAGATCAGCAGTCCAGTTGAGTCCTTTAACCAGCACAGCAGTTCTTCTGACAGAATTCAGTTACAAGTCCAGTAGTGTCTGATTTTAGGGGGTCAGAGACCCAGTACTTATTCCCAAATGCGACCTGACTATGTGAGCTGTGAAAATGAAACGCCACCAAGCTGGTGTAAAGATCTGACACAGTGCAGCATTTCTAGTAACCAGGTTTGGTAGCACAGGAGTAAAAGTGCTCACCTCTCAATAGGAACTCTGATAACTCATTCATTTCAGCCGAGCTGTCCATGCACATGTACTCCCGAACGCTGCTCCCCCAGGCTGTATGTGCTGCCCTGCAAAAGAGAAAATGACTTTACCCAATAGGATCAATGTGCTAAACAGGGAGACAGGACTCACATTTAAAAACAGCATTAACGCTTTCTAGAGATGCCTATTTTGGTGTACCAACCTGATCAAACACCTGATAAAAATACTACAAGGGTGTTGGAGGTAGGGAGTCCCACACAGAGCTGTATTCCTGACCACGTACTACTTTTCCCATTAAAGTCAATCTGGAATCAGGATTAGGAAGGTTTTCCTGAAACGTGCAGTAGTTTAGGTGGAAGCAGAAAGCAGTAGGAGGGTTGGTGAGCAGTCTGGCGATCTAAAGCATAAAACAATACTATAGCAACACTGAAATGGGCACATACTTCACTGGATTCAAGATGTGCTAGCTTGAATCTAGTGGCACAGTTAGCATTTGTTTCTTTTGCTTTTGTCGCCCTAAGTGGGAAGGGTATGCCCAGACGTGGTTCCCGTGCTCAATGAACCACACGATTCAAGCTGGCCTGGCTGATGAGAAGTGATGCCCCTAATCCGGTCCCAGGATACTTTTTTGTGGTCCAGGGAGGACCTGGCTTGGCAGTTCGGGCTGGACTGTTCCCATAAGGAGCAGGGTCAAGACTGAGTTGCATATGTCTGGATTCAAACAGGGGTGGTGTGGTGAGCAAAAGAACAATGGATTAAACAGAGATTTTTGTGCCTGGAGGTGAACGTTTGCATTGTTCAGCATTCAGTCCATCACTTGTTTCTTTTGCTGTTCTCAGGATAAAGGACACCCAATTTGGAAGAATTTACAGGATTATATTTGGGCTGATGCGGAGTCGCCAGATTACATGACCGCCATCTTGGCCAGCTAGCCATGACCCCACCCTTTCACCTCTGCTCTTGTTATTACCCTGGTATCCACTCTTGTAGTAACCCTGAGAGGGGAATTGGTGCAGTTTTCTGGTGAATGTGGCAGAGGATTCTGAAGTGAGCATCTTGGATATGCCACGAAGCTGTGAGCGCTGACTGGAGCCTCGAGTGGGCGGTGTTTGGAGGGCGCCTGTTCCGTTTGCCATATCTGTATCTTTTTTTAGTTTTTTCGAGCATCTCATCAACCTGAGAGACAAAGAGATGCTCACCATCAAAAGACACATTTAGTAAGAGCTTGTGCTCCTCTGGTTTAAACCCAGATACCCTCAGCCATGCATGGCGCCGCAAAAGAATGCTGGAATTAATGCCGCATGCGGCTGTATCTGCGGCGTCTAAAACAGATTGAATATTAGTATTCAAGATAATCTTTCCCTCTGCCTCTTATTGCTGACGACCTTTATTGGGGTACTGTTCTGGAAGATGTTCTACCAAATCTGCCATTTGGTCCCACTGAGTGCGGTCATATTAGGAGAGCAATCCAATGGAGTTGGCTATTCACCGATGAGTAGTGGAGTGTGCTACCGCCCTTTTTCCTTCCAGCACCTATTTTCTTGCTCTCCCAATCAGGTGGGGGTGCATCACCAGTGCTCTGGGTGCTGGAACGCTTTCTGGCAGGATGTACCTCCAGGGTGTCAGAAGGTAGCTAGCCACAAATATATAGAGGATCACTAGGGGAGGCTTTATATTTACTATTTACCCTAAGTGTGATCATTCTTGACTGGCTCCTTAAAAATCTCGGTGGCCGGTTTGAGGACCCCTTTCAGCACTGGAAGATACTGGAGTGTGTGTTGAGTGGAGGAGAGGGTTTTCAACAAGGAAATCATCTTTTTCTTGCTGCACGTGTAGCGTGACATTGTGAAATGTGGAAGCAGAGGATAATACCTCATGATATGCAGTGACATCATCTGGTGGGTAATGTTTAACAGGATACTAATCTGGGTCTGCGTCTGCAGGGGGTTCAATCTCACAATCATCCCAAGAGTCTGAGCCTTGCGGGTCATAAGGGAGTCGAGGACTGTTGCCGTTCTCTGAGTACAAAGAACCTCTAGGTGAGTGTTGTGCTGACGCCACACGTAACACAAGAGATATAGGAGGAGGAGGAAAGGAAGGTAAAGGAGGAGGAGGCAGTAGTGGAGAGGTAACACTGTTGTGCTTTTAAAGCCTCTTGGGAGGACCGGCATTGGTGAGTTGATGCCCTCCTCACAAGTCAATTTACCCTTGTGAGGAGTAGGGTCAGGCTGAATATATACCCTCTGTTGTCGAGCATCCAGATGTTCTGAAAGCCACTCTAGGATCGGCTGCCAAAAGTCCTTGGAAGCTGAAGTGGAAGGAGCAGTGGAAGAGGGCCTTAATGGGATGGATGGTCACCCATCAGTGTGTGCCAAGCACGATCTTGGCAGCAATTGCTTCAGATCACCCAGCCTTTTGTCAAACTCCACTCCAAAAATTCCAGTGCAAGATGCCTTGCCTCTGAAATCTTCAGCTCCATCCCTTTCGGCTCCAAGGGTGGTCAATGGTGCACCTCCGGATCCAGTGCCGAGACAGCAGATGAGACTCTATTCTTCGATGCCGAATGTGGAATTGGTGTCTGCTCCATCTCGGAATGCAGGTGTCGACCATGGCCAGTAGGCAGTGGCACACCAGATACTTCCTAGGCATGCAGGCTTGAAGCGGATGCCTCTTGGTGGTGAGTAGGGGGAGAATCAGTACTCACAACTATCGTTTGTTGCTGTTGGCTAGGCAGAGGTTGTTCAGCCTTGATATCCGTATTGCAGTCTGCTCTTTTTGGCGAGAAGGCTGGTTCCAATTCAACACCCGGAGCACCGGATTCTTCTATACCATACTCCTCATGCTTTGCATGTCTTCTGCTTCTCATCTGTGTGCCATGGTCGCTGAGGCAAGGAGACGAGAGCGTTGGTTGTGTCGAGTTTTTGTTCTTAGGGAACAGAAGACAAACCAAAAAGGAGATTGCAAACTTCATGAAGGTCGGACTTCGGGTACTTAGCGTAGCAAGTAGGATAGAATCGAAATGGAGTCCTTTGCATCACATTGTCGACCCAGACGGTGATAGTCTAGAGGTATGTCGCGGAGATGGAGTAAAAAAAAACATGACGAATATAAACCGGCGAAGAAAGAAACGAGTTGTACACGTCTGAGCTCATCACTATATGGCAGAAGACTGCACAGCATGTGTACTTACATCTACACATGCCACAAACATTAAGGTTATCTACTGTAGATCTGGTGCAGAGCAACAGTTAAAAATTAAAACAACTTACACATTCTTCGAGAAATTCTCAGAGGGCAGCAGCATCCTCAGCGCATCTCAATTAGATCAGGCTGTTGCTATTGTCCACAAAAGATCATACAAAACAATGGCTAGCACTTCATGGACCCTTCCTAGGTGGGGAAAGATGCCTACAGCATATGAAAGAAAAAGAGGATGATGAAGGAACTAGAACACACTTGCCTTAAATGCTATCAGGAACTTTCTCAAAGTGTACTGCAAGATCTATACACTCATGACTCCTTGTGGTGCTTTGACAGCACACACAAGCCAACAAATATATATATTAGAAAAATCTTTGATTTGTCTGTACATTTCTAGACAAATGTAAATAGTGTGATTTGCCTTCCACCTTTTATTTTGTGGAAATAGAGAACCTATCAATTATTTAACAAAAATCTTAAAGGAGCCCTTACCAAGTTACTGATCCAGTTCCAGAGCCAAAGTCCAGCAGCGTCTGTGGTGCAAAATCTGGCACCCGCTTTTTAATCTGCACAGTAAACAAGCACAGCAGTGAGACATACTTTTATTACCTGATCGTTATTACTTGATTAGAATTATCAGGCCAGCTAGTGGTACATCTGCAACATGCACGGTCCCTGATCTGAGTTCCTGCTGCGTGTAAAAATGTCATAGAATAAACCATAAAGTGCACTAAACTATAGAACTAGACCATGTAACCCAAATAACTAAGAAATTAGAACTCCTATATTACACAACACCATGCAACAGTCTTGTTTGACTCCTGTGCAGTAACCTTGTTGCTCATTCCTCAAAGGGCAACAATCTTTTCCATGAGCAACAGGCTCAGTCAGTAGCTGTATGTATCAAAGTCCTCATGCGCTGTACTGTGTGTAGCAAACCATCAAAAACTTAACTCAGCTCACAGACAAATTATGTAACAATGAGAGGCCATAGTGAGGGAGACCAGAAGTCAGGCAGGGAGAGGGCAGATGAGCTAGACAGACTAATTGACAGCATTGGTAAAGTGCAACACACCCAAATGGGTTTCATGGTGGTGGTCTTCTACACCAACCAGCCATCAAGTACTTCCAGAAGGTAAAGAGTGAGATATAGAGCCAAACATCCTTACATAAGCTGCAGTCTAGACAATCCTCTATAGAGAAGAAGCACCCACCACGAGACCAGAGATTATTACAAGGAAGGAAAAGCTGTAAATGGGCACAAGGATTTAGGCATTGGGCAAAGAAGAGGCAAACCATTCTAAAGTAGATGTGGTCTGCCACCAGCAGAGTGCTATGCAAGTGTAGGACACATGGTCTCTTTCTGAGGCCAGTAGTAGCTCCGAGGGCTGCTATGGGTTCTTTAAGCAGACACCGCACCACATCAGAGACATGGGTCTAAAAGCCAAATGCGTGAGAATCAAAAGGCTGAGAAAACCTATCATAGAAAACCACTATGGCATGGATAAAACTACCAAAGGCAGAAAGGAGAGCTGACTGACCCAGAACACACACAAACGTTGACTGCTCCAGAGTACAGGACATTCTATGACATATAGACACCTATATAACCAAATTGCATTTTGTTATTAGATGCTCCCTTTCCCCTAGCAACACAGTGTATTTTGAGCCCATGTGTTAAGACCAGCACTTCCTTTGGTCATTTCTGGTAGGACTAGGAGGCAGCTGCCTGCAGTGGCACTGAACACATCACACATATGAGAGAGAGAACTTTACTAAACTGCACAGGGAAGAACTAAAGGACTTGCTAAGAAACAAGCAATTTACAGGTAACACTGCTTTTGGATTTTGATATTTGTTGTTAATTCACATGCAGTGCATCCCCCAGCTATTTAGTGGTCAGGTCTGTAGTTGTAATTCGTTTCCACATACTTACAAATTGTTGGATATGATCACAAGCATTCCTGTGAAGAAACCCACTTAAAACACATCCCTATTGCTGTTTTACATTATTCAAAGAAGAAAAAGGGCTAAGGAAATTAGCAATGGTCCAAGACAATGGCCTAGACAAGAGAACAAATAAGAGAGAGTGGCACCGCCGCACCAGTCTACTGAAACTAGAACAGCATAACTAACAAGGACCAGAACACCGGTCTCAGCATCCACTGACTGGAACACAGCAACAACATCCCCAAAGCCTCACCAAGATTTTCAACAATTGGATCACCTCCTGCATGGACTCCCTGCCCCTCCTCAAACACAGCAATACAACAGGATGAAGGGGAGCCACAGCGAAAAACAGGAGCACAAATGAAGAATAAGTCAGGACAATGCAGACATGAGAAGTTTAAATCCACCTTGAGACACTGCCATCAAATGATCCCAAGTACCAAATGTGCAGATGCATCAAATGTGCAGACGCATCAATTCCAGCAAAGAAATCACGACCATTGGGAAAAACTTCTCTTCGCCATCAGCCACCTCCAACTCGATCACTCCCTCGCGGGACCTCCTCAACAATCTGTCTTCAATTCTACTGTCTCAAATTGTGGATGTAGAAGAGCAGGCTATTTATTTTGCCTACAGGTCCTTAAGGGGTCCGGAATGCAACTATTCGATTGTTGAAAGGGCATTGGCCTGTTTCTGGGCCGTTAAACATTTCAGTTTCTTCTTATGGGGCATGCCTTTAACAATACGAACTGAGCACAATCCTTTAATCTCAGATTTGTCCAACAAAGAGGTTGAGTGAGCCTTGCCACATATTTCCATGTGATAGTTAGGACAAGAAGGTTACAATTTTAACCTGGAGCATAATTCTGGCCCCAATTATTCTGCTGCAGATTGCCTCGGAAGGTTGCCCCTCAATAAAAACTCAAGACTGTGATGGGAATGACAACTTAAGTGACATAATCCTCAATATATACAATTGTGGAGAAGATAAGAGGTAATGGAAGGAGGGAGTACAAAATGATTCGACTCAAATCAAAGTTAGAGAGTATAATTTGAAGGTGTGGCCCAAACAATTTAACCTTCGGGTGACATTAGGAGATACTGGGAGGTGAGGAATGAGCTGAGTGTGGTTAATGACAAACTAATGAGACTAGATAAGATGGTTCCTCTTTGCATTCTGTGGAGCAAACTAGTGGATACAGGCCATGGAGGGCACTTGGGCAGAAATCTAATCAAGAGTAGAATTTACACCCAGTGCTGGTGGCCTGGGCTAGACTTCATGCTTGAGAAAAAAGTGAAAAACTGAACCAGCTGCACCAACAGTGATAAAGTGATTCATACAGCCACCCCAGAGTCCAAATGACCTCCCCAGTAAAACCTGGGGTAAAACTGTCTCCTGACATGCTGGGGCCCGTTGAGAGTTTTGGTTTAGAGATTAAATATATCCTTGTTGTGATGGACTACCACTCTAAGTGAAACAAAGAAGATTCTTTTACTTCATTTAAGATTCCAATGTCAACATATGTCTCATTAGGGCAGCCTTAAGTTGCCAGGCTGCCTCCGATCCTTGTGCAAACCTTCATTATTAGATGTGCCTCCCTGCTGCTTGTGTGCCTTCCCTCTCAGTAACCATCTCCTCTCTCTTTTGCCTTTTCCCTCTTTAGACTGTGCTATTCGCGGAGCTATGCTCATGAAGGTAAATAATCTTCATCAGATAACAGGTGGTGGGGAAATGTGAGGGAGTGGAAACTGATACAAGGGATGGAAATGTTTTCCTGTCTTGTAGCTCTTTTTAACCTCTCCTATCCCCTAGGTATGGCAGGGAGATATTTCGGGATATTACCTCATTGGCATGCTTACCTAAGCTGCTGCCAGTGATATGTGTTCTTCCGCAGAGTGGCCATCACCTTTTGCTTCAGCACCTCTTCCAGTGCATCTTCACTCTCATCAGCCTGCAACACTAAATTGATAACAGAATTGAGAAATGAAAGAGATTATGCTAACTACATTTATTATCTAAGCTCATGAGCAACAGGGTTAGACTCCAAGCTCATGGTTTGTCTTGAGGGCCTGGGACTGAATGCCACTTCCAGGACAACAGTGTCCAGCATCATGTCAGCACTGGCCAGTGCCCAGATCATCATCATCTGTCCCATACACTTCACATAAAGAAATGGAGAAGAGAAATGGGTAGAAATAGCTTAGGTGTAGTGACCTGAATGAAGAGACTGAAATTTCTGTCACAATATAGAGGGACAGATATCCCATCATTTCACTTTGCTCTTAAATTCCTTCTCAAGCACTGTATTCTCAGGGGTCTTGATTCAGGATCTCTAGCCCATACCTAAAATACTATCTTTTCCCTTTCTTTGTGCCCATCTTGTGCAGATCAGTGCATCTGTTCCCCTATAGGGGAATTATCCACCTCGATACTCTCACTGAAGATGATGTTTAACCAGGACAGATCTGCAGGGCCCATCTTGCTGGACCTATCTGAAGATTTTGTTATGGCTGACAACTCTTATAGAGACTCTTGGTCGGATCAGTATCAAGGTCTCAGTAGCAGATTGCTTCTCTTCTTTCCTAGCGAGCCAGACCAAAGTGGTTGTCCTTATGTGCCTATTTTGTCCCCTCCCTCTGCAGTCTAAATTGGGGTCCCCTTGGGCTCTTCTTGATCTTCCATGTGTTGTTTCTGTTCCCTGATATCTTTGATTAGGTCTTTTAGTACTATTGCAATTTTATACACTTATGGTACAGAGCTTATCATTATACTGAACTCTGCCGCCTCTAACAATTTGTCTTCAAAGCAGTTAGCACTGTGTCACATAATGCAAATAAAGAAGAGATCATGCTATGTTGGAACCACTCAAAATGTTGTCCTCGCCCCTTTGGTCTTGGTCCATTGGCAATTCTATTCCCATTGCAACAAAAGATAAACCTTGAGGAGTCTTAGTTGAGCAGGAACTATCTCTGTCAGCCCAAATTAATTTGGTTGTCTTGTCTTGCTTCCATATTTTGAAATGAGTGAAAACGATCCTCCCTTTTTAGGTCGAGCCTAGACAGCGCATGCGCTGTCGCAAGACCTGGAGTAAGCAGTATACTGGCGTGTAATTCCACCTACCGCTTGCCGTTGGCTAACTCCTCCGTTGCTCTTTTTTCTTGGCTCTGAATAGGTTAGCTGTTCTGATACATCACTTCCGTTGTATCGGAAGCAGCACCGACCAACTATGGTTTTGTTATGCAGTAAAGTGTCTAGGTCTTTCGTTTGGGACCATTTATTCTGTTTTGTGCTTACGGTATTTTATCACAACAGCGCCAAGCAGTGCACCCGGTTTCATGTGCTTTTTTTTTTTTTTACATGTCGCCCGCTTCATGGGCCACCATGCACATATCTTAAATATGCACGGGCGCTGCGCTTTATAGTTTAGGGCTAGCGCTGTGCCCGCTTTCATCATTATTGTCGGCTGCGTCTCGTTTTTTCCTTTCGCAGGTATACTCTGGTGTTCCTCGTGCGAATGGTAAATGCGTATTAGCCGAATATTCTCTTTGCTGTATGTTTACCTTGAGGTCTTTCACCGAATGCAAATTGACATTATACCCACATTTCTATAGTATTTTATTGCCACGGTCATGATGTGAGGACTTTTTCAATGCGCCTAGTGTGAAAGGGGAAGCATATTACTGCAAAGAGGCATCATTGTGCCGGGAATGTATAAACAGCAGAGAATAAAGGAGTGACATGTTCATAATGGAAACAGAAAGCTCTTCATTTTGCCCCAATTGTCTGTCCTTCCTTCACAAACAACGTGCCTTTTTTCTCCCTATCAATACAAAGTTCTTTTTGGCAAAATGAAGTGCATTTATGCTGCCTGAAAGGGGCTTTTAAGTTGAGCCGTGCCCACACAAAAGGGAAGGCAGTGGCGGAGCCCTGAGAGCCGAAGGAGCAAAAGTTGGTTGATGTTCATTCCTCGATGCTGGTGAAGAGGAAGGTGGGGGCAGACGAAGCCCCACATCATTTTGTACGGCAGTATAATCGGCTATGCACACTTATGCGCGCACTTGCGCACACACATGCACACAATCCACACTCACACAAGAAGCACAACATAAACAACGCAAATACACCCACAAAAAAACAAGAATGTGCACACATATAGACACAACACACACAATCACATCACACAAAATAAAAACACACACACACACACCACAGCACACACACAGCAGCACACACACCACAGCACATATAGTCACAGCAGACATTCCCAATATTTGTTCTTGGCTGTGAGTTGATTTTGCCCCCTTTCGTTCTCCATCTCTTGCCTGCTCACAGAGGCGCTGGAGAACAGCACTTGGCCTTATTAAATGGGGCCCTTCCAATCGGAGGCAGGCTTGGGGGAGAAGGATAGTCCCTGGTAATATTGACAACGTTTTCATTTCTGGTCACCCAATGAACTGCAATCATACGGTGCGCAAGAGCAGAAGAGTTGGGAAGAATGGCCGCGGAATGAGGAGCTGTGCCTCCCGAAGAGCCTATATGCAGCGCACATCAGCCCCGATGTGTTCTTCTCTGACAATAAAGTGCCAGTTTCAGCACTTGGCCGCACACAGCAAGCGACAGGCCAGCTGTAGTCTTTAACTCGGAGTGAAAAGCCATTCAAAGACCTTTTAGGTGGAGCCTAGACAGACCTGGAGCAAGCAGTATACTGGCGTGTAATCCCGCCTGCGACTTGCCGTTGGCTAACTCCTCTGTTGCTCTTCTTTCTTGGCTCTGTGTTGCTTGGTGGAGGTTAGCTGCATGAGCCAACGGTTTGAGATATGAGGCGGTGGAGGGAACATTTAGGAATAAATGACTGGTGGGCTTCCTTTACCAGTGTATAGCTACTAACACCCACCAACAGTCCCCCATCTTTATTGGAACATTCCAAAACCTCAATATAGGAAACATATTGTAGGTTTGTATATCTGTGAATGCCTGTAAGACTAGCTGGCATGGCATGATAGTTGTTTTCCACAAAGGGTGGTTCTACTGTGCAGTAAGAAAACGAGCATTTGCTATGCAATAGGTCACGCATTTACAAGAGTTTGAGCTATTGGCATCGTAAATACCAATGCCTTTTATTTCTGTATTTTATAAACCTGCAAGCAGTGCGTAAACATGCACTTTGTACTTGAATCGTTTCTTACGAGAAGCGACGCTGGCAGTAACTATGCCTCTTTTACTGCCAGCCTTCCTTTTCGTAAGCAAGGACTATAAGTCCAAAGGGCGTGTTTATGCACTGCATACAGCTTTACCAAACACATAAATAAAAGGCATTGTCGTTTACAATAGCAATAGCTCAAACTCTTGCAAATGCGAGACCTATTGCATTGCAAATGCTTGTTAGCTTAGGCAGCTGCCTAGTGTCAGTATGCACCCTACCTAATCTGGATTATTGAAACACCTTATATCTAGTCCTGGCAGATTCCTCCTTGGTGAAGTTACTTACCGTCTGTAACAATATATCTGTAAGAAACATTAGTTAGTTAGATTCCTTACCTTAGAATATCCCCAGGCGTCAGGCTGGATACGGAAAGATTTTTCGTCAGCAATACCCTTGCGCGCCGCTAGGCGTCGTCTGCGGCTCCGCGTCCGTCGTCGGCGGCGTGATCGCCGGGATGACATCGGAGTACTTAGACGCCGCCCTCACGCGCTGACGTCACTTCTTGTACATAGCTTTCTGAGCCAGGAACGCAGAGCCATGCAAGAAACCGACACTGGTGCCATGAATCTAGGACCCTGAAAGGGATGACCTTAACCCTAGATATCAGTTCGCAGAATGGGGAGGATGGGTGGGGCGGTAAGGGATCTAACTAACTAATGTTTCTTACAGATATATCGTTACCGAAGGTAAGTAACTTGTTCATCTGAAAGAAACACGTTAGTTAGATCCCTTACCTTACAATAGATACCCCAGCAATACCAACACCGGCGGTGGGTCTGCGAATCAAGATCACACCAGGAAGTCCTGGAGAACGGAACGGCCAAAGAAGCCATCTCTCCGGACTTGGCTGTCCAGGCAGTAATGCTTAGCAAACATGTGCAGCGAGGCCCATGTTGCTGCCTGACAAATGTCCTGCAGAGGGACTCCCCGTCCCAGAGCAGTAGTAGCCGCCATGGCCCGAGTGGAATGGGCCCTCAGCCCCACAGGAGGTTCCTTCTTAGCCAAGGAATAACAGGCCTTATTGCACAAAACGACCCACCGAGAGATGGTCCGCTTGTGCACTGCCCACCCCTTCCTAGCGCCCACGTAGTCAACGAAGAGTTGGTCGTCCACCCGGAACTGTTTTGTGTGGTCCAGAAGAAGGAGAGCACACGTTTTGGGTCCAGACGGTGGAGCCTCTCTTCCTCTTTCGAGGGATGCGGAGGCGGAAAGAAGGTGGGCAATGTAACAGACTGGCCGATGTGAAAGGCAGTTACCACCTTAGGGAGAAAGGAAGGACGAGTCCTGAGAACAACCTTGTCTGGATGGACAGAGAGGAAAGGAGGGTTAGAAGAAAGAGCCTGGAGCTCATTCACCCTTCTTGCAAAGGTGATTGCAACCAGGAAAGCAGTCTTAAGAGTCAGAAGACGAAGAGGGCAATTATGAAGTGGTTCCAAAGGAGCGCACATCAGGTAGGTTAACACCAGGTTCAAGTCCCACTGAGGCATTATGAAAGGGACAGGAGGAAACATATGAGTAATGCCTTTAAAGAATCTAGCAACAACAGGGGATTTGAAAAGAGAAGGCTGATCAGGAAGCCGTAAGAAGGCAGAAACAGCTGAAAGATATCCCTTGAGGGTGCCCAGAGCAGAGCTCTGCTGGGCCAGGGAAAGAAGAAAGAGGAGAACTTCAGAAAGAGGAGCGGAAAGGGGATCCACAGCCTTTGCTGTGCACCATGCCACAAATTTGTTCCACTTGCAGGCGTATACCGTTTTAGTGGAGGACGCCTGGCTGCCAGAATGACATCACAGACTTCCGGAGGCAAGTCAAATGGCATCAACTGTCGCCGCTCAATCTCCACGCATGGAGGTGGAGGCTGGACAGGTTCGGGTGGAGGACCGTCCGCTGCTGCTGTGACAGAAGGTCCTCCTGAAGAGGCAGTAGAATCGGGGGATCGATTGACAGACTGAGTAGCTCGGGATACCAGTATCTTCGTGCCAAATCCGGTGCCACAAGGATGACTTGGGCCCAGTTGCGCCTGATCTTCTTCAGCAATCTGGGCAGAAGTGGTATAGGCGGAAAGGCGTACAACAGACCGCAACTCCACTTGCGACGAAAAGCATCTCCGAGCGAGTGCCGCCTTGGAAATTCCAACGCGCAGAAGTGATGACATTGTGCGTTCTCTTCGGTGGCGAATAGATCTAACAAAGGCTCTCCCCACTGCCGAAAGAGGCCTTGCACCACGTCCGAGTTCAGACGACATTCGTGATCCATCATGCACCGGCGGCTGAGTGCGTCCGCCCTGGCGTTCAAAGAGACTGCCAGGTGTTGAACCACCAGGGAGATGCCCTGATGTTCCAGCCATGTCCAGAGGCGCTGAGCCTCCTGACAAAGGGTCCCCCCGCCCTGTTTTTTGCAATACCACATGGCTCTGGTGTTGTCCGTGAACACCTGCACTGCACTTCCCCGTACAGAGGGAAGGAATGCCTTCAATGCAAGCCGGATCGCCCGCACCTCCAATAGGTTGATATGGAGCCGGGACTCCGCCGGAGACCAGAGGCCTCTGATCTCCGCCTCTCCCATGAGGCCCCCCCATCCCAGGAGGGACGCATCTGTCACCACCACATGCTCCGGTTGGGGTAGGGAGAGGGATCTGCCTCTGACCCAATCGTAGTCTGTGAGCCACCACTGCAACTGTCTTGCAGTGCCCTCCGAGATCAGGACGTGGTCGGACAGGTTGCACCGATGTTGAGCCCACTGGAACTTCAGGTCCTACTGCAGAGCCCGCATCCGCCACATGGTGTGATGTACCAGCAGGATGCAGGAGGCCATCAGACCCAGCAGCCGCAGCACCAACCTGACCAAAACTCGGGATAAAGGCTGAAAGATCGGAATCAGAGCCTGAATATCCCGATCCCGCTGTTCCAGAGGATAGACCCGAAACTGCGCCGAGTCCAGAACTGCTCCCATGAAAAGGAGCTTCTGGGAGGGACTCAGATGCGACTTCGGCACGTTGATGGAGAACCCCAGCAAATGCAGGAGGTCGGCCGTAGTCTGGAGGTGGGAGACGACTGCCTAGGGTGAGCCCGCCTTAAAAAAACAATCGTCGAGATAGGGGAAGACTGGAACCCCTAATCTGCGCAGATGAGCTGCGACCACCGCCATCACTTTCGTGAACACCCGAGGGGCACTGGTGAGGCCGAAGGGGAGCACGGTAAACTGAAAGTGCTCGTGGCCTACCGTGAACCGCAGGTAACGCTGGTGGGCCGGCAGGACGGGGATGTGGAAATATGCGTCCTGCAAGTCCAACGCTACTATCCAGTCTCCAGGGTCTAGGGCAGCCAGAACCTGAGCTAAGGTGAGCATCTTGAACTTCTCCTTCCGAAGGATGGCGTTGATGATGCTCCTGAGGTCCAAGATAGGGCGTAGGCCCCCTTTGCCCTTCTTAGATACCAGAAAGTAGTGGGAGTAACAACCCCGACCTGCTTCTGGGCCAGGAACGCGCTCGATGGCCCCCTTGACCGAGGGCCGTAACTTCCTCCTGCAGAAGTTGCATGTGATCCCCCGACATGCAGTGGTACTGTGGTGGCATGGCTGGAGGGGTCGCCTCGAAGGGGATGGAGTAGCCCCTTCAGACGATTTGCAGCACCCACCTGTCTGACGTGATGGTACGCCAGTGGAGCAGTTGATGGTGAACTCTGCCTCCCACTGGCGTGGAATGGGCCTGAAAGGTCGGACTAGGAACACTTTGAGGCAGATGCTGCTGGGGCAGATGTGAGCTGACCAGCTTTCTGTCCTCCTGCTCCGCCTCGGAGGAATCCACGTCCGCGACCGCGTTGAGGCTGGTTCCGCGGCCTGTGGCTAGACAGACGTGTGGGGGCGCCCCTTCCTTGGCCACGAAAGGGGCTCAAAGCGGAAGTTTGGGGGCACGGGGCAGAGAGCCCAAAGGACTTGGCCGTAACCCTGGAGTCCTTAAAGCGCTTCAGCGCACTATCCGCTTTGTCACCAAAAAGGCGACGGCCATCGAAGGGCATGTCCATGAGGGTGCTCTGGACATCCCCGGAGAAATTTGTGGATCTCAGCCAGGCGTGGTGATGAATCACCACCATCGTCGCAATCGCCCTACCTAGCGAGTCCGTGGTGTCAAGCCCACATCGAATCGAGTACCGTGCTGCATCCCACCCCTCAGCAAGAGCCTGGGCGAGCCGTGTCCGGGTCTCCTACGGACACTGGGGCAGCATGTCCGCCACCGTTTCCCACAAGGAGTGGGTGTAACGGTCCAAAAGGCACGCAGTATTAATAGACCGCAACCCCAAACTGAGGGAGGAAAACAGCTTCTTCCCAAACTGTTTCAACCTTTTGGATTCCCGATCCAGAGGAGCAGACGGGAAGGCGGTCTGAACGTAGAGGCCTGGATAACCAGGCTCTCAGGGGTGGGGTGCACCGACAGAAAGCTGGGGTCACCCGGTGCAGAGCAGTGGCGCCGGGCCACGTTCCGGTCCACAGGAGTGACTGTGGAGTGCTTGGACCAGGTGCCCATCAGAACATCAGTCAGTGCTTCATTGAACTGTAGTAGAGGCTCCGAAGAGCTTACTGGCAGTTGAAGCACTTCAGTGAGGAGGTTAGTCCTCACAGCCACTGCAGGGAGCTCCAGATGAAGGGCTTCGGCAGCCCTGCGCAGCACCACAGAATAGGTTGCACCCTCCTCCGTAGCCACGGAGGGAGGAAAGATGAAGCCAGTGTCAGGGGAGGTGTCGAGACCACTGGCATCCCCCAACTCTTCTGCCCAGTCCTGATCAAACTGGCACTGCGGTGCCAGAGGGTCCTCACACCCCTCCCAGTCGTCTCCGTCATCCGACTCCTGGTAGACAGGTTGAAAGGACAGAGCCGGGCAGTAGATAAATTGCTCATCCATCGGCACCAGAGACGGCGCCGCCTCTCCGACGCCAGACCGGGGCTGAAACTGGGGACGACGTCGTCCGAAGACGGCGCCGGGGGCGGCACCATAGGGGTCGGCTCCGGCGGAGGGGTCGTAAGGTTAACCGGCATCAACCGGGATCCAGGTCTGTGGCGTCGGGACCGAAGTCGACGACTTTGCCGGGGCCGGAGCCGTCGGCTCGCTAGGCCTCCCAGTCGGACCTGCGGGGCCGGAAGGCGCACCGGCAGGCCTCGACGGTGGAGCGAGACTCCTCATGGCCACGAGGAAGTCCCGGATCTCGCCCGGAGTCGCATTAGGCCCAGGGACCAGAGGGTATGGGGCTGGATGCGACTCCTGAGGCTCCTACAGAGCTGCGTGGGTGGTGCCACCCAAACCCTCACCCGAGTCGCGCGACCGGCGAGGGGAGTCAGAAGAGCGATGTCGCTTCTTCGACTTCTTTTTACTGTGCCTCGACTTACCTGAATGCAAGGACTTCGAACCCGATGAGCGATGATGGCTGCGGCTCCGCGACTGGTCCCTCGACCTCCTCCTCGACCGGGACCTCGAGCGGTGCGGAGCCGACTACCGGACCTCGAGGAGCTTGCAGGACCACTCCCGCCTAGCCTTCGAGGTCAAGGCCCGGCAATCAGGGCACGACTCGGCATCATGGTCGACCCCAAGGCAGTAGAGACACCGACGGTGGTGATCCGTAACCGACAGTCGGTGACAGGCGTCGCACGGCTTGAAACCGGGCATCTCTACCGGCACCAGGAGTCGAGGTCGACTCGAAAGATGAACCAAAAAAGTTCAAAAACTTTAGTCAAAAAGTGACTGAAGGGTATGCTCTTCCCGGATCTGTGTTTACTGGCGCAGAAAAAAGAAGAACTGACGTCAGCGCCTGAGGGCGGCGTCTAAGTACTCTGATGACGTCATCCCAGCGATCACGACGCCTACGACAGACGTGGAGCCGCAGACGACGCCTAGCGATGCGCAAGGGTATTGCTGACGAAAAATCTTTCCGGATCCAGCCTGACACCTGGGGATATTCTAAGGTAAGGAATCTAACTAACAGATGTACGGGTAATCTATGGACTCCATAAATTTCACATGTGACTTATTCTAAGATTATGCTCCACTGGCTTCCAACTAAACAGTAAGTGATGCTTAAAGCTCTTGGTATTATAGGATTTTCAATCAGACAGAGACGTGCTTACTTGCTGGTTCACGCATTATTTTCTACTAGACCACCACACTCTAGTTCACAGCTTCTTTTCACACTCCCACATATAAACTTTTCCAGTCTTGTGGGCCATTCGCTACGGTTTTTTGGCCCCCAATGGGGAAATAACTTACCTACTTGCCTTAAATGATCTCTTCCCATTTCTCCCTTAGGACGATCCTAAAACCTTTTCATTTTGTAGAGGTCTATCCCTATTTATTTATTTGGTTAGATTGGGTACAATGACTCATCAACACAAGCATTAAAAATTAAAACAAGATAAATTATATACAACGAATATCAACATAAAACTACATAGGTGGTGCATAAAGCCGTAAGGATAAAGTCACAGAGGACCTTTTATAGCAGGCAGACTGTAAGAATTTAGCCAATGCAAATTCCAGACGAACACGGAGGTTAGTTGAATAAATCCTTAGAACCACCTTTCATTAAACAATTTCCAGGTATCGGCATAAGGGAACAATCCACTTAAATCTTAATTTGCAGTACGACCCACAAAAAATAAACAAAATGCTCCTCACTAACAGTTGAGTGAATACAAGCTGGGCAAAGAGAGGGACTGGGTCAAGAGGAGACTATTTGGAAGCAAAATAAGCCAAAGAAAGAATACCAAGCCTTAATTTAGAATAGAATGCTCTGGTTGTCAAAGGGTTATTGGTATTCAAAGGTTTCTCAAGGAAAATATAACTCAAGCTATCTGAGAGACAATGGTATTACAGAAGGAACTGCAGATGATTGTATAGTCCCTTCTGTGATATTGAAAACGCTGGCACACAGTTAGCGCTAGCTTCTCATGAGAAGGTGTTCTCTCATTTGCATGGTGTGTGGCCCCGAGAAACAGTGTTTCAAAAAAAGTGGTGCACTGTGAGTGCGCCTCCCAAAGGCAGCCGTCTGTAGGGGTAACGCGAGTCCCTTGGTCTCCAACCTTAGACATTACTTTGAAGGCAGGTGCAACCACTCATCGCATGTATGTTGTTTTTTGCAGTTGTTTACAGGGTTATGTACAATTTTTTGAAAAACGTATGTCTTGTTGTGTATCGTGAATAGTTATTTGTTGTGTTATGGTTATATGTATATACACTGCTTTTAGTACCCCAGTTCATGAGTTTGGGGATTCGCTTTGTAAAAAGATTAATAAATAATACTTTGAAAGTCTTACCAGACCAGTAACCAATCAATAAGCTTACTGGCTAAGGTAGACATCTATTGATTCCCACATGTGACCAATTTTTCTGTTTCATTGAGTTCCTGCCCAGTCCAAGGGGGAGTAGTAGGGCTAACCCCTATTGTTATATACAAGCTACCCAGGGTTAAGCACAGGTTAATTTAGTGACAGTTTGTGGTTCACTCTGCAAGAGATTCTGGCTGTTGTTTGATAAGGGCAGACAGCCCAGTCAACCAACAACCCAATTTCTCACATTGGTCAATACACAATTTGGTCCCAACCGCACCTGAGCACTATTATCTGCGTAAAACTGCGTAAAACTGGATTATATTGTAGAGTAAATCTGATGGTACTCCCATGTTTTTGATAATCTCACAGAGTTTAGACCGAGGGATAAGGACAAGGGCGGCCCACAGATCCACAAATACCACATAGAAGTAGCTACGTTCAATAGCAATGATTTTCCACTTGTTTAACAGAAAGTGTAAAACTTGCACTACGGTGTTAACCTTTACACTGAGACCTTCGTGGAAGTGCGATACTATCTGATTTTCCTCCATCCCCATGTTTGGAAGTGTGATACTTTCTGATTTTCCTCCATCCCCATGATAACTTATCTAATACTGATTTACTGAATACGTTTTGAAAGTTAGTGCAAATCGTGGGACCACTCTACTCTTGATACAGCCATTTACTTTCATGTCATAAGTGTAAAGATATGTATCGCATACACAGCATTGGGGGTTAACCTCAAGTGTCATTTGTTGACCTGTGGGACAACAGCTGGGGTTCTCAAGAGAGTAGCTTGGCTGTGGAATGCAAGTAAATAGGAGGTGTCCTATCATGCAAAAATGTAATACAACAAACATCATATGCGAACTGATGGCCCAAAAAGCAAGGGAAAAAAACCCAGAACCAGACCCCTTTCCCCCCGAAAACACCCCACTCCATACTTTCACCCCAGAAACATCTGTCGCCCCCTCAGCCCAACAAGAACTAGGTGCGAGTAAAACTAAAGTCTCTCATTGTGACCGGTTCAGGAATATCATACAAAGGTTGAACTCCTGCACTGTTTTCTCTAGCTCCAAAATAGAACCCTCTGCCTAGGAGATCCTCTCAGAGAAGCCACAGTGGTACCGGCATAAAAAAGAGACCCTGATTGCAACCTCCCTGATCTTAGATTAAAGTGCCAAGCCAGAGGCCTGACTGGCCTGAAAAATAGTCGCAGAATCTTCTGTTCCCGTTGGCCCAGTGGACCGATCACTGACTTCTAGCAACTCATGGGGCCTCTAAGTTAAGCTGTGAATAATCAATTTTGCTTTGCGCTTCGGAATGGTGGGTTTTTCCCATTTCATGGTTTGGGGCTCCCGTCCAGAGGTGCTACAACAGCAAAAGTAATCACAGTGGCCGGTGAATTTAGAGTGCAACAGGTTGGAGGAACATATGTCAAACTCAGGCTGCCAGTGCTTGCACCCCACAATAGTTAGTAGGAGTGGGGGAGGAGCTAGGAGCCTACATGAGATAGCAACAGGTCAGCCATGTCTGAAAACAGTGGTGGGGACTACATCTGCTGGTCCACAGCCAGTTGGCACCACAGTTCTCCAAGGTGAGGAGAGCATGTGTAGCTGAAGATTACCTCAGAGATACACCATCCAAGGAGATACAGTGGTCCATGCTGCAATACCAGAGGGACTGCACACGTCCCCCCCGAGGAACAGTAGATGGCAGACACTCGCAGGCTGACACCACTATAGGCTGTTTGATGTCTACTCGGGTCTATGGGTTGCAACTCAGGCGAGTCGAGAATGGTGCGTGGAGTCCCTTAAAATCTGCGTCTGAGATCACATCTGGGTCCAAGAATTACGGCGGAGCCAGGCCACGAGGCAGGGCGAAGTCATCTCTCCATTGAGTCCCCAGGAGCAGGCAGCATGTGGGGTAGGGGGCATGGGCCAAAAACGCAGGCTCCAAGACACAACACCCCACTGGCCACCTCACCGGTCACACTAACGCCCCTAGCAGGTTGTGCTCGCCATCTTGGTGCCGCCTCATTGTTCCCTGTAGGATGCTCGTCCGGCCTCCATTGTAATCAGGGCCTAAGTCTCTAAGCTGGAAGTGAAAATCCTACAGCAGAGCAAGATTGCAGGCGGTGTCTACAAAGTCCACTAGAAGCTGTGTAGATGTTGAATGAGATATTGCTGAAGCTGTTTGTTTTGACAGAAAAAACTCAGAGCAGGAGTAATTCAAATTTCGTGTCCTTGCGTCGGACATAGTTTTTGTGCTTTCGCACCTACCTTTAGACCAACCCTTTTTTATTGGTACTGTACTTATTCTTGGATCATTTTGCCTTAAGTTTAAAAAATGTATATCCACTGTCCTCCTACAGAAGTTTTTGTCATTCTGGTGTCAATTTACTCGCAAAATGTTTCTCTGTTTATTGTGCTGTGTTTTTACTTTTTTTGTTACTGCTATATACATAACACTTTTTTCTAAGTTAAGCCTATGAGCTCTGTGACATACCTACCTATGGGAGAGGGGTGGGTGGGGGGATCTAATCCCAGATTACATTTTTGAAGCTGCCTTTTACCTTAACAAGTCTGTGGCCTTAATCCTTGTGATGGACTCCAATCCAAACCAATTAATAATCCACTTTCTAACACACAGCCTATCGATACATTGCATGAAAGTGCAAATATTAATATTTTCCTTAAAGGTCCAGAGACAAGAAGGAGAAACAAAGAAGATTCAATTGGGCTAAATGTACTGGCCATCGCACATACATCTGCTACAGAATCAGCTAAGAAAATATAAGAAATGGATATTGAAAATATTCAGAGAAAGGTTAAATAATAGACAGCGACTTAGAACAGTATAATCTTTTGTAAGGTTCTGAATTCGCACAGACTGCTATAGATTCTGACTGAAACTGTTATCATCCTTGAATCTTACAGTCTGAACTCTATGTCCCATACTAGGAAAAAGATTGCAAAAGAAGAAGAAAACTTGCATGGACTACCACCGAGTTTGGACCGGACAAAGGCTCGCTTTTGCCCTGAACTGACGAATTAGAAAACATGTTGCCATGCATGCCAAGAACCCGCAGTTGTGAGCACCTGAAGCAAAGGACCAGCTGTTGTGTAGGCTGCCAGGAGGGCTGCTGACGTGGTGAGACATTTTCCAAAACGAAAGTGTTGCTGTGCCCCTGACCAAACTAGGGACAACACAGATGTGAGCTGGGCTCTCACCATTCTCTTTGTGGCTCCGCAAGAAATACGTTATTACGTTGCGCCACAGAAAGGGAGTGTGTGAAGCAAGCCACTTCCTGACCATGCCATGGGTACCTATACTCTCCTTGTAGCTGCCAATGAGATGTATAGAAGGCATGTGTGACCTCCCAACACTTCCCTGTTGCAAAGTTTCCCTGTTTCCCCTCAGTGCTTCCCTGTGTGTCCGAGGGGAATAGGTGAGCACGTCCCACATGACAGAGAACATAGAGAAATACGCCAACCCCATACCCCCCGCACAACACCCTGCAAAAGGCGGCAAACAAGCTGGCGCGGACAAAAATGGGAGATGACCGCAGCTCTACTGGACCAGGCTGAAGCGTGTAAGCAAAAGAGCAAGACAAAAACACTTCAAAGATGTGCAGAGCTTTCCAATGTGCTCACACCGACCGTACAGTACACTCAGACCACAGGTTGCAACACCTGACCACCCTACTGTTCGCTGCATCATTGCGATCTGCAATTACCCTCTGGAAGTCCAGAGAAGTACAATTTATATTAGTATTATTTGGGGGAAAGAAGCAATTTACTGGATGGCTCTATTCATTTAACTAGGTATGCCTGTGCAGTGGATACCAATCGAATAGCAGTGCACTCTGTCGCTCAAGCAGTAATAACAGTTGAAAGGAAGTGTCTCAGCAGTTCCCGAAATGTCAATAGTGTCTTGAGTTTCCATGGAAATCTGCAAATAGTTGTTACGGAGATTGCCAAGTTATCCACGGTTTTCAAGGTTCCCTGGAACTGGCGCGACACGGCTGCAACAATATTCGGTATACACAAGGGAGAAACTGTGCTTTTTGGAGCCATGTGCAGTTCAGGCTCCATGAACCCATCACCATCATCCTCAGAAGCAGAGGCCTCTTCCCCTGCAGAGAAAGCAGCCCCAGCCACCTCCCCCACAGCATCCGAGTCCCGACAGCATCCATGGTGCAGAGTACCCGAAGCAGAGGCCTCTTCCCCTGCAGAGAAAGCAGCCCCTGCCACCTCCTCCACAGCATCCGAGTCCCGACAGCATCCATGGTGCAGAGTACCCGAAGCAGAGGCCTCTTCCCCTGCAGAGAAAGCAGCCCCAGTCACCTCCTCCACAGCATCCGAGTCCCGACAGCATCCATGGTGCAGAGTACCCGAAGCAGAGGCCTCTTCCCCTGCAGAGAAAGCAGCCCCAGCCACCTCCCCCACAGCATCCGAGTCCCGACAGCATCCATGGTGCAGAGTACCCGAAGCAGAGGCCTCTTCCCCTGCAGGGAAAGCAGCCCCAGCCACCTCCTCCACAGCATCCGAGTCCCGACAGCATCCATGGTGCAGAGTACTCGAAGCAGAGGCCTCTTCCCCTGCAGAGAAAGCAGCCCCAGCCACCTCCTCCACAGCATCCGAGTCCCGACAGCATCCATGGTGCAGAGTACCCGAAGCAGAGGCCTCTTCCCCTGCGGAGAAAGCAGCCCCAGCCACCTCCTCCACAGCATCCGAGTCCCGACAGCATCCATGGTGCAGAGTACCCGAAGCAGAGGCCTCTTCCCCTGCAGAGAAAGCAGCCCCAGCCACTTCCTCCACAGCATCCGAGTCCCGACAGCATCCATGGTGCAGAGTACCCGAAGCAGAGGCCTCTTCCCCTGCAGAGAAAGCAGCCCCAGCCACCTCCTCCACAGCATCCGAGTCCCGACAGCATCCATGGTGCAGAGTACCCGAAGCAGAGGCCTCTTCCCCTGCGGAGAAAGCAGCCCCAGCCACCTCCTCCACAGCATCCGAGTCCCGACAGCATCCATGGTGCAGAGTACCCGAAGCAGAGGCCTCTTCCCCTGCAGAGAAAGCAGCCCCAGCCACCTCCTCCACAGCATCCGAGTCCCGACAGCATCCATGGTGCAGAGTACCCGAAGCAGAGGCCTCTTCCCCTGCGGAGAAAGCAGCCCCAGCCACCTCCTCCACAGCATCCGAGTCCTGACAGCCTCCATGGTGCAGAGTACCGGATGCTTCTGAAGCGGAGGCGCTGCGTGTCACACTTCAGAAAGGATCCCTCGTGTGCACATGTCGAATACAGAAACGAGCTTCTGCTGCTCGGTGGTTCCTCTCCCCTCAAAACGACCCTGTCTTTTCTTACTATCAATAAAGAGCAATTCTTCCCAGTCTGACGCTTGCCTCACGCTTTTGGTTAATGTGTTTGTCTTCTCTGAACTCCACACTTATAACCACCTTTGAGGGCGAGCGCTGAGGGCTTGTCCAATTCTGGATTTAGGAGCACAAAGCACATACAGTGTCAATAAAATGTAATCCCGGGCCTTGAAAACTAGTGGTAAACAAAAGTCCTCACCACAGGCGCTGCCCAGCACCCAAAGCCAGTCACAGAGATCTATCCGAAGAACACAACACTGTGCAAAGAGAACAATCCAGGGGGCGTGGCTTCGGAGCCGGAGGGAATGGCTGTCGCTTACGAGAGCTCCGTGAGGGCGTGAAGCGACGGGCCTCCTCCAGGCTCTCAGGGAGTATACGGGATTCACCGAGCCGCTTCCTCATGCGGCGGAACACTCCGGCAGCCTTTTAAGACTTGCAAGGCGGCTCCACGTGAACTCGTTACATTGTTTCACGATGTCCGTTTCACAACGCGGATCATTGGTAAGACGCGGCCGCCATTTTAGATAATTGGATTTCCTGTTTCATGTCTCAATGCTGCCTTTTTTCAACACGCATTCGCCCTGAATTGGTATATGCAACAATGGAAATAGTTTTTCTTCAATATTATTGACTTTTGTGGGCAACTTTGTCACTTGTTGGCAATTTTATGGTGCTGTTCTTTTTTTTCCTCAGCTTTCCTTCAGCATTTCAGGGCGCCATCTTAGAATTCTAGAATTCCAAATTCTTTTTACCAGATTTTTTCCCTTTCAAGTAGCCATATTAGACTATAATTATTATTCAACAACTTTTACTTAGCCGCTGGACATTCTATTTTTTACTCCCTGATTTAAACGGCGTTTCTAGTCAAATTTCTGTTTTCTTTTCTTCTCAGAAATATAAAGCAGATTGCTTGACGCCATTTTTGATCCTTGGTGTTTACTTTTCAGTTCTCTTTTTATAATGGCTCGCTCTAGTCGCACTTCTTCACAGCAATTGTCTGCGCCTTCTTCGTCATTAGAGGATATTAATCCTTTCAGCGTGCTACAGGATACCCTGGAGGAAAATCTTAATGACTCTGTTGGAATAAAATGCACATCTACTGCTGCTCCTCGCTCGAGTAATAAACCCAACTCCAAAATTCCCTCCACATCGGGAAAACGAATAAAGACAAATCCTCCTTCTCCTACTAACTCTGCCTCTTCTGTTTCTTCGGATCTTTTGCTTGAGGAAATACGTTCACTCAAACCATATATGGCTGGAACAAACACCCGACTTCAAAGCCTTGAGGACAACTGGTCACACACCCAGCTTCGAGTTGCGGATCTTGAAAGAAGAATGACTTCAGTGCAGGTTGTCTCAGACCAGGTCCCCGGCATTCACAAAGAAATCCATTTTCTTAGGCAGCAGGTTGAGAATTTGGAAAATCGTAACAGGCGCAATAACCTACACATTTACGGCTTGGCGGAAGGTCTTGAAGGGTCGCATCCTATATTCTTCTTCCAATCTTTCATGCCAGCGCTTCTGGGTCTTCCTACCTCCCCCCCATTGAATATTCAGCGAGCTCATCGTTTGGGTCCAGTATCCCGCTTATCTAATTCTTCTAACTCTCCTACAAAACCTAGAGGAGTCATCCTGTACTTTCTAGAATATACTGACCTCATAAAAGTGATTCAGGCGACTAAACAGAAAGGGAAAATTACTTGGAATGGCTCAAACCTATTTTTTGCTCAAGATTATGCTAAAGCTACTGCAGACCGACGCAAACAGTTTTTGGACATGAGACTGGCCTTGCGTGCCCTGAATGCCCGATACGGATTGTTTCACCCTTGCCTTTTCAAAGTAACCTACAACAATAGAACAATAAATTATCAGGATCCAGCTCTTCTTCAACAATTTTTGAGCTCACACAGGGACGATTCCATGGACACTCCTGGTTCATAATTACTGACTCGGCTCATAATGGATTGTTGTTATTTGGCATGGGCCTTTCTCCTATTGCTTTGTTTTTAGTGCGTTGTGAATTATCATTTTAATGTTTTTTCTCTCTTCCTTTCTCAGGTGCGGTTCTGTGATCCTTTGTGGTTGTGTATGATGTTTTTCGCCTGGAGGCGTTTTCCCCTT